>NC_138769.1:622175989-622858489 GCF_965119305.1 Pelophylax lessonae
CCACAGAATGTCAGAACACCAGGATCTCTATTGTGACACAGTCTAAAGTGGTTGCACAGACTGTGGTATCGATAACCTTTTTTGATATTATTCACGTGTTCTCTTAATCTCACCCTCCCACATTATGTAACCCACAAGGGCATGAAAGGAGATAGGTAACATGGGTAGAGTCACAGGTAATACATTTCTAAATAGGGTAAGAGACATCTCGAGAATTTGACTTGAATTCTGTTGTTTCCTTTTTCTAAATTTGGAAATTTTACATATTGCACATTTGCCACAACCAAAAAAAACAACTTGGTCCAAAAAAGTGGGGGGATTGATCACATTAACCACTTTACGACCAGCCGCCGCAGATGTACTGCGGCAGGCTGGCTCGTACAGGCAAAGCCCCGTACATGTACGGCGCTCGTTCCCGGGCCCTGGGCCCCGCCGATGGTCTGATTGGGTTCAGAACTGATCAGTCATCAGGTCCAGGCCAATAATTTTTGGCCTGGACCTGCTGATCGGTCCTGACCAATCACAAACTGACCTGTGCCTGTGCACTGTAAACACAGGCACAGAAATTACCCTCTCTCTCCTCCCAAAATCCTTTTTGGATTCATCGAGAGAAGAGAGAGGATCAAAACTGTGAGTACTGCCCCAAGCACCCACACACACAGGTAGAAAGGCACATTTAAACCTCGATCACCCCCCAAGTTAACCCCAACACCCCCTGTCACATTGCACACTGTATACAGCATATAGCAGTTTTCTATATTTCTGTATTAGTGTGCCTTGTGACATCATTTAGCGCTAGTGACCGCTACTTTTAGGCTTAGGATACCCGCCACCTGCCCAATAAAGATTTAACCCCCTGTTCCCCCCCGATCACCCCCAGTTAACCCCTCCCCCCGTCACATTGCACACTATATACAGGTATATAGTGATTTTCTGTATTCCTGTAATAGTGTAATTGTGACTTCAGTTAGCGCTAGCGAGTTAGTTTCTGTCCCAAGTAGGTTTAGGGTCCACGCCACCCCCCAATAAAGATTTAACCCTCTGATCACCCCCAGTTAACCCCTACACCCCCTGTCACATTGCACACTATAGACAGTATATAGCATTTGTCTATATTTCTGTAATAGTGTGACTTGTGATTTGGTTTAGCGCTTGCAACCATTTCTTTTAGGCTAATGCCTCGTACACACGCATCGATTATTGGCCGTGAATTTTCGGCCAACGTCCGATCGGCCGATTTTCGGCTTGTTAGTATGATGCTTTCGACAACCGACTCCGACTTTTCGGCCGAAAAAAATCTGGTGTGCAGGCTATAAAATTTTTGTTGGCCGTCAACACAACGGCCGATTTTCCGTCAGTCAGTACAGATTTCGGCAGACAAAAATCTGATGAGCAAGACTGGGCATGCTCAGAGAAGAAAAAACACACAGAAAGTAAACCAGCACATGACATCACTTCTGAAGTAGATTTTTGTTGGCCGAGAAAATTCGTGTGCAGTCTAGGCACATTCCAACCAACAAAACACAACTCTGGACAAAAGTCGGACGATCGGTCTGCCGATAATCGTTGCGTGTGTATGAGGCATAAGGATACCCGCCATCCCCCCAATAAAGATTTAACCCCCTGATCACCCCCAGTTAACCCCATTCACCCCTGTCACATTGCACACTATATACAGTATATAGCGGTTTTCTGTATTTCTATATTAGTGTGATTGTGACTTCAGTTAGCGCTAGCGAGTTAGTTTCTGTCCCAAGTAGGCTTAGGATACCTACCACCCCCCCAATAAAGATTTAACCCCCTAATCACCCCCAGTTAACCCCTTCATTGCCCTGACACAGTGTCACTTTTATAGTGTACAGTTTTTTTCTGATCACCATTATTAGTGTCACAGGTGACATTAGTTAGCGTTAGCGTCAGTCTAGGACAGCGTAGATCCCTGGCGCATAGTTAGAAATATTAGTTAACCCCTTGATTACCACATACACACAAACACACACATACACCTCCATTACTAGTATAGTATCTGAATGGATCAATATCTTTGCTTTGATCAGAACTACTAGCGTCCCCAATAGTTTAGGGTTCCCAAAACGCAGCGTTAGCAGGATCGACACCTGCCAGCACCTGCGTTTAGCCTCTCTGCCCAGCACACCCCACCCAGGCAAGTGCAGTAATCAATAGATTACTGTCACTTAAAAAAAATACAACACACAAAACTGCTGCGTTAGTAGAGTCAGGCCTGATCCCTGCTAGCATTAACATTTTTTGGGTAGCGGTTGAAATAGTCCTTGACAACCAGGTGCTTTTTTACCTGTGAGTTATACTACTGTACCTGTAAATTTAGTTGCTAAAATGTCCAAACGGTGTTACAGTAGTGAAGAGGCCAACAGCATACTGACCATGTCAGATGAGAGTGATGGGAAAGCCTTACTGGCAGAATCAGGGTCAGTATATGAGCCTGTAGACAGCAGTGGCTCCCTGACAGATAGCTCCGATGATGGATGGGTCCCTGCTAAGGTCAGGCGTACCTGACCCCATTCTGGAGTTGCTGAGCTGCAGGAATTGCAGGGTGCTCGTATGGAGCAGAGTGTCAGTATTAGTGCTGCTCACACTTCTGGTGAACTGGCAAGCACCAGCGGCCTAGTACACCCTGGACCTAGACATACCAGCACTGCAGTATCACTTGGTGACGTGGCGAGTCCCATAAGTGCAGTTGAAGCTGGTGTGGTGGCTAGCACGAGTAGTGGCCCGCAGCCACCGCAAATTCGAAGACAGGCTCGTAGAGCCCATAGTGCCCTCCCTTAAGTGCTTGCATATCATAATTGGCAGCCCACTGATTCTACAGCGCCCGTACTTCCCCCATTCACTGCCCAACCCGGAATTCACGTGGAAACAGCCAATTTTAATCCTCCTAATTTTTTTGAGCTGTTTTTCACGGAAGATCTTTTCAGATCTATTATGGACCAAAGCAATTTATATGCTGGTCAATTCATCGCCGCCAACCCAATTTCGTCCCTTGCCAGACCATTCGGCTGGAAACCTATAACGGTTTCCGAGTTTAAAACTTTTCTGGGTCCTTCCCTTAACATGGGCATAACAAAAGGAGTGAGTTGCGGTTATATTGGTCCACTAACCCAATTCACCATATGCGCATGTTCTCTGCTTGCATGTCCAGGGTGAGATACAAGCTAATTCTGCGGGTTCATGCACTTCAACGACAATGAACTCTGTCATCCTCGGGGAGACCCTGGATATGATCGGCTCCACAAAATTCGTAAACCACTTCAATCAGCGGTTTGCAGCCTTGTTTACCCCCCCAAAAAGTTGTGTGTGTTGATGAGTCCCTGATTAAGTTTACTGGCCACCTTGCTATCAAGCAGTATCTCCCTAGCAAGCGTGCCAGATATGGGGTCAAGCTGTCTAAGCTGTGTGACAGGGCCACAGGCTATACAGTTAGTTTCCGTGTTTACGAGGGAAAAGATGAGCACTGTGGAGCCCCCCAACTGCCCAGACTACATAGGGAGCAGCGGCAAGATAGTTTGGGACTTGGTGTCACCCTTATTCGGAAAGGGGTACCTTTTGTACGTGGACAAATTTATTCAAGTGTGCCACTTTTTAGTCATCTTCTTCAATTTCAAATTGGCGCATGTGGCACTGTGTGACCTAATCGCTTCCCCCAATGGCTTGTAGATTCCCATCTACGGAAGAGAGCCTGCTTTAAAGCGGACAAATTGCTTGCAGTGAAGTGGAGGGATACACAGAATGTTTTCGTTCTGTCCTCCCTTCACGCAGACATGACTGTCCAAATTCATACGGCAACTGGAGAAGCCCCTCTGTGTCCTCGAATATAACCTTAATATACCTTAATATAGGAGGGGTGGACCTCAGCGACCAGCTTTTGGTGCCGTACTTAGTTGTCCGTAAAGCCAGACGCTGGTACAAAAAGTATCTGTTTATTTATTCCAATTGGCTATGCTGAACGCTTTTGTGCTATACAAAGCGTCAGGACGAACTGGCTCCTTCCTAGAATTCCAGGAAGAGATCATCAGTGCCTACCTGTATCCAGGAGTTGTTCCAGCCCAGCTTCCCCTACCAGATGCAGTGAGTCGGCTGCATGAGAGGCATGTCCTCCCGAGTACCCCCACCCAAAGACATCCCCAAAGAAGATGTCACGTCTGTAGCAGGAGCGGTTTAGGCGTGACACCAGCACTTATTCTCCCTTCTGTCCTGACCAACCTGGTCTCTGCATCGGGGAATGTTTCCAACGCTACCACACACTAGTGGAGTATTAGCGTAGGGTACAGCACGACACAGTCTAGGGCACACAAGCACAGGGTCTCGAAAGATGTTCGATGGCTATCGTCATTTTGAGAGACCTGAACCTGGAATGTTACAGTTGAGTTGAAGAAAAAAAGGGTAAAAAAAAAAAAGTTACAAAAAAAATTACAAAAAAATATAAAATAAAAAAGCCAAAAATAGTTGTCGTTTGAGTTATTTTTCTGTTCTTACTCTGCTCTTCAACTTCTACTTTTCCTACTTTACTTTTACTGTACTTTGTTACTGTTTTTCATTGGTAACCATTTTTTACTTTTCTGGTACCAATGTAATCTTTTATTTCTATTCTATTGTTAACCAGTTTGCCTTGCAGGTACACTCATCAGCTGCCACACTGATTTTATAAATTCTGACACAAACAGCGTTTGAGCTCAGCATATATGGAAATCTCTGATGGCAGCGCTGTAGGAGGTGATTTCACCACCGCAGTTAAAAAAACAATAGGTATACATGGAATTTGTCATGTATACCCATCATTAGAATGTGGGTTTGGATGTTTTGGGCGGCTAATGATGGGTGTACTACACATTTTCTGGCGGAGATTTCTGTTAGGTTCTCCTTTTTTTGTTCAGCCCCCCTCCCCCCCGTCGTCCTCCCGCCACCTTCCGCGGTTTTCTCTGGCTCTCCTGTCCCACTGGTTAACCCGCGAGTGCAGCCAGTGGTTTAATTATCTAACCATAGAGCTGATTGGAGCAGGGGCTACGGACATGGCGCAGGAGATCCAGAGGCTGAGGGCATGGTGCAGGAGATGCAGGGGCTGCGGACATGGTGCAGCAGATGCAGGGGCTGTGGACATGGTGCAGGAGATGCAGGGGCTGTGGACATGGTGCAGGAGATGCAGGGGTTGCGGACATTGTGCAGCAGATGCAGGGGCTATGGACATGGCAGGAGATGCAGGGGTTGTGGGAATAGTGCAGGAGATGCAGGGGCTGCAGGCATTGGGCAGGGGCTGCGGACATTGTACAGGAGATGCAGAGGCTGCGGGCATTGTGCAGTAGATGCAGGAGCTGTGGGCATGGTGCAGGGGCTGCGGACATGGTATATATATGGTATAGGAGATGCAGGGACTGCGTGCAAGGTGCAGGGGCTGTGGACATTGTACAGGAGATGCAGAGGCTGTGGGCATGGTGCAGGAGGTGCAGGGGCTTCAGACATGGTACAGGAGATGCAGGGGCTGCGGGCATGATGCAGGAGATGCAGGGCTGTGGACATGGTACTGAAGATGCAGGAGCTGCGGGCATGGTGCAGAAGATGCAGGGGCTGCGGGCATGGTGCAGGAGATGCAGGCCTGTGGACATGGTACAGGAGATGCAGGGCTGTGGACATGGTACAGGAGATGCAAGGCTGTGGCAATGGTACAGGATATGCAGGGCTGTGGCCATGGTACAGGAGATGCAGGGCTGTGGCCATGGTACAGGAGATGCAGGGCTGTGGATAAAGTGCAGGAGTGCAGAGAATCTCCTGTACCATGTCCGCAGCAGTGCATCTCCCGAGGAGTCTCACTTACCTTTTAGTGAGGCGCCTTCCATTTAAAAATGGCTCCGCCCGGCGCCAACCCATCACCGCACATATATGGGTATATGTGAAATGGCACCCTAAAATACATTCTGCTGCATCTCCTGAGTATAGGGATACCCCATGTGTGAGACTTTTTGGCATTCTAGCTGCGTACAGGACCCCGAAAATCAATCACCACCTTCAGGCTTTCTAAGGGCGTAAATTGTTGATTTCACTCCTCACTACCTATCATAGTTTTGAAGGCCATGACATGCCAAAAAAGCACAAAACCCCCCCAAATGACCACTTTTCGAAAAGTAGACACCACAGGGTATTTGCTAAGATGCGCAGCTCTCATTTATTTTGGGAAATTAAGAAAAAAAAAAGGAAAATGCATTTTTTCCCCTCAATTTTCAAAACTTTGTGACAAAAAGTGAGATTTGCAAAACACTCAACGTGCCTCTCTGCAAATAGCTAGGAGTGTCTACTTTGCAAAATGGGGTCGTTTGGGGGGGAGGTTTGTGCTATCTTGACATTTCAGAGCCTCTGAATCTGTGATAGCCGGTGAGGAAGTGAAATGCACAATTTACGCCATTAGAAAACCTGAAGGTGGTGATTGGTTTTCGGGGTCCCGTACACAGCTAGGCTCCCAAAAAGTCTCACACATGTGGTATCCCTGTACTCAGGAGAAGCAGCAGAATGTATTTTGGGGTGTCATTCCACATATACCCATGGCATGTGTGAGCAATTTATCTTTTAGTGACAAGTTTGTATTAAAAAAAATAAATAAAAAAAAAATGTATTTTTCCCAAAACTTGTGGCAAAATATAAAATATTCCATTGACTCAACATGCCTCTCAGCAAATAGCTTTGTGTGTCTACTTTCCAAAATGGGGTCATTTGGGGGGTTTTCTGCTATCTTGAAATTCCAGAGCCTCTGAAACTGTGAGAGGTAGTGAGGAAATAATATAAGCAATTTACGCCATTAGAAAACCTGAAGGTGGTGATTGGATTTTGGGGTCCCGTACACAGCTAGGCTCCCAAAAAGTCTCACACATGTGGTATCCCTGTACTCAGGAGAAGCAGCAGAATGTATTTTAGGGTGTAATTTCACATATACCCATGTCTGTTGTGAGCAAGTTATCTTTTAGTGACAACTTTGTGTTTAAAAAAAAATGTATTTTCCCAAAAGTTGTGGCAAAATATCAATTATTCCATGGACTCACCATGCCTCTCAGCAAATAGCTTGGGGTGTCTACTTTCCAAAATGGGGTCATTTGGGGGGTGTGCTATCTTGACCTATCAGGGCCTCCGAAACCGTGATAGGTAGTGAGAAAGTGCAATGAGAAATTTACGCCCTTTGAAATTCTGAAGGCGGTGATTGGTTTTCGAGGTCCCGTACACAGCTAGGCTCCCAAAAAGTCTCACACATGTGGTATCCCTGTACTCAGGAGAAGCAGTAGAATATATTTTGGGGTATAATTACACATATACCCATGGAATGTGTGAGCAATATATCTTTTCAATGACAACTTTGTGTAAAAAAATTACATTTTCTACTTTGTCTTTTCAAAAATATCCAATATACTAATTTTTTTGTCATATATTTTGGCCAAAATGTATTTAGCTACATGTCTTTGACAACAAAAATCTCAATAAACTTATTTTTATTGGTTTGTGCAAAAGTTATAGTGTCTACAAACTATGGTGTAAATACTGGAATTTATGCAGCTTTTACTTTCTGACTGCCTATCTCATTTCATAAAGTGCTAAAATGGCAGGGCAGTACAACCCCCCCCCCCCCCCAAACACCACTTTAAGTAGACATCCTAAGGAATGTCCTCAGAGGCATGTTGAGCTCATTGAATATTTAATTTTTTTGTCACAGGTGTTTGAAAAATGACAAAAAAAAAGTATTTTCTCAAAATGTTCACACTTTTTTATTAATATCACAAGAAATAAATAGAGCAGAGGTAATCAAATACCACCAAAAGAAAGCTCTGTTTATGGGAAAAAAAGGACGTAAATTTTGTTAGGGTACAGCATTGCATGACTACGCAATTGTCAATTAAATTCACGCAGTGCCAAGTTTAAAAAAGTGGCCTGGTCATTGAGCAGCAAAATTCTCTGGTCTGAAAGTGGTTAAGACTCAACTTATTACGCAAAGTAGGTGGTTTCATGTAAATGAATTGGGGCCTATTAGGTAAAAGAGTTTTTAATGTAGTATCCCTTAATAATAATGGCCAATGTTTAGTGATAATATTTTCAAATTGTTTATATTGGCGACTAAAACCTGTCATAAACGCTAACCCATAATCTCTCTTTTTACTCATTTTTCTTGAAGAGATTCCCTTTCTCGATCTTAGAAACTACTTCTTTAGTCCTAATAAGGTCATTGATCTTATAACCCTTTTCTTGAAATCTATCAATGATAGTATTGGCCTGTGTGTCATAATCATCATCTGAGTAACAATTTCTTCTGATCCTGAGCATCTGACTTTTAGGGCTAGTGTTTAGCCATCTTGGGTGATGACAACTCCCTCATGGAATGTACACATTCCTATCCACCTCCTTAAAGTAGGTTTTGGTTAATAATCTTCCATTCCTTTTAAAGTTTAAAAGATAGTGAGATCCAAAAAGCTAATTGAACTGAGGCCTTGGGTGACAGAAAAGGAGACGGCATTCCAGGAAGTGTCCTGCCATTTGATCTACTGCCTTATTTATCTACTCGTTTGTGAGTATTCTTGCTTGCGTTTTATTAATAAATTACTCATACAGTACTACACTATGATCTCTTTATTTTAATTGGGCTGAGCCCACTAAGGAAGCAGTATTCGTCATCTGGAGAGAGCAGGTTGTCTGGATGATACTTATATCAGATACCCAGGACTCTGTGCTCACCTCAAACTAGCTACATTCGACCCATCAGAGGGTCTTTATTTTTGGTGAGTAGTGGTACAAGAGGGGAGTGTGGCACCATGGCACTGATCAGCACTTTATTTACTCCAAAAGAAACTAAAAGAACATCAACACAGTTTGAGCACAATTGCACTGGTTATTGGACAATTTATGGACTTTTTTTATTGAATTATTGTAATATTGATGAATTTTGATACACAATTTGCATTTTTGCATATTTATCGTATACTTTTGCACTTCCATTCCTATATGGATTGTATATATTTGGCACTTTATTTTCAGCACTTTTGTCACTTTTTATTTATTCATGTATCCATCTATGTAGTAAGCGCTGTTTATATTTATTTATTTAGTTCATTCACACACAGAGCTGTGTGAATGAATGAGGTGCCCCTGTGGGCGGAGCTCCACAGGGCGGCATTCATTTCAAAAAGTGACTGCCAGTTCAGGGAACTTCTCCCCGTACTGCTCAAGAACCTAATTGAGTTTGATTTTGATCCAGTGCTGTGCCTAAGAGCATCAGCTCACTTCTCTCTCCTCACTGGTCATGGAGGCAGCAGTAGAAGCCATTGGGTCCGACTGCTGTCATCCACAGCCTTGTGAGGAGAAAGCAGGAGGCGAAGCTGAGCAGCTCTGCGCAGGTGTCAATGAGCCCAGCTCAGGATTAAGCTCACACAAGTGCCCCCATAGCAACTGGCTTGAAATAGAGGCATTCGGAAGAAGGAGGAGCACCGTCAGGGGATCCCAGAAAAGGAGGATCAGGGCTGCTCTGTGCAAAACCATTCTTTGTTATTAGAAAATAAAACATAATCCTTAACAATCACTTTAAAACCCCAACTCTGGGCTCCAACTCTGGGCTCCATGCCCCCCCCCCATAATCAATTCCCCTTCTTGTGGCCCAGACCTGTTATATTTTATGTTTATTTTTTAGAAGTCTTCAGACCTATCATGTGATGCTGCAGGGTCCCGTTCATCCTTGCCTATGCTCTCCATTGGGTAGTCCAAACTGATACAGAAAGCTGTGCTGATATGATAATATTAGGACCGCTCTCTGAATTAGTACAGTGTGAATAGTCCTGTGGTAATGCTTCCTTAGGGAGCTAAGTCATAATGGTTTACATTCACAGTGGAGTCCTGAGTCCTCAGTCTTCTGGGTTGAGTGATATTGGGTGTCATTCAACTCAGGAGACTGAAGATATCTCCAGGTTAAAGGACTGCAGCTATAGCTGCCTTTTTTTTTTTAGAACACCTGGAGCACATTCACAATGGAGTCCTGGGTCCTCAGTCTTCTGGGTTGAGTGATACTGGGTGTCATTCAACTCAGGAAACTGAAGATATCTCCAGATTGAAGGACTGCAGCTATAGCTGCTCTTTTTTTTTTTTTTTTTAGAACACCTGGAGCACAAAAATTAAAAGTAAACCTGGAGTTAAGCTCTACATTAGCCAAAAAGAGTATAGAGGGTATCACTTAAATTTCAAATTTTCTATTGATTTGTTCACTCATTGCCTATAAATTTCTAAGGCTGGGTTCACACTGGATTGTGGAGAGGCTCACAGCAGGAGGTCCAGTGCATCCCGTTCACAATTTCAGATCTGAATTTGGTCCGAATTTTTGGCTGAATTCGGACCTGAAATGGACCAGAAGACACACAGGAATTTCCGGCAAACCGCTCCGCAGTTGTCCCGGAGCTGTGTGAACCGGCTCCATTGGGGGCAGCCCAGTGGGGAGTACTGAGTCTGAGTCTGTCTGTTGGCCACACTTCTCTTGTAAGCAGTGCCACGATGGCTCTGTAAACTCCTGACATGCAAACTGGATTCAGGGAAACCCGCATTCAATCCGCACCGGTGTGAACCCAGCCTAAAGCATTATTAAACCTTAAACCAAAGATGTAATATATTGCAGAATTATATTAGAATTAGTGGTGGCTGCATTTTTTATTTTGCTTAGGCTTTTTTTCCCTCTATTTTTACCTGGTGATCTGGCCAGTAACACGCCCCCTGTATTAGAGTGCACAGGGGGCAACCTTGGACAATGGCATTGTCAGTCTGAGGGGAGGGGTGTGTTAGACGTACTAGCATATTTAAACACACTTACAAATGGATGCCAAACTCCAGCTTTTCTTTATGTTTTGGGATAAAGGTTCTACATAAATAATTAAAAGCTGATTATTATAAGTAGCCTGTCGGTGGTAAATGGTTTGTCCCATCTCTGTAATTGACACATCTTCAAGAGACCTACTTCTTTTGAAAAATAACAGACTTACTGGCTGGATGACCAGATAAATACAAAATAAAGAAAAGCTAAAGAAGAAAACTAATACAGCCATCACATCTAAGGACTGGTAAGCTACCATATAATAAGTGTTTGATACTTTTATATAAAATCTGTCTCATGTGAGTGCCATTAAAATCCACCACAAGCAGGACTGCCTCCTGCAAACCACTATATATTAGAATATTAGAATGCGGCATGGGTAAAGGTATCCTCTCTTTTCATAATAAATGTTTGCTTTTGGGTTTAATACAACTTTGAGTGTAATTCTTAGGAATAAAAATACTATTATTTAAATAAAAAATATAGAAAGGAATCAACAATTCTTTTGATGAAAGGATCTAAAGTCAGACTGCTACACTGGAGGTGGCTGGTGTTCACTGACAGAGGCAGAAAAAAGCATAGATAGTGAAGTCTAGACATGATAAACTGTGCACTAGATGACCTGGATGACAGGATCAGATCAATCATTTTGTACCTGGCAAATCTAGGTACAAAAAAAATAAAATTGTCATTATGGTGAAAAAATAAAAATTGTCATTATTCTAAAGAGGAAGTGGTCCTTATTAGCCGAGGGGAACATTGCTGGGGTTCCTTCCTTTAGTGATTCTTTCTCTAAGTGATTCTTTATATAAGTGAGATGCACTTCAAGCTTCGCAGTTCAATGATTGCACAAAGTGAACATACACAGCAAACTGCACTGAAAAGCACCAAACAGGCTGCAGGTGAACCTATCTCTCTATTCAGCTCTTCTTCCACAAGGAGGCTTCCATAAGGAGGCTTAAGCAGCTGCCATACGGAACCAGCGCCGCTAGGCTAGCACGGCGCAGCCGGCTCCCTTCCTCTCATCCCTACATGCAGGGCCGCTGATAGAAATCATGGGGCCCCGTACAGCCTACCTGACGGGGCCCCCTTCAGCCCCACCCCTGGCCCCTCCCCAGACCCCGCCTTGAAACAAAGTGCAGGTTTGTCTTCAAGTGATAATTTATCATACCACGCCATGCCATTCGTAGTAAATATGTGCAGAGCGCAGTACAATCACCACACCATGCCATATTGGCATCCATAGTAAATATGTGCAGTGCAATGCAGTATAAAACTCACAACGGACAATCAGCTGCTTCTGCCCACCGCACAGCCACTCGCTCTCTGTCTCGGGCCTAACTCAGAGCTTAGCAGAGGAAGATCACTCTGCAAGGGAAGAAAATAGGCGGCAGGCAGCCGGGACCTGAAGTTGAGCCACCATAAGGATTGGGCCCGGAACACACATGCCTAAAAAAAAAGTCCCTCCATTCGCACCAGCACAGAGGTCAGAGAGGGGCCCAAAAATGGCAATTACACCCCTGCTAGTAAGAGTCACTAGGGTTGGTGTCACCTGGTGCAGTAAACCATGGTGTCACCCCCCCGAGCTCTCTCTTGCAACAGAGACTGAAAACATGCTACAGGAGACAACCAGAGAGTGCAGGCATCATACAGGAGACATTTAGAGACTGCAGGCATCATACAGGAGACATTAAGAGACTGCAGGCATCATACAGGAGACATTTAGAGAGTGCAGGCATCATACAGGAGACATTTAGAGAGTGCAGGCATCATACAGGAGACATTTAGAGAGTGCAGGCATCATACAGGAGACATTAAGAGACTGCAGGCATCATACAGGAGACATTTAGAGAGTGCAGGCATCATACAGGAGACATTTAGAGAGTGCAGGCATCATACAGGAGACATTTAGAGAGTGCAGGCATCATACAGGAGACATTAAGAGAGTGCAGGCATCATACAGGAGATATTTAGGGAGTGCAGGCATCATACAGGAGATATTTAGGGAGTGCAGGCATCATACAGGAGACATTTAGGGGGTGCAGGCATCATACAGGAGACATTTAGAGAGTGCAGGCATCATACAGGAGACATTTAGAGAGTGCAGGCATCATACTGGAGAGATTTAGAGAGTGCAGGCATCACACAGGAGACATTTAGGGAGTGCAGGCATCATACAGGAGATATTTAGGGAGTGCAGGCATCATACAGGAGACATTTAGGGGGTGCAGGCATCATACAGGAGACATTTAGAGAGTGCAGGCATCATACAGGAGACATTTAGAGAGTGCAGGCATCACACAGGAGACATTAAGGGAGTGCAGGCATCATACAGGAGATATTTAGGGAGTGCAGGCATCATACAGGAGACATTTAAGGGGTGCAGGCATCATACAGGAGACATTAAGAGAGGGCAGGCATCATACAGGAGACATTAAAAGACTGCAGGCATCATACAGGAGACATTAATGCCCCATACACACGTGCAGATTATCTGCAGACTTTTGTCTGCAGACTTACCTTTTCTATGTAGTGCAAGAGCCTGCCGGATTGCATACAATTTGAAAGTGTTTAGGTTTGACCTCATATTATATGGTTTTGGTAAGTCTGCAGACAAAAGTCTGCAGATAATCTGCACATGTGTATGGGGCATAAGAGAGTGCAGGCATAGTACAAGTACTGTGGGTGGTGTGGTTGCAGTGCAAATAGCTCTGGGGAAGCCTGTCCTCCCTCTCCTTCTAAAATAGACCTGTGTGACCCCCCTCCCCCCTCCTCTGTGTGCAGCTATGGCAGGAGCTCTTCTCACTTACATTAGTTGTCCCATCCAGATGGCATGTCTCCTCACACTCCCAGCCCTTCCGTTGTCAGTCGGAAGTACAGCAAAGGTGGAGGTGGAGCAGCTCAAGACAAGAAGTTACAGCTTCCTTATCCCGGGGTTTTCATGCACCTGATTGTGGTGGGTAGAAAAGTGCGCTGATTCAATATAGGGTGTGCTGCTACCTTAGAGTGTATGTTGTAGATTGGGTAAAGAAATCAGGTGCGCTGCCCTAGTGCATATGTGCAACATACAAAATGATGCAAACAAATGAACCAAAAATGCAATAATAATGCAAAAAATGAAAATGTTTGCAATTCGTGTAAAACAAAAAATGTCCAGAAGGTGACTAGTGATACACCAATGTGCAATGAACGTCCATGTTAAAAGTCCATAAATAAAGGGCAAAAAATGGTGACAAAAACTTTATTTAACAAGGATGCAAGGTACAGCAAAATGGACGGAACTACCATCCATTTTGCTGTACCTTGCATCCTTGTTAAATAAGCCTTTCATTGTGAGCCATCGTTTGGTGTGTGGCCATTTCTCTTGTATCATGCTTGTGGCTGTCAGAGTCTTGCTATGCCTCATGAGACTTATAGTTCTGCAACAGCTGGAGGGCCACAGTTTGCATATCCCTGCTATAGGCAGCTCTGGCAGAAAACTGAGTGTACTGAGGGCAGAAAGTCCTGGAAACAGGTTAGCGTACAGTACTGTGTAAGCAGGGTACAGACTGGTCTTACCCTGACACCATGCTGTACATCATATTTATTATTGATTATATACTTATATAGCACTATCAACTTATGCAGCGTCTGTATATAATGTACAATATGGTGTATCGGAGCCTGGTGACAGATCAGAGCTAAGCCCAGCTGTGTGCGGAGGTAGTGGGGTCCCAGCATGAATTCACCTTGTCGGTGACTGGGATGAAGATTGGAGGATGGTGAGCAGGCAGATCCCCCTTGTCACCACTGGCTGCCTGCTGATCCGGGCAGCGGGGGCTCAGAATGATGAGTGCCAAGTCTTGTACGGGCTGAGGGTGGGGGGCATCACCAGCCTGGTACAAATCAGGTTCTATGATTTTGCTTTGCTGAACTCCTTACCAGGATTCGGGATTCTCCTCTGGGTCATCCAGGCAGCACCCGCCACTGAAGGTTCGGTCTTCGAGGACAGGGAGAACCGCTCAGGAGAGTGTGATCAGGTAAGTAATTACCATTATGCTTCACTGCCCCAACTGACCAACAAAAAGGGGGAGATGTTTAAAGGCTAAGTTCACCTTTCAGAACATGTTACATGTTCAACCCATATTTAGCGTGGAACATGTAAAATGTTCCAGCTACTGACGCCTCTCCCCCGGATCCCCCTCATTGTGATAATGAGCTGAAGACCTTCTCCCCACACCCACTGTCACACTTTAAAATCAGCATGGCAGTTTCCTTTTTGGCTCAAAGCTTGTAGTTCTGAATGAACTGCTGGGGGTGCTGATGAGCACTCTGGTAGTTCATTCACAAGCCCTCTAGCTTGTAAACACTCCGTATAGAGGCTGAAAGCTGCAGGACTTGTCTACAAGATCCTGACTGCACTCCTGATCCACCGATCATGGGTGTAATGCTTTCCAGGGTCCTGCAAGAAAAAATAATAAATGCAGATATGTGTATTTATTATTTTTTCTAGAAAGGTGAACTTAGCCTTTATAACACTGACTACCACTGAGGAAGGGGAATATGGGGATGTAAAGCACTTCAGTTTCAGAAGGTTTTACTCGTTACGTGACCAGGCCATTTTTTGGCTATTCAGCACTGCGCGACTTTAACTGGCAATTGTGTGGTCATGCAATCCTGTACCCAAATTAAGTTTATATCATTCTTTTACACAGATAGAGCTTTCTTTTGGTGGTATTTGATCAACAAAAAAAATGTCCTTATAAAATTAGGCCAAAATGTTTTCTGCTAGATGTCTTTGGTAAAAAAAATTCCCAATAAGTGTATATTGATTTGTTTGTGTGAATGTTATAGTGTCTACAAATGATGGTATGTATACTCGAATTTATATATACAGTACATATGTATATATATATATATACTAGTAATGGCGCTGATTAGCGACTTATAGTGGGACTGTGATAGTGGGGCGAGCTGTGAAGGGATTAAAGAGGTTGTAAACCTCAGAAAAAAAAAACTTGAAAGACAAAGGCATAATGAGCTAGTATGCATTGCATACTAGCTCATTATTAAATACTTACCTTAGAACGAAGCCCCCACAGTGTCACCCGCTCACCGGTGACACGGCAAACATGTTCAGCTGTCCTACTTCCTGGTTCACATCCTCCGGCCATCTGATTGGCCAGAGCTGTGATGACGTCACTCCCGTGCATGCGCGCGGGATCCGCCATTCACGGCACAGGGCTCTGAAGAAACGGCACGGGCGGCTGTTCCTTCAGAGCGCATGCGCCAGTGAGGTCTCTGGCTGTATGCAAAGTAAATATCTCCTAAATGGTGCAAGTATAGGAGATATTTACAGTACCTATAGGTAAGCCTTATTATAGGCTTACCTATAGGTACAAGTTAGAGAGGGGGGTTTACAGCAACTTTAACATCTAGGGGCAATTAAATAGTTAACTGTGTGTCTAACAGCAGCCACAAACCACAGAACTTGGTTTTCATTCCCCTTCTCCTTTACCCTCTTTAATGCTCGCTCTGTCTGTAACAAACTCACCTCCACAACCTCTTTATCACAAATTCCTTGAACGTGCTTGCCATTACTGAAACCTGGCTTCATAAATCTGACACTGCTTCTCCCACATCCCTCTCCCATGGTGGTCTTTCAGGACTCACTCCCCCAGACCCAGTGGACAGAAAGGAAGGTGGAATGGGAATCCCTCTAGCCCCACGCAGCACCTATCAGGTACTTCATCAGCCACCCTCTCTTTTGAGGCACATTTATTTGTCTATTTTTTCCTGTTTCTCTAAGAATTGCTGTGATCTACCAGCCCCCTGGACCAGTATCAACCTTCCTTGATGGCTTCTCTGCCTGGCTACCCTACCTTCTCTGTTCTTAAATCCCCACAATCATTTTCGGTGACTATAACATCCCTGTTAATGGTAATACTACTGCTACTTCTAAACTTCTCAGTCTAACCTCCAGTTTTGACCTGAAGCAATGGATACAGGGTTTTCCTCAGATGGCAACACCCTTAACCATGTACAGTATTCTTCTATCTATGCACTCTATGCCTAATTAGTATCGCCCTCTCCCTGCCTTCCACTTTCTCTCCCTCAAACCACCTAACGGTTACTTGTAGAAACTTTCACCACCTCAGCTCATTTCTTCTCTACTTTGCTACTGACCACCTCTATGACAAAATCTCACCCCTGTCCTGCCCCAACCTAGCAACTTCTGTCTGCAACAACTCACTGTTATCCTCCTTGACAAGCTCGCCCCACTAACTACACACACAATCCGGCCCCGACTCCTACAACCTTGGCAAACATGACACCAGAAGTCTGAAGAAACGTAGCAGTGCTCTTGAGTGCCTGTGGTGTAAGAAAGACTTCAACCAATATAAATCTGCCCTCCAAAAATACTATTCCTGCCTCCTCACTGCCAAGCAGACCTATTTTCACTCCCATTAACACCTTCTCATCCAACTTTTCTATATCTTCTTCTTCATCCTCCACTGCCTCCACCCACTAACTCACTCACTGCCCAGGTGATCGTCAATCGCTTAAAAAAAAATATAGATGCAATTTGTGTGGAGATCTCCAATGTGCAGATACCTCCCTCACTTAACACCGTATGTCCACAGGTACAATCATTACTTCCCTCATTCAAACCTGCTACTCTTGATGAGGTTGCTAACCTTTTTTTTCTAACACCCACCTATCTACTTGCCCCCTGGACCCTTCTCTCTCGCAAATGCTACGGTCAGCCTCTGGCTCTATTCTACACTCTCTAACTCACATTTTCAATCTTTCCCTCCTTTCTGGCATCTTCCCCAACACTCTAAAACATTCACTAGTCACCCCAACCTTAAAATGGACCCCACCAATCTTAACAACCTATAAATCTCCTTACTCCCCCTTTAACTCCAAACTCCTTGAATGTCTGATCTACAACCGACTGAGTGACCATCTGACTGAGAACTAACTTCTTGATCACCTTCAGTCCGTATTCCGCCCTCAACACTCCACAGAAACTGCTCTCTTTAAACTCACAAACGATCTACTAACAGCTAAAACCAATGGACACTATTCTGTACTCCTTCTCCTGGACCTCTCTGCTGCTCCTGGACCACCCCCCCTCAAAAACTCTACTTATTTGGTCTTCGTGACTCTAATCAGCACTGGTTCTCATCCTACCTATCCCACCGCACCTTCAGTGTCACAATTCTACTTCCTCTTCCTTTCTCCGTGGGGTTCCCTAAGGCTCTGTTCTTGGACCTCTCCTATTCTCAATATACACCTCCTCCCTGGGTCAGTTGATTGCTTCCTATGCTGATGACACCACAATCTATCTCTCTACCCTTTTAGTTTACAACACCAGTCTTCGCACCCATCACTAATTTACTAACATCATATCAGCCTGGATGTCACACCACTTCCTCACATCAATCTATCCAAAACGGAGCTCATAAAATATTTCCTCCCCCACATGCCTCATCCTCTGATTTCTCTGTCAAAAATCAACGCCTCAACTATCAACCCGTCCTCGCACGCCAAGGTTTTAGGTGTTATTCTGGACTCTGAACTATTCTTTTCGCCCCACATCTATTCGCTGTCCAAAGCTTGCCGCCTCAACCTCCGCAACATCTCCACAACACGCCCCTTCCTAACCAATGACACCACAAAGCTTCTAATGTACTCTCTGGTCATCTCCCAACTTGACAACTACAACTCCCTCCTCATTGGGTTACCCTTACATAGGATATCCCCCCTTCAGTCTGTCATGAAGGCTGCTGCCATGCTCATCCACCATACCAACTGCTCAGTGTCTGCTACCCCTCTCCGCTAATCCCTCCAATGGCTTTGGCTCACTCAACAAATTAAATTCAAGATGCAAACAAAAACTTATAAGCCATCCACAACTCTGCCCCTAGCTACATCACTAACCTAGTCTCAAAATACCAACCATATCATTCTCTTCATTCCTCCCAAAACCTCCTGCTCTCTAACTTCCATGTCTTCCCATCCCATGCTCGCCTCCAGGACTTCTCCAGAGATTATCTTGTGATGGTACTAACTGTCACTATGAGTAATAGACAGATACTTAATGGTTTGGATTGCTTCAAGTGGGACAGTAATATCTGTCAGCAATATCTCTCCTAAACTATGAAGATTTAATCCCACTTTACACTGTATATTCCATGTATTTCAAGGAAGGAGACACACGGACTGTCCTTGGCAGGCTTGTCCTATTGTCTGTTGAGATGGAATGTGTATTGTGTTAAAAGTCTACCTGTTCCATTGTTAAATGTTAATGACCTCACATTGTTCTGTCTGCCTTAAGATAAACTTATTATGGGATGTATATGTGTATGTGGATTGGCTGCTATGGGGAAGGGTGATTGTCCCACAGTGTATATCTCTTTGTGCATGTGTTTGAATAAACAGTTTGAGTTTTAGTTCGCCCTCAATCTAGAGTGCTGTCTCTTATTGGGGGAAGCTGCTACAAGGAATTGCTATGCTCTTCATACTCCCTTGGATAATCACTAAGCTCTTGTAAGGGCTTGTTTCTACTTCACTCTCTGGGGAAATAGAGGTTCACCCACAGGAACCTGGAGCCTTGTCGTAGGTCCAGGGTGGGTAGGGGGCGGTGAGACCCTACCAAGCTGCGGCAGTTCATGGGGTCTGAGGTGGTTATGGTGTTTGGTGGAGTGTTTGGAGCCCTCAGGAAGCACTAGAAGCATCCGTCAACTGAGGTACCACGTCGGGGTACCGGTTGATCTGTTGGTGGCAAGCGGTGGGATGGCGTCCTAGTGCGGGGAGAAGCAGCTCTTGGAGACACTGGTAATGTTATGGAGCGAGCTAACCCTCATGCAGCGTCCCCATATGAGGAGGAGTTTCTCTGGAGGTTGCAGCAACACTTGGCCCAACATGATGGGCCTGTATCAGAGGAAGGCATACTGGACTGGAGAGATGTCACTTGAAAGGAAATGTGGTATGAGGCCTTAGAGGATGTGCAGTGGAGGCGGAGAGAGAGCCTTCCCAATGAGGAACAGCGGTTCCAGGTATACGTTGCCCTGCGGTTACCTTCCCTAGGAGAGCAACCCCTGGATGAGTGGGTGACGGAGCTGTGGGACCTGATTTTAAAGGAATTGTAGCTGGATGAAGCTTACTGAGCACTAAAGTGGTACGCCATGTGGCACAACCACTGGATGGCTGGCGAAAATATGCCTGAAGGTGAGGACTATAGTGGCCCGGGCTTGCTGTGGGAGACCTTTGAGGAGAGCAATGACTTTGGATGTCCAGCAGAGTTTTGGCTCTGGGAAATCCACGACACTCAGGAAGCCCTACTGGGTCTCCCCAGAGTGGACAATATGGGGTCAGACCTTATTCATCTGGTCAGAATGGAGTGGGAACTGGAGCAGGACTATCAATCAACGCCTGCTCTGATCCATTCCGCCCCAATCTACCCTGCAAGGAGAGCTGGAGTGCTGGGTGGCAAATCTAGACCCACAACCGTTCAGTTGGAGAAACATTATAGACTGTTACTGGGAAGACCACCGATGGCAGGTGGAGATGGGACCAAGGTCTCTCTACCGGCCCTACAGGGAGGCTGGGCAGCCGACCCAGATCCCCAGCTACAACAGGAGTTACTGGGAATAGAGACAGTCGGTTCTACTCCCCAGCGGCAGTATGTGTTACAGGGAGCTGAAGGTGTCATCCTTCCTCCCCAGCAGCAGTGTACCTTCCAGGTAGAGGAGACAACGAATCCTTCTCCCCAACCACAGGGAGACAACAGCCCTGGCCCCAATGGTGCAGATGGGACTGCGGTCTCTTCACCAGACCTACAGGGATGCTGGACAGCCGGTCCAGATCCCCAACCTACCCCGCAGGAATACCAGGAGGAGGTAGGCGATCCCTCCTCTCTACAGCAGACCCCCAACCAGGTCCTGGGGGTAGTATTCGCCAACCCCAACCCAGCAGAAGAGCTGGCAACAGGGCAGAGTGCTACGAACCTCTGCCAAGCACCCGCAAAAACTACAGAGTTCCAGTTAGCTGGGGAAATCGGCCCCTTGCTCCAGCAACAAGCTGATGAAGTGAAGCTTCTACACCCAGCTGAAGTGCTAGCAGCCGGACAGAGAGTCAATGACCTCTGCCCCACACCTGTGGCAGTTCCGGGGGCCCAGGGGGAGAAGGGAGAGGAGATTGCGGTCCTTCCTCCCAAACAGTCAGTCAGAGCGGAGGAAACTGTCTTCCCTCCCCAGCCAGGATCTGTGCATCTGGGAGACAGTGCCAGAGAAAGGTTGTTCCAATGGCCAGATGGGGGTAAGTAAGATGGAGCAGCTCATTCTCCTTTCCAGCAGCAGTTGGTGCCCCAGAATGATGACACCAACCCAGCAGAAGAGCTGGCAACAGAGCAGAGTGCGGTTGGTCCCTGTCCTCAACATACAAAAGATGGAGTTCCTGTGGTAGTGGATGGGACTATAGTCTTCACTTGTATACCCCAGGGATTCTGGACAGTCGGCCCAGATCCCCAACAGCATGACGGAGTGAGCCCCACCACCCTGTCTTCTCTCCAGCGGCTGAAAGGACTTCTGGTAGAAGGGCCAGTCCACGCTTATCCCCAGCGGCGGGTATGTGCTACGAGAGAGGCAGAGGTTGGCTGGGTGACTAACGCTGTTTTCCAGGCAATTTGTTTGGGGTACTGGGTGGGTGCAGACATTGGGAGGGCCAGTGGAACACAACCTACCTAATAGAGGATGGAAAATCGCTCTCTTAGCCCACTAAGCCCCTCTTATGTCTAAGTCACCCTGTGTCTATTAGGGACACAGGGTGACCAAGAAGCCCAGTCTGGCCTGCCCAAACCAGACTTCCACAGACTGATCGGCTATGAGAGCTCCATGCACCTTGCTAGGACAAACGTACAAACTTTGTCAGGGAAGCTGCCATGATGGATTGACTCTTCGGGACTTGTTACCCGACTAACTCAAGCACAGACCGATTGGAGGTCTGGTACCTGGTTAGCCTATCTTTGGGGGGAAGATATTTGATGGTACTAACCGTCACTGTGAGTAAAAGACAGATACTTAATGGTTTGGATTGCTTCAAGTGGGACAGTGATATTTGTCAGCAATTTCTCTCCTGAACTATGAAGATTTAATCCCACTTTACACTGTGTATTCCATGTATTTTAAGGAAGGAGACACACAGACTGCCCTTGGCAGACTTGTCCTATTATCTGTTTTGAGATGGAATGTGTATTGTGTTAAAAGTCTACCTGTTCCATTGTTAAATGTTAATTACTTCACATCCTGCTTCACTCTCTGGGGAAAGAGAGGTTCACCCACGGGAACCTGGAGCCTTGTCGTAGGTCCAGGGTGGGTAGGGGACGGCGAAACCCCAACCAAGCTGTGGCGATTAGTGAGGTCTGAGGTGGTGTCTGGTGGAGTGCTTGGAGCCCTCGGGAAGCACTAGGATCATCCGTCAACGGAGTTACCCAGTCGGGGTGCTGGTTGATCCGTTACATGTCCCATCCTCTGGAACTCCCTACCCTAACCATAGTTACAAAGTTACATAGTTACATAGTAGTTGAGGTTGAATCAAGACAATAGTCTATCCAGTTCAACCTGTGTAGATGTGTGTGGACGTATTAATTTCCCATACCCCTGAATGTTTTGACCTTTGAGATGTACATCCAAGAGTCCTTTAAAAGTAGCCATACTCCCCGCAGTTAACCACCAATTGTGGAAGAGAGTTCCACAATCTTATTGCCCTTACTGTAAAAAAGCCCTTGCATAACCTGAGGTTAAATCGCTTCTCCTCTAATCACATTGTGTGGCCACGTGTCCTCTTACATTCCTTGCGACTGAATATTTTTTTTTCTATGCTGAGATCACCATTGAGGTGTTTGTAAATCGATATCCCCTCTCAGGTGTCTTTTCTGCAGGGAGAATAAACCAAACACTTGTAAACACTCCTCATAATTTAGGTCCTCCAATCCCCTAATTAGTTTTGTTGCCCTTCTCTGGACTCTCTCCAGTTCCAACACATCCTTTCTGAGGATTGGCGACCAGAACTGGACAGAGTACTCCAGATGTGGTCGGACCATGGTTTTATAAAGTGATAGGTTTATAGCTTTGTCTCTTGAATAAATCCCCTTCCATATGCATGGTAATATTCACTGGCTTTGGCAGCTTGACATTGCATGCTATTGCTTAGTTTATATTCTACTAAGTCTCCCAGATCTTTCTTCATTCTTGATTCCCCCAGAGGTTCCCCCCTAAAGCGTATTTTGCATTTATGTTTTTAGTCCCCAAGTGCAGTACCTTACACTTCTCCACATTAAACCTCATTTTTCCATGTAGTTGCCCACTCTGTTTTTTGGTTCAGGTCATTCTGTAAGATTTCTATATCGTGATGTGAAGTTATTGCCCTGCCTTTTTTTGTGTCATCTTCAAAAACTGAGATTGATCTAATGATCCCATCCAAAATGCTATTTATGAATAAATTGTGCAAAATTGGTCCCAGGACTGAGCCTTGGGGGACCCCACTTACCACTCCAGACCTGAGTATGCGTTATTTATTTAACCCTTTGGACATGCACCTTTAAGCAGTTTTCTATCCAAGAACAAACCTTGTGTTAGATGCCTGCAGACCTTAGTTTGTAAATTCAGCATTTGTGGGGAACTGTATCGAATGCCTTAGCAAAATCCAGATACACCACATCCACAGGTCTCCCCCTATCTTGCTCACACCTCCTCGTAGAATGTTAACAGATTGGTTTGACAAGAACGTCCTTTTGTAAACCTGTGCTGATTACTTCTGATGATACTGTTGACTTTGGCAAACTTACTGAGTTCTTTAAATACTCTCGGATGCACGCCATCTGGTCCTGGTGATTTATTTGTGTTAATGTTATCAAACCTTTCCATGATTTCACCCTCTGTTAGCCATTGCGGCAAGTCCTGTAATGTGCTGCTAACCATACAGTCATGGTCAGTATACCCCCCCCTTTTCCTGTGTAAAGACTTAGGAGAAGAAAGCATTTAGCACCGTTGCCTTCTCTGTGTCCTCTGTAACCATACTCTCATCATCATTAATTATGTGTGCCACGTGCTCTGACCTCACTTTTTTTGCTATTGATATATTTAAAGAATTTATTAGCATTACTTTTACTTTCCTCTGCTATTTGTCTCTCAAAGTTGATTTTAGCCTTCTTGATTTCCTTCTTATATTTCATTTTCGATTCTTTGTATTGGTGGAAAGCCAATAATGTCCCCTCCAATTTATATTTCATAAAGGCCTTTTTGTTTTTCCCTAATAAGCTTTTTTACATTACGTTTTAGCCACCCTGGTTTGACCTTGGCTCTTCTAAATTTATTTCCTGTAGGAATGCACTATGAGATGCTTTTGTTTAATATGTTCCTAAAGCAATCTGTCCGACTATTTCCTACTCTGTCCACTTTTAGACGATCCCTGAAAAGTCATATCTTTAGAGAGGCCTATCTGGCCCCCACCTAACAACTGTACATTTATTTTCTCCATCAGCCAATCCCCCACAGTTATTACCTTTTGTACCTCATTACCCTCCCTCTTAGATTGTAAGCTCTAACAAGCTCTGATTCCTAATGTATTAAACTGTATTGTATTTGTACTGTCTGCCTTTATGTTGTAAAGTGCTTCCTTTGCTTGGCCGATGGGTGGACGGGGAGTCGGTCATCACGTGATCAGTGGAAACGAGCGCGGTACACTCAAAATGAAGTTGGAAGATGGAGGCAAACAGAGCAGAGTGGTAGTGTGTGCACAGGGCCAGGACAGCATCAATCAGTCATTGACTGGTTTGGCTGCACAATTCCTATAATGCTGAGATGGTATTCCAGCAGACTGGGATAATAGGGGTGCTGAGGGGCTACATGTGTGAATGCCTGTGACTGTCTCTTTGCTCGATTGGGACTGTCTCTTTGCTAAATTGGAACTGCCTCTTTGCTGGATTGGGACTGTCTCTTTGCTATATGAGGCCGTCTCTTTGCTGGATGGTTTTGTCTCTTTGCTGGATTGAGACTGTCTCTTTGCTGGATTATATATGGATGTCCCTTTGCTGAATATATGGGGATGCCTCTGCTGGATTGGAATGAAATTGCCATGTGAAGGAAGGAGGGGGGGGGGGGGGTGAAATAGGCATGTAAAGGAAAGTAGGGTGAACTTTTTATCCCCCTCTCCCCCCTTATCCCCCTCTCCTTTACATGCCCACTGCATGTAAATGAAGGAGAGGTAAAATGGGCATGTAAAGAAAGGAGAGGTAAAATGGGCATGTAAAAGAAAATACCTTCCTTTACATGCTCATTTCATTCCCCCCACTCTTTGCTTTACATGCCCATTTCATCCCCCCTTCCCTCCCTAATGGAATTGTATATACATATGTACAGTATAACTGAGTGTATAGTTATACACATTATAAATTAACCACTTCATACTGGGCACTTTCACCCCCTAAATGCCCAGGCTGTTTTTCAGCTTTCAGTGCTGTTACACTTTGAATGACAATTGCGTGGACATGCAACACTGTACCCATATGATATTTTTTTGCACACAAGTAGAGCTTTGTTTTGGTGGTATTTACTCATCACTGGGTTTTTATCCCTGATAAACAAACAAAAAAGACCAAAAAAAAAAAAACGTGTTTTTTTCTAGTTTTTGTTATAAAACTTTGCAAATAAATAATCTTTCTTCAAAATTTTAAGCCAAAATGTATTCTGCTGCATTTCTTTGGTGAAAATAACCCAAATCAGTGTTTATTATGGGCAGACTCTGTGGGATAGCCAGTGGGCAGGCCCCTGGGGGATGTTGGTGGTAAGGCCCGGGGGGGGGCCCAGGCCTAAAGCTGAGTAATGGGCCCCAATATTTCTAATGATTGCCCTGGTGACAGCTAGCAGGGTTCCTCTCCCTCCCTGCTGGCTGTCACACTTTCAAAAAAAGGTGGCTGAGTGGGTCTCCGCCCGCTCCGCTGCGTCACTGATGGACAGGGCTCTGCACATGGAAAACTACAAGGTCCGGGAGCTTTTGCTGCTGTCGGCTTGTAGTTCTCAATGAACTACCACAGCACTGTGGAGCACCATGGTTCCTGTCAGATTGTATCAGGATACAATCTGATACTAAGAGCACCAAATTAGGAAATTAATAATAGAAAGTCAAATAAACTTTTGTATGTATAAAGAAAAAATCCTGCGCTATGGAGTTACAAAGGAATAAAGGCTCTGCGGCCTCCCTAAAATATAGCGAGAGCTATATCGGGATATAGATGTATAGGGGTAGGGAATTGGTGCTGCCCAACGGGGGTATTATGGTAGGTGCAATTCAGTAATTATAACAGGTAAATAAATAGTAAATAAATATAAATATAGGTGTGGTCTGTTCACAAAGAATAAAAAAATATAATTTTTTACACGATATATAAAAAAATGTTACATAAAATAGTAATCACAATATGAATGCATAAATATAGAAAAGCATATTGAGTGTGGTGGTCCAATCAGATAAGGTGCTCTGTGATATAAAGTGCAAGGTGATATAGTGACTGTGGGAGGTAAAATCAATCAATAATATTAAGCCAGTAAAAAATAGTAAAACTATATATATAAAGAACAATAGCAATATTGCAATAAATCAGGTGACGATATGTGAATAAATAATTTTATTAATAAAGTGATGGGTGCAACAGTGTTCACCTAAATAAGTATGTACACTGGAGGTAGTGCGAAGTGAATGGTGAGTAAAGATACGCGTTTTGTCATAGACGTCCTCAGCAGCTTCTGCTGAGGACGTCTATGACGAAACACGTACAGCGTATTACACTATATGTCCCCCCTTGTTCATTTCATACACACCACCACCAGAGTACAATCTGGGAACAAGCTGAATATTGGAGTATAGCACCGTCCCTTCCCCCTCCCTCTGGCACAGAGAAGCACAGAAGTAAAAAACCATTAGGAGCATACATCTCCATGCTGTGGTATACAGCTTTAATATACCCTGCCTAATACCCATGTGTGGAGTTGGGAACTCTGGTGAGTGCAATCTTTTTTACAACCACCATGGGCACCCTCTTTTGTGCATGAAGATTTTGGGATTGCCACTTGAAGACTAAGCACTCTCACATATGAACTTTATTTCTAGGATTTTCTAAAATAATTTTTAATATGTTCTTATTTTTGCATTTTGCACTTATAATCTTGGAGAGTCTATTGTGCATATGTAATGTTCTGGTACCTCTGGTACCCTTATTTCCACATTTCTCTCTTAATATTGCGTCCCATCTTGCTATCCAAATGGGACACATACACCTTTAAGGGCAATGATATCATTGCCGAGCGCCGCTATGAGTGGCTATTTCAATCGCCGGCTTTCTCTCACTCATTGCTCGTTCAAACCGCATGTTCACCGCACCTTCTCTTGTGAAGCTGGAGCTGCTGGCTATTCCCTTTGCCTGAACTGAACCGGAACCTCGCTGCCGATCCGTATCTCGCTACTGGATCACCTCTCACTACTGAACTTTTTTACTACTACCTATCTAGTGATAAGTACCCCACAGGGGATTCCTTACTAACCTGCACTTCTACTGTCGTCTACTGCATATACCAGGACTATCTCTATCTAAACTATTTCCTATCATCTGCATAGACTGTTAGCTCTTGGGACTACCATCAACTATCCTTGCACTAGGTTACTCTGTCTTGTATACTCCATCTGCTGTCCCCTACCATCTGCACTATACTTGACATTAGAACCTATCTGCTTACTACTGTCACCTAAACACTCTCCTAATACTACTCCTAGGTGCTCACCATACTATAGCCTGTCTCTCACCTATATACTCTCACATATTCTATCCCTCCATTAACATCAGATTGAGTGTATGTATATTGCATAAACAGGCTGTGCACAGTGATGAAGTCCTGAGAGTTGGATATGTTTGTTCAACAGAATCTCTACACGACTACTGAGTGTGACAATTCTGCAGCTGCAAATCCATCCACTAACAAAAACGCATGAGCGTTACAGATTGAACGAGCCTTAAAAAAATTATGGATTCAGCAGAATTACCCACTCATGTACTACAATTAAAACAGCAAGTAGATGCATTGATCCTTGCTCTTACAGAGGTAAAAAACGAAAATCAGGCTTTAAGACAACAGGTTGGCCGTCTCACGCAGCTTTCTGCTGCTCAGCCCCGTGAGCCTAAGATAAACCCTCCTCTAGTGTTTACTGGTGATCGGAGTAAATTTCGTGAATTTAGAAACGCATGTCGATTGCTTTTCTTGTTAAAACCTCTGACCTACACCACTGACCAAATTAAAGTCTTTACCATTATCTCCTATCTGACGGGTGAACCCCGGCCTGGGCAGACGCTCTCTTTGAGAAAGATGACCCACTCCTTAACTCCTATCCTTTATTCCTAGCGCAACTCGCTAGTTTATATGAAGACCCCAATAGGCAGAGTACTGCTGATACCCAATTGAGGGCTTTAAAACAAGGAAGGAGACCTGTTGAAGATTTCGTGGCAAATTTCAAAAGATGGTCCCCTGATTCAGGGTGGAACGACACATCTTTGCGAACGCAGTTCAGACTCGGCCTATCAGAGGCCGTTAAAGACGAGCTCGCCCGAGCGGATTTACCTGGCACTTTGGATGGCCTGATACAGACCAGTATCAATATTGACAGACGACTGCGAGAAAGAAAGGCTGAGAAGATGGGCTTACCATTATCCAGTCCTTCTCGGATGTCGCCTGCTGACCCTACTCCTATGGAGGTAGGAATGATACGCCCACCTTTGACCCTTTCCGAACGTGCCAGGAGGATAACCGAACATCTCTGCATGTACTGCGCATCTTCGGATCATTTGATAAGCGGCTGTCCCCTTGCCCGCAAAAAAGAGGGTGAGTGTTCAAATGTCTTGCTAGGGGGACTAACAACTTCCTTTTCTAATCCTTATCTTTTTGTTCAATTGACATTGCAGTGGGACCAAACTAGGATTACCACCAAGGCTATGATCGACACTGGATCTTGTGGAAACTACATTGATACTTGTTTTGTCTCCTTAAATAAAATACCTATTGTTCCAAAACCCAAGCCTGTCTCTGTTAGTTTTATTAACGGTACTCCTTTATCCTCCGGTCCCATCACCAATCAGACACAGGCACTCCTTGTAACTGCTGACAAGTCTCATGTGGAGACCACCACCTTTGATGTATTAACCTCACCACATTTTCCCATTATTTTGGGACTTCCCTGGTTACACATACATCAACCAATCATCGATTGGAAAACAAGAACGCTAGCCTTCTCTTCTCACTATTGCGAAACTACGTGTAATCTCCCCCCATATGGTAGGATCCTGTCTGTGGTGTCGGATGACATTATACCAAAATGTTATCAGGATTTATCGGAGGTTTTTCTTGAGAAAAACGCTCAAGTGTTGCCTCCCCATAGGGACTATGATTGTTGTATCGATCTACTCCCTAATAGCAAGTTGCCTTTCGGTCACGTCTATCCTCTTTCACAAGATGAACTCTCTCATCTCAAGGAATATCTGGAGGAAAACTTGGCAAAAGGATTCATCCGACCTTCTACTTCCTCCACTGCTGCTGGACTCTTCTTTGTCCGCAATAAGGATTCTAGTCTTAGGCCTATCATTGATTTCAGACAATTAAATACCATTACAATAAAGGATCGGTATCCTTTACCTCTTATTCCTGAACTTATCGAACAGGTGCGCGGAGCTTCCTACTTTTCAAAATTGGACCTAAAAGGGGCATACAATTTAATTCGAATCCGTGAAGGGGATGAATGGAAGACAGCATTCAGAACCAGATACGGACTGTTTGAGTACCTCGTGATGCCATTTGGGTTGTGTAATGCTCCCGCAGCCTTCCAACGTTTTATAAATGAGATATTCAGAGACTTGCTTGATGTTTGTGTTGTAGTATATTTGGACGATATACTTATTTATTCTCATTCCTTATCTGAGCACATAAAACATGTAAGACTTGTGTTGTCAAGACTACTTGCACATAACTTATATGGTAAATCAAAAAAATGTTTATTCCATAAAGAGGAAGTACTATTCCTAGGATACATTATATCTAAAAATGGAATCAAAATGGACATGAGCAAAATATCCTGCATTCTGGATTGGCCTGTGCCAACCACTCGCAAAGCATTACAAAGGTTCCTCGGATTCTCTAACTACTATAGGAAGTTCATTAGGAACTTCTCTGCGATTGTGAAACCTCTCACACAACTCACAAGCACAAAGAAATCATTCAAATGGTCAGAAGAAGCAAATGGAGCTTTCTGTCTGTTGAAATCAAGCTTTACTTCTGCTCCCATACTACGCCATCCAGACCCATCCCTTCAATATATCTTGGAGGTAGATGCGTCAAATATGGCAGTAGGAGCAGTTCTCTCACAACGACCAACAAACACCTCACCTCTTCACCCAGTTGCTTTCTTCTCAAAGTCATTAAGCAGCTCCGAGGTGAATTACCCAGTAGGTGAGAAAGAGTTGCTAGCCATAAAACTGGCACTAGAGAATTGGCGACATCTACTTGAGGGTACTCAATTGCCAATCCTTATATATACTGATCACAAAAACCTTCAATACCTTCAGACTAATAGAACTCTTTCCCACCGGCAGGTACGGTGCTTGTTATTCTTTTTGAGATTTAATTTTTTAGTGACCTACACACCTGCAGACAAAAATAAAAAAGCGGATGCGCTTTCACGATTAGCCGAGAATGATTGCACCGAGGTTCCCTCAGTTCCTATAATACCACATGAACGTATTGTCGGCGTCGTTCGTTCCCTGAAGGAGGAGATTTTGCACAGCATAGGACTGGATTCACCTCCACCACAACTAAATGCTGACACAGAAGGCTTCCTTTACTACAACGATAAATTATACATACCCCCTACTATGCGAACCAAGATCTTGGAATTGTCGCATGATGTACCTATGGCAGGACATATGGGTATGACTAAAACTTTCAATCTACTTACTAGGCAGTTTTGGTGGCCAGACATGAAGACAACCGTAAAAAAGTTCGTTTCATCTTGCGATATCTGTGCAAGGTCTAAAATTGACAATACGAAACCATCGGGTCTACTTTGTAGTTTACCAATACCCCAGGTTCCGTGGGAAGTGGTATCCTTAGACTTCATAGTGGAACTACCACCTTCCAAAGGATTCAACACCATCTTAGTATCAGTGGACCATCTGACCAAGATGGCACATTTCACTCCTATCCGAAGACTACCTTCATCCAAACAAACAGCGGAATTACTTGTGAAACATGTCTTTAAGTTACATGGTATTCCAAAAACACTGCTGTCTGACCGTGGTTCACAATTCATCTCAAAGTTTTGGCTAGCTCTATGTCAGATATTACGAATAGAGCGTAAACTTACTTCTCCTTACCACCCTCAGACCAACGGACAGACAGAGAGAGTTAACCAGTGCATTGAGCAATATCTACGTTGCTATACTTCATATCTACAGGACGATTGGGTGGATCTCCTCCCGCTGGCGGAATTCGCCTATAACAACGCGACCCACAGCACTACTAAACAAAGTCCATTCTACTTAAATTATGGGTTTCATCCCACACTCCTTCCACCACGTATCTTGCCATCAAGTAATCCAGTGGCATCTGATTATCTTACCCAGATAAAGGATTCTCTGGGATTACTCAACAATACCATCTTACATGCTCATAGCCAACAAAAGAGGTACTACGACCTCCGTAGGAAACCCTCTCCCCAATATGCCATTGGGGATCTTGTCTGGCTTTCTACAAAAAAATCTGAGATTAAAGATCCCTAGTAAAAAACTTGGACCTCTATTCCTGGGACCTTTCCCAATAAAGAAGCTTATTGGAAAAGCTGCAGTACAACTCACATTACCAACAGACCTCAAGATACATCCCATCTTCCATGTGTCGCTACTAAAGCCCCATGTTCCTAACCAAGGAATAAGGCCTACCATATCACCTCCACCTCCTGTACAAGTTGAAGGTGGAGAAGAATTTGAGATAAAGGAGATTCTGGATTCCCGTATCCATAGAAGAAGACTCCAATATCTAGTACGATGGAAGAACTATGGGCCCCAAGATGACACCTGGCTGGATACCTCCGATATACATGCCCCTAGACTGATTTGCAATTTCCACTCGAAATACCCGGAAAAAACTGTTCTAGAGGCCTTCCGGAGCCGTCCTTAAGGGGGGGGGGTACTGTAATGTTCTGGTACCTCTGGTACCCTTATTTCCACATTTCTCTCTTAATATTGCGTCCCATCTTGCTATCCAAATGGGACGCATACACCTTTAAGGGCAATGACATCATTGCCGAGCGCCGCTATGAGCGGCTATTTCAATCGCCGGCTTTCTCTCACTCATTGCTCGTTCAAACTGCATGTTCACCGCACCTTCTCTTGTGAAGCTGGAGCTGCTGGCTATTCCCTTTGCCTGAACTGAACCGGAACCTCGCTGCCGATCCGTATATCGCTACTGGATCACCTCTCACTACTGAACTTTGTTACTACTACCTATCTAGTGATAAGTACCCCACAGGGGATTCCTTACTAACCTGCACTTCTACTGTCGTCTACTGCATATACCAGGACTATCTCTATCTAAACTATTTCCTATCATCTGCATAGATTGTTAGCTCTTGGGACTACCATCAACTATCCTTGCACTAGGTTACTCTGTCTTGTATACTCCATCTGCTGTCCCCTACCATCTGCACTATACTTGACATTAGAACCTAGAAGTCCTGAGAGTTGGATATGTTTGTTCAACAGAATCTCTACACGACTACTGAGTGTGACAATTCTGCAGCTGCAAATCCATCCACTAACAAAAACGCATGAGCGTTACAGCATACCTGTATTTGCACATTGCACTCTCTCCCCCCTCTTTTTTTCCCCTCTTCCTTTTGATACACTGGAAACTATTATTATTTATCTTTACTCACTATTCACTTCGCACTACCTCCAGTGTACATACCTATTTAGGTGAACACTGTTGCACCCATCACTTTATTAATAAAATTATTTATTCACATATCGTCACTTGATTTATTGCAATATTGCTATTGTTCTTTATATATGTAGTTTTACTATTTTTTACTGGCTTAATATTATTGATTGATTTTACCTCCCACAGTCACTATATCACCTTGCACTTTATATCACAGAGGCACCTTATCTGATTGGACCACCACACTCAATATACTTTTGTATATTTATGCACCCATTTTGTGATTACTAACTATTTTATGTAACGTTTTTTTATATATCATGTAAAAAAATGTTTTTATTTTTTTTATTCTTTGTGAACGGACCACACCTATATTTATATTTATTAACTATTTATTTACCTGTGATAATTACTGTATTGCACCTACCATATTATCCCCTTTGGGCAGCGCCAATTCCCTACCCCTATACTCAAATAAACTTTTACAAATAAAGCTATCCACAGACAGGCAGATGTCTTCTCTACCAGAAGAGGGGAAGGAGAGAGAGAGGCACCAGGCGACCAATGTTGTTGCACAGTTTAATAGGAAAATATAAAAAATGAATAAAAAGTTCCACTCACAGGGTGACCAGTGCCCTGATGGGCTCTGAGAATGATCCCGCACAGGATCTGAGAAAAATTCCTTGCGGCGGCGGCTTTGATGGAAAAGCGTTGGAGGACACTGAAAGCACGAGCTGCCATGAGTCAGTGGACACCTGTCAAACCCCCGGGTCGAATAACCAATTGGAATGAGTTTCAGAGGCTGGTCATACCTCCTTCCTCAGGCGATGATTGAGTACCAAATGCAGAGAGCTTTTTTGTGGCTGCTGACAATCCTTTCTTCAAATCTGAGAGCACCAAATTAGGAAATTAATAATAAAAAGTAAAATAAACTTTTACAAATAAAGCTATCCATAGACAGGCATAGGTCATCTCTACAACTACTGTTGGGAAGACATCCACATGTTCTCTCCCTGGGATACTAAGATCTACCATTACTGGATGTATGGGCAAGCAGATACATTGGCAGATCTCCCGGAGACCTGCATGGCACCGGCAATCTGCTGATCGCTGGTGCAATGCTTTACAGGCTCCAAAAAAAAAATTATATCATCCCTAGGGTAGTCCTAGGTGGACAAAGGTAATTTGTATTGTAGAAGGACTGGTACTTTAACTTTTAAACCCAGGACATTTAATATCCAAGCAGTGGATATGTTAGCTTAACACATCTACTCATGATCTTTTCTTTATTCCCCACGTGCTCCTGAATACATGCAATAATTTTAGCTGCTTGTTGGCCTTGTGACTCCGTATACAAACTTTTAAAATAGCATCTTACTGAAAATAAAGCAAGTATCTAACCAAACAAGCAACCACACAAACAGACTTAAAATATTTTATACAACATAGTGATGGAATACCCACCCACATACCTCCCATTCCTAACACAAACTCGGTATAGCTTTCCACCACATTGAAATCTACAATGATTACCCAGTACTTGGACACACCCAGGAGCATTCAAGGAGGTTAAACACAAACAAACAAGCAAATAAGCACATCAATGCTGTAACATGATAAAGCAAGAAAATGATGCAAAAAAAAAAAAAAATACTGGATGTGTGCTGTGCAAGAGATGGATTTATTTGTTGATTCCAAGAAGCTTCTGTTCTTATAACTTCCAACTGTTTCTCGTTTGGAGGGACTGTCCTCTCTTTCTTTCTTAGTTGTTCTTGTTAGTCTTATGTATAGATTGCCAAAAAAAAAAACCCTAAAATGACTACCTAACTACAAAAAGTGATTATACTTCACTAAGTGCTTGGTCACTCCATAATGTATGTCTTAGTCTATGCATAATGTACATACACTGGAAGTTTTAAATTGTGCTGCAATGCTGCAATGTTTTTTTATGTGCATTATGGCGTTTTTTTTTTTTTTTATTTTCTTGTATTATATTACCACATTCTGCAATGTTGCAAAGGTTTACAGCTTGTCAGCCATCAAGGAGTTGAATAAAGTTAAAGAGGGCAGGATTTTCAATTAGGAACCAAGATCAAGAACACGGGGACATGACCTCAAACTAACTGGAGGAAAGTTCAAAAATAATGTCAGTATTATTTTACTGAGAGGGGAGTTGATTCTTTGAATAGACTTCCAGTAGAGGTAGTGAGTCAGTCAACAGTAAGTGGATTCAAACATGCATGCGACAAACATAGATCTATATTCATACTAAAAAAATATTAAAGAACAAACAAAACAAAAAAAATACAAAACATATATTAAAAAAAATAAACTAAGGGCAGACTCGATGGACTACTTTCTATGTTTCTATGTTCCCAAGTTTTAGTGGTTATAACAGGATCATGGCTGCAGGTGCATCATGGTCCTGGTATAATTCTTTAGATCCAAAGAGGCTCTTTTTATGTAAAAGCGATCAGAGTGGTTTTACAGCTGCCCGATCACTTCTACAAGGTGCAGAAGGGGCCCTCCTGCCGCCGCTGCCGCTTCTCACTGCCGTTCCCATGCTCTGTGCTGTTTTCAGGGTGCCTGGGACTGCTGCACTCAGTTGGGCCTGCTGAGTACAGAGGGAAAGAAGGTAGATCTGTACCCTTTCTTCCTCTTGGACAATTTAAACCAGAAGCGAGAAGGATTTTATCACTTCCGGTTTAAGTTTGTTGTTTATCTCTTCTGCATAGCTAACCTCTACTGCAAGGCCCACCCCATAATGCAGTACAGCTTTAAAATAATGTACTATTTACTTACAAGGAATTTAAAGAACATAATGAGGCAGAAATATATGGATACACATAACTTTGCCATTGGCTGACCCATCTAATCCAAGACAGAGAAACAACTTTGACTAAATAGGTTTTGGCAATTATTTAACCACTTGGGGACTGCCCACCGTACATATACTGCAGTAGGGCAGCCGCTCTGTGCCAGATCACTTACCTATTACGTGATCTGACACATCCCGGTCTGGGGTGTGCACACACGCTGTCAGCGGCCCGCTCCTACTGTGATTTTTCACAGCGGGAGCTGATCGGTGGGTATGGCGGACTTGATGTCCACGGGCACTCACTGATGCTTTGGTACACAGGCAGAATGGCAGTCTGCCTTATGTAAACAAGGCAGATTGTCATTCTGTCAGTACATGTGGTAATACATGTGTAATAACATAAATGTTATTAACCACTTCAGGTTTTACCTCCTTAATGACCAGGCCATTTTTTGTGATTCGGCACTGCGTTACTTTAACTAACAATTGCGCAGTCGTGCGACACTATACCAAAATACAATTGATGTCCTTTTTTTCCCCACAAATAGAGCTTTCTTTTGGCCATATTTGATCACCTCTGTTATTTTTAGATTTTGCGCTATAAACAAAAAAAGAGCAACAATTTTGAAAAAAAAAACCACAATATTTTTTACTTTCTGCTATAAAAAACATTCCCAATAACTTTTTTTTTAAATCTATTTTTTTTCATCAGTTTAGGTTAATTTGTATTCTGCTACATATTTTTGGTAAAAAAAAATCCCCAAAAAACATATTTGAATGGGTTTGTGCAAAAGTTATAAAGTTTACAAACTATGGGAATGATTTTTGGACTTTTTATTTATTTATTTTTTATTATTAATGGCGGTGATTAGCGATTTTTTGCGGAACTGCAACATTGCGGCAGACAAATCTGACACTAAGTGACACTTTTTGGGGACCAGTGACATTAGTATAGTAATCAATGCTAAATAATATGCACTGTTACTGTATAAATGACACTGGCAGGGAAGGGGTTAATACTGGGGGATGATCAAGGGGTTAAGTGTGAGCCTAATTGTGCTTGCTAACTGTGGGGGGAGGGCTCTGTGAAAGTCACACAGAGATCGGTGTATGCCTGTCTGACAGGAGAGCCGCCTGCCTTGTTTAGATAGGCAGGCAGCTCTCCTGTCAGTTTCCCCAAAGATAGCGGGAGGCCAGTGGCGGTTGAGCCCGCTCCTCCCGCGGTCTTGCTCCCCCTGTGTCTAATCTGCTGAGACCGCGTGCACATAATCACGTAGATGTACGTGATTATGCGCAGCCGAGCCGCCCTGCCACAGTAAATCTGTGTGGGGCGGTCGGCAAGTAGTTAAAGATGGCTACTGGTATTAAATTCTGTAGGGTTGCTTGAAAAGTAATCAGTAACCTTTATTAGAGCTTCTGGAGAATAAATTTGTCTTTGGGTGGGCTGCACTTAAAGCTAGGTTGAGTTTCAAAATATCTCCAGAGACTTGGGAGGAGTGTATTATGGTGCTTCATCCAAACATTAAAACCATCCAGTAAACCCTATGACTGGATGCAAGTACTTTGTACAATAATACTCTCAAAGCAAATATTTTGTTAAATAGTCCTTTGTTCCAATGTAGTAATAAAACAAAATCAATATATTTTTCATACTGCATAGGCAACTTCTTCAGGAGTATTCAGGAGTAGTGTGTGGAATGGTAAGTAGTGCTCAAGTGAAAAACCCCTAATTATTTTCGTTTAGGTGGGGAAAATACAGTGGAAAGAAATAGTATGTGAACCCTTTGAATTTAATTATTTTTTTAAATAATTTGCCATGAAATGTCATCTGATCCTCATATAAGTCACAAAAATAGACATACACAATGTGCTTAAGCTGATAACACACAAACAATTCTAATTTCTTGTGTCTTTTATTGAACACACCCTTTAAACATTCATAGTGCAGGAGGAAAAAGTAAATGAACCCATAGACTTAATGCTTCAACGAATGGTAATAGTTCAGTCAGTAGTTCGCACACCTGGAGAAGCCAATGGGAGTCAGTAGTTTGCACACCTGGAGTCCAATTTAAAAAATGGGTTTTGGAGGTGTAGTTTAGAGCTACTTTTATTGTTAAAAGATACTTAAAAATGTTAGGCTTACTGTTACTGTTCATGAGAAAAACATCAGCTGATAAGAACTATGCCCCACAAAAAGGAGCTCACTGAAGACATGCAATCAAGAGTAGTTGATCTGCATAAGGCTGGAAAGGGATACAAAGGCAACTGTCTAGACATCCATTAGTCAACAAATTGTCTATATATGGATACAGTTTACTACTATGGCTACTCTTCCTAGAAGTGGGCACCCAGCCAAGATGACTCTCAAGGTACAACGCAGAACTCTCAATGTGGTAAACAAGAACCCACGAATAACAGATAAAGGCTTGAGGACATCACTGTTACTGGCAAACATCCCTGTTCATGAATCAAGCATACGTAAGTCTTTGAACAGACAGGGTGTACATGGCAGAATGCCACAAAGGAAGCAGCTGATTTAAAAAAAAAAAAAGCTGCACGCCTGAAGTTTGCCAGAGAGCACCTTGGCAAACCACAATGCTACTGGAAAAAAAGGTTTGAGGACTGATGAAACAAAAGTTAAATTGTTCGGGAAGGATGCTAAGCACTATGTATGACACAAAAAGGGCACAGCTTACCAACCTCAAAACATCATACCAATTGTGAAGTATGGTGGAGGGAACATCATTATTTAGGTGTGCTTAGCTGCTTCAGGGCCTGGACCACTTGCCATTATCAAGGTGAAAATGAATCCCCAAGTTTACCAAAATATCCTACAGGATAATATCAGGGTGGGAGTCTACCAGCTGAAGCTTAGTAGAAGTTGGATGATGCAGCAGGACAGTAACCCTAAGCATTGAAGTAAATCAACTAGAGACTGGCTTCAGAAAAAGAAAATGCGCCTTTTGGAGTGGCTTTGTTAGAGTTTAGGCCTTAACCCCATAGAGATGCTGTGCAAGGACCTCAAGAAAGTTTTTCACGCCAAACATCCTACAAAAGTGTCTGAACTGAAGCAGTTTTGTAAAGAGGAATGGTCAAAATTTCTCCTGTACGTTTTGCAGGTCTAATCCAGAGCTACCGAAAGTGCTTGCATGAAGTCATTGATGCCAAGGATGTTTGACCATCTATTACCTCCAAGGGTACTTTTACCCTCTAGCACTGTGAAGGTTTAATGGGTGTGTTCAATAAAGACATTAAAAATTTGAATTATTTGTGTGTTATCAGCTTACGCACATTGTGTTTGTCTAGTGCTATGACTTAGATGGGGATCAGATCACATTTATTGACAAAGTACTGCAGAAAACCAGTTAATTGCAAGGGGTTCACATACTTTTTTTTTTTTTTTCTTTTTACACTGTATCATAAGCATGGGTTTTTTATGGTCCCCTATATTATTCAAATAAAAACCTTGAAGTGCCATCTGTAGAATGGCTGCCCCAATGATTCCTTAATTTATGTGATAATCACCTTTCTGTCTCTACAGGAAACAGAAACAGAATGTGCCAGATCTAAAGTGACCTAAACGAATGATCTGTAATGTAGACCTATTAGTGGCAGTAAATACACAGCAGACACTGTCTGGACTCATCATAGTTCTCCCTCCTGGATGTAAACAGACCCCTTGTCTTATGCTGGGTGTCCTAGCTCAGAATACTGATCGTGCTCTGCTAGAGACACAATTTAATTTTTTTTTTTTTAAAAAAAAGCTATTTTCATTCTAGATTCATTTCATGCAAGATTCATAAATATATTTTCACATGCATTTGGCAGCATGAAAACATATTTAGCATGTTACTCAGGTGCTATCTCAGCAAGCTAAGAATAGAGATAGAGCCAATGCTATTTGTATCAGAGGTCACCTCAGGACTTATGTCTAAAGCAGCTGGATTGGCGAAATGCATATTCATTTATGTACCAGACAGTATACAGCCTTTTCAGTAAGCATGAAAAAGAGCAATAAAGTTGTGGAAAATCCTGCATTAATCTATAGCAACCAATTACATTTTTAGGTGGTACTTGTGGTAGATGTGTAAAAGATGCTTTCTGATTGGTTTTATCTATGTCTCTGAATTGCTACCTTTTATATATTATCATTGCTTTTTGTATTGTCTCATTGGATACATTTTGATAGTTATTAGCTTTCTTCCTTCCTTGCTTTCTTCCTAAAGTGGATGTAAACCCCATTCATGAAATTTGACCACATATATCTGTAGTGTTTACTTATCTCTCTCCAAAGCCCTAAATCCCATGTCTTTCTGCTACTCCATCCCTCTGTTATCAGCACGATAACTTCTGACAATCTCTCTGACACAAGAGATAAAAGCAGCTGGAAATTTGTGTCGGGGAGGGTGCAGAGAGCTGGTCTATTCACAGCACATCTCTGCATGTTTCTTCCTTCCTCTTCCTATGTGGAAGGGGGGGGGGGGATGTGTCAATTTTGAAAAAACACCAATACTGTATTTTCTATTTTCTGCTATAAAACATTCCCAATAAAAAAATTTAAAAAAAATCAATTTTTTTTTATCAGTTTAGGCCAATTTGTATTCTGCTACATATTTATGGTAAAAAAAAAAAAAAATCCCAAAATGCAAACTATGGGACAGATTTATGTTTTTTTTCAAATATTTTGTTTATTAGTAATGGTGCCGATCAGCAATTTTTTTCAGGACTGAAACATTGCGGTGGACAAATCTGACAACCGAGTGACACTTTTTGGGGACCAGTGACATTAATACAGTAATCAGTGCTAAATAATATGCACTGTTACTGTATAAATGACACTAGCAGGGAAGGGGTTAACACGAGGGGGGATCAAGGGATTAAATGCTGAATCACCAATCTCTTTCCCTGCCTCTCTGACAGGAGAGCATCTTGCATTGTTTACATACCAGACGGCTCTCCTGTCAGTTTTGCTGAAGATCGCGGGAGGGCATTGGCGATCGAGCCCCCTCCTCCTGTGGTCTACCTCCCACTGTGTCTAACCACAACGGGAGCCCAGTTCCGGCGGCATGTGCGCGCCGCCAAAACCACATGCACATAATCACTTAAATCTACATGATTATGGGCAGCCGAGCCGCCCTGCCACAGTAAATCTGCGTGGGGTGGTCGGCAAGTGGTTAATTCATCTTTCTTCTGTTTCCTTCCATCCCACCATCCATTAATTTCCTTCTTTCCTTGCTTGCTTCACCCACCTCTTCCAATCAGACAATGTTTTGCATTTATCGAGAGAATACAAAGAATTCTTGGAATGGCGCCTGTGCCGAGTGGCTACCAACTGTGTTAAGAATGCAGCAGGGCAGCCACAAGTATAGATCACTGGAGAAGTGGTATCTACTACAGTGATTTCCAGCTTCTAGAGGGATCCTATGGGTATGGTACATGCATAGTTACATCTAGCCCAAGCTGGACCAAGGTAACTATATAAAAATATTGATACCTGGAATTTCTAAAAAGTAGCAGTTGAGTACACATGGAAAAAGTTCTGGAAAACCTGTGAATGCAGGGCATTGATTTTCCAAAGTGGTGGGAGTTATCTGGTCTCATGTAGCACTGTTTCCAATTTATAGATGAAAAAAATGCCACTGCTCTAATATCTGAAAGTAAAATTCACCTAGGTTTGATATACATGCTTTGGTGGCCAAGGAAAAATGAATTTATAAAGTGATATGGAAAATGCAACAATTTTGCTGCAATTAAACACTGGACAATATATGAATTTGCACGGTATCAGTCTAATATTTTCCAACAATAGGATATTCTTTCACATATAACTAAGATGGATTCATAGTCACACTGTGAAGTGAACTACACACTATGCAGACATGCACCTGGACAATGATCACCTCGGCTTGGAAATTTCGAACATGTTGTAAAACTGACACATATCAAACTATGACTGTTACTTAACACATGCTGGATCTATTCACCAATTAATGTTTCTAAGATTCAACATTAACCTCATTGGTTCAGCCATCAGGGAAAAGTCCATGTGCAAAAATGAAATGAGGTAAAGCAAAAACCAGATCTCCTTTTTTTTTCTGATTGCTGTACATAACTCTGAGTTAAAGTCATAGCGGCAGGTGCGTTATGGCCAACTGGCTTCTCGGGAGCCGTAAAAGGTACCTGTAAAACCTTCTCAAGATTTCAGTTTTGTGGCAGCAGACAAAAAGACCTAAACATTCTTGATAACAGCAGTTAAGGTTTTAATAGCCAATAAAGAGTGTGTTAGTGGAAAGTAATTTGTAGGTAGATGTTTCAAGGTAAAATAAAGTTTTTTAATATGTATTATCTATGAATGTTCAGCTTTTCTACGTAACATAGTTACTGCAAAGGTTTGTGCTTTTTGTACTTACTGTAGATAAACACTAAACTAAAGAAAAAGAAGAATAAAAAAAAGATAAATTCAGGTCCTAAACATTCCAGAGAATAAATTGCATTCCAGGGTAAAGTGAATGTGTAGACAACCAACGTTGGTTGCATTGCTACTGTATTCAATTCAGAATGAGGTACTATGCCTTATTACCAAGCCGGAAACACCTCTCAGCGACAAATAACTGATGCCTATGTAGGTGGGCATCAGAACAATAATAGTGAAACATGTAACAGTATAGCAGGGTGGAACCTCCTAACCCAGTGATGGTGAACCTTGGCCCCCACACATGTTTTCAAACTACATTTCCCATGACGCTCCAATACACTGCAGAATGTATGAGCATCATGGGCAATGTAGTTCCAAAACATCTGAAGTGCCAAGGTTTGCCATCACTGTCCTAACCTATGATGGCACACTCTCTTAAAGCAGAAGTGAACCCATCGATTTAAGAGTCCATTCAGACTAGCACGACTTGTCAGGCGACTTGGTCGCCTGACAAGTCGCGGTCGGTCGCTCGCCATTGAGTAGTACAGGACCCGTTCTAATAGGAGCGACACAAGTCGCTCCGACTTAGAAAAAGGGTCCTGTACTACTTTGGGGCGACCTGGAGGCGACTTGCATTGACTTCAATTATATGAAGTCCGTGCAAGTCGCGCCGAAGTCGCGGTGCACGCTGTGCAGCGCGACTTCACAGGTTGCCCCACAAAGTCGTGTCGCGCCAGTCTGAATGGGTTGTTATAGTTTCAAAAACAGTTACATTCTTGGCATGCCAGAAATGTTAACTGTCACATTGGTTGTGCTCTCAACCAAACTGTCAAACCATCCAATGGCTGGTGTCCTAACTGATCACATGGGCAGCACCATGGCAGTTGAAGATTAACCACTTCAGCTCTGGAAGGTTTATCCCCCTTCATGACGGGGCCATTTTTTTGTGATACGGCACTGCGTTACTTTAACTGACAATTTCGTGGTTGTGCGACGCTGGACCCAAATAAAATTTAAAGTATTTTTTTCCCCACAAATAAAGCTTTGTTTTGGTGGTATTTTATCACCTCTGCGGGTTTTATTTTTGCGCTATAAACAAAAAAAGAGCGACAATTTTGAAAAAGAACAATATTTTTATCTTTTTGCTATAAAACATAGCCAATAAAAAAATGAAAAAAAAAATCAATATTATTCATCAATTTAGGCCAATATGTATTCATTCTGCTACATGTTTTTGGGGAAAAAAAATTCCAATAAGCGGATATTGATTGGTTTGCGCAAAAGTAATTGCGCCTACAAACTGTGGGATATACAGTATCTCACAAAAGTGAGTAGGCCTCTCGCATTTTTGTAAATATTTTATTATATCTTTTCATGTAACAGCACTGAAGAAATTAAACTTTGCTACAACGTAAAGTAGTGAGTGTACAGCTTGTATAACAGTCTACTTTTGCTGTCCCCTCAAAATAACTCAACACACAGCCATTATTGTCTAAACAACTGGCAACAAAAGTGAGTACACCTTAATGTCCAAATTTGGCTCAAAGTGTCAATATTTTGTGTGACCACCATTATTTTCCAGCACTGCCCTAACCCTCTTAGGCATGGAGTTCACCAGAGCTTCATAGGTTGCCACTGGAGTCATCTTCCACTCCTCCATGACGATATCACAGGGCAGGGGGATGTTAGAGACCTTGCGCTCCTCCACCTTGTCAGGGTTACCTCCTGCAGGTATCCCTCAAGGGTGATTAGATCAGCTGGTTGCACTAAGGAATCAGGACACAAACAAATAAGGTGCAAATACATTTAATAAGCAAGTGACATATTCCAATAGCAACACCAGTGGACAAAAACAAGTAACCAAAATATAAATGTAACAGCAAACCCCAATAGTGACCTAGCAAACTAACTACACAAGGAGCAAACAAATAGCAAGCCTGGACTGGAACAGGAGAAAAGGAAAGCGGGGAGCCAAGCACAAGAAACAGGGTACAGGGAACAGGGCTCAGGATAAGGGTACAGGATACCGATACAGGTTCAGGATCCGGCTCAGACAGGGATACGGCTAGCAGAAAAGGGTTCAGGATCAGGCTCAGACGGGGATACGGCTAGCAAAGAATGCTGAAGCCATGAACCTTAGGTGGCATCCTGTACAACCATGTAGCTAGGCTTCCACAGCATGTAGGAAGATGGGACGAATGACAGAAAGCGAGGGGCAATGTAAATTAAACAGCGTGTGTTTAGTAAAATGTATAAAAGTGCGGCGCCTATAATTAAATTAAAATAACGGTGAATACATAATTGGTGTTAAATTTTATAGTATCATCCGTGAATAAAATCCATAAAGTGAATTGCAAATGATGTAAATGATGACACAAATAAAATCTGTGGATAGATTATACTAAAACGTTCCCAATCCCCCTGAGGAAGACACGTTAGTGCCTATGTTGTCACGCATAGGGGAGGGGCCGCTCCTGTCTGGACTTAACAGCGAGTAGGAACGCTCCGGTCTGTACTTAACAGAGAGTATCCTATTGAGCTTCTCTGTCGGCTGTGTGCCTGTTATATTTGGCTTGAATAGTCTGGTGCACTTCAGCACCTAGCAAATGTGAGTGTTCAAACCTTTTTTAACCACTTTAAGACCGGAAAGATTTGCCCCCTTCCGGACCAGGCCCTATTTTGCAATTCGCCACTGCGTTATTTTAACAGACAATTGCGTAGTCGTGCAACACTGTACCCAAACAAAATGTATGTCCTTTTTTTCTCACAAACAGAGCTTTCTTTTGGTGGTATTTGATCACCTGTGCAATTTTTATTTTTTGCGCTAAAAACAAAAAAAGTGCGACAATTTTGAAAAAAAAAAACAATATTGTTCACATTCTGCTATATGACATTCCCAAAAAAAAAATCTAAAAATTGAAAATGTTTTAACATTTTAGGCCAATTTGTTTTCTGCGACATATTTTTGGTAAAAAAAATCGCAATAAGCATATTTTGATTGGTTTGCGCAAAAGTTATCGCATCTACTAACTATGGAAAATGTAATTTTTATTGTTTATTTTTTTACTAGTAATGGCGGCGATCTGCGATTTTTTGCGGGACTACGACATTGCGGCGGACAGATCGGACCCCTAACTGACATTTTTGACACTTTTGGGGGTACCAGTGACATTACTACAGTAATCAGTGCATGTTACTGTAATAACGCCATTGGCAGGGAAGGGGTTAACCCTGTGGGTGATCAGGGGTTAAATGTGAGCCTAGGGGATTGATTCAAACTGTGGGGGGGGGGGGTGGCTTCTGAAATGACCATAGAGACATGTAATCCTATATAGCAGGATCACATGATTTCTATGATCATTCCAGAGAGAGTTTACAACAGCCGACTGTCCTTCTCTCTTAGCGGGGAACAATCGCGGGTGTCAGGCGGCAATTTGAGCGGGGGGCAGGAGCGCGCCGCTGGCAGTGCAAGCTTGTCCCCTAGACTCCCGAGAGCGAGCGCCGTACATGTACAGCGATTCGCCCAGGAGCGGCTGCCTGCTGCGGTACATCTGCGGCGGACGGTCGTAAAGTGGTTAATAAACAAATGTTTTAATCAAAGCATTACTTGCACCATGGGTATATGTTTCCTTTTTCCCCATGCATGAGAGCTGGTGAATCCATTAAAGCCAGATTGGGAGTCAGAGTATCGGAGGAGTTCACACACCCTTTCCCTGCTGGAATATCTTTATTCTGTCATTGACCAAGCGCAATAGCGAGGTCACACTCTATGAGGTGAGAATTCACCTTGTGGGGGGGGGGGGGGGGGTTACACGAGTGAAGGTGAAACATCCGACAAACTGTTTTGTGAACTACTGCTTACGGATTGTCACTTTATATTTTTATACACGGGTGATTGGGAACTTTTTAGTATAATTTATCCAGGGATTTTATTTGTGTCATCATTTACATCATTTGCAATTCACTTTATGCAGCTCGACTCGGGTGCCCCCATAGCAAGCTGCTTGCTGTGGGGGCACACAATGGGAGGGAGGGGCCAGGAGCAGGAATTAGGGACCCGAGAAGAGGATGATCTGAGCTGCCCTCTCCAAAATACCGGGGGGGGGGGGACCGTTTCTTCTTTCTTTTTTCTTTATTTAGCTGTCAGTGGGGAAACCAGTTGACAGCTGATGACTCATTGGTTGTTAGGGCGCTGCGGCCGGCTTCCCGGCCCCACTTCCGGGCCAAACCATTTATCTATAACTACTGCCAATATGCATTTTCAGATATTGACAATGCTGATCCAGAAGCAAGAGCTTGGTCAATGTTCTCCTGTTTTTTTAAGTTGTCATTTTATTTATAAATGCCTTAAGGGATTGTGTCTTTTTAGGAGGCCGTGGTTTGTAACACTTCCATACTTGAAGATGCTGCTGGAGAAGAACACTTTGTGATGAACCAGAAGCAGCCAGAGATTTTCTGGAATGAGAACTCTGAGGGGAAAAGCTACTTGCACTGTCATTATGGTCTTCATCATGTAATTCCATAAACTATTTTTTAATATCTTTAGGGCACCTCTAGCATGCCAGGATATGCTTTGTCATTCTTGTAGCATTTGGAAAAGAAGATTTCTTCTCACAATATTTGCAAATTGCAGCTCTGCTCTTAGCAGAAATGGCATTGTGGAAATGTTTCCAAATTCTAGATGTTGGTCTCACCATTTTACTAAGAGTAGGAAAAGAAAAAACAATTTACTGACCAGACTATAGGGAAATATTACTTTTTTTTTTTTTACCAATTTTTAATTTTTTTTTCAGGCCTCCCCATCTCTATATATACCACATTACTTCCTGGTTCTTCCTAGGTAGGGTATATTAGTGAACAGACATTCACTGTTTTCCCTTCACTCTCCCTTATCTCTGCCCAGGGGCACCCAACATGCTGTTCTTGGGTCTGCATGTGGTTGAAAACATGCCACGGGCATGAGTGGCAGGGAGGGCAATCACTTCCAGCATCACTTCCAGCACTGCTGCTGATATATATCATGTCAGTGGTGGCAAAAGGGTTTAAATAAAGCTATACTCAGGAGCAACAGCTTTAAATACATATATGGGAGCTGTTACACCTGCCAAACTATTTGTATCTTTGTCCATCTGATACTGAGATTTACACAGCCCCACCTCACAGCACAACAAAGCCAGTGACCTGATTTCTCTTTGCTGCAATTAGGCAATAAAATTACATCACCTTCTTTGCCCCAGTTTGGGAATGAACAGTAAATTAGCAGCAGTTGCTAATTTCTCTGATCTTTCCTGCTGTCAGCAGTTTAATATCATCTCATGCGCATGCAGCAGTGACAAACTGGCTTATTGTGCTGCACCCGTGGTGGGACAAGGTCAACTAGTGCCCAGGGCGAAGATGCTAAGTTGCTCCCCCCCCCCCCGGATGAAAGAATAACCCCCAGCATTGGCATCATTGGATGCATTAATAACCCCAAGCATTGGTGTCTGTGAACTGCAATAAAAAAAACCCCCAGCATTGATGTCAGTGCATACAATAGTAACCCTTAGCATTGGTGTCAGTGGACACCATAAAAACCTCCAACACAGATGTCAGTTAACTCATGAAGTAGAGAGGAGAGATTGGTGGAAGTGGCAGCAGAGGAGATATCTGCATGAGCATATCTGCGGGGGAGGTTAAGAAGAGGAGAGAGATTATAATATCCCGGCATCCCTTGTAACCATGGTGGGGAGGATCCTGGAATACGAGTTTACACACGCCAGTGTATATTTACATCTGGTAAGAGGCCACTATATCTGTTTTCAGTAAAAGAGGTGTACAGGTGTGTAACTTTTCCTTCATGGTACCGGGATGCTATCACTTCAAGGTGTTATATATTCCGCCAACGTATCCCTATCTGCTGGTAAGAAGCTAATCCTGAAGGTGGTGGGAACCCTATGTGTGTCACTGTGCACTTCATTGGACCTTCAACTTTTGGATTTGTTTAACACTGGAGTTTTCACACAGACTTTTATTTGTATTTAAAAGCACGGATATTGCACTGTGGACTTTTATTTGCTGGATTTATACACACAATTGTATTTGACTTATTTGATTTTTCACATAATTCATGATTGCTACAACACTATTGTATATTCATTGGAATCACATATATGTTATTTAGCACTATATTTGTTTAGCGCACCAGACCTACATTATTTCACAATTATTTTCCAAATCAGGTATTTGGATCTTTGGCATTATTAACCCCCAGCACAGGTGTCATTGCACACAATAGTAACCTCTAGCACAAGTTTTACTGCATTGGTGGTCAGTGGTATTAAGATTTACCCTTCCAATGACCACAAATGCATAAGGGGGGTGGTGGGTTAAAATTTCACAGTCATTAGGACCAATGAAGGTGTGTGTGTATATGTGTGTGTGTGTGTGTGTGTGTGTGTGGGGGGTTAACATTCACTACCACTGACCACCAATGCAGGAGGGGTCAGTGGAAGTGAAAAAAAAAGTTAACCCTCCATCCTCCACCAGCATTGATGGTCATGGCAATGTTAACCCCTTCCCCAAATTCAGCTTTTTGTGCTCTGGTGTTGGACAGGGAGCAGCAGAGATCCTAATCCATGATATCAAATACTGTCAGCTGTGCCTAACTCAGCACACACTCAGTGCTCACTGCTCACACTACCCTCTTCCAGGCGGATGGGCAGGATCTCCGAAGCCGGCCGCATCCCCATCCCGCATAAACTGCAAGCAGCAATAGCAGGAGAGGGGAGGTTCTACCCCTGAGTTTTTCCTGCAGTCATTACCAGGGAGATACTGCTAGAGAAAGTGTGGGGGGTGTGGTGATTCCAGTCCCACAGCTGGAGGGTGGAGAGAGCAGAATCCTGGCAGCGTCACTCCTATCATTTGGGTAGCTGGAGAGCGGAGCACATGTCAGCTGTTAGCGTCCCCTCTCCACATAGCGCCACTGTGCCCAGGACACGTGCCTCTTCTGTCCACCCCTTGTTCCAGCCCTTTTCTGCACCTCCTTCTTCTAGTCTGAATGTTGCTGCATTGGGAATTACATGAAGCTGATACTAAGTTGAATTCAGGTACCCAAACGACCTGTATTTAAAAATGCATTTGATTATTTTATTAATCCATTTCTGAATTGTGTGTTTTTTAAATATTTGTCTAAAAATTACCTTTAACAGGAAAATATATTTCTGTACAAATAAATGCCCTCTTTGTTGTCGCTGAGATCCCCCTTAGCAATAGTTATTGAATGTAGGATTTAGGTATACACATAGCAGGTTTTCCAGGCATTGGGCCTGATGTGGGTCTGCCATGGTCACCGGTAACACCTTCAGCCCATTTAAGCTGAATACCCAAGTGTGAGATTTGAGTCAAAGACCAGTCCGGCATCTTTGGTTTGTTTAGTTTTATTTGATATAGGGGAAGGGAGAAGGGAATGAGTGGGATACTCCTCTGGCTCAACTAGGTACAAAATAGGACACTTGAAGAAAAATGCTTTTCAGCGTTGTCTTGACGCCGACTGGGGGAGACCAGCGCTTGCTGGCGCTTCAAAAACACTGACTTGCTGTACTGTACTTGAAACTTGATTTCTGACACTCTGGTTATCTCAAATGTCCTGAGCACTGCTCCCTCCAGTCCTCCCTGACCGAGGTATCTTCTCTAAACTGCTTCTGTAACTCTCAACACTGCACACTGCACGCTGTACACTTAACTCTTCAGGGCCCACACATTCACGCCCCCTCTACATTCAGGGTCAACACACTAGCACCCTCTCTATACTTCAGGGTCCATGCACTGGCACCCCCTTTATACTTCAGAACCCAACCACTTGCACCCCCTTTACTCTTCAGGGTCATCACTGGCACCCCCTTTACTCTTGCTCCTGCACCAGCTAGCTAGCTCCTGGATCCCTCTGACCTTCTCTGGAGTGGTCCCCTCTCACTAGGCAGACCCCCAGGGGGCAGCTTGTAGTACTCACGAACTGGGAATGCTTTCCTGAAGCTGGACCCCTCTCAGCTCCGCTGGTCCTCTGCACTGGATCCTCTCTGCAGCTCAGCTCAGCCTTCTGTCCCCTTTTACTAGGCAAGCCGCCTGGGACACCCGTTTCCTCTGACAGGAGGAGAGACAGTCGCGCTCTCCCTCCTGGGACCCTGCTTCCCGCCAAAGACCCTGCGTCATGTGCTCCCCTCAAACTTATACCCACTCCCAGAATGCTGTGCGGCAGAATCTGCCTTTCTGGGGTAGATACAGGCCTGAGTGCACCATTGGCTGGGTTTCCTCCACTGCCCAATGAGAACCCTCTCATTAAGTACAGTGGGGAGACTGCCCAGTCCCAACAGCCACACCTGGGAGACATTACATGAAATTCATGGACCTGCTGTTAAGCAGACAAGGCCCATTATACTTTACCTAGCACCTACCTTGTAGGGTGCTACATAAGCTATTAAAGGTAATATTTAGACACACACCAAACACACACACACGCACAAACACATACACACTCACACATATACGCACACACACACCACACACACACAATATCCATCTCCCTTGGCATTTCAGTTATGTAAAATGCAAACAGCATTCTGTACTTATTGTATAAACTAGATGAAAAGATTTGTTTGTGCTACAACATTATAGTACAATGTCACATTTTCTCATTGTCCTGTTGTAGAGGGAGCTGTGAAATATTGCAGTGAAATAAGAAAATAGCAATCAATCAAGTAGAAAATGGAATGAATTACATGTGTTTCTTTTTCCTGAATGATGAGAAACATGAAGGTTCACAATGCGAACTTTAGTTTTTATGTTTGTCCTTCCAGGGTGAAAACTGTTCTATTATAAATAATTATAAATTATTCGTGTAGAAATTGTTCAAATGTAAATGTACAGTACAAATACTGAAATACTTCTTCCCATTCCATAGGATCAATAAAAGACAGGTGCACTTTGGAATAAAGGTCTCTTAGTGCCGGTTCACACTGAAGCAACATGACTTCGGGGGCGACCTGTGAAGTCGCGTGCACCGCAACTTCGGCACCACTTGCACGGACTTTATAAAATTAATGTCTATGCAAGTCGCTCCAGGTCGCCCCGAAGTAGTACAGGACCCTTTTTCTAAGTCGGAGTGACTTGTGTCGCTCCTATTAGAATGGTTCCTGTAGCAGTCAATGGACAGCGACGGTGCGTGACTTGTCAGGCTGACCAAGTCGCCTGACAAGTCGTACTAGTGTGAATGGAGACTAAACCTCCTATTCTTTTCTAAGCCAACCCCACCCCACCAAGGTGTCTACTTCCCAACAGCAGAGACATCCCAGTGTTTATACCCTTGGTGCTGAAGTCTTGTCCATGCCTGCAAAGTCATTTCTAGGTATGCCACAACCATGGATTTGTGAACTGTAAACTTTCATCACAAAACCTTGCAGAAACAACTTTATAAGAGATGCATAGCCTTTGTCCCTTGCCAGCTAAGTCACAAGAACCAATGATTGGAAGGTATCGGGTAACCAAGCCCCCTTTCTATGAAGGGTAGGCTCACAGCAGCTGTATTGGCAGCGTGTTTTGGATTAGGGAGAGCTGACAAATATGTGTAGAATGATATGCTGCTTTTACTTTCATTTCATATTTTTATTTATTTATTTATTTTTTGCCATTGGAACATGGAACATGTCCCCTATGGCAGTTCCCCTCTTCCCATGCCTTTTTTGTTAGACAATAGTTTCCGTATTAGTCCTTAAAACAGCCATAATAACAAGTTTCACCTACCATAGACTTCAGGGTTTGCTGTAAACTTTGAAAATTTTGGACATGATTAGCAAAACTGTTTGTGAATGAAACTCAGGCAGATTCGCTCAGTCATAATTTCCTATAAATGTAAATTGGGCTTACTCCAATGGTACGACCTATCAAAACTATGAGAAATTACTGAGCAGGTACAGGTAACATTGGACAAGACTTCTGCACCAAGTGTGTAAACACCAATGGGAGGCCACCACCGTCAAAGAAAGGTAAGTAGGTGCCTGGGTGCGGTGGTTAGCTTAGTGGGTAATGGCACTTTTATTCTACAGTGAACTTAAACTTATTGGATATGGAAAAGCAATGATTATGTGAGAAATTCAGTATCCCATACCTCCAAAATATAATTAAGTACTCAGTTTTGTTTTTGGTTTTAAATTAACTGATGAGACTACAGTTAGTTGAAGTTTGATTAGTTTTGCATAGGTTAATGCTAGAGGTGGGTGATAATTATATCCACCAGCAGACCTGCAGATCTTTCAGTGCTCTGATGAGTCATGATTCACTGATCTGCTTTAATATGTACCTGCAAATCTGACCAATTTTCAACATACTTCATAAATCATAAATAAGTGTGGATGACTCATGATTTGCACTATCCACTATAATAAATTTGGCTTACTACAAGGACAATGGAAAAATATATTTATTATTGTGAAGTTCTATTGCATTCAGAGGAAAGTTATCTAATATTGTAAAGTTCTATTGCATTCAGAGGGAAGCATCAAATCCTTGAGCTTTGAAAGTGAAGTGGATAATTATCTATGGTAACCCTAAAAAGTCTAAATTGTGCCCAGGCTTCACAATGGGCTGGGCTATTGGTACTGCCAGCTATCCAACTGGCTGTACCTATAACTCCACAACTCAACAAGCATTGTAATGTGAAATCACATACTTAAAGTGATTGTAAAGTCTTTTTTTTATTAAGTTAAAAATAACAAACATGTTGTAATTACCTGCTCTGTGAAGTGGTTTTGCACAGAACAGACCGGATCCTCCACTTCTCAGGTCCCTCTGCCCCTCCCTGGCCCCTCCCTCCTGTTGAGTGCCCCCCCAGAAAGCAGCTTGCTATGGGGCACCCGAGATGAGCCGCTGCTCCGTGTCTCCATTCAGACACGGAGCTGCGCTCCAGTCCCGCCCCTTTCTCTTCTGATTGGCTGACTGATTTTGATTGACAGCAGCAGGAGCCAGTGACACCACACTGCTGTCTCAGCCAATGAGGGTAGTCCTGGGCAACGGAGATACTCCTACAACATTGCTTGATCTAGATGGGACTCAGGTTAGTATTAGAGGGGCTGCTACACACAGAAGGCACTTTGGCCACTATGCTCTCTTTAGGAGGTCAAAGGATGGAGGGATATGCTTTGCCTCTTAAGTCCCAACCAGCTGACACATAACCTCACACTGGTAGCCAAGTTGAAAAAAGTTGTGGGAAGTTTAACTCAAAGTAAAAATCAGTCAAGAAGATAATATGCCTGGGTCAGCCAGGTACAGTAGATCTGTAGTTTTTAAAGAGGCTATATGTATGTAGGTGGTAAAATTAAAGGGTGCGCTGATAAAATAAATAGAGTAAAGCTGCAACCAAGATACTGTGCCAAGTGTAAATGTGTTATAAATGATTGGTGCGCTAAACGTATTGATGCGATTACAATAAATCAACTCAATATAAATAAACACAGTGCTAACAATGTGACAAATCCTCTGAATTAAAGTCCAAAACGATAAAGTCCATCAAATCATATCCACACTGTGATGATAAATGATATAAATTCTTGTGAAATTGTGATGATATTACAGAAGTGCTGGAACCACGTCCCAAGCAATGTGATATTCACGTGAGTAAGATTCCCACCACCAGCTTGCTGTTCTCCTTTCCAGATATATAAATATCATGACATGAGCAATCCAAAAATGCAGAAATCATGCACATCCACCCTCGTGTGAACCACACTTAAGAGCCTCTTACCAGATGTAAAATGAATTTGGGCATAGGAAAAATGCTCTCCCTCGGTCGGAATGTGACAGGTAGCTGGATAGATGGTCTAATCCCCACGGACCCGGTAATAATAGATCTTCTTATTGGCTCCACAAATTGCATGTAATAAATACAAATGGGCCAACAATAGTGTATTATCTCCGGTTTATTGATTGAACATAGGCAAATGTACTTACTGGAGACGATCTTGTATCAAGCGTGTATCAAGCAGTGCCTATGGTTATCCTACGTCCGGCTGCAGCACGGACGAATGGATGACGTGAGTGACGGCGCAAGGCCCAAATTAATTTTACATCTGGTAAGAGGCTCTTAAGTGTGGTTCACACGAGGGTGGATGTGCATGATTTCTGCATTTTTGGATTGCTCATGATATTTATATATCTGGTAAGAAGAACAGCCAGCTGGTGGTGGGAATCTTACTCACGTGAATGTCACATTGTTTGGGACGTGGTTCCAGCACTTCTGTAATATCATCACAATTTCACAAGAATTTATATCATTTATCATCACAGTGTGGATATGATTTGATGGACTTTATCGTTTTGGACTTTAATTCAGAGGATTTGTCACATTGTTAGCACTGTGTTTATTTATATTGAGTTGATTTATATGTATGTAGGAGTGAAAGTGTGTATGTGTGTATGTGGGTGTGTGGGTGTGTTTATGTGAGTGTGTATGTATGTGTCCATGTTGTTAAAATGCCTCATAGGGGTGCTGCTGTGCTATTAATAAAGGGGGGGGGGGTGCAATGAATTACATGTGGTTCTATTTGCTAGGGTTTATATATACTCCTGACTCTAGCACTATGTACTGTACATTACATACTCATGACCCCTGCACTTTGTTCGCTGGGCTGTACATTACTTTTACGCCTGACCCCCTAATTCAGTGTGTTACTATACACTCCTGACCCCTGCTCTCTGTATGTTACACACTCCTAAATCCTGCATCCTGTATGTTACACAATTTTGACAATTGTAATCTCTACAATATACACTACACTACATTATACACTCCTAGCCCATGCACTGTGTACATTACACACTCCTGACCCCTGCATTCTGTGTGTTACTATGCACTCCTGACCCCTTCACTCTGTATGTTACACACTCCTGGCTCCTGCATCCTATATGTTACACACTTTTGACACCTGCAGTCTTTACAATATACACTACACTACATTATACACTCCTAACCCATGCACTGTGTACATTACACACTCCTGACCCCTCTGTATGTTCCACACTCCTGACTGCATACACTGTATGTTACACACTCCTATCCCCATTACTGTCTATGTTACACACTCCTAGTCCCAGCATTCTATATGTTATATATTCCTGACCCCTGCATTGTGTACACTACACAGTCCTTACCGCTGAATTCTGTACATTACACAGTCCTGACTCCTGTGCTCTGACACTATTTACAATTAATGCAAGGAAAGCAGCAGATGATTAGCTTTTGCCACAAGCTAAGCTCTGTGATCCTTATTTACCCTTTTTTGTAACACTGTAATCTGCACATTATAAAAAGGTTTTAGAAAACTGACTTGAATGCTTTACGGGGCTTCTTTATCTCATGACATGCCATTTCCTTGATAGTTGCACAGTAAATTATATGCATTAATGGGCAAATGCATGGATCACCTTCAAAACTGGGAATCTCAAAACATCCAGAAAGAAGATATCTCAGGAAATACTGCAGGTGAGACGTTTTATGGTAGAAATAAAATCCAGTAATGAATTCTTCACAAGCTTCATAAATCGAATAATTGCAAATCAAAACCTCTGGCTCATTAATTTAGTGATACTGCAGATTGCTAGTACATTACAAGTTTTTTTTCCCATCATTTGGACTGTCTATATATTCTCCTCCCTCTGTCTCTGGCATTTGCAATAAATTTTTAAAGTTCATCAGTTGATGATGCTCTGAGAAGGAATGGAATTTTTGGAGGTCAGTGAATACTTTTTTTTCTCCTAATCCTGGATACATGCATGAAAATTGTTCTTTTTAATTTAACAAAACATTAGCAACATACATTCTGTCTTTTACTCATTTATCGCTAGAATAAGACATTTTTTTTGAACTTTCTAATTGTCAATTTTTGTACAGCACTACTGTTTTCTGCAATAAATTAAAGGAAACCTAGCATGAAAGAAATAGAGAGAATGCTAAAAATGTTATTTGCTTTTGCCTCAATATTATTTCACTAACCTGTAACAAATATAGATATAGGGAGTGCTGCATCTAGCTTTTACAAAGCAAAGCAGAAATGGTAGCCTACATATTTGTCTCATGACAAAAAGGAAAACCATTTAAAAAATGTTATAAATCAGTCAGTTCAATCCATTGGCTATTTCACTTATTGGTAGTCATTTGTAATCTTAATCAGTAACTTGCCTTTTATAGAGCAGACCCTGGTGATACTAAGGCCCCTTTCACACACAGAGACCGTTCAGATCCGCCTGTCCGTTTTTTTGGCGGATCTGAACGGACGCCCCATGCATCTCTATGGGGCATCGGATGTCAGCGGAGACATGTCCACTCACATCCGATCCAATCCGATCCGTCAAAACCGGACAGATGGAAACCCTATTTTCTATCCGTCTGCCGGATCGGATCAGATGAAAAGGGACAGACGGTCCGTTCCCATCCAATTCCCCCATAGAGAAGAATGGGGACCTGATAGTTGTGTCTCTGCACACAGCACGGAGACACAGCTGTCATCCGCCTGCTCATCGGGGGATCGACGGATCGTTCCCCCGCTGAGAAAAACAGAGTCCGCCTGATGGACTCCATGTGAAAGGGGCCTTACTCTCCCTGTTTATATACCTAAGGCCCCTTTCACATGGGCTTTCCGATCAGGTCCACCTGTCAGTTTTTCAGGCAGACCTGATCGGACACTCCATGCACCCCTATGGAGCAGTAGATGTCAGCGTTGACATCTCCGCTGACACCCGCTGCTATCCGATCAGATCCTGTCTGTGAAATCCAGACAGATGGAAACCCTATTTTCCATCCGTTTTGAGGATCGGATAGGATCGGAAGAAAACAGACAGGTGGTCCGTTTTCATCTGATGTCCCATAGAGGAGAGCAGGGATCTGACTGGTCTGCCTCTGCAAAGTAAGCGGAGATGGACCTGTCATCCACCTGCTCAGCGGGGATTGGTGGATCAATCTCCGCTGAGCAATATAGAGTCCGCCGGGCGCATAGCCAGTGTGAAAGGATCCTAAAGTGTACGCAGTATCAGTTATATTTTTATGTTAGGTGCATGAAGGCTACTTAAAAAACTTACAGGTATTAATTACCGCTCATAGAGATCACAGTACACCCCCTGACAATGACTTTATCCATTTTTTTTGTTCAGGTACTATCTGGAGTCTATTTCTTGGACTGAGATGCTTACTTAAAAATAATGAAAATAATTTAAATGGAAATTCCTGGTATTCATTTTCACATACAGTAGTTATATGGGTCCAGCTGTGGGATTCCTCTGGAAGCTGTAATTCATTGTAGAAGACACCACTACTCCAGTGATCTCCCCTCGCTTCAAGGTCCTGTGTCAAGCCACCAGGGTTTGCTGTTAGAAATCACAAGGCCCCGTACAGCCTACTTGACAGGAGGACATAGATTCATCAGTCCAATTCTCTGCAGCAGATGAATGAAAAGGGAGCACTCAGAGACTGTCTGTTCATTCACAAACTGAAGCACAGTAAACACAGCTTACTTTGCTTCAGTGATGAATGGACACAGGACCGATTGGTACTGATCACTCAACCTGTTAATTCATTAAAGGAAGGGGCTGGTAAATATGTCTTTCCCCGCTCTTCATCCTGAAAAGACCCCTCTGTGTGCCCTCTACTGGCGGGAGAGGAGGGAAGCCAGCAGCGCAGCGGGGGAAAGGGGCACACATAAGGGCCCGGACAGCAGGTGGAAGGGGGCCATACAGAGGAGGCGGGCATACAGATACTGGTTTTAGCAGCACAGCTGGAGGGAGAAAGAGAACTAGAAGCTGGCAGTGCTCCTGGGGGGGGGGGGCACAAGAGGATCAGTGTTGGCAATAAGGCAGTACTCCCAGCCCTCCTGCTCGGCAGTTGCCCAGGACCCTCTTTTGAATTGATGGAGCCCAAGCCCAGTACAGGAGGTCTGGCTGTACTGCCTTATCAGTGATCCTGCAAGCCACCGCCCTCCTGCATTTCTGAACACAAGAGATCCACCACTTGGCATGGGCGCCAATCCAAGAATCCTATGCATTTTCTCAATCAGTGCTACAGAAACCAGCGTTTTACACATTGCATGTAAGGCTTGGATTGAAGTAAACTCATTGATGTGTAGACAAGGGTGGACAGTGATATGTGTTCTTTATTGGTTTTTTTTAAATTCAAACTTCTTGACTCAAAACTAAATGCATTATCATGAGGATCTTCTGGATTTACCACTTACATTGTTTTAGTGATTTGTGTGGTATTTTGCATCTCAGAGTTAATTTACAAAAATGATTGCAAAGGTTATTGCTCTTTTGAAGCCTATTTTCTTTAAATTAAGAGTGCAATACTCACCTCTTCTCAAGTGCTGTCCTCTGCAGTAATCTATTTTCAAATGTTCCCTGTCATTCAACCCAGAGGACAAAGGGCATGCTGTGAGTGCAGAGCAATATGGGCTGACCCCATGAGAGGGGTGTCACCATGGCACTCCCCTTTCAATGTGAAATGGTGCCAAGAGCAGTATTGGCATCGTCTAATCATTGCCACTTTCTGCATCATTGAGGAATGCTCTGCCTGAAGAAATGGACCCTATGACATCACATGCCCGGATTCAAAACTTCTTGAAAAGATGAGTATAAAAATGTTTTGTTTCATTTTCTGGAAAGAGTGGGGAAGGATGAGAATCTCTATTTTTTGTATCTTTAAAGGGATTTCCTCTGTCTTCCTGTTCCCCTTGCCAATTAAAAGAAGTCAGACCAATATTATACAGTGGGATTTCAATTGCCTAATATCTTGAACTTCTAGTGATTGTAAAGGTTTATTTTTACCTTAATGCATTCTCTGCATTAAGGTAAAAAGCTTTTCTAAATCTTCCCCCCAGCCCCCTTAAACATACACCTGAGCCCAATCTCAATCTGGTGCTGTGCCCATCTGCAATAGTTCTTCTTCTCATAGGAGAATCGCCAACAGAGGGAGCTTTTGGTTCCTGCTGCTGTCAGTCAAAACCTGTGATGAGGGAGTGGGGGGCAGAATCAAATTATGCTGTGTGTGTCTATAGATGCACACAGTCTGGCTCGGGGTTGAGCATGCAGATGTGCCCCCATAGCAAGTGGCATGCTATGTGGCACCCAGAGAAGAAGAGGAGCCAAGAGTGCCGGCTAAGGGCCCAGAAGAGGTGGTTCAGGGCTGCTCTGTGCAAAACCATTGCACAGAGCAGGTAAGTACTGTATAACATGTTTGTTATTTAAAAAAAAAAAAAACCCGTTATAATCTCTTTAACTTCATGATGACCGTCACCTCATTTGCAACATGTTAAAGTCCAGTTCCAGCTAAATATCAATTTTTAACTTAAGATAGAGTCAGGAAGGTCTAGAACTTAAAGCCCCGTACACACGTACCGATCGTCGTCATACAAACGTCGGCGGACGAAAGATCTGCCGATTGTACGCTTGTTAGTATGGTGCCTCCGACAGCTGTCTGCGCACATTCTGCGGACAAGAGTCTTTCTTGCAAACATGAAAATTTTTGTATGCCGACACCAGAACGGACGATTGTTCGCCAGTCAGTACAGAATTCTGCCGACAGACCGCAGATTTGCAAGACTGGGCATGCTCAGAAAAGAAAAAACACAGGGAAAGTTAACCATTACATGACATCACTTCTGCAGTCGGCTGTAGTCGGCGGACAAAATTCTTGGGCAGTCTTTGCACTTTTCAACAGACACCGACATCCCGGGGAGAAAAGACGAACGTTTGTATGCCGACGATCGGTACGTGTGTACGGGGCTTTAGTCTAAATTGGGAAGTGTGGGAGAATCCCTTCCACGTGGGCACAGGTAACAGTATAAAACATTTTCTAGTAGAATGCAGAAGGTTTAGATCTTTCTTGTTGTTTTTTCTTTGAGAAAGGTTTCCCCTCACTTCCTTGTTCTTTGAATTTTCAACGAAACCACTTTTTTTCCTGCGGCTCCTTAAAGTGGTACTAAAGCTAGGAGCCTGCGTTCACTATATCTGGTCTCCCAAAGTGCACAGAACATGGAAATGCAATTAATTTTAGTAAATATAAACTGCTAAATAGATTTTCTCATCAGCAGTATATAGTAGTCTTGTGACTTCTCAAAATGCAGGACCCCTGACCCTCCATCTGGACAGTGCTGATTGGCCCTGTGCTGATCACATGCACTCTCCCAAGAAAAATAACTTTCTAGCAATACACACCAAACTGAGCATGTGCATCCTGTCCCTTAGCTCTGTATTATCAGTGGAAGGAGGAGAGGATCGGAGGAGATAGGATGAAACAGCCTTTTTACTCAATGCAGAGGATTAACCCCTTAGGTTTCACAATGAGTATAACAAGCATTCTGTACTCATAGGTGTGCGCAGCCTATTGCATTAGGCTGTGCACCCTGAAGCAACATATGCATGTACACACACGCTCTTAACAACAAATGTAAAAAAAACATTTTAAAATGTATTACAACATGGACGTATCGGAAGGGTAGCAGCTGGTGTCAATTGTTTTTTTCTTTATTACTTTATTTTCGTATTTTAGGAGCCCTGTTGGGGGGCTTTGGTGAAATATCAGCAGGGGGAATCTGTACCTCACTGGGTGATTAGGGTGTGCCAAGGCACACCCAGCACACCCCCTGCGCACGCCTATGGCTTCACTGCATATACAGATTTTACTGTTGTGGGTTTAGTAACGCTTTAACCGCTGTGATAGTAATGAAGACATGTAAGAGTTCGGGAGTTATTATGTTTGTAGAGTAAATAACTTTTTCAGTTAGCCATGCTTTTAGGTCAGCTGCTCAAGAGAGTATCTGCAATTGCCATTACTTTTCCAGGGGCATATATTATGTCATAGTTAAGTCATATTTCTGTAAAAGCAGCAACATTCTTTGTGGTCTTGCGGGAGTTTGATTAATAGATTTTGACAGAATAGCTTCCAGTGGTTAATGGTCAGAGTACACCATTACACTGGTTTCATGGATGTACTGGTGTCATTATGTGCTGTAAACACAATTGCTACAATTCCTTTTCAGTCCATGCATATTTTTATTCTGCACCTGATTATGATTTTCATGCAAAAGAAAGTGTTTTTTTCTTTCTTTAATAACATATTGTATGCTCCTTGTCCATCTCTAGAAAGATGTGAATACACAGAGTGTTGTTTTACTGTGTGGTAATGTTGATGATAAAGATTCTAGCATAATATTCGCAACACACACATTCCTGTAGAAATGGCTGTGTATGTAGATGGGCGCTGCAGCGACTATCGGCTGGAACCAACCACAATCAAGGTGGGAGAATATCACCAGCACACCATGGATCTCCAAAGCTTTAATCAGCGCTCACATCGTTACAGCATGAACAACGTTTCCAAGCCTTGCAGGACCCCTACATCAGGCATGTGACAATGTCTTCACTATCTGATAAAGGGGTCCTGAGAGGCTCTGAAACGTTGCTCCTGCTGTAATGATGTAATTCCTGAATAAAGCCTTGGACCATAGGTGTGCGCAGGGGGTGATCTGGGTGTGCCTGGGCACACCCTAATCACCCTGTGTGGCGCAGATTCCCCCTGCTGATATTTCACCAAAGCCCCCTACCAGGGCTCCCCCATAAAATTGTAAACAATTATATAAAAATAAAATTGTAAAAAATATAAAAATAAAATAATAAAAAACTATGGACACAGTTCACTGCCCTACTGATGCCAACCTCTGCTCTATTGACATGTCCACTGCTCTAATGACACCATCCACTGCCCTACTAACATCATCCAAGTTTAAATACATTTTAAAATGTCTTTTTTATAAGACAGTGTGTGCATATACTGTATATATTACACACGTACACACACACACGCACGCACGCACGCACGCACGCACACACACACACACACACACACACACACACACACACACACACACACGCGTGTTTGAGCTTTAAGTTGCACACCCTAATGCAATAGGCTGGGCATACCCATGCCTTGGACCCATTTTGGAGATCCGTGGTGTGTTGGTGAAATTCTTTCATACCCAATGTTCATGATGATACACATTAACGTGCATAAAACAGGTATGCACAGAGAAGCACAGTAGCTTAGTTATTAGTGAAGTTCTTATAAAACCTGTGAGATGACCTCACACTTTCATACATCTGATTCAGCCATTTCAAATGCAAACATTTAAAGGGCAAATTTAGTTAAGAATAAAACTGCATGCTCCCTGACCTTTTGTAAGCTAAAATTCCACCATCCAGGTGCCCATCATGTCCAATGCACATAGACCTGAATAGGCTCTACCTGCACCAATCAAACAAGGCCCCATTTTATTTTATTAAAAGTTACTGTTTGAATGTAAACACAGCAGGAGTCTGTCATCTTCAGAAAGAGGTTGAAGCGGGGGTTAAACTAAGAGTAGGTTAGGGGGCTTAGGAGCTTTTATTCTTAAGTGGACATGTTATTTAAAGCACAACAAAGGAAGGAAATTTAAACTTTGGCAGTACTATATATTTCAAACATTTACCCATATACAAAATATTTATTTCATACAAAAAAATAGTTTTATAATAAAATTAGGTATATGCTAAAAATAGGCATATACAGTCAGGTCCATAAATATTGGGACATTGACACAATTCTAATCTTTTTGGCTCTATACACCACCACAATGGATTTGAAATGAAACAAACAAGATGTGCTTTAACTGCAGACTTTCAGCTTTAATTTGAGGGTATTTACATCCAAATCAGGTGAATGGTGTAGGAATTACAACAGTTTGTGTAATTGTGTGTGTATATATCTAGTATGAGTATAGCAATAGTGTGCTATGACATTAATTCTAGGTTGAGAATTTTATGTATTGTCTTGGTGGGATATGTCTATGTTTATGTGTTTATGTAGTGAATATCCTGATTTTATTTTATTTTTGTAAAAAGAAAAAAAAAAAAAATGTGTTTTATAAAAAAAAAAAAAGGTGGTTTTTGTATTTTTTTGATAGACATGCACAAAAATTAGAATATCATCAAAAAGTTTATTTATTTCATTAATAATTTCAAAAAGTGAAACTCATATTTTTTATAGACACTTTACACACAGAGTAATATATTTCAAACATTTATTTATTTTAATTTTAATGATTATGGTCTACAGCTAGGGAAACCCCAATTCAGTATCTCAGAAAATTAGAATATTACATAAGACCAATAAAAAGAGGATTTTTAATACAGAATTGTTGGCTTACAGAAAAGTATGTCCATGTACAGTATAGTATGCACTCAATACTTGGTTGGGGCTCCTTTTGCATCATCAACGTGGCATGGCATTGAGGCAATTAGCCTGTGGCACTGTTAAAGTGTTCTGGAACCCCAGGTTTCTTTGATAGTGGCTTTCAGCTCATCTGCATTGTTGGGTCTGGTGTATGTCAACTTCCTCTTGATAATATCCCACAGATTCTCTATGGGATATAGGTCAGGTGAGTTTGCTGGGCAATTAAGCACAGTGATACCATGATCACCCAGGTATTGAAACTTTTGGCAGTGTGGGCAGGTGCCAAGTCCTGCTGGAAAAGGAAATCAGCATCTCCATAAAGCTGGTCAGCGGAGGGAAACATGAAGTGCTCTAGAATTTCTTGGTAGAGGCTGCGCTGACTTTGGACTTGATAAAACACAGTGGACCAACACCAGCAGATGACATGGCTTCCCAAATCATTTACTGACTGTGGAACCTTCACACTGGACCTCGTGCAACTTGGATTTTGTTCTCATCGATCCAGGGGTAGAATGTGGAAATTTGAAACTGTGTCAGGTATCATACCCTCTGCTGGCCACTGTAATTACTCACACAGACCCTCATTGCACTACACAAGACAAAAGTGACATAGCTGCTAGGAAGGTATGTGCTATCAAAAATACTCAGAAGTGTTGGATAGCAGCAGCTTTGGCATAAAGTGAACTTTGAACACATAGCCTACTGGAAAGTTCAGTATTCCCTTTCTCTTGCAGACTAGTTTCAGGTTTATCACAGAGTAAGTGACAAGGTCCCTTTACGGCTACCAGGAACGTTAATATATGTCAAAAGTAGCCACAAAACTATTTTGCACTCTGATAAAAACAGAATTGAAACTTGAAATACCAAACATTGTTCCAAACAAATTACTTCTATCATAGTACATTGTAGTTGTGCAATATTTTTTCTCTGTAAATAATGAAATCCATAGAGGTTAGAAGGGAAAATCAAACATATCAGGCTTGTGATTGACGCATTGTGATCATGCTTGTCTCCATTCCATTGCAAAGATATGTATTCATTTCTCTGGGGTGGTTAGTTTGCTATTGTATCTGTTTCCCAATGGCTGATTCCATTATTGTGGTGTGGTTTCTAATGAAGAATAAACTTCTGCCGGGGTAATATTTAACTGGAACTTTTTCACTGAACGTTTGCGTGCATGCATGGCTTGGTAAATACAGCCTTACACATTATGGTCAGATTCACATACCTCTCATCTTTCTGCGATGAGAAGTAGGGACACTTTTTAGCACAAAGTATATAGGCAAAGGACATGCTGCTTGGCACACCCCAAGTTATGGAGAATGCATAGAATAAGAATGTAAAAAATCATTGAATACATCCAAAAAAAGTTTTTTCACAGATATTTTTGTAAAGTTAGAAGGTTTTTTTTATCTTAACGCATTCTATGCATTTCGATAAAAAGCCTTTTGTGTATAACAGGCACCCCAGCACCCCGTAATACTTACCCAAGCCCCCTCTCTATCCAGCGATGTCCACGGGTCCATCAGCCATCCGGGACTCTCCCTCCTGATTGGCTTAGACACAGCAGTGATGCCATTGGCTCTCGCTACTGTCAAGCAAAGTCAGTTAGCCAATCAGGAGAGAGAGGGGGCAGTGCCAAACTGCAGCTCCGTGTCTGAATGGACACACGGAGCTGCAGCTTGGCTCGGGTGCCCCCATAGCAAGCTGCTTGCTGTGGGGGCACTCGACAGGAGGGAGGGGCAAGGAGCAGCAAATAGAAACTTGAGAAGAGGAGGGTCGGGGCTGCTCTGTGAAAAACCAACTGCACAGAGGAGGTAAGTATAATATGTTTGTTAATAAAATAAAAAAAATAAAAAACACAAGACTTTAAAATCACTTTAAATTGGCCCTACAAAATAACATATGCAACAATTTAGAGATTGGATTTATGGTATAGTGCACTAAATCACTTGTGGTAGTTAGACATATTTTATAGAGGTCAATATATAAGGGGGCTTTTGATTAACCGACTGTTACTGTCAAATTGCTCAAGCTTCCGTCCTGCTTCCTCTTGGATAGGGCAACAACGCCGTTTTGTGTCAAACTCCTTACCAATGACATCTCCAGCATTTAGTCTTTAAATTCATAAGAAAGAAATGTGCACACAAAACTTTAATATCACATAAATATTCTGACTAGTGTCTTCCGGCATACATCAGTATACACAAAAGTAGGCAAGCTGTAGGAGGCATTTGTGAAAGGGGAACATTTCACATCACTTAGCCATCTTACCATTAACACCTCCTCTTCTTGGGAGCACCACTGTTGGAACCCATCTCCCTGTATACCAGATTCTGTAGCATTCTACACTATTCAAATTGTCGTTTGAATAGTGGGGCCAATGGATGGGACCATGTATTGTAAAATCTTGGATGAGAATGTTCTTCCCTCAGCCAGACACTGAAGATGGGTCGTAGATGGTTTTTCCAGCATGACAATGACCCAAAACATACCATCTAGGCAACAAAGGAGTTGATCAAGAAGAAGCACACTAAGGTCATGGTGTGGCCTTGCCAGTCTCCAGACCTTAATCTTTTGAAAAATCCATGAAGCGAGCTGAAACTTCTAGTTTCCAAGAGACAGCCAAGAAACCTTAAGGATTTAGAGAAGATTTGTAAGGAAGAGTGGACCAATATCCCTCCTGAGATGTGTGCAAACCTGGTAACCAACTACAAGAAACTTCTTAACTCCGTGCTTGCCAACAAGGGCTTCTCCATCAAGTACTAAGTCATGTTTTGCTTGGGGATCAAATACTTATTTCACTCACTGAACTGCAACTTAATATATAGCATTTATTTTCTGTTTTTTTTTCTGTATTTTTGTTGATATTCTGTCTCTATCATTTAAAATGCACATATGATAACAGATATAGACCCCTTATTTCTTTGTAAGTGGGCAAACCTACAAAATCTGCAGGGGATCAAATAAATATTTTCCCCACTGTCCCACTCCATGGCTCTACCCAGTCGGGTATGCTCCCGTTGTCACTCTGTTCTTCCCAGGGTCATTGGTAATCACTAAGAAGGCTCTTACCTGGCCCATTAGGCTATATGCATCCAGTTCACGACTCCCTGCACGTTATATCGGGGACAAGACTACTGCAGCTGCACCTACTGAATACTGCACACTTCTCCTGGGACTTCAGCCCTGTGCAGTAGCAGTCCACACATGTATAGCTCTGGGGTGTTTGGTTCCCATGCGCCAAAACACCAGACCCCCCCTCCTGGCATTTATTTGGCCACTAACTCCACTTATTACATCACTACAGGAAGGCCGTGTCTAAAAGGGGACCTAACACCCAATTACATCATTTCCCATTAGATTAACATAAATCCCCTTGAAAAAATAAACAAAAATGAAAAAAAATTGTATGTGTTGTGTCTTCTGCGAGATAAACACCCAAATTCAAAGGTAGTGCTCAGGAATAAAACATAAGCAATCATAGTGCTTTCCTTAAAAACACACTAATTTATTGAGGAAGCCACTCCAAACGGCACAATTCCGTAACCGATGTGTCCACTGGATCATTATTATTGCTACAGGGCCTCTGTGGGGGGCTGGGATGTCATGTGATCGCTGTGATTGATCATAGCGATCGATCACATGATTACAATGTCAACAAAATAGTCATGAATGGCTTTCAATAATGACTGTTTTGCTTAGTATTGTGATGCTGAGATTGGCCCACAGTTATCATATGGTACCTGGGCCAATTACAGCACCCTGTACCATGTGATAAGCTATAGCCAATCACAGATCACAATAGTAATCAAGCTTTCATAAATGAAAGCCATTAATGACAGCTAAAACTATTGCTTATAATAGTGGTCATCACTGTTATAAGCAACAATAGTGTAAAAAAAACAAACAAAAAAAAAATACCCCCCAGAGTAGTACAGTGTCACTATGGTGAAATAAAATGTTAAACAAATTCAAATATATATACCATAGTTTGTAGACTTTATAACTTTCACACAGACTAAATAAAATAAACTGGTTTGGGTTATTTTTTACCAAAGAAATGCAGCAGACTACATTTTGGCCCTAAATTTATGAAGAGAGATTATTTGTTTGCAAAATTTTAAAATAGAAACATGTTTTTTTCCAAAATTTCTGTATTTTTCGTTAGATAGTAGTTGAATACCACCAAGCGAAAGCTCTACTTGTTGGAAAAAATGATAAAAAAATGTATAAAAATTAAATTTGCGTACAGTGTTGCATGACAGTGCAATTACTAGCAAACAATGCCCTGGTCATGAAGGGAGTAAAACCTTCTGGTGGTCATGTGGTTACATACATTCAGTTAGAATTTGACATCAACTGGGTAGGGTTGGATAACAGAACATGAATTCACATATTTCAAAATGAGCACTTCTAGTCCAAAACAAAGCAGTAGGGCCTATTGAGCAAAACACTGGAATATACATTGAATAACTCAGCACAGAGTTTTAAACAATATTGGCAGGCTTTTTTTTTCAGTGGGAAAGCAGGGGAACGCAGTTCCGGCACCTCTTCCACTGAATGTGTGTAATGGCAGGGGGTGCTAGGGTGTGCTAAAGGATCTATAGTTGCTGGCTGCTGGGGTATCTGTTATCTCTGGAGGGGATCCATTGTTGCAGGGAAGGATCTATTTTTGAGGGAGGAATCTATTGATGCTGAGTGCTGGGAGATCTATTGTTGCTGGGGTGGGTCTATAGTTTCTGGGAGGAGGTATTGTTTTTGAGGGGGTCTATTGTTGCTGGGGGTATCTATTGTTGCTGAGGGAGATCTATTGTTGCTGGGGATCTATTGTTGTTGGGAGAGATCTATTGTTGCTGGGCGATCTATTGTTTGTTGGGATCTATGTTACTGCTTTCCTTGTTATCATAACCAATTTCCATACACATTACGTAGCACCACAAAATGATACTTGGTTCTGTATTTTCCAAAAGGGATACTGGGAGGTGGGTAGGGGGTTGAACTAAAGGACGGTGCTCAGAGATGGTCGGGGGGGGGGGGGAAGGGATGATTCAGAAGGAGAGAGTTCCTGTGCCTATTGTCTGAGAAAAAAGCCCTGAATTTTGGTATGCATGGCCATATGACATTGGTCATTGTGTTTTTGCACCCACTCTCACATAGTAGAAGAGTAATGCGTTATATTGTATACAAGTCCATGGGGTCGCTGTGCTGGTACAGCCAATGCTAAACAGATTGTGGCTCCCAGGAGACCCCGACTATCATGCTGGTTGGGGGTTTCTAGGTTAGTTTAGGTTAGAGTGCTATGGAGGCTGTACTAAGACATTTGGCCTTTTTTCTTTTTTAAAGAAAAAAAGATGTACAAGAAGCCATTCAGCTATGCAGTAAATAAAGCGATATTTCCAGTCTCTAGACAACGTTTATTCTCCTTGCCAACATAAGCATACTTTGTTAGAGCCATAATTATAGGAATATGTGGCTGAGACTTGTAATAATTGTTGTCTTTATAAAAGTGGATCTGACAGGTGATGTCATAATTTCATTGTTCTGTTGTGGGCTGAAATGCAGGATGACCAAAGTATGGTCTGCTGTTTTGTTTGTACTGAATGATGGTCTGATGGAGCTGAAATGTGCCTTGATACAATAGAGTGTGCTAATGGAAAAACCATAGTGTTAAGATTGAAGGGAGATATTTCAGCTCATGCTATATCATTTTCAAACAATGTAAAGGCATAAAATTGGCCCTGACTCATCCAAAAATCAGAAATATGCACTGTCCCAGAGCAACCAATCAAATTTAAAGCTGCCATGGAAAAGAATGGCTGGATCATGGAAGTTTAAATTTGAGTGGTTGCTATAGGCTATGTACAATTTGATGTCTATGGTCTTATGTTCTTTATAAATAATTTATTTCCCTCTGCAGAAGGATGATAAGGGTTAGGTGCAGAAGCATGCAATGGGAAACAGTGTTGGCAAAGAAATGTGAGAGGAGAACAGTGGTGCAGAAGGGTTTTGGGGCAGGGGGTTAGTGATTGGAGGGAACATAGGTGTGCATAGGGTGCAGTGATGGAAGATATGTGCAGAGGTACCAGTGGTGAAAGTAGTGTTTAGGGGTGCTGGTTGTGCAGTGGTAGAAAATGTGTGTAGGGTGGGTGGAACTTCATTCCCTCAATCAACATTAAAGCAATTGTAAACCCGCTTTAACATTTCCAGGCAATCTCCTATGTTAGATAATGCAATCTCTCCTCTGTCTGTGCTTTATTAAAAAAATGCCTCTGTATACCTTAATACCGAGTGCCGCTCGGCGCTCCCGTGACCAGCTGTTGTTCCCTTTCCCAACCTGACAGCAAAGCAGGTGGGGCAGAGAATCCCCCTGCTGATGTCAGTCAGGAGGAGGAGAGGAGAAGAAAGGTGGCTGGTCACGTGAACGCCGAGCGGTGCTCAGACATAAGGTATACACCGGCATTTTTTTAACCACTTGCCGACCGCCGCAAGTAGATTTACTGCGGCGGTCAGCCCCTCACAGGCAAAGTGATGTAAATAAACGTCACTAGCCTGTGAGACTCTGGGGAGCGAGCGCGCGCTGCCGGCGGCGCGCTCCTGCTCCCGCGCGGTCACGGACCCCCAGCGTGTGTGACCGGCGGACCCGATGTCCGCCGCTCACTCTGCGATCGGCGGGGGAGAGGGAGAAAGTCAGGCAGCTTGTGTAAACAAGCTGCCTGTCATTCTCCCCTGTGTAGAGACACCGATCATACGGTTCTACTATGTAGGACCGTTGATCAGTGTAACTACAGCTCAACAGACAGCCAATCACAGTTAGAATCACGCCCCTAGGGACACACACAGCCCCTCCCTCTCAAATAAAGTTAACCCCTTCACTGCCAGTGTTTTTTTTTCAGTAACAGTGCATATATATAGCACTGATTACTGTAGAAATGTCACTGGTAACCCCAAAAGTGTCAAAAATGTCAGTCAAGGGTCTGATCTGTCCGCCGCAATGTCGCAGTACCGCAAAAAAAATCGCAGATCACCACCATTACGCGTTAAAAAAAAAAAGAACAAAAATGACAAAAATCTTTCCCTTTGTTAGTAAATGCAATAACTTTTGCGCAAACCAATCAAAATACGCTTTTTGCGATTTTTTTTAGCAAACATAGGTAGCATAAAACAAATTGGCCGAAAATGTTAAAAAATTTTGATTTTTACTTTTTTTTTGGGGGGAATTTTATATAAAAAAATGTGAAAAATATTGTTATTTTTGCAAAATTGATGCTCTTTTTTTGTTTATAGCGCGTGATCAAAAAATCGCATAGGTGTTCAAATACCACCAAAAGAAAGCTCTGTTTGTGGGAAAAAAAGGACGTCAAATTCGTTTAGGTACAGCGTCGCACGACCGCGCAATTGTCCGTTAAAATCACGCAGTGCCGAATCGCAAAATACCCCCTGGTCAGGAAGGGGGTAAAATCTTCCAGGGCTTAAGTGGTTAAATAAAGCACATACACTGGAGACATTGCATTTTCTAACACAGGGGATTGCCTGAAAATGATAAAGTTATTTCAGCAGCAGGAGGGGAATATGCAATCACTGTCACGACCTGGGAGGGGAGGGGGAGAGGACAGAGGAGGACAGAGGAGAGAGCGGATGACGGAGGCACGTAAACTGACCACAGTGCCAGGGCCCAGCAGCCATGATAAACCGTGGTCAGTTTACAGGGGGGAGGGCAGAGCCAGGCAGGATCAGCCAGGTATTTCCGGTGATAGAAAGAGCCAAATTACACAGCACAAGCACTGTGCTGTATACCATGCTTTCAAGAAACAGGATCACATTTTTTTTTTTTTTTTTTTTAGGGTAACAAACGCTTTAACTATTTTTAATCCTTATGCTGCTAGCATTAGTACATAGATAGGAAAGTATATTAATTGTTTTAAACTTTTTTTGTTTTACATTTCTTCAGTTACTTCCTGGTTTCCAGGCCTAAACTAATGATATCATACCTCCCAGGAATCTTCAGGAGGGGAAAAGGGGTTTTCTCAGCAAATCACACCTTCCTGCCAGCATGCCTGAGCTAAAGGCAGATGGATTCCAGGAAGTAAATGCTATATGAATCATTTACCCTTACTCAAGATGGGCTTGGCTAGGCATGCTAGGGGGTTGTTTCCAAAATGATTTCTCAGCAAAATAGAGACATGACTATATTAAAAATGAACTAAATTGTGTTTTTAGTATGTGGTACTCAGATGCAGTATAGTTTTGCTTTAAGTTTTCCTGATCTCTGCACGTTGTATGCTAGGAGTGCAGCAGTCAGAGAACAGCATACAATTCAGCAGTCAAGAATTTTGTCACATACTGTGTAGATTGCACATGAATGACTACCATGCAGTGTGCTATATGATACATGCCCCTTAATGTTGTAAGTTACATACTGTACATAAGGCAATTGCCCTGTGCTTTACATACTCCTGACCACAACACTTTCTACACTGGCCTATACATAATGTAGTGCTTAGGAGCCGCTGACTATGATGGGATCTCCATTCTCCCATGACACTTTACACTGCTCGGATCCTACAGACATACTTGTGTAACTTAAAGTTTAGAATGCTACTACTCTATAACAATGCACAGAAAATAAGCCACAAGCAACTGAATGGTAGACTGAAAGGATACAGTATAATATGGCAATGTAGTTAAAACATACATGAATCAATAAACAGGCAATTAAACCGGTTTAAAAATTCTGAATTAGATAAAGTGAACACTTACCCATAAGATGGCAAATAACTGAACTGTAGTGATACAACACCAAATTATTACTGATGCAAACAGAATTAGGAGTTTCCGCATTAACTACCCCAAAAAAAGAGGTCCTCTTGGAGGGTGTATAAGCTCTTGACAAATGGGGTTCCCCTGGAGATGGCTATAAAATATTTGGTGCCTAATTGTTCTGTATTAGCTGGCTATCATTGGGGAACCTTCTGTAAGATGATGCACATGAAGGTGTGCCTTTAGGGGTGGGCAATGGATAGTGGATGGGCAGCTAAAGAAGGAGCAGTCTCCACTGCAATAACTGTGTCAGTGTTGAGATAACCACAGATTGTTCAGCTCACCACTCCTGGTACATGGGAATCCAGTCCAAATCACTTGTCAGTCTGTTGTACTTAGGTATCCAGGATGTGGTGACTCAGTCCTTCCAAACAGGTTCTCACAAGGCTCAGCTTCTCAGCTGTGGTCCTTCCTTGTTCTCCCTTGCTGTAGAAACTCACGACAATGGGTCCTCCCAGCTCCAGTCTTAATTCAGCAAACCATTCCTCTATGGCTCAGTCCTTGGGGCAGGGGGCTTGTCGGAATCTGGAAGCACCCGTAAACAAGGGGGCCCTCAGATCCTGGCCCCCCCATGTGAATTAGTATGGGGAAAGGGGCATAGTACCTCTACCCATTCACCAAAAAAGTGTCAAAAATAAATAATAATGCAAAGGGCCTGGTATGGATTGGGGAGGGGGACCCTTATGCCTTTTTTTTTTTTATAATTTTTGTATTGCCCGCAATGGTATTGTATTGCCAGCAATTTAAATGTAATTTTTTTTTTATGACTTTATAGATGTCAGTTTTGCTGTAGCAGGTTCTTTACATGGTACAGATGCCACCACTTTACAGGCAGACTAAGGGGACCCCCCAGGCACTATATTTAAATCAAATTTTCCTTTTTATTGTTTCACTTTAAGCATCATTAAAATCACTGCTCCTTTAAAAATCATCTTTTTTAAAAGTTTTTTTTTTGCATTGGTAGTTAGTCAGGTCAGGACATAGTTAGTCAGGTTGAAAAATGACACAAGTTCATCTAGTTCAATGATGGCGAACCAGTGGCACGCGTGCCACAGCTGGCACGCAGAGCTCTCTCTGCCGGCACGCCAGGAGGAAGACTGACCGACCAGGCATCCATCCATACAAGAGGCACTCCCCATCTAACTACATCTCCCACAAGTCTAGGGCAGGGAGTGACGTATCCGGGGTGGGCGTGGGGACAGGGGGTGACGTGTCCAGGGTGGGCATGAAGAAGAAGAGGCGGCTCCCGCGCAGCTCTGAGGCCAGGAGTGAAGTACGGCGGGAAAGAGCTGCTGAGCAGTTGGAAGACACAAGCAGACACTGATGCCAGGTGAGCTTAATGTGTAATCGTTATGTGTAATGTGTCCCTGGTCACTCTGGAGGGTTAAAGCTGCTTGATGGGAATGTGGAGGTAAATGCACTGCCCAAAAAATGTATAATTAATGACTGCAGTAGATGTGTAAGGTGGAGGGAATCTGATCCAATGTTCTATCTATGCACAGTAAAAAAGTGAATGCAAAATAATTAATACCACAATGATAAGAACGGGTCAAGGTGCTCCCCTCACTCCCTGGCACAGAAGCCATGCAAATCTGTACCACCAACTCCTTCCCCTTTGTCTGGCCTCCTGTGTGTGCCAAGGATCCTCAAGCTTTTTTGACCAAGTCTCTAATCACAGACCACACAAAGCTCAAATGTAAAAAAAATGTGGTGCATGGTCACAGTCACAGAAAACCAAAGGGGTTAATCTGGATCCTTAGCACATGGCCAGGATGGCCGTACAGAAAGGTCACTACATGTTTGTTTAATTTGGGGGGTGGACACTGAGCCTTCCCTTAACCTCCTTTCTGTGTGGCCTCCTGTGTGGGTACCTTCATCCTGGCCATGTGCTAAGAATCCAAATTAAACCCTTTGGTTTTCTGTGACTGTGGCACTTTGAAATAAAAAAGTTGGTTTTCCGCTGCAGTTTGGGCACTCGGGCTCAAAAAGGTTCGCCATCACTGATCTAGTTCAATCAATAAAAAAAAAAAAAAAGAAATAATAATCATACAATACCATATACACAATCCTACACCCACAGTTGATCTAGAGGAAGGCGAAAAAATCCAGCAAAGCATGATCCAATTTGCTCCAGCAGGGGAAAAAAATTCCTTCCTGATCCCCCGAGAGGCAATCGGATATTCCCTGGATCAACTTTACCTATAAATGTGAGTACCCAGTTATATTATGTTTATTCAGGAAATAATCCTGGCCTTTTTTAAATCAATCTACTGAGCTGGATAGAACCACCTCTGGAGGGTTTCTATTCCACATTTCCACAGCTCTTACTGTAAAGAAACCTTTCTGTATTTGGAGATGAAATCTCTTTTCCTCTAGATGTAAAGAGTGCCCCCGTGTCCACTGTGATGACCTTAAAGTGAATAACACATAACCAAGTTCACTATATGGACTCCTTATGTATTTGTATATGTTGATTATATCCCCCCTTAATCTCCTTTTCTCAAGAGAGAATAAATTCAGTTCCTCTAATCTTTGCTCATAGCTGAGCTCCTTCATGCCTTTTATCAGTTTGGTTGCCCTTCTCTGCCCTTTCTCCAGTTCCCCCGATATCCTTTTTGCAAACTGGTGCACAAAACAGAACTGCATATTCCAGATATGGCCTTACTAATGATTTGTACAGGGGCAAAATTATATCTCTCTCCCTGGAGTCCATATGTCTCCTAATACAAGAAAGGATTTTGCTTGCTTTGGAAACCGCAGCTTGGCATTGCATGCTATTATTAAGCGTAGGAACTACCCAAACCCCCAGATCCTTCTTCAATATTGATACCCCCAGTTGTACTCCACCTAGTATGTATGGTGCATGCATACACACTTAGCCCCTAAGTGCGTAAGTTTACATTTATCAACATTAAACCTCATTTGCCACATAGTTGCTCAATTAAACAGTGTATTGAGGTCAATTTGAAAGTTGGAGACATCCTGTGAGGATGTTATTCCACTGCATAGCTTGGTGTAAACTGCAAAGACTGACATGGTCCTTTTAATCCCAGACCCTATATTATTTACAATTTATTGAAAAGTAAGGGTCCCAACACTGAACCTTGGGGTACACCACTGATAATCTTAGAACATTCTGAGCATGACTCATCGACCACTACTCTTTGAATTCTGTCTTTTAGCCAGTTTTCTATCCATTTACAAACTATTCTTTCCAAGCCTGTAGACTTTATTATACACATTAGCCATGTGTGGGGAACTGTGTCAAACGTTTGCAAAATCTAGGTATACTATGTCCACAGTCACTCCTTTGTCCAAGGTTTTACTTACCTCTTTATAAAAAGAAATCAGGTTTGTTTGACAACTTCAGTCATTCATGAATCCATGCTGTCTGTTGCTTAAAATATTCTATGTGGTCTTTTATGAAACTCTCCAGTATCTTCCTGACTATAGAAGTTAAACTAACAGGTCTATAGGCACCATATTTGCACTACGCCAATCCAGTGGTACTATTCCAGTCATTACCGAGTCCCTAAAAATTAGAAACAATGGCTTTGAAATGACAGAGCTCAATTCTTTTAGGATATATGTCACCTGGTCCAGGTGCTTTATCCACCTTTATTTTGTCTAAATATTTCTGGACCAAGTCACTTTTGAGCCATTGTGGATCATTTGGGGCTGTGTCAATACAATCCCCATTATGGAGATGATCTCCCCCATGCTCCTTTGTATACATAGAGATGAAGAAAATATTTAATACATTTGCCTTGTCTTTGTCTCCAGTCACCCACTCCAGATTATTTTGTAAAGGGCCTACATGCTCAGACCTGACCTTTTTACTATTAATATATTTAAATAATTTTTTGGGGTTTGTCCTACTCTATTTTGCAATCTGTCATTTGTTTTGAATTTTTGCGTCCTTGGTTTCCTTTTTACATACTCTAGTATATTCGTTATAACATTTAAATGATGATAGTGTTCCTTCATTTTTATATTTTTTAAAAGCTCTTTTCCTATTATTTATAGCATTTTTAACTTTGGCCGTGAGCCACATAGGTTTTGTTTTTAGTTGTAAAATAGTGTAGCGCAGTCTAATATCACAATAAATAACAATCTTTGGTAATAAACACTTAAAAGCCCCAAAAAATTGTTAAAAACAATCATATGATGAATAAAAAGCGATAGTTCATAAAGGTGATAAAATAGATGGTAAAAAACACAGTCCACTAGTGATCCGGTGAAAAGACAACAAGTGTGACTTCAGTGCTCATGAGATTCCCATCACCTGGCATTATCTGCCTCTCACCTCCAAAACTCGACCCCACAGGGTCTAAAAGCATGAACAATCACCACGATATTCAGCCAATATTATTCCAATAGATCAGGACCACAGCCTCCAGCACTTATCCGCACAGATATCATGTATTGCAGAGGGTACAGCTTCCAAAATCGTCCCCAAACATATGGATAGAAAGGAAAAATCTAGTGCTCTCTGTTGCAACAATATCACTTTATTTGCTCAAAACGTATTGCACTTACATTAGATTCCGTAATGACAAGCATAAAGATTGCAGAGCGTGCAGCGTGCTGGATGGTGCCTGGTTCCTGAATAGTTTAACAGCCGTAGGACCGTGTGACCAATCCCCCGTACGCGTTACGTCATGTGGGCGTAGACTACTTCAGCGGGGATGTTGATAGGTCAATGGTCCGGCTCTTTATACTCTCCTTGAGTGCCGCCTGCTACGTCATGTCCGGCGTTTCACCGTCCCCGCGGAGACCGTACGTCTCCATAGACAGGAAGCAGATAGGCGGGCCCCGATCGTAATGTTTACTTGGCGGTGCTTGCAGCTACATGTATTGCCATGGAGACATCCACATATCCCCAAAAACAAAACAATCTTTATGTAACAGGCTATAATCCATATATTTTGGAAAGATTAATTTGCAATGTTGCCTTGCGTTTTTGTATTACTAAAAAACAAACTTTTAATCAATCACTGATTCTTATTATGATCACACGGACCTAATGGCTGTACCAGCTACCAAACACCAGGTGGCAGCGCTTTGCTTACTTTCATAAAAGGCAATGTAAAATGCAATATATTACATACAAACTATATAAAATCATTTACATATACATTAAAAAAAAATGTTCTATACTATAATACATGTGACCTGGTTACATATATAAATATTATAATAAAAAGAATGTGCATTAAAAATAAGTTAAAAATGACCATAAAAAACTTATCTATCTGAAATAATTAAGATCAAAGTCAACATTCAAACCCAAGGGTGTTAAAACCTTAGCCTCGTAAATCCAGAAGGATTCACGACGGCTAAGTTGTCTGATATAATTACCACCCCTCCAATGGTAGCTTACTTTTTCAATCCCCCAGAATTTTAAAGTGCTTGGATTTTTATGATGGTGATTTTTAAAGTGCCTGGATACACTATGAGTGGTAAGTCCCTTACGTATATTATTGACGTGTTCTCCAACACGTACATGTAAAGCTCTTGAAGTGCGGCCAATGTATTGTAACCCACAGTCACACTCTAACATGTAAACCACGCCCTGTGTGGCACATGTTATTAAATTCTTTATTTTGTAACTTTTTTGTGTGACCGTGGATATAAAATTCTTACGTTTTTTAATATTTTTCCTGCAGCTTTTACAAGTGGCACACTTCTCGCACGCATTGAAACCTGCCAGGAAGGGGAAAATACCATTATTCTTTACCTGGGGTGGGTCAACTACTCCTGGGACTACCTTATCTCTAAGGGAAGGGGCTTTCCTGTAAACAAATTTCGGCTGTTCTGACAAGACAGGACCCAAGATCCTGTCTTCTTTAAGAATAGCCCAATGTTTACGTACGATTCTCTCAACTTTTTTGTGTTGAATGTTGAAGTCCAGAGCCAATCGGAACTGCATATCCGTTTCTCTAGATCTGGAATTTTCCAAAAGGCGATCTCGATCTGTGTTCTTAACCCATTCAAGTTCTTTAGTTACATCCTTTTTATCATATCCCTTTTCTAAAAACCTTCCTGTTAAAGTATTGGACTGTGCAATGAAGTCCTCCTCAGTGGTGCAATTACGCCTTAAGCGTGTAAATTGTCCACGAGGGATATTGCACAGCCACTGTCTATGATGACAACTATCAATAGGGATAAAAGAATTTCTATCTGTGGGTTTAAAATAATTACGAGTTTTAAAAACACCATCAGCTTTAAAAATCTCCAAATCTAAAAACACAATATTTTCAAGTTGTAAATTCCACGTAAGAACAATATTCTTTTCATTGCTGTTTAGTCTGTTCATGAAGGCTTCCAGGCTTGCCATATCTCCCTGCCATACCATGAACAAATCATCAATATAACGTCGGGAACAAATGAGCTGTGGGGGCAAGTTTTCAAAAACTGTTTCTTCCTCCCAGTGGGCCATAAATAAATTGGCCACACTGGGAGCAAACTTAGCCCCCATCGCAACTCCTTTGACTTGTAGATAAAAACTGTGGTCATACCAAAAATAATTATTTTTGAGGCAAAACTTTAAACTCCTCTGAAGAAACCTGATCGGCTTTCTGGGTAACTGTGATTGTGATAAGCCCCATTTTACCGCACTAAGTGCATCAGAGTGGTCAATAAACCCACAGATAGAAATTCTTTTATCCCTCTTGATAGTTGTCATCATAGACAGTGGCTGTGCAATATCCCTCGTGGACAATTTACACGCTTAAGGCGTAATTGCACCACTGAGGAGGACTTCATTGCACAGTACAATACTTTAACAGGAAGGTTTTTAGAAAAGGGATATGATAAAAAGGATGTGACTAAAGAACTTGAATGGGTTAAGAACACAGATCGAGATCGCCTTTTGGAAAATTCCAGATCTAGAGAAACGGATATTCAGTTCCGTTTGGCTCTGGACTTCAACATTCAACACAAAAAAGTTGAGAGAATCGTACGTAAACATTGGGCTATTCTTAAAGAAGACAGGATCTTGGGTCCTGTCTTGTCAGAACAGCCGAAATTTGTTTACAGGAAAGCCCCTTCCCTTAGAGATAAGGTAGCCCCAGGAGTAGTTGACCCACCCCAGGTAAAGAATAATGGTATTTTCCCCTTCCTGGCAGGTTTCTATGCGTGCGGGAAGTGCGCCACTTGTAAAAGCTGCAGGAAAAATATTAAAAAACGTAAGAATTTTATATCCACGGTCACACAAAAAAGTTACAAAATAAAGAATTTAATAACATGTGCCACACAGGGCGTGGTTTACATGTTAGAGTGTGACTGTGGGTTACAATACATTGGCCGCACTTCAAGAGCTTTACATGTACGTGTTGGAGAACACGTCAATAATATACGTAAGGGACTTACCACTCATAGTGTATCCAGGCACTTTAAAAATCACCATCATAAAAATCCAAGCACTTTAAAATTCTGGGGGATTGAAAAAGTAAGCTACCATTGGAGGGGTGGTAATTTTATCAGACAACTTAGCCGTCGTGAATCCTTCTGGATTTACGAGGCTAAGGTTTTAACACCCTTGGGTTTGAATGTTGACTTTGATCTTAATTGTTTTATTTCAGATAGATAAGTTTTTTATGGTCATTTTTAACTTATTTTTAATGCACATTCTTTTTATTATAATATTTATATATGTAACCAGGTCACATGTATTATAGTATAAATTTTTTTTTTTTTTAATGTGTATGTAAATGATTTTATATAGTTTGTATGTAATATATTGCATTTTACATTGCCTTTTATGAAAGTAAGCAAAGCGCTGCCACCTGGTGTTTGGTAGCTGGTACAGCCATTAGGTCCGTGTGATCATAATAAGAATCAGTGATTGATTAAAAGTTTGTTTTTTAGTAATACAAAAACGCAAGGCAACATTGCAAATTAATCTTTCCAAAATATATGGATTATAGCCTGTTACATAAAGATCGTTTTGTTTTTGGGGATATGTTGATGTCTCCATGGCAATACATGTAGCTGCAAGCACCGCCAAGTAAACATTACGATCGGGGCCCGCCTATCTGCTTCCTGTCTATGGAGACGTACGCTCTCCGTGGCGACGGTGAAACGCCGGACATGACGTAGCAGGCGGCGCTCAAGGAGAGTATAAAGAGCCGGACCATTGACCTATCAACATCCCCGCTGAAGAAGTCTACGCCCACATGACGTAACGCGTACGGGGGATTGGTCACACAGTCCTACGGCTGTTAAACTATTCAGGAACCAGGCACCATCCAGCACGCTGCACGCTCTGCAATCTTTATGCTTGTCATTACGGAATCTAATGTAAGTGCAATACGTTTTGAGCAAATAAAGTGATATTGTTGCAACAGAGAGCACTAGATTTTTCCTTTCTATCCATATGTTTGGGGACGATTTTGGAAGCTGTACCCTCTGCAATACATGATATCTGTGCGGATAAGTGCTGGAGGCTGTGGTCCTGATCTATTGGAATAATATTGGCTGAATATCGTGGTGATTGTTCATGCTTTTAGACCCTGTGGGGTCGAGTTTTGGAGGTGAGAGGCAGATAATGCCAGGTGATGGGAATCTCATGAGCACTGAAGTCACACTTGTTGTCTTTTCACCGGATCACTAGTGGACTGTGTTTTTTAACATCTATTTTATCACCTTTATGAACTATCGCTTTTTATTCATCATATGATTGTTTTTAACAATTTTTTGGGGCTTTTAAGTGTTTATTACCAAAGATTGTTATTTATTGTGATATTAGACTGCGCTACACTATTTTACAACTATTACATTGAAGGTGTTGGATTACCCTTGAGTGTTAGCTGCTGGTCCTAGTTAGTATTTATTCAGCGCTGAATCTTTTATATATATTTTTTATACAGGTTTTGTTTTTAGCCTTTTAAACGTATTACCTATGGGAATTTTCTTTGCAGTGAGTTTACATACAGTCTTTTTGAAGAATTCCCATTTCTGTTCTGTGTTCATCGATGCCAATATTCCCTCCCAGTCTAAGTCTTGGAGAGCAGCCCTCATCCTTGGAAAATTTGCACTCTTAAGTTATGTTTTTTATATTTCCCGTATGTGATTGTTGCTTACAGTTAATATTAAATGAAATCATGCTATGGTCACTGCTAGCCAGATGTTCTTTTATATGAATATTGGCAATAAGCTCTGCATGTTTTGAGATTACCAGGTCCAGCAGAGCATCTTTCCTAGTCGGGGCCTCAATAAAACTGGACCATAAAACTGTCTTGTAATAGGTTTACACATTTTTTCCCTTTAACTGTCCCAGCAGTGCATTACTCCAGTCAATTTCCAGGTAGTTAAAATCCCCCTTATTATCAGTGTCCCAGCCCTTGAAGCCCTTTCTATCTGTGCAAGAAGCTGAGTCTCCACCTCCTCATTAACACTGGGAGGTCTACAACAAACTCCAATGATAACCTTTGTAGTACGCTCACCCATGTACATTTCCACCCATAATGCTTCAGACTCCTCACACTCTCCATCAGCTAGGTCCTCTTTCACACTCGCTCTGGGATCACTTCTCACATAGAGACAGACACCCCCCCCCCCACCTTTCCATTTTACCCTGTCTCTCCGAAAGAGTGCATAGCCAGGAATATTAATAGCCCAGTCATGTGAAGAATGAAGCCGAGATTTAGCAATACCAATTAAATCATACTTCTCTTCATGCACCAAAGCTTCCAGCTCACTCATTTTGTTTGGCAGAATTCTGGCATTGGTGAACAAACACTTTAATGCATTATTACATTTTGCATATAATTTATATTAGTACAAATAGCACTATAATTTCCAATAGTTGTTTGTAACATGGGTATCTTCTTGTCACCTGCCATAACCATCCCCCCATCTATCCCCATTCCATTCCATTATTGTCTGACCCCTAACTGACCTGTCTGCCTGACTGAATTTTAGATCACCCTCCCCCCTCAATCCTAGTTTAAATATTCCTTCAACCTCCCCATAAACCTCTCCCCCAGCACAGCAGACCCCCTTCCATTTAGGTGAAAACCATCTTTAGCATATAGGTTTCACCCCAATGAAAAGTCAGCCCAATGCTCTAAAACCCCAAACCTTCCTTCTTATACCAGGTCTTTAGCCATGCATTCAGCTCTCTAATCTCCCCCTGTCTTTGCTGTGTTGCACATGGCACATGCAATATTTCAGAGAATATCATCTTGGAGGTCCTTCCATTCAACTTGTAGCTTAGTTCTTTAAATTGATTATCAAAGAACCTGCACCTTCCATGTATTCTGTTATTGGTTTCAACATGGACCAAGACAGCTGGGACGTGCCCAGCCCCTCCCAGTAATTTATCAACCCGGTCCACCACATGCCGAACTCAGCACCAAGGAGACAGCAAACCATTGAGGCGATCCTGGCAACAAATTATTCAATCAGTCCTTCCGATTATATAATCCCCTATTACCACCAACTGTCTAGGCCTATCTTCACTATCCTCACCACCCCTACTAGATGGGCTGCTATCCTGGCTGTTAGGGGTAGCAGTGACATCCAGGGCTGCCACCTCTGTGTTTGCCACCTCCACATCTTCACTTAACCTGGCAAATATGTTTTGGTGCACAAACTCAGGACTGGCCTTCTTTTTCTGTGACCTTCTACCACTCCCATTAACTACATTAGACCACCTTCCTACCTGATAATCCTTTCCTGGGCCCCTATACAATTTTTATGGCCAATAACTTGCATATAAGCATTCAAAATGGGGACTTTAGATTTTTCAAATTCGGGTCCCATTGATTTCAGTGGGGTTCACGGTTCGGGTCTGAACTTTTGTGATGTTCAAGAGTTCTGGCGCGATAGTAAGCTAGTTTCATTTCATACAGAAAATCAGGACGCCAAATCTCAGTGATTTTTGATCTCTTTCATGTTGTTCGGATATATTCCCACCTCTCAAAGGTTGCCTAGCCCTGTTCTAAAAGGTATGAAACATTTAAGGCATGTTGTTTGAATGGGAACACATTTGAGTGAAATTTGGGATTTCATAGCCAGGAAAGGAGATGACAACGTTGTACTGGCTATTGGTTCTAAAAGGCAAACCAAAGATCCTCTGAAGCTTTTCACACTGGGACCAGATAGAAAGTAATCTGTGGCTGCCCAAGATCTTTTCTTCAATTCTGATTCTTCCAGGCACCTTGGTGTATCATTCTCTCATGAAATGATAACGCAAGTTGGATTTTTCAGCTGATTCTTCTTCTTCTTAAGGCCTCTGCAAGGGTTGTTTACAATCATCTCTGCTATGAAAACATACAGTATTTGCTCAAAATGGCAACATCGGGATGAGTATCCTGTTAAGTGTAGGAACTGATCGTTTGAGGATTTAAACCAATGCATGATTTCATGGGTATCTGGTGAATGTTTGGTGTGAAGGGAGCGTTTTCCACGAGGTGTGGTGAAGGTGGAATCAGTCCCGAATCTTTATCCCACTAATCTTACTCGTCTATAGAATGTATTTATTTCAAAACGGTGGACTATATGAGAACATCATGATATATAAACATAGAATTTGTATGCAAACAGTGGATACACTGAGAGAGCGCTACTAATGCTTTAAAGATTTTCTTTGAGACATATGCGATTGACTGGATGAATTAACCTATAGGAGCAGCTCTTATATGGAAGTATTGTGATCTTATACCATTTCAAGATAAATTTATATGTGTGCTTGGGCAAGTGGAATTTATGTTCTATCTGTTTTTTATGATTTATATCAAACATATAGTGGGGTTTCCCCAAATATGACTGCAAAAGTGGAAATATGCTTTAAGAATTGAAATGCCAATTTTATGCTATTATGCTGTCATTTTTATGCACAAGGCATTTGCATGGAGTGAGCTTTATTGCAAGGTATGCTTGCCATTATACACTAACTGTATCTTGTGCTGCTAATAGGAAGTAATGTGTCTGCAGTTCAGCATGTTTATACTTGTTATGATCCCTTTGAATGCTTGTAAAACATGTTAACAACCTCTTTTATGTAATGTAATATATAACATTTCAACACTAATATATAAAGGGGGAAGTTTAAATTGCAACTATTCTTTAGTGAGTTACGCAGCTCTGGAAGTTCTAACATAATGTTGAAATCCTGGATATAATACATCTTTGTCTACTATGTTTTGGATGCCATGGAGCAGGTATTTAGCATTATTTGCATTATTTGACACATTCAAGTAGCTGCATTTTAAATCAGTACACATTTAGTGCCTTTATCTTTTTTTGATATCCCAATTTTTATGTAGCAGTACTCCCATGGGAGCTGCTGAGTGTGGGTTCCCCTGGGTTACCATTAGCAACAGTAGGATATTTAAGCATGTTTCCAAGTGTGATTACCTCAGACAAGAATCAGTCCAGTTTCTTCGGTCTTTTGGGTTTATTGAGAACTTGGATAGGAGAAGGGATGAGTGAGATACTCCAACAACTGAACAATGCACAAATAGGCAGGGACTATACAGAATTGCTGATAGACGCTGGTTATCGCTGACTGGCGCTGATTAACGCTGACTGATGCTGGTCACGGCTATGCCGCTTACTTTAGCTTCACTTTTGACTGTGAAAAGTAATTTAAGTCCCCCAAGGTACTCTTTCCTGAGGTAGCTGACTTGTAGTGCAGACTGTACTGCTGAGACACTTCAGGGCCCTTCCTGGCGCTCCCTTTACTCCCTATTCTTCAGGGTTTCACAACTTGGCACCCCCTTTACTGCAACATCCCGGGTTAGCTGGCTCTCTGATCTCTTTGACCTCTCTGGAGTGGTCCCCTCTCTTAGGCAGACCCCTGGGCAGATCGTGAGTACTCACAACTGCTGGTTTTCCAGAAGAATCCTGCCCCACAGCTCCACTTGGTCAGCACACACTGGATCCTCCACAGCACAGCTCATCCCCTGGTACCTAGGCTGACTGCCTGTACCCAGGGCCGGTACAAGGGGTGGGCGGGAGGGTCAGCTGCCCTGGGCAGAGTGTGGGAGGGGGCGCCAAAACACTCAAGCATCACCTTTTTTCTAAGCTTCTGTGTTCCTAAAGCATGTCCAAAAGCAGAGCCAATGATGCGCCCATACCTTCTGCAGGCTTCCCGCCCCTTGCTGGAAAGGAGAGAAACACTCTCCCGGGCACAGGTTTTGTACAGGCTGGCTGGTTGGATCGAAGCAGTGAGAGCTCCTGTACAGGTGGGCGGAGCAAGCAGAGCACACTACACTGCAGCCTTGATCACTGCTTTCTGCCCAGCAGACATCGGAGCTCTCCTCCTCTGCAGACTGAAGATAAGAGACAGATAGCAGACTGCATTTCCTCCTCCTGTGAGTCCCGATGTGGTCTGTCCTGTTTTACACTGTGCAATGCTGTGCTGTAAGCCTGTACTGACCCTTGCAGTGCAGGTTTACTAAAGATAAAGTAAAATGTTTTAAATAGGTTAGGAATATACTGTGACTTTTCAGGCTCCACATACTGTAGATGTATTCCACATACACACTATATCTTAATGAAAATCATGCCTTTTAATAAGCTATAGTGTATGTGGAATACATCTACAGTATGTAGAGCCTGAAAAATCCCCGCATATTCCTAACCTATTCAAAGATTTGACCATAAACAAGTGATATGTTGCAGCCCAACTCCAGCAAAGTGAAACAGTCCACCCTTGCAGTGCTGGGGGAAATAGCCTCATGTATACTTTCTCCAGCCAGCTGCAGCGCTCTCCTCTTCCACCCAAAGTCTCAGCATATACCATACAGGAACATTAAAGTGGTTGTAAACCCTCTCTTTCAACTTGTACCTATAGGTAAGCCTTTAATAAGCTTACCTATAGGTGCTATAAATATTTCCTAAACTTGCACCGTTTAGGAGATATTTACTTTTAATTCAGCCGATCACGTCATCGGCGCATGCGCTCTGAAGGAACGGCCAGCCCTGTGCCGTGACGTAATTGCACCTCTGGCCAATCAGATGGTCGGAGGACACGAACCAGGAAGCAGGATGGCCGAAACATGTCGTCCTGTAGCTTAGCGGGCGGCACTGCGGGAGCTTAGTTTTAAGGTAAGTATTTTATAATGAGCTAGTATGCGATGCACACAAGCTCATTATGCCTTTGTCTTACAGGGTTTTTGTGAGATGAGTTTACTTCCTCTTTAACCCTGTATGGTATGATGAGGCTGGAGTGTGACTACAGCCAGTCACAGTTTACCCAGGAGCTCCCAAGGACCAATCACAGCACTGGAGAGAGCCTACTGGAGCAAGGAGTAAGGCCCCTTTCACACAGGCGGACCGTTCAGACTCGCCTGTCTGTTTTTTATGGCGGATCTGAACGGTCACCCCATGTACTGTATGTCTATGGGGCATCAGATGTCAGCAGGGACATGTCCGCTGACATCCGATCCGTCACATCTGGACAGATGGAAACCCTATTTTCCATCCATCCAGCGGATTGGAGGGGATCGGATGAGAAGGGATAGACGGTCCATTTCCATCCGATTCCCCCATAGAGATGCATGGGAACTGACAGCTGTGTCTCTGCACACAGCGCGGAGAACAGCTGTCATCCTCCTGCTTAGCGGAGGATCGGCGGATCGATCCCCCGCTGACATAAACGGAGTCCGTTTGATGGACTATATGTGTGAAAGAGCCCTTAGGTAAAGCTGGGTACACATGGATCAAAATTAGTTCGGTTCAGCAGGGACCAGCTGAATTTTGATCTTTGTGTGGCCTTGCCTGTTAGACAGAAGCCTCCTGTTAGATCAGCTTCTGTAGAATGGGAGCCTGCTGGAAAACCTTGTTCGATCAGCAGCTTGCAGCCAATCAGCTGCAATGCTGATCAGTGTATTCTGACAGGGAAGAGTCCCCACTGTCAGAATACGTCTCGTGGAGGGGATTTCTGCATCCCCCTCTAGTGTGGATGGATGAATCTGTAAGTATTTTTTTTCAATTCAGCCAACTGACTGAACCAAAAAAAACCTATGCCTGTGTGCCAGATCACACTATTGCGATGCCAGACATCGCATGTGATTTGCACCACATTGTTGTGCAGATCACATGCGATGTCTGTGCAATGTGATTTCAGCCATACAAACTTTTTAGCTGAAATCGCATTGCATTTGCACAAAAATGGTGCAATGGTTCGCACTGGAATCGCATTGCATGCGTGTTCACACCTATGCAATCCAATTCCTGCACCATTTCACAGTTCGCACTGCGATCTATGAACCAATCTGGAGGTGTCATTAACTTTACATTGACACCCCCCAGAGATTTGCAGATCTCAGTGTAAACCACTTTGCGATTCTGGTGCAATGCGAGAACCGGCACTGAATAGCAGGGTTTCCCGCATCACACCAGTGTAAACCGGGACAAAGTGGTTTTACCCTAATCCTCTGCTCCTAGAATAAAAAAGTCACATACACACAATGAGAATATCAAACCATTTTTTTTTTTTTCATGCTAGTCTTAGGAATATACTGGGACTTTTCAGGCCCCATTGCTAGGGTAGATTTGTGTTTGTGTCCTGAAGTTGGGATTTAAACCTTTATTATGAAAAAATTTCAGGGAAGACATTTGGGTCAGACAGGTACATAAATTGGGGGTTTAATGTATATATTGAGTGTTTGTATGTATGTATGTATGCATGCATATATGAAATGCCTCATAGGGGTAAATTATTCAGTCCTGACCTTTGCACTCTATACATAGGTGTAATTATCAAGTGTGGTTATCAGGCATGGGTAAGATGACTGGTCATGCACAACCGGGGGGGGGGGGGGGCGCAGTTTGGCATGTTCGCCCTGGGCGCTGGATGACCTTGTCCCAGCACTGCCTGTACCACCTTCCTTAGCAAGAGACAGCCGTCGTCCTCCTCCTGGGACCTGGCTTCCCGCCCAAAGACACCCTGTCACATGCTCCCCTCCTATTTATGTGCAATCCCAGGATGCATTGCAGGAATGCCCTCCCACTGGAACTGAAATAAAACAGAGTGTGTCACTGGCTACATTTCCTCCAGTGTCCAATGAGCTCTCTCATTGGCTGCAGTGGGGACACTCCCTCAGACCCAGTGAATCACACCTGGAAACATGTGACAGGCTAACTAACAGATCAGACCCTCCTGATAAGCAGAACAGGGCCATAACTATGCTTTACCTAGCACCTACCTAGGAGGGTGCTACATCTATAAAAAATCCCACCTGTAAAGCTGCTTCCGTGAGAGCTAGGTGTTCTGAAATCCTTCAGTTAAAGTAGATACAAAGCCATTTTTTTTTCATTTAAGGTAGAGTAAGGAATGGATTTTCTTTTTTGGCATCTATATTCCATTTAACAAATGTCCCTTTACTTTCTCTCCTGTACACATAAAAAAATCTCTTCAAAGTGAGGTAAATCTCCTTTTAGAGGTTTGTCACAGAAACAAGTATTTCTATTTGAAGATTTGCCTACTAATCCTGTTTGGGTTAAGCCTAAAAATTGAAGATTTGACCCACAATTTCAGTCCCAGTGACAGTGGTCACTAGCACTAGTAGCATAGAGTATATCAACCTAATAGAGACAACACTAAAAACTAACAAGGGGTTTTAATGGTCAGCTTATTGATGGCCTTTTCCCTGAAGTGAGTGGAACCCTAAATCTGTATTAAACCCAAAACAAAAATGTAATATATTGCAGCTTACTCATTTATAAATGTTAAAGTCACATTTATTTTCATTCTTATTCTTTATTTTCATCTGCATATCCACCCAGTAACATTTTCCTGTCTTAGGATGTCTTCACTCAACTGGAGGAGCACCTTTGGACAGCAACTTGGTCAGTCCGGAGTGAGGGTAGTGATAAGCTGGCCATAGATGGGTCGAATCTTAACTGATTCAGCAGAGGCTGGCTGAGATTTGAAGCATGGTGTGGGCAGGCTGACTGTACCCAAGTTAATTAACATGGGTACAACCTGCATGTGGGATTTTTCATGCAATTTTTTCCCAGTGGCTATAGCCACTAGCGGTAATCACTGAGTGTTCTCCTGGCCGGGACGGCTCTCCCTGCCTCCCCGCCGGGAGAACACAATAGTTCTGCCGGAGGGATTTCTCCATCACCACTGATGACAGTGTTAATGAGGGAATTGAGCAATTTTCTTTCATGCAATCTCAATCTATAAAATCATCGCTCCATCTAAAAAACCAAACTTCTGATTACACGTTATAACTAAGCTTACAGCAAACAGTTTTTTTTCCCTTTGGGATAAAGGTTTTAAATGAATAAATGAAAGCTGATCATTACACCACTTTACAGAGATGTCTCCTTTCTTACTGATATGTCAGTAAAGAAAAATCTCTGGGACAAAAAGTGAAGAGAAATTGCCACAAAAGGACACCGACATCAAAAAAGATCTGACAGAGATTCTAATTCTTTGTTACTCTATACAAAACTAAATTAGATATACTGTACTTTAGGCTTTTTACTTTAGGAATTTTACCTAAAAAAGAATGAATAGCTTTTGCTAAGACTTTAATACAATAGGTGTTCAGGTAGACAGGTGCTGAATTTGTGCTGACTATCTGCAAGGAGCCATACCAAAAGTAGCTTAAAGGCCACATATGGGTTCTAAACCATTGGTTAAAGTGTATAGATAGTCCACGCATTTTAGTTTTGGATAGAATAGGAAAGTGTTAATTCCATTGTCAGATTTTTTTTCTTTTTTTTACTGTATATGTACTATTGGAGGAATTTCCCTTACTTCCTGTCCCACAACAGAAAGCGGAAATCCCAAAAAGAGAGAAGAGTTCCCTGGAACAGATGCCCCTATTAGATGATCTCTCTTCACCTCTGGGGACAAACTTGAAATTTTGTATTTTCCCCTCATGTGTTATCTCAGTGACAGTGGTCACAAGTACAAAAATAGTGGTGAATCTCCCCATGGGATAGCAAAAATACCTTGACAGAGGATCTAATTCTTTGCAAGAGTTACACTTTAAGGCCCACTTGCCTATACTATCATACAACCATTGTTAGCTACATGATATGTATTTCTAGTTGAGTGTTGAGCATCTGGATAATATAGACTTGGCAAATATGAGGTGGCATAATGTTTCACAGATTTGGCAATGCTGTTTGTTATGGCCATTACCTACAAGCTCTTCCTAGCTATACCTTCTCTTTGCCTTTTCCCTCTTAGCTCATGGAATCAGGGTGTGAACACCTCCAGAGAGATTACAAATGGTTATGGAGTTTCAATTCCAATCAGGGTCTTGTCTGCTATGGGAAGAGTTGACTTTTTGGCTCAAGTGACATTCCTGTTGCATGTGAAAGCAAAATAATTTTTGTGCATTTACTGTTTAGTTTAATGCCATACTCCATTGATAAAACAAGGGTAGTAATATTAGGTCATCCAATAAAAAGAGTATGTCTAGACATTCCCACCAATGCCAATGACAGGAAAAATTCCCAAGATGTTGCTGCAGCACTTGATTTCTGTTTAATTTTGTTCAGCTTTTCCAGGGTAGCAATAATGTTGAAGTTTTTGTGATACCTTAATTGGCTAATTTAAATTTTTGAAGATGCAAGCCTTAGCTCCATTAGCTTCTTCTGTTTTAGTTATTGCTCGGAGGAAGGCTCAATGATGCATGTCTGGTGGGCATGTCCAAGATTTTGGATCAGAGTGTTTACCCTGATTAACACTTTGACCTACATTAAATAGCCACCTATAGAGACAATAATACTTTCTTATTTTCCTGAAATGCCCAAAGGTACTGGCAGAGCAATAGCAAACTGTTTTCTAGCAGCCAAGATGAATATTGCTTGGAGTTGGAGAAAAACAATGGTCTCCATCAAACTAATCAAACACAATCTCAATTAGGCCATGACCAATTACAAATTATCAAGTATCCCGAATGATGTTCAAGCTATATTTGAACCACTTCAGCAACCCTGGATACAATATAATTTTTTTGAGTGACTGGAAAAAATAATTATTGATGAACCGAACCTCTAACGCCTTTTCTCGTATACGTTTTTCTCGTTTTCTTTCTTTTCCTTTTCCCTTGGTTTCCTTTTCTTTCTGTAGATATGTCTTATTATGAGAGGATAAATACTGAACTGGCCAATGATCTGTTCTTTGATCTATTGCATTACAGGGTGAATTCCTAGAACTTCAATTGCTGTCAATGACCACTTGAATAATGTTTAACTAATTTAATCATATCATTATCATCATTCAACACTGGTTTTGTTCAAATGGCTTTTTGTTAAAAATAACTAGCTACAGCCTATAGGATTGATATCTCATTATTATGTCCTATACCTATATTTACATACTGAACATGCATGTAAGGTTTAGATACACAGTACTAAGCTAAAGATATGATATGTATGTTTAAGCTATTTGTACCTGTTATATTATATTGAGCTGTGTGTAACAATATTTGATAAACTTGAATTAAAATATTAGAACTCAAAGATGTAAGCTTTCAGGACGTAGGTTTAACTATCGTGTATTATCCAGAAAATGGACCGCGCTATCACTTTTACCCTGGTGTGTTCACATTCTCTAAACTTATATATCATATAAATATAAAGTGCAATATGTGCCAAAATTCAATTTATACAATTCAAAGAATTCATGCGTACAGTATAAACACTCATAATGAAATATGCATCATTAAGTGCTATGTGTGTGCAGTGTGCAAAAATCTAAATATGTGCAAAAGAATGTGTGACAAATTTTGGCACATATTGCACTTTATATTTATATGCTATGTAAGTTTAGTGAACGTAAACACACCAGGATAATAGTGATAGTGTTGTCCATTTTCCGGATATCAGTGGTTTGATGTGTACATCAAAATAGGATAGCAGCTGTCTTATAAAATCGAACATACATTTGTTGTATTTATTCCGTGGCGCAGTTCCAAAAAAATATTTTTTGTTAACAAACGTATATTGCGTGGAACTGTATAATAGATGAGAAAGGACCTAAGTCCTGGAATTATTGCATCTTTACTAACCTAAATTAGCCAATAAAGTCAATAAAAACACTTACACTTCTGCATTAATTGATAGCTAATTGGGTACAAAGATGTACTTCTGCTAAGGTAGCAATGGAAATGAATGAGCGCTGCGGAATTAATATCAACAGAATATATTGTCTGCATTCATTTAAATGTGTTGATTAAACATCTTTTTTACCCAAAACAACTTTTTTTGCCCTGGGATCTAGGGAGTGCCCAACTCTCAATGGCCTTGGATTTTACTTCAGGCACCTTAGTGTTTTTTTGGGTGTTGAAGATTCACACTTTAAATGCCAAGGTGATCTGCTAATCTCTACAACCTTAGTAGCAAGATGAGGAACTTCATTCCAGATAGCACGCAATTGTGCTGCAAGTTTGAAAATGACTTGCTAAGCTATTGCTAGACTTGCCAGGCTTCACAAGTTTGTTTCACAATTGCAACAACTTTGCATTGTATAACTCCCGATCAACTTCTTTTGCAAAAATTTTGCAAGTCTGCTGCAAGTTCTGGTTCAGTTATGTTGTGTGATAGTCATCCCATCACAGTGGTCACTTTGGCTGAATTTTCATGCTATAGACTTGCAGAGCTCTTGCTGTAGACTCACTACTGCAACTTTGCTGTTGCTAGAGACTTTCCACTCAAATTTGCTATAAATTGGAAAAGGGTCAGCTATAACATGTACTTCAAGTGCTCTGCAAGTGTACAACTTGCCAGTGAAAATGTGCAGCAAGTTAACAGACTTACAATTTATTTAACACTGCCATAAACTTGTGGCAAATTATTCTTGCTATCTGGGATATTGGTTTGACCTCTTTAGAAAATTATTTAGGCTTTAAACATATATGCACCCAATGCTGACAAAGCTATCACTGTCTATTTCCTTACCCTCCCTTTTGCCAACTCACCTACAGCAGCTTGATCGGACTCTTTTCTTCATAATATCATGCCAGGATGACAACATATTAAGTAGCGCTGTCCAGTGACATGTGAGGCCACGTACTGTCTCGACAATGCATGTCACATCTATCTCTCCTCACCTGTTATTATTCCCTTCCTGTCCCACTCTAATCAAGGTCATTCTCCTATGAGACTGCCACTAATTTGCCTAAAAGAATGTTAACAGCTGATGATTAACTTAGGTTCTCAAATGAAACAAAATGCCTCTGTAACTCATTTAATGTACTTGTTTTTTTCTGCTGTTGCTTTCAGTTGAATATTATTATACAATAATGTATTTTAACTTAAGGTCAGTTTATGTTAATGGTGTTGCCATTGCCCTTTCTGGTAATTGGGTTACTGTATATAAAGCTATACTCTGGACAAACAGCTAAATACACAAATTAAATACACATAAGGGAACAGTTACACTTGAGACAATTTGTATTGTTGACTATCTGTCATAGCCCAGCCTGGCAGACAGGATACTTGGATACCAGGATACCACTGCTGCAGTTCAGCAACACTTACTGGTCTAATCCCCACCCCAGCCTGTGATTGGACAGGGATAGAGAAGCAGAAGACTGATGAGATTATTTCAGTGTTACTCTGCTTTCGCTACAGTGGAGAAGTTATTAGACTCCATGCAATTCTATCCAGCAATGTGACAGTAACAAAAAAAAGAAAAGGAAAACTCCACGCAACCCAGAGACTTAAATGATTTAACTCCAGTAAAGTTGTGCTGTTAAATTCCTTTGCTATGTAACCCGATTGTAAGGCTGCCATAGATGGGCAGACACAGGCATAAAGGTGGGTATGCATCTTTTTGTCCTTTAAAGTATATGTAAACCCAATAACTAAAATCTAATTACAGGGGTTTCCAGACTGCAGCCTGTGGGACAGATGTGTCTCTTTACCTGCCTTTATCTGGCCCTTGGGGCACTATTCCTTCCACTGATATGAGGCACTATTCCTTCCACTGACACCAACAATAGGGTACTATTCCTTCCACTGACACCAACGATGGGGCATTATTCCTCTCATTGAAACCAAAGAGGTCATTTTTTTTACTCCCACTGATAACCAAGCCTTTGGCATTGTTTACTCTCACCGATACAAGAGAAATGGTCGCACACCAGGCAATAGCTCACAATGAAAGGCTTTATTGAACAAGGATGCAAGGTACAGAGTAAAGAGTGAACAGGCACACTGTGAGTCATGTGAAACATGTCTATCATCCATTTTGCTGTACCTTGCATCCTTGTTCAATAAAGCCTTTCATTGTGAGCTATTGCCTGGTGTGCAGCCATTCCTCTTGTATCCTGTCTGCAGTGGCGATCCAAGGTCCTGCACCCAAGGCTGGCTGTAAAGTGCCAAACTGCCTGAGCGGTGTACATCTCTTTCTCTGTGTCTTACTCTCACCAATGCCAGGGAATTTTCTACTCCCACTGGCAACAGACTGCCCCCCCCCCCCCGACAGTAAACTGGCCCTTTATTTTGAAAGTTTGGAGACCCCTGTCATATAAGCTTTACCGTATAAATGTAGGTAATATTCAATATTTACACATTTGCAGCTTTATTGAAATAGTCACTGTCCCCTGTGCAGGACCAAGTGACAGTGTCCCTGCAATAGGCCCCAGAATCCTTAAACTCACTTTGCCTAAACTCCCTTGATGTTTCTTCCTCAGTCGCAGTTGGCACTGAAATCACTTGTGTCAGGGGGATGTGACCAGGCCTAGTAATTAGCTAATTGGCCTGAGCACTGTCACAGGAAAGGAGGTCTCATACTTCTCCAAACCCAGAAGAGCCAGAGGAAGAAGTGGTGGAAACAAATTGGTAAGATGAGAATGTGTGGGACAAGGGTGAACTCTTTAGAGAGACACTATCATTTTGCTCTGCATGGCCAAGGTGGCAGAGATTATTGTTATTGGGTGAAAACTCTTAAACCCTGTCTCCCATAACCTCTGACTCCATGTGTAATAACTAGCACCTCTGATAGCCAGAGTCGTTACTTATCTCTTTCTAAAAAGTGGTCAAATTGTTAAAAAAGATCCTTGGACAAAGAGCATTGCTTCTGCTAATCATCCGTTTATTGCCTCTTTACAGTAGTGTACTGGCATTAATTATACTGACTAAAAAAGCCAGGATGAAATGCTATACCCAAGGTAAATTTACTAAATATATCAGGAGTGTACATAGAAGGGTCGCAGGGGTCACCATTACGACCCGGCCCCATGCTCCAGTGGCCCATGCGGTCCCCCTGTATGCCTGGATAGGAGGGCAGCAGCATGTAGAGGAATTGATCTCTCCATGCAGCCACTGAATGCTTGCTTCTCCTCCTCTCCCTCCCGCAGACATTCAGCAACCGCTGGAGGAAAATGGAGGACATCGGTTCCTCCACATGTCGCTCCTGTTGCCTCCCTATCGCTGTTCTGCTGCCTTTGGCTCCTATGTGCTTCCCTGGCTTCCCTGCAGTGCTGCCAGGTTTCCTCCTCTCACCTCCTGTCATCTGCGGGGGATCTGTCAGGATGGAGTAATGTGTAATTTTCCGGCTCTTTCCTTGTCTTAATGAATAGAGTCAGTAATCTGTACAGCTCACTGACTCTGTTTTTTTATCATGTGACATAAAAAATAGCAATGACAACCATTTTATTCTCCAGAACTCCTACTTTTAAAAAGTATATAATATTTTGGGTGTTTATATGATTTTTTAGCAAAGAAATGTTGATTTTAACAAGTATGAAAAAAAAATGTCAAAATGTATTCAGTAGGTAAGTGATTAGGGGTTGTATAAATGGGCGTTGTTGTAAAAATGCTGCATTTTGCAACTGAATGCACCTCTGTACAAAATGCAACACTTCTCTATAGAAACGATACCACCAGAAACACTAAACAAATGAAACACAGGCTCAGAATGGCACTTTATATGAACATTGAATGCAGTTAATCAATTGTCTACACAAGCCCCTAATTAGACAAAGGGAGCTAAAAAGCAAGTTGTGTTTTCTCTTTAGCTAATCCATAGTGCTCTGAGGTTCCCTTGTAATGTACTACATTCTTAATTTTTCAAACTAAGACAACTAATGTCAAGTAGTATCAAAACAATTATACTTTCCTTTAAAAAAAAAAGCCATTTTGACACTCACCAGCAGGAGTCAGAATAATAAAATAAACACAAGAAACAATACATTCATTGATTTAAAATTCCACAGATTGCCAGCATCTGACACAAACCTAAGAAGTTCAAAGACAAAGATTGAAAAAAGTTATTATACATGAAAACTGCATATGCAAATACTGTAATGAAAAAAACAGACAATGCAGCACATAAAGTAATGTGCTTATAGAAACCTAAACAATTGAAATTGTAATTTAAACCGATGGATTTGTCCAGTAATCAATGCTAGACACAAAGTGCACAATACAAAAAAATCATAGTCACCATTCACTTTAGTCAAAACATAACAGTACAAAATAATTTCTTATTGCTTGCTTTGATACGGTTCTTTGCACCTGTATAATGTAGGGGGAGAAAACAGCTAACACAACTTTTTTTGAACCATATAATGTCAAAAAATTCTCTGTAGAACTCTGGACTTTTCATTATTTATGTAGAATATACAGATTTGGATTTAAACCTGCCAGAGCCGTTCTGCACACATGGTAAAATGCACATTTATGCAATTTACTGCATTCAAACACATGATATTACCTATTTTTCTTATAAAATATAAAAAGATAAGATTACAACATCTAAATAGATACCAAACATGTCAAGCCTTAAAACTGAACATGCCAGTGAAATGGTGACAAACTATGGTGGTAAAACCAGGTAGCTGCCTGTCAACCAACCTAAATTCTAATAATACAGCCTGAATTCTGCGGCATCTTTAACTCGGGCTGCAGAATTTGAAAGGTGTCACTGCCTCTCAAGCTTGCCCATTGAGATAAATGATACTGTAACCTCAACAGCAAGCCAAACATTTGACTTACAGTTGTGGCTTGGTCCCACAATGTAAAATCAGCATGGATCTCTTTTCAGAGGGCAGTAAGTATTACGGCTAGTGTGGAAAAACATTACAACTTACAAGTCATAAGCATTGAGTTAACCAGCCCTAAAACTTTTGCTTTTACTCTGTTGTGCACAATACGTAACAGAGTCAACTTTGTTTACCCATATAAGTGCACCTGATATGCAAATTTATGCTTGTATGTGCATGTGCATGAGGGCCGGGGGGCTTTACATTTTTTTTGTCATTGATGTTGTGGAACTTTAGTTTTGATTTTATTTTCTTTTTAAACAACTTTTTTGTGGTTGCATATGATGCTATATAATACCACACTGCAAGTGGCAAGCTCTCTTTGATGAGACATCAGAGGTCTATTAGACCCCTAATGATCCCCCCTGCACAGATCTCACTTGATTAGCTTGTGCTCTTCCCACAATGGCAGGGAAATGACAGCACTGAAACCAGAAGTGACCCTGCAAGAATTTTAAAAAGAAATGCAGAAATCCAACACAGATAAGCCGCTCAGGTGAGATTAAAGACCAGGTGCGAGTCGGATCCGCAATCCAGGCAACATTGCAAACAAGAGATAGTGACCGCACTCCCATGTAGATGAAATCATTGAAGTATTTATTCATAACCACAAATAAAAAACATGAGGTTGACGCGTTTCACGACACTGATGATCGCTTACTCATAACCATACCAACCTTATGATTATGAGTAAGCGATTATCAGTGTCGTGAAACGCGTCAACCTAATACCTGTCCTGTGATGTGCTAGTCATGTTTTTTATTTATGGTTATGAATAAATACTTCAACGCTTTCATCTACATCTGAGTGCAGTCACTATCTCTTGTTTGAAGAATTTTAAAAGCCAGGTAACAACATTACAGGGAGTAATAAAAATAGTTTCTCCCTATAGGAATGGCAAAATACAAAATTAATGATGGGACATGCTGCAGAGGGGAGAGGGAGGTGATCTCTCCTTCAGAAAGTGGTAATTGCTTGATCCAATAACTTTTATACTTTGTGAGGCAAAAAGCAAAGTTATGGAGAAAAAATTAAAGCCAGTAACAGCCAGACAAATAGAACAGGTTGTAATGTTCCGGTACCTTTGGTACCCTAAATTACACTTTCCACAAGTGTATGCGCCCCACCATTTACTTTTGGAAAGGTGCGCATACACCTTTAAGACTGGAGCTGTCATCACCCAGCGCCGGACTAGATGGCTATTTAAAGCGCCGGTTCTCACTCACATGTGTTCGTTCAAACACCTTTACCTGGATGCTATCCTTGCTTGAAGCTTCCATGCTTGCAAGCTTACCTCGCTGACGGAACCTCGCTGCGCTGATCCCTGTATCCCGCTACTGGATCATCCGCCTCTCCTGAACCACCCTTCGGCTGTATCGCTAATAGTGCTAAGTACCCCGCAGGGGAATTCTCTATAAACTTATACTAAGCTTACACTATCTAGCTCTGCATAGTAAAGACTGTTTATCACATCTGCATAACTAGATTGCTAGCTCTTGAGACTACTGCTACTTTTCTGCACTGGGTTGATCTCTTTTGTATGTCCACCTGCTATTCTATCATCTGCTATCATACAACATTGCTAAACCTTCCTGCATCCATATGCTACTGTCTCACCTTCAAGTGTCTATCACCTACCACCTCCACTCAACCTATCCCTCAACCTTCATCATTGTGTTACCACATACATAAAGTCACTCTAGGAACCAGCTTGCTAATTGTGTGTATTTACTGGCTGAAATAAGACCTTCCACACATGATGAGTCATTGAGGTTGGGAATGGTATCTCAGCATATCTCTTACATGACTACTGACGTGGAACTATTTCTGCAGCTGAAAATCCACACCATATAAGAAACGCAGGAGCGTTACACAGGTATGCAGTCAGCGAAGTCAGAAATATTAATCTGCAAAGTTATGCCTGGTTAGTTGCTCAAGATTTGTAGATTAGCATGTTGGCCAGGTAACTACAATTTTCAGAAGAATATTTCAGCCCCAGTATTATTCTTGATAAATATTTCCTTTAAGGTCACAAAATAATTATACAACCTTTCTTCCATTAGCTGTTGTTGCACCTCAAATACAATTGCATGCCATGTAAACTATTATTTAGATATCTAAAAAAATCTCATGCAATGAAAAACGACCAGAATTACCTATTTTTATAAAGAACAATTTAAAAATGGTTTGTGGATCAATAGGACTATAATTTATTAAAGCCCAACCCAGGCAAAAATGAAATTTAAATAATGCATTATACATCAATTACACTACTCCTCAGTCTTGATTCACAGTGTAATGGATCAAAGTCCCAGTTTCTTCTGTGAGTAATGCTAATATCCTGCCCTGGGGAGCAGACATTTTTCCCTACTCGTTATCTTCTTGGGCACTGGTCCTCTTACCACCCCCCTGAGTTCTCCTGCCTTTGGAGCCTATGGGAAAGGACCTGGCCCATGGAAGGCTCACCTCCACCGATAAGAGGTGTCCAAATATATATTATGGACACCTGAATAAAGACCCCAGGAAGTAAACAGAAGAAGAGAGAAGGATTGTTATATGACTGTTGCTTCAGGTAACTATAATTGGCATTTAGATTAAATTTTTTCCAATACCAGCAGTTAGTTAGAGGAAGAGAGACAGTAGGGGTGCTAATATCCGGGGGTAGGGCTTTAAATAAAGTTTTTAGAAATTGCAGAGAACTGATGCTGAGTTGCCATGTAGCAGGAGATAACCTATTGCTTAAGCTAAACTTCAGAAAGCAACTGTTGTAATATTTGGAAAACATGTAAGAGAACTGTTTTAGAAAAAGAGAGCTCAAGAAAAGAACAATCATTGTGCAGCACTGAAAAGAAGGGAACAGGGCCTGCATCAATTCTCAACATTGTTCTCTTCCTGGACAATGCAGATGATTATTAAACATTAGAGATGGGTTGAACACTCTGCTGTTCAGTTCGCACCAGAACTTTTGAACATCACAAAAGTTCGGACCTGAACGCTGAACCCCAGTGAAGTCTATGGGACCTGAATTTGGAAAATCAAAAGTCCCCCTTTTAAAGGCTTATTTGAAAGTTATTGGCTATAAAAAGGCTATGGGGGCCTGGGTACTGCCTTGGGGGACATCTATCAATGCAAAATGTTTTTTAAAAAGAGATAGTTTTTACAGCAGCAGTGATTTTAATAATGCTTAAAGCGAAACAATAAAAATTTAAAATTCCTTTAAATATAGTGCCTGGGGGGTACCCTTAGTCTTGTGATGGTATATACTGCGCCAACTCTTAATTAACAGCAGCCAGCAAAAACAAATGACAATTTGTGAACAAAAAATTAAAGTATATAATGCAGCGCTGATAGGTTATATGTAATATTTGCGTGATAAAGTGCAAATAAATATGCGTGAAAAAGGCAATATACACTTTTTTGGGATAAAATGTGCAAAATTCCGCAAATAAGGTGCCAGTATGTATATGAATAAACATATAGTATACAAATAGAGCAAATAACTATGCAAAACTGAATACATGCACATTTAAATACATTTGTGCAAATCAAGCAAATACAGTGCAAATATATGCAAATACAATCAAGTAACAAGTAAATGTGCAAAATTAAGCAAACACAGTGCATATATAAAGTGCATAAGTGGTTAAAAACTGATGCTGTTAGAAAAAGTGTCCATCATAAAAATGGTTCATAGTATCCACCATAAAAGTGCAGGGTGCTGATAAGTCTTCTTATATGATCTCTGGTGAGTAACCACCACCGATAGGACCAATGAATTAAAGACTTACCCAATGTAGTGGACCCAATAAAGTGTATACTTTTCGGGTCATTCAAGCTTGCACAGAAAACAAATAAACTGTATGGCAAATGTCACAAATCCCTCAAAGGCTGGAAACTCAATCCATAATTCACCATCCACATACAGGGAGAGGATAACCACTGACGATAATGGCAAAGCATTCCTCCACCAGACACTCAAAAAAATATAAAGCTCACATAGTGTGTACCTTTAATAGCCATTTTAATAATAAAGGAAAAAACACACTTAAGGTGATTTGATGGTACAATGCTTGTACAAGAAGATGGATACAGCCCTTGAGGTAGACCCAACGCGTTTCATCTAAAAGACATCATCTGGTCTGCCTGTAAAGTGGTGCATCTGTACCATGTATAGAACCTACTGCAGCAAAACTGACATTGATAAAAAAAAAAAAAAATGACATTTAAATTGCTGACAATACAATACCATTGCCGGCAATGCACAAATGTTAAAAAAATTGGCATGGGGTTCCCCCCATCCATACCAGGCCCTAAAGATTACCAAAATATCTAAAAACATAATATTTTTAGGTTTGTTCAAAAAAGGCTGTCAGGATTTCATGAACGTTCAGAAAGAAAGTAGGCAGTTAGGACTTAGCTTTAACTGCACATGCTCAGTTGTTCTCTATTTTTAGGCATTGAGCTGAATTTGTAGAGGTGGATTTGCTGACTGCCTAAAGATTTACTGCTGTTCAGAGGCTCTGGGGTTCAGAAAAATGGCAACCTCCAGCAAGAAGAAACAGGAAGAATGCTGGAGGCAATTTAAAGCACACGCTAATTTTGGTAGCATAATTATTAATGTGGAATGTAAGTTCTTTGCAAAAGAATATTATTTCTATCAAGTTGTTATGGGTAAAGTTCCACTTTAAAAATCCCTGCCACCCATTTCCATAGCTTTACCATGTGAGGTGCTAATACTGCACCAAATAAAATAATAATTACATCCAGTTCATAGTAAATGAAACTGGAGGTTATTAGGACCAAGGGAGAAAAAAGGGGGGTTTGTAGAGGGGATATAGATCCTCTCAAGATGGTTGCAATTACTTGGCTCACAAATTTCTGAGGTGCATATTTAAACTTTATTGGTGATTACAAAAATTATTCAAAAAATAATAAAAATGACATATACAGTTGACAATAGAGAAAGATGACTAATTATAATCATCTATTTAAGACATTGTTCTCTGGACAGATAACGGTGGGGCAGCTAATTGAAGCGATAATCCCCGCCGTGCCTTGCCCACCCTCAAAAAATAGTGGTAGTTGGGAGTAGTACCTCCAATGGAACAGTGTATCACTTCTTTTGTACAATGTATTTCTTATAGAACCATATGTTGCCTATGGAGGTAAATCACTTGCAAATTAAAGGTAAATGTATACACTTCTTTCAAAACATGCATGTAAATATTGAATTTCAGTACATGCAGAGTATGCAAGTGATATAACAAAAAGGCTTCTCCCGACTATCAAGTAGTTAAGATGAAATTTTGTCAAAGTCACAATATGTCTCTTCAAAGTGGGGTGTAAAAATAATAATGCCCCTGTATGAGATGAATCCAGTGATCAAAAGAAGGAAGATTTATTCTTCTAATGATATTTCAGATCTGTGCGTTGGAGCTTATATTGTGAGGATTGACAGCGCTGTGGAGTAGTCTTAATCCTATCTTAGGGAGTATAACACTATGCAGCAAGTTGTGTTGATGTAGAATCTATGCGGAAGGGGGAGGAAAAGTGGAGGGGGAAGAAGGGGGGGTTGGTAAAGAATTGTCAGATCCAATTGATCCTGATTGTGGAAGGAGGGGGGTGAAACTGTTTTCCTTTTCTTGTGTGTTGAACTTGTGATTTAGAGGGTAGTATCTGTGTTTTGTTCACCGGCAATGGGGGCTCTTGGTACCCGGGACCTGGACAAGTATGAGTATGATGAGTATCTTCTGGGCTGTGCCCGATTGTAAGACAAAAGAATCGAACAGTGTGTGTGTTGTCTTTACTCACCGCTCGTTGTCCGGTCGACCTGTCTCGGTATCATAGAGCTACATTACCTTAGAGCTTCGCGGGAACATCCAGATTGGTATCCCTCTGTGTGGTTTTTCAGACCACGCCATTTGTTGCTGTCCGTTGCTCCGTTCCACCAATATAGTGCTTTATGTTAAACGCTGTATAGCGGGATCTGACAGGGGGGGAAGGGTAGAAGGGAGACCTGCTTTTCCTCCGTGCAAGTGCTTTTTCCTGCTGCATGCAAGTGTTGAGTCTTTTTGATCCGGTGTTACGGCGGTTAAGGACTTCTACAGAGTCGGCGGTTCCTGTGTTGAGGATGGGCTGTTTGCGGTGGCGTCTGCCGTAAGCCGTTTACGCGTTTCGCGTGATTGTACACGCTTCTTCAGAACGTAAAGGGCACTATTGGATGATAGTTTAAATAGTCTGTGTTTATTTCTGATTGGATGATTTTTTCCGGTTTAAGTGGTGCCATCTTGTGGATGAAGTAGGTAATGCCCTTATGTTACAATTATTCCAGATTACTGTGCGGTTTTAAACAATAATAGAGTAATTAAGAAACTGACTAAGTATAAATAAGTTACAATCAAAGGATAGTAGAGACTTAAAATAAGGAGCTTAAAAAACTTATGTCAGTTTTATGTGGTGATTATACAGATGGCGTCTGCAGAGGGGACAGAATAACGCAGATACTGAATTTAGAGTATATAAGGGGTATTTAAGAAAAACTATGTATTTTTCTTATGATGAGGTGATATTTTTAGATTCTCTGTAGATCTTATTTAGTGTATATAGGACAGACATTCCAGAAATTAAGTGTTGTAGGGTTATATAGAGGATATGCTCTGGAGGGGGGTTAGGATAGAGTTTCAGGGATGGGCTCATGGGTCCAGAAATATTTTGAGACTTAGTTCATTATTCAGGCCTTTTGGGGTCAAAGTGTCTAGTCTAAAAATCCAGGCTTTTTCGTGGCGTAGCAGGACTTGGTCAAAGTCTCCGCGTCTTGCTGGAATTTTTAGTGCCCAGAAGCCTTTGACTTTGTTATTAGGACCAACCCTGGCGTACAGAGACTGGCAAAATGCCACCGTTACCTCCTCCCCTCTCCAACTGTCACTAGTTTTTAAAGACATCATGGGTTTTACAGCCAACAGCCTCCTTAGCCAATAGTGATGTTGACAGTGGGCAGAGTTTAGTTGGGAAGTTGTTCCCCATTAAGTCTGCTCTCTCCTTGTGATTGACAGCTGGCAGTGCTTAGTCCTCAGTAATCTGGCCCAGTGTTTTTCAACATTTTTTTTAGTCAAGGTGACCTTTAGAATCGTGCACAATCCATTGGGTGCACAGTTTGAGGGCTCGTTCACACAAGGAGATGTGTCTGAGTGTGAGCCTTTTTTTGCATGTTCCTGCATCTTGCATTTTTTTTAGGCTGCTCTATGCTCCTGAAGCATGCAAAAAAGGTGCTGGCATTATTCTTAAATTGTGCCACACAAAAATGCATAGTACTGCGGTACTATGCGTTTTAGTGGGTACAAACATACATGCAATTGGTGGATGCATGGGAGTGCAGTGAAGAATTAATGGCACCCTTACGCATCTGCAAAAGGCAGCACATTTTTGTGCAGTGTAAGAGAATAAACAATTTCACACGCGTTAACGCGCTGTGAAAATGCCCTAAAATGTGGTTTGTAAAGCAAAGTTATTTGATCTGTAGGGTACAAATCCCACTCTGCTAGAACAAATCCTCCACAGGGGAGGGGATTTGTGCAGGACTGTGCAGGGTTTGATTTTTGCCCCCACCTGCAATTTTTGCTGCCGGACATGAGTGGCCTGGAGAGGAGATAGAGGAAAATAATCAAGCCCTATAAAATCCAATTAAAAGGGTTCCTCTGTTAAATTCTGTGTACAGAGAGGTAGGAGAGAGTACATCCTGCACCTACTCCTGGCTTTCTGCTCCTATATGCTGTTATCTGTACTCTTGCTGGCAAAACTGAAAGCTGTGTAGGCTTTCCAAAGTCAGTGGTTGGTAGGATATGCGGGTGGGTATCTTGCGCAGCTTTCAGTTTTTTCCGACAAGAGTACAGATAACAACATAGTGGGAGGGAGCTGCAGGATGGACGTGGCACTCCTGGGGACTCTTGGCAATACCGCAGGGTGCTGCAGCACCCTGGTTGAAAAACTCTGCTATAGCAGATAGCAAGCTGTCACACCAACATTTGTCATGTGAGGGCACAATGGAATTCTGAAAAGTGTGGTAGATGACCCCTTTTAAGTTCCCCTAAATGGATTTTGGTAAAATTTTCAGGTCTATCTCACAGCATAGCTAAAGAATACGCTGCAGGAACTATGTTTAGGATTTGCTGTCTGCATGTGGTTAATATAAAAAATGTATTTTTCCTTTTGAAGCAACTTGCAGAACAGTCAGAAAATCCCCAAAAATTAATGGCTTATAATAATTTAAAAAAATCAAATATGTGAAATGACAGCTTGCCATTGTCCTGATTTGATTCTTCCATTTAATCTCTCTTTACTGACAAATAGGCATTTAATTTAATTTATTAAGCATGAAGAAACTCTCAGCCAACTCATACACAGCTTCATTAAGCAATGACACACTCCACTATACAAAGTAGAATGTTATGTTAATTTAATATGATAAAATTTGATAAAACGGTAATGTATCCTTTTGACATCAACATGGCTAAATGACTCCTGTGTTGAATTATTTTAAGGGGACAGCAAATTGACATTGTTATACAAGCTGTACACTCACTACTTTACATTCTAGTGAAGTTTAATTTCTTCAGTGTTGTTACATGAAAAGATATAATAAAATATTTACAAAAATGTGAGGGGTGTACTCACTTTTGTGACATACTGTATATGATAGAACTTGGGAACAAGAAAAGTTTTTGTGGCACTATTGATAATTCCTTGTTGCATTGCCTGTCCTACAACCTTTTTTATTTTATTTAGAACTCTGAATGTGGGATTATTATCTAAACATTTATAGGTCAACACTGAAGAAATGACACTTTGCTACAATGTAAAGTAGTAAGTGTACAGCTTGTATAATTGTGTAAATTTGCTGTCCCCTCAACAAAAGTGAGTACACCCCTAAGTTAAAATGTCCAAATTGGGCCCAAAGTGTCAATATTTTGTGTGGCCACCAATATTTTCCAGCACTGCCTTAGCCCTCTTGGGCATGCAGTTCACTAGAGCTTCACAGATTGCCACTGGAGTCCTCTTCCACTCCTCCATGACGACATAGTTAGTGGATGTTAGAGACCTTGCGCTCCTCCACCTTCCATTTGAGGATGCCCCACAGAGGCTCAATTGGGTTTAGGTCTGGAGACATGCTTGGCCAGTCCATTACCTTTACCCTCAGCTTCTTTAGCAAAGCAGTGGTCATCTTGGAGGTGTGTTTGGAAATGTTATCATGTTGGAATACTGCCCTGCAGCCCAGTCTCTGAAGGGAGGGGATCATGCTCTGCTTCAGTATGCCACATTACATGTTGGCATTCACTGTTCCCTCAATGAATTGTAGCTCCCCAGTGCCGACAGCACTCATGCAGCCCCAGACCATGACACTCCCACCACCATGCTTGACTGTAGGAGAGACACACTTGACTTTATACTCCTCACCTGGTTGCCGCCACACATGCTTGAAACCATCTGAACCAAATAAGTTTATCTTGGTCTCATCAGATCACAGGACAGGGTTCCAGTAATCCATGCCCTTAGTCTGCTTGTCTTTAGCAAACTGTTTGCGGGCTTTCTTGTGCATCATCTTCAGAAGAGGCTTCCTTCTGGGACGACAGCCATGCAGACCAATTTGATGCAGTGTGGGGCATAGGGCATATGGTCTGAGCACTGACAGGCTGACCTGTCAGCAATGTTGCCAACCTCTGCAGCAATGTTGGCAGCACTCATACGTCTAATTCCCAAAGACAACCTCTGGATATGACGCTGAGCATGTGCACGCAACCTCTTTGGTCGACCATGGCGAGGCCTGTTCTGAGTGGAACCTGTCCTGTTAAACTGCTGTATGGTCTTGGCCACCATGCTTCAGCTCAGTTTCAGGGTCTTGCAAACACCAATCCTCTTCTGCCTCCCCTTGCAGCCCTGCCAGCTTCCCCTCTTCTTACTCCCTCCAGCTTCACTGAAGGGGGGAATTGGTTCTAGCACATGCACCCCCTCCATCTGCTGTCCAGGGCCCCTCCCCCCCCGCAGTGCTGCCGGCTTCCCACCTCGCCTCTCTGCTGTGGGCACACAGGGGGATATTTTAGGATAGAGAGCGGGAGGGGGGGGGGGTTGGCGTATAAATATGTCATTTACTGGTCCCTTCCATTCCTGTATGAACACGGTGATCGATCGGTACCAGTCACTCCTGTGTCCATTTGTCACTGATGCATAGTAAATTGTGTTGCTTCAGTTAATGAATGAGCAGGAAACCTCAAAGCACTTCCCATTCATGAGGCTACAGAGAAAGGGACTGATAAATCTGTCCTGTCACTTTCGACCATGGAAGGGGGGCCCTTCCAGGTAAGCTGTATGGGGTCCCGTGATTTCTAACAGCAGCCCTGGTTATACGCTGTACACTCACTACTTTACATTGTAGCAAAGTGTCATTTCTTCAGTGTTGTCATATGAAAAGTTATAATAAAATATTTACAAAAATGTGAGGGCTGTACACACATTTGTGAGATACTGTATCTATATATATATATATATATATATATATATATACTGTATATATACAAACACACACACACACACACACATATATATATATATATATATATATATATATATGTATATATATATATATGTAAATATATATATATATACAGTACATATTATAAATTATATATAAATCCAAAGTTTATAAAATATGAAGAACTATTAATTATGTGCATGATAGGAGTGAATTATGTGTGGGATTATATGTTTTACCATTTTTCTATGTTTAAAATAACTTTTGTTTAGTATAGTATTTTTTGCAGAATTCAACAACAAACTGCTTGCTTTGTGGGTATCCAAAAGGAGCGCTTGAGGTTGCAATGTGTCCAGAGGGAGTAGCAAGGTTGAACCTATAAACAGATTGGCCTGCATTTTTACAGGCTCTTACTTATAACCAATCAAAATGTAATAATATTGGAAACTTGAGGGTTCTAACCAGCAAGGACATTGGCTTCACAGGATGCATGCTAGGATGAAAATGCTTGCCTGTCTAGGATGAGAGTTTAAATACCAAATGTTTTACATTTAATTACAGAGCACTTTAATTAATGTAACTTTTTTGCTATACAATGTGTTACATACCTATTAGATCAAAGACAAAAGAATTCTGCCAGCATTTGAATGTGCAGGAAACAATTTATCCAAAGTTTATCTATATCCTGAAAAGTAAAATACACAGGAGCTATTAGCTGTTTTCTAAGAGTCATCATTTTATCAGGTTATTTTCCTTGCACGGGATTACTCTAGGTCTTGTAAGTGCCACTTAATCTTAGCTGAATATTTGTTGAGGAAATGTATGTGTACAAAAGGAGAGCCACTATTTGCACAAATTAAATAGACTGCAATGGCGATAGCAGGCCAGTGGTTTATTTTGACTAGAGATTGGGTAAAATGCCAAAGTGTACAGTTTTGGACTTTGCTCCCTGTGAAAATCAAGTGTAATTAATGGCGAAAGGGTGAGTAGATGGGCAACATAAAGTTTTAAAAGTAACAAGACTGGAACAGCCAGTAAACAAAGGGACATAAACTCTGCAAAGGTGCCTTTCCAAACTGAAATCTGGTCTTAATCCCTCGTATTATCAGAAAAGATCAAAGGATCCATTGAGAAAAAAACATATTGACACATTTTTTTTTGTGTTTACACATGGAAAGTCATAAATCAGGGGATTTATCGGTTCAGATAATGCATTAAAAATTCATTGTACATAAACACCATGAAATTCCTTGCTTGTTATTGGCACGTTTGTTAAAATAAATATTGTGTGCACTTTACACATAAAGTGCAATATGCAAAGCACCAGTGAAGTATAGCATGAGTAAGCAAATATGTTACAGCCAAGTAAGAGAGAAAGGTAACCACCTAAGTTGAAGTAAATATCTTGAATTGGAAGACACATATAGAAAGGACAAGTCTATGCAGTTCATGCAAGTTGTGATGATCAGTAACATGAGAGGCAACACTTTTTGATGAGTGTGGTGTCTTGTGGGGAGTGGCGGTCACCAAGTTGACATATAAAGGTGGACACTGGGATAATTCACCAGTTGGCACTGAGAGGAACTTTGACTTTCCTAATGTTTACTATCAACTAATTGAGCACTGCCTGAAAGTCAAGGACTTTTTTACTTTATTGATCTATATTGTTTTATGTTTCATGGTAGCGGCTGATTAAGATGATTATTATATCATTTTTGGGATTTCATGACAGTTTATTACCTTTTAAGCGTAGAGTTTGTTCTAACTGTTATTTGATTTAAAGGAAGCTATAGTGTAATGACATAGAATGTCCACTGAGGAGTTTAGAAAGCTGCAAAGCCTAACCAGGATATAGCAGTAGCATCTGCCTGACTTGCTGAATATATAAATTCAACTTTAATAATTATGATGATTTTATCTGACAGTGAGATAAACATTTGAAGAGTGAATTTAGAATGTATAGGAGCCCTGACATATATAAATGCTAGGCTTTTCTGTATAACATGAAAATTAACCCTTCTGTAATTATTTTAGGGAGCAGTAAACTTAGAATGAACATGCTGCATAAACATTGATCCTAGAACTGCTCACCACTGTCCTTCTCTACATACGTCGGAATGTCCTGCTTTAGAGACCTCCTATTCTTCTCTGTGAATTTGTTATATAAAAATATTATACTGTATATTATAAAAATAGTAAAATCCCTAGAACACGGGTGTCAAACTCAATTTCATTGTGGGCCGCATCAGCATTAGGGTTGTCCTCAAAGAGCCAATTGTATCTGTAAGACTATGTATCTCCAGATACCTAGGAGTATGCATTGAACAGAGTGTAGAGTTCACGAGTGCACTACATACAGATTTTCAGAGTTCAGGGGTGCACTGTGTACAGACTGCAGGGTTGAGGAGTGTATGACATACAGAGTACAGGTTTTATGGATGCGCTACATACAGAATGCAGAGACAGGAGCTATGGGGCATGTAGAGTTCAGGAGTGTGCGGAGTACATAATGCCCCCCCCCAAAAGCTTCCTCACATCTCATCTGCCTTGCTATAGTGCCTCCCAGCAGTGTAGGTGGCTCCGTGTATTTCTCTCACTTGCAGGGGGATCATTGGTCGGTACCGCTGTGCCCCGCTGCAAAGTGCATGCATGGTAGACAGGGATCTGCAAGAGCTGGATGTGGCAGAATGGAGTTCCACCACATTCTAGCTGAAAAAAAGCCCTGGGTGAGAGGGCCAAATGAAAGGGCATGGCGGGCCGGATTTGACCCGTGGGCCTTGTGTTTGACACCTGTGCCCTAGAAGAATGTGATCCCACTAAATACTTGGGTTGGGTGAAATGCACATTTCTGACCATAAAAGAATTGAGTGAGCTGCCATTGCTAGTCTCTTCCTGAAAATGCTAATTCATTGACTGTCTGTGTCTGATTTAAAAACTTCAGAGTCACAGATCTTAAACAAGCATGCAGTGCATGAAAGGCAGAGTATTAAAATCAGAATTCTTTATTTATGTACATGTTCTGGGCCCACAACTCAAAGTATTGGGGACAAATTAATGACATTACAGCTAGATAAGTAGCATTTTACAAAGAGGGACAGCAATGGATGTTTCCATATTTCACTCATGATAGGTTTCCAATATATCCAATATATCCAATGTATTCCAGGGTATTAAATCTTTTTTTTTTCATAGCATATCTTGTGTGATTTCCTTGTATAACAATTTGATGCTTCAAGTACAATTTACATTTTTATTACCAGAACTGAATGGGTTTCTTGCAACATAGCTCTGTCCTATTAATCTCCATAGGACCTTTATTTGTACCTACATTCTGTAGCACAGGCACTCAGTGGAAAAACTGATGTACACACCACCAGGTGAAGTAGAGAACCTATATGCAAAAAAGATACAAAGGGCGCCAGGTCATGGTAGGAGGTGATAAAAATACATCATCCCGTGCCACCCTCCAGTCCATTACATCTTTGGAGATCTTCCTGTGCCACCCTCCAGTCCATTACATTGTTGGAGATCTTCCCATGCTACCCTCCAGTCCGTTACATCTTTGGAGATTCCATGCCTTCAGATGCATTGCCTGTCATCACACCGAATCATGTTCATTGTAATATACTGTAAGTGTACAGCATTAAAGATGTGTTTTTATCACCTCCTACCATAACCTGGCGTCCTTTGTTTCTTTTTTGCATATCGGTTCTGGAGGGATCCCACACCTCTCATAGGAGCTGCCGGTCTCCCCATTTTACTTCTCCTTTGGATTTCATCCAGAGACTTTTCATCTCATCTTGCCCTGGACGTTTGCCAAGTTTGGTATTCATATTCATGGTCAGGTTCTAGGATTTTTCATATTTACACACATATGTTTTTTCTATTGCATCTTATTTTTTGGTCCTAACATTATACCTGCTCCTTTATTTATGTGCCGCAGTGAGCGCTGACACACCGACTTTGGCCAGTGTAGCTGTGTCTGTGAAGCAGAGGACCTGGCAGAGCCATTCTGGTCTAAAGTCTGTGTGGTTGGTATACTGGGTAGGAAGGGAAAACCATATAGGGCTTTAATAAAGAAAAAAATGTAAAATTGTATTTTAAATTCACTTTCTATGAAAAGTTTAGTTTGGCATGCGGAAACTGTGATCACATAACAGTGGCGACAGGTACATTGGGGGCACAGGGGCGCCGCCCCTGCCTATCTATGTGTCCGGCCCCCTAATCTACATGCAGGACATCGGACGCATGAATTGCATTGGGGTTTTTTTATTTTTTTTTGAAGCACGTGATTAGAGCCAGAGGCTCTTATAGTCTTCAAAAAAGGGTGGTCTCGGGGCTCAGAGCACTGCACCATGAGCCCACCCAGTTGTGTGACAATAGCGAATGAATATTCGCTATTATCACACGGATCCTCCTCCCAGCCAATCAGGAAGCCTGTCCTGAGAACCATTTCCCTATTGGCCGAAAGGAGAGGCCATGCTATTAGCAAAAGAGGAGGAGGAGGGAGGAGATGCAGGAGAAGCCGCCGCCACCGCTGGGGGAAGCTGCCGCCGCCTGCTCTCCACTTCAGTCCAGGGTGAGTGAGCCAGCGATGGGGGGGATGGTATGGTGTGCAAGCGAGCTGGTGTGGCCCGGGGAGGGGGTATTTTGTGGCCCATCTGCCTCCCCCCTGCCCATGGAGCACCAGCCGCCACTGTCACATAAATTGCTGTGAATGCTGTCTGTGAAAGTATTCCATCTGTCCATAGGCAAGAGGGTTTGCTTTGACCACATGGTAACAACGTTTCTTATTTGGTAACTGAGGATATTTTAAAAGTATGTGCAGATAATCCTAAACTCACGGGTATGGTCTGCAAACCTTTGTATAAATAAAACCAAGATAGTTCACTCTTTGTTTCTGTTTCTGTCCCTAAACTTGCTACCTGTCGCAATCTCTGGATTATTCAGTACTTCTATCTGATGCTTTTGATTTAATGCTTGTTTATCTTGGTTCCCAAATTTTGCCCTTGGCCTAAAAATAACTGTCCCAATAAAGATCTCCTTTAAAGTTGAAGTGAAGGTTCGGTTAAAACCAGCAAAATACATTCCACATGCTTCAAAACAAAAAGTGTTTTATTTAGAAAGCAGCCACAGCCTGAGTAGAAAAGCCATTCTGCCTCCAGCATGCTCCACAATGGGACCCATGCTCTCTGTGTGGAAGCAGTGGTCTCTCTAAAGATATCCAACATACCCCCTGCTGGAGAGTTAGAGCAGTGTTTCTCAACCTTTTTTCAGTCAAGGCATCCTTAAAAATTCTGCACAGTGTCGAGGCACCCCATTCTAAAATGGTAAAAACCAAACAAATAGTTTTACATAACGCAGCAAAATCCACACACGAAGAACACCCAATATTACCCACTTTTGGACCGGAAGGTTTTCTGCCTTAATAACCAGGCCATTTTTTACGATATGACACTGCGTTACTTTAACTGACAATTGTGCAGTCCTGCGACACTGTGCCCAAATTAAAATTGATGTAATTTTTCCCACAATTAGAGCTTTCTTTTGCTGGTATTTGATCATCTCTGCGATTTTTTGAGCTATAAACGTAAAAAGAGCAACAATTCTGGACAAAAAAAAAACAAAAACCAATATTTTTTACTTTCTGCTATAAAGCATTCCCAATACAAACAATTTTTGGTAAAAAAAATCCCAGTGTATATTTATTGGTTTGCGCAAAATTTATTGTGTCTACAAACTAGGGAAAAGATTTATGAAATTATTTATTTACTTATTTTTTTTACCAGTAATGGCGGCAATCAGTGATTTTTTATGGGACGCCTAACTGACTTTTTTACACTTTTGGGGGGACCAGTGACATTACTACAATAATCAGTGCTAAAAATATGCTCTGTTACACCAGGGGCAATCAAAGGGTTAAATGTGTCCCTTTCCAACTGTGTGGGGGATGGGCTTGCTGAATGAACACAGAGACCTGTGACCCTAGATAAGAGGAACACAGGATCTCTGTGTTTATTACTGACAGAACAGCGGTCTGCCGTGTTTTCAATGGCAGACCGTCATTCTGTCTCCATGGGGAGCGATCGCAGGTGCTCGGCGGCAATCGCGGCCGTCGGACCCGCTTATTGGCTCCCCCCTGTAGCCAATTGGTGCAGGCATGTGCCCCCACTAGCCCCCCCCCCCACTAGCGGTCCCGTGAAATGATGTACAGTTATGTCGTTTCGCGGCACAGAGCCGACTTGCCGCAGTATATGTACTGCTGGTGGTCGGTAAGTAGTTAAAGGTGATTTATTCTTCCAAAGCAAAACACGCCTTTGAACACAGGTGCTGACTAGTATGCCAATGTTTCTCTTCCTAGCTCAGCTAATGTGACCACTAGTGCTGACAGAAAGGGGCAAGGGTGGGGCAAACAAGGATGCTGTGCAGGCCCCTGGCATCCTCCTGATCAAAAAATGTCATTGGTTGTTAGGAGGCCAGTGAATAGAAGGTTGTAATGGTGCACACTTATGGCTTTCTGTAACTAAAAGGCAGGCTTGATTCACCCTCTGATTTGTACACAATTTTTGAGCAATTTTTTGGAATTTTGCCAAGCCACCCCAGAAGAAACCTGAAGGCTCCCCAGGGTGACGGGGCGTCCTGAGTGAAAAAAAGCTGCGTTAGAGCTCTCATCAGTAGGAAGATTAAGCTTTGTTAAGATTTTGTCAAAGAGCTAGAAGTCTGCCTCAGCAGGGGAGTTTCAGATCTCTGCAGGGAGAACACTGCTTCTACACTGAGAGCAAGGGTACCACACTTTCTAAAGTAAATGAACTGTAAGACTTTGACCACCTTTTGTTTTGATACCAGTTTAATATATTTAGCTCATTTAACCACTTCAGCTCTGGAAGGTTTACCCCACTTCATGACCAGGCAATTTTTTGCGATATGGCACTGCGTTAACTTAACCTGACAACTGCACAGTCGTGCGATGCTGTATCCGAATACAAGTGATGTATTTCCCCCACAAATAGAGCTTTCTTTTGGTGGTATTTGATCACCTCTACGTTTTTTATCTTTTGCGCTATAAACACAAAAAGATGGAAAATTTTAAAAAAATATATATATTTTTTTACTTTCTGCTATAAAACGTAACCAGTAAAAAAAAAATGTAAACAATCTAATTTCTTCATCAAGTTAGGCCAATAGGTATTCTGCTACATGTTTTAGGTAGGTAAAAACAATCCCAATGAGCTTATCTTGATTGGTTTGTGAAAAAGTTATAGCGTCTACAAACTATGGGATATATTTATGGAATTTCTATTTTTTACTAGTAATGGCAGCGATCAGCGTTTTTTAGCACGACTGCAACATTGCAGCGGACAAATCTAACACTAAGTGACACATTTTGGGGACCAGTGACATAATAACACAATGGTCAATGCTAAAGAATGCACTTTCATTGTACTAATAACACTGTCTGAGAAGGGGTTAACATCAGGGGCGATCAAAGGGTTAAATGTTTTCCCTCGGAGTCGTTGCTAACTGTCTGTGCTTTGACTGGGAAAAGATAGATCTGTGTTCCTGCTTAGTGGAAACACAGGATCTCCATCTTCACCTCTGACAGAATGGCGATCTGTCTTGTTTACATAGGCAGGCTGCAGTTCTGCCTCTCTCGGAAATGATCACCGAGTGCTGGCGAACATTGGGTCCACTGGATCCGCTGATTGGCTCCCACTGTGTCCAATCACAGTAGGAGCAGGTTGCCAGCGCCCCAGACCCCCCAAATCAACATGATGTACAGGTACATGATTTCGCACTGAAGGGCCGCCATGCCGCCATGTACATGGGGCAGTCCGGAAGTGGTTAAACTAAAAGTTCAGTTGGACTTGAGCTTTCTTCTGGATGGTTCCGTGACAAGGGGGATCCTGGGTATCCAGGACTATGGAGAGGGTAAGTAGTGCTTGGCAAGCTTTTTTTTTAATACACAGGGGTTGGGATAAATCTATTTTTAAAAGAGTCAATTAAATAAATATAATTCTGCTATACTTTTAAAATCTTTCAGTTAAAAGTAGTGGGAGAAAAAGGATATTGGATAATAGGTTGAATCAGTTCTCCATGTTATTCTCTTTGAACGCACAATGAATACTGTACATAGCAATTAAGGATATGTTAAATAATATAAAACATAACCTTTTTGTCTTGATAGATTTATAGCAACTGTGAAAATATGTTAAATATTTTAAGTTTAACTTATAGAGCAAGTGTAAATACAGAGTGTGTCAGTGAAGCATAAAACAAAAAATGCATTGCTTGTATTGTAAATTTTTATAAAGGTAAGTTCATGTGTCCTCTGAAATTTATAGCCCAGATTGGTTTTATAAATTATGTTCTGGAAAATACGTATTTTCCAGGGGAGTACAACAGACTTAAAGACTATCTTTAAATAAGGTCTTGTCACCTATTTCTTTGCTTATATAAATATGTTCACTGATATTTACAAAAAAAAAAAAGAAAAAAGTATTCAGTGGTCAACTTTAAATCTTAAAGATATCAATAGCAACAATTGCCATTCTAAGCAGCCTTCACTGTTCTAAATACATTTACAATTCTGTATCTGTAACTAATCTGTATTTAGGGTTTAAGGAATGTTTACACTTGAAAATGTTCATTCTAAGAACCTGCAAATACATGCAGTATGGCAATAGACAATAATGTAACTACTCCTCAATAAAAGAATAACTTTAGTACTGAAACTAGTTTTAAGATTGGCTTAAAGCTTTTAGTGGCTACATTAAATTGAATTTAATGAGCGCTTGATAGATTTGCAGCCTTTTTCAACCAGAGTTTCCTGGAATGATGGGGTTCCTCCCTACATTCCTTAAATGATGGAGTTCCCTGAGCAATGAGCAATTTCTGACTCTCATATGACACCAATAACCTTTAAGTTATATGTAAGTGGGGCATTGTCCCAATGACAACCACTGTAAGGAGCATTCTTCCCAATGACCACCAATGTAAGGAGCATTCTTTGTGCTAATCTAATAAGCAATAATTCCAACTGACTATCAGTGCAAGAAGACTTTTCCCCCATGGACCACCAGTGCAAGGGGATCATTCTCCCAGACCACAAATTTAAGGAGCGCATTTCCACTTTCTATTAATATAAGGTGGTTCCACTGATCATTAAAGTAGGGGGCAATATACTGACCACCAATGGAAGGGAACACCACATCGTCCACCAGTGTAAAGGGGTACTACAGTGACCATCTAAGTAAATTGGCATTTTTCTACTGACTACCAATGTAAGAGAACACTTCAAATTTTAAACTATTTGTTGTTTTTTGGCTATTATGATTATTATTATGATTATTTTTATTATTTCTATTTCATTATTGTTACTGAAAGAATTTTTCTTACAGTGCAGCCCTAGAATGTCAAATATGCTAAGTATGCCGCATTCTCCATTCTTTTATTAATTCATATATCTTAGCTTACTGTTCATGCTAATGTCCTGTCAGTTGTAAATATTGTAATTATTAGCAAGGATTTCCTAATTATTATTATTACTATACAGGATTTATATAGCGCCAACAGTTTGCGCAGTGCTTTACAATATGACAGTACAAAAACAATACAATTCAATACAGGAGGAATCAGAGGGCCCTGCTCATTAGCGCTTACAATCTAAAAGAGAGGGTCAAGTAATACAAAGGTAATAATTGTGGGGGATGAGCTGACGAAGAAAATAAAAGTACGGTTGTTAGGTGAAGGCAGGACAGTTTTCAGGGATTGCCTGAAAGTGAGTAGAGTAGGAGATAGGTTGACAGATTGGAGTAGGGAATTCCAAAGGATAGGAGAGGCTTGGGAGAAGTCCTGGTGGTGAGCATGGGAGGAGGAGACAAGAGAGCAAAAGAGCATGAGGTCTTGGGTGGAATGAAGAAAATATTTTAGTTGATATTTTAAGGCTAGGTGAGCGATGTAGCTGGGGGCCAAGTTGTTTTGTAAGTTATTTTTAGTATTTTGAATTTATTTTGTCGGGTCAGTGGCAGCCAAAGAAGGGATTAGCAGAGAGGGGTAGCAGACGCTGAGCGGTTTGTGAGGTGGATGACTCTGGCAGCAACATTTATAATGGACTGAATAGGGGGTAGCCTATGTCAAGGTAAGCCAATGAGGAGGTAGTTGCAGGAGTTAAGATGAGAAATACCCAGGGAGTGGATTACAAGCTCTGTAGTGTATTTGGTTAGGATGGGGCGTATTTTGAAGATGTTGTGGCGGTTGAGGCAGCAGGCTTTGGAAAGTGATTGGACCGGGCCTAAAGGAGAGTACAGAGTCCAGGACCACACCTAGCACCCTGGTATGCAGGGATGGGTTGATGGTTGTGCAGTTGATCTTGACAGAGAATTCAGGGAAAGGAGCATGTGGGGGAGAATATATTATGAGCTCAGTTTTATACAGTTTGAGGAAGTGGTGTGACATCCAGACTGATATGTCAGTCAGTAAACTAGTGATGCTTGAGGAGACTGATGTTGTGAGCCGAGGGGTAGAAGAGATAGATTTGGGTTTCATCAGCATAAAAATGATATTGACCCAGGGAGGAGGTATAGATTGAGAATCAGAGAGGTCCAAGAACAGTACCTTGGGGGACCTTGCCGGAGAAAGGAAGAGGAAAGGACGAAGTAGAATTATAGGTGAAGTGGCATAGGTAAGATGAGAAGAAGTTGGTTGTCAACCATATCAAAGGCAGCCAAAAGGTCCAGAGGTAGGAGTACAGGATAGTATCCATTGGTTTTTGCTTTTAGTAAATTAATTTTGTGAGTTTTAGGAGAGCAGTTTTTTTGGAGTGCTGAGGGTGAATATCAGACTGAAGGGGAACAAGAAGGATCAAGAGGATCAAGAAGGTTACTCAGTTGGTTGTATATCAGGTGTAGATCAGGTGTTCAATGAGTTTGGAGGAAAGGGGGAGCAAGGAGATGGGGCTTAGGTTGTTAAGATGGGTGTGACTAGTGCATGTTTTAGAAAGTTGGGGAAGATGGCAGAAGAGAGGGAGAGATTGGAGATGTGGGTTAGAGAGTGTAGGATAGAGTCAGAGGGTGATCGCAGTATTGGGGAGGTAGCAGGGTCCAGGGGACAGGTGGTTAGGTGGGCATTGGAAATAAGTCTAGCAACCTTGTCTATAGTAGCAGGGTTGATGAGAGAAGTATTGATTGTACCTGTGGACATGGCGTGTTAGGTTGGTGGGATTTCTGTAAAGTGGAGATTTCACCACAAATTGAATCAATCCTATTTTTGAAGTGATTGACGATCTCCTGGGCAGTGAGTGAGTTAGTGGGTGGAGGCGGTGGAGGACGAAGTAGAGAGTTAAAGGTAGAGAAGAATGGAAGAGGACTAGATGAGAAGGTGTTAATGAGAGTGATACAATAGGTCTGATTGGCAATGGGGAGGCACCAATTCTTTTTTTGGAGGGCAGATTTATATTGGTTGAAACCTTTGTGAGACCTAGTGTTATGCTACAGATGTTCAAGAGCACGGCTATGTTCTTTGAGACTTCTGGTGTCATCTGTTTGCCAGGGATGTGGTCGAGGGCCGAATCTGTGTATAGTGAGGGGGGCGAGCTTGTTCAGGACAAAGGACATATATCTATTGTAGACACTGAAACCATACAAAAGAAACATAGGGCGCACCGACCTAGTGCATTATCCTAAGACAAATAGTTTCATGAGTAAAAAAGTGGTAAGTGTACTCACAAAATTGGCTGTTATAAAAAGCACATCATAAATTCCAGCATAATTCCATCCATGGTAAAACAACTCATAAGATAGAAATTTGAGGTCCAATTGTCTGACGGAATTTGAGGGTTAACCTCTTTTACAGAGCCACATATCTATTGTAAACAGCAGACATGGGAGTAAGTCCTACATGTGCAAGTCACAATGCAAGTCTCAAGTCTTAACCTTCAAGCCTCAAGCAAGTTCCAAGTTACTGTGGCGAAAAGCAAGCAAGTCAAGTCGAGTCCCTGCTAGAAGGGATTAAAAATTAATAAAGGGACTAAAATTAATAAAAGGCTCGACTTGACTTTGACTTTGTATTCATGACTTGAGACTTGACTTTGACTTGAGACATATGACTCAAAATGACTTTACTTTTTTTATTAATTTTAGTCAAGCAAGTCTCAAGTCCTCAAACTGGTGACTTAAGTCTGACTTAAGTCAAATCATGTGACTCAAGTCCCCCGCATCTGGTAAACAGAAGTGGCTAGATTGGGGCAGGAGAGGGGTGAGATTTTTGTACATAGAGATGGTTAGTAGCAGAATAGAGAAGTGTTAAAGTGGTGAAGGTTTAGACGGATAATTGCTAGGTGATTGGAGGGAGAGGTGGAGGAAGACAGGGAGAGAGCGAAACTAATAAGGTGGTGATCAGAGAGAGGAAAAGGATGTTGGAGAGGATGCGCGGAGTGCATGAGTAGGAGAATACAAGGTCGAGGGTGTTGCCATCAGAGTGAGTAGAAACATGTACCCATTGCTTCAGAGAGAGAAAGGGTAGCCAGAGAAGTCATCAAGGAAAGTTGATGCTGGTCCAGGGGTGGCAGTAGATTACAGTAATTCTTATGGAAATTGGAGAAAATAAACATTTACAGTGAGCTTCAAATGCTGAGAGGGACAGAGAGGGAGGAGAGTGAAGAACCCGGATGGTGCTCTGTGGGGATAGTAGGATTCCTTTTCCACCTACCTTGCGTCTACTGTATTTGACAGAGTGAGCCCAGCGAAGGCCACAATGGGAGAGGGAAGCAGGAGAGCAGTGTCGGACTTATGGAGCCAGGTTTCAGTGACAGCAAGTATATTACCTTGAAGGTCGGACTCTTGGGGCGGTTCAAGGATTGAATCTGTTTGTCCACACTGCCAGAATATTGAGTTCCAATGGTCTGGAGTAAAAACATTGAGGCACTGCTTTGAACAAGACTACTATCAAGCCCAACAACCTTATGCAGGCAGGAGTCCGGGGCTGCCCCTGGGCCTGAAGGACCTGGGCATGTGAGCAGAAGAACAGAAGTTTGTCCTGGAACAGGAAGATCCTGTACAGGGCTATGTCCAAAGTCAGGTTCAGGTGTTCTTTTTTTTTTTTTTTTGTGTGAAATATTTACAATTATACAGATAAGAAAACAAAAAATATACTGTAATAATAAAATAAACAACATAAATAAAAGAAAATAAAAAATATAAAACTTGAATTTGTCATGTAAATAGACAATAACCAATCATGTTATAGTTTACTTTGTTTGTCTGAGCTTCTGGCAGACAGTCATCATAACCAAAGACTGTGTGCATTGGTACGTTATGATGACTCAACCTGAAATTGTAACCATGGTGGAAGCGTGGATGAGTAAGCATCTTATAACTTAAGGATATACTCTTGCTAATAGCAGTAACAATTTTCAAGTACATCTATAAAAGAAAAAAGAAAAAACGAATTAAAATAAATAAAAAGAAAAGCAATAAAATCGACTTTTTAAAGTAATAATACATTGTAGATCATAGCTATAAAGTGTAATCAATTGTTCAGTTTCCGCATTCTCTCAAGGGGTAGTAACTGTAAGATATGAGGGATGACTTTGTAAGATCTTTAATCTTCCCAAGCATTTATGTAAGTTTGCCTTAATATACCATTCGGTATAAAGAAAGGGAGTCCGATAATGTATATTCCTTAAAAGATTTCCATCTGGTAAAAAAAAATTTGTAGGACTGAGGGCTTGAGTTATTGTGTCAAGTTTTTCAATATACATTAAGGGCTGCAATTCTTTTAACCAGAGTCAATTTAGGAGCTATATGTGATGTCCAGAAGTTTTATATGGCTCAACGAGCTGTAATCAAACATAACGAGATCCAAAGTGATATCGCTGTTGGTTTTGATAGTGATGAAGTTGAAGTGGAAGGATCAAAGTAGCTAAACAAACAACTTACATGATCTTTCATGATACAATATGCTACTATACCATGAATATAATTAAGAGTTTGATTGCAAAAAGTAGAAATCTTAGGCCGCAATTTGCCCCTCCATGGGTACGTTGATACTGTTGGGTCTGTTTTGCCAACCAAGAATGGTATGAACGCTCTATTTAATAGTGTATTTAATAATGTACAGGTGTTCTAATATGTCAGTCAGTCAGTTGAGGATCCAACTTGAGGGTAGAGGGGTCCATAGACAGGCCATAAAAAAGGGAGATAAATCAGTAATGCAGAGAGCTGTTAGGACCAAGTTTGCCCTGCTGGTGGCACTGTGGTGCTCTGGGTGGAAAACTGCAGTTTTAGCATCCACCAGCAGGTGTCTCCCAGCAGCCAGCAGATTTAAGCAAATAGCTCTACCGGGCCACACCTGCTGGGAGGGTACTTAAGTTCCACCTTTGCTACTGCTCATTCATTGACTTAGTGTTTTTGCTGCTTCTGTTTTTACCCTGTTAGTTGTTCTGCTGCCTGACTCTTTAGCCACTTTCTCTTGATCTTGCTCTTGCCCTTTGCATCCAGTATCCTGCCGCCTTGTTCCCATCCACGTTTTGTTTTCCCCCTTACCATCTGCTCCCTGCCCTTCCCTGCCTTGTGTGTTTGTATATATATATATACTGTATATATATATATACAGTATATATATATATACAAACATATATACAATACAATATATATATATACAACATATATATATATATATATATATATATATATATATATATGTATATATATATATATATATATATACATATATACAAATATATATATATATATTATATCTTTTCATGTGACAACACTGAAGAAATGACACTTTGCTACAATGTGATGTAGTGAGTGTACAGCTTGTATTACAGTGGGGGATTACAGGGGATTACAGTGTAAATTTGCTGTCCCCTCAAAATAACTCAACACACAGCCATTAATGTCTAAACCGCTGGCAACAAAAGTGAGTACACCCCTGAGTGGAAATGTCCAAATTGGGCCCAAAGTATCAATATTTTGTGTGGCCACGATTATTTTCCAGCACTGCCTTAAGCCTCTTGGGTATGGAGTTCACCAGAGCTTCACAGGTTGCCACTGCAGTCCTCCTCCACTCCTCCATGACGACATCATGAACCTGGTGGATGTTAGAGACCTTGCGCTCCTCCACCTTTTGTTTTAGGATGCCCCACAGATACTCAATAGGGTTTAGGTCTGGAGACATGCTTGGCCAGTCCATAACCATTACCCTCAGCTTCTTTAGCAAGGCAGTGGTTGTCTTGGAGGTGTGTTTGGGATCGTTATCATGTTGGAATACTGCCCTGCGGCCCAGTCTCCGAAGGGAGGGGCTCATGCTCTGCTTCAGTATGTCACAGTACACATTGGCATTCATGGTTCCCTCAATGAACTGTAGCTCCCCAGTGCCGGCAGCACTCATGCAGCCCATGACACTCCCACCACCATGCTTGACTGTAGGCAAGACACACTTGTCTTTGTACTCCTCACCCTCTTGCTGCCACACACGCTTGAAACCATCTGAACCAAATAAGTTTATCTTGGTCTCATCAGATCACAGGACAGGGGTCCAGTAATCCATGTCCTTAGTCTGCTTGTCTTCAGCAAACTGTTTGTGAGCTTTCTTGTGCATCATCTTTAGAAGAAACTATCTCCTGGGATGACAGCCATGCAGACCAATTTGATGCAGTGTGCGGCGTGTGGTCTGAGCACTGACAGGCTAACCCCCCACTCCTTCAAAATCTGCAGCAATGCTGGCAGCAATCATACCGTGTTTCTCCGAAAATAAGACCTACCCTGATAATAAGACCTACTGGGATTTTTGGGGAGGGCTGCAATTTAAGCCCCGAAATAAGCCCTAGTTTAAAGTGTTTGTAAAATTCTCGAATCCACTCTATTACTGTTTTATATAATGTGTGTCTTTCTGTATTCTAATTGTGTCAACTACCTTTGGTACAGAGTCGCTCGGTGCTCAGCTGATCTCCCGTTGCTCTCCTCCTCTTCTCCCAGCTGTCAGCGGGGGATCTCAGCCCTTCCCCTCTGCAGTGCTCAGAGCATAGAAGAGAGCTCTGGCAGTTTACGGAAGCACTGTAATTAAGGTATTTGGCATAATTATAATACAGGAGCACACACATTGGACATTATATAATACAGTATTAAGAGAAGAGAGCTCCGGTGGGTCACAGAAGCACTGAGCGGTGCTGTAACAACCGGTATTTGGCACAGTTATAATACAAAAACACACACATTGAACATGATATAATACTAATAATGGAGTGGATTCAAGGAGTGGAAACACTTCACAAACGGTTCACACAGGGGATTCCTGGCAGGCAGGGAGGGAGAGGGGGAGAGAAGACAGCACATTACATGTTAAGACCTACCCCGAAAATAAGCCCTACTGTGTCTTTTGGTACCAACATTTTTTATAAGACCTGGGCTTATTTTCGGGGAAACACAGTGCTCCTATTTCCCAACAACAACCTCTTTATATGATGCGCAACCTCTAAATATGACGCTCATATGAACTGAGCATGTGCACTCAACTTCTTTGGTCGACCATGGCAAGGCCTGTTCTGAGTGGAACCTGTCCTGTGTAACTGCTGTATGGTCTTGGCCACCGTGCTGCAGCTTAGTTTCAGGGTCTTAGCAATCTTCTCATAGCCTAGGCCATCTTTATGTAGAGCAACAATTCTTTTTTTCAGATCCTCAGAGGGTTCTTTGCAATGAGGTGCCATGTTGAACCTCCAGTGACCAGTATGAGAGAGAGAGAGCGATAACACCAAATTTAACACACCTGCTCCCCATTCACACCTGAGACCTTGTAACACTAACGAGTCACATGACATGGGGGAGGGAAAATGACAAATTTTACCCAATTTGGACATTTTCACTTAGAGGTGTACTCACATTTGTTGCCAGTGGTTTCGACATCATTGGCTGTGTTTTGAGTTATTTTGAGGGGACAGCAAATTTACACTGTTATACAAGCTGTACGCTCACTACTTTACATTGTATCAAAGTGTAATTTCTTCAGTGTTGTCACATAAAAAAAAAATATAATAAAATATTTACAAAAATGTTAGGGGTGTATTCACTTTTGTGAGATACTGTATGTAAAATTGACAGAGATCTGTTAAACCCCCCAGGCCATCCCATTGTGTCCAGCACAGAATTAACTACAATGCCCATAGCCAAATATTTAGATAAGTGTCTAACTCCTTTATTTACACAAACTCGCTCATATATACGAGACACTTAAGGTTTTTTGGAAAAATTAAATCTGTGGATTGCGTGTCAGGTTCGGTTTTGGTTATTTGGAATGTAGTGTGTGGGGGGATTTGAGCACAGAGGAGAACTAGGGGGCATTGTGGAGAGGAGAACTGGGAAAGTGTATGTGTGGGGGGTAATTTATGCATAGAGGCGAGCTGGCAAAGTCGAGGGGATTTATGCAGAAAGAAGAGCTGGGAATTAGGAGGATTTTTGCAGAAAGTAGAGCTGGAAAAGGGGGAGGATTTGTGCAGAGCGGAGAGCTGGGAAAGTCGGGGGGATTTGTGCAGAGCGGAGAGCTGGGAAAGTCGGGGGGGATTTGTGCGGAGCGTAGAGCTGAGAAAGTTGGGGGGATTTGTGCAGAGCTAGGAAAGTCGATTGGATTTGTGCAGAAAGGAGAGCTGGAAAAGGGGAATAATTTGTGTGGAGTGTAGAGCTGGGAAAGTCGGGGGGATTTTTGCAGAGCAGAGAGCTGGAAAAGTCGGGGGGATTCCTGCAGAGCGGAGAACAGGGAAAGTTGGGGGGATTCGTGCAGAACAGAGAGCTGAGAAAGTTGGTTGGATTTGTGCAAAAAGGAGAGCTGGAAAAAGGGGAGGATCTGTGCAGAGCATAGATCTAGGAAAAAGGGGGGAATTGTGCAGAGCGGAGAGCTGGGAAAGTGGAGGGGGGGGGGGATTCGTGCAGAGCAGAGAGCTGGAAAAGTTGGAGAGATCTGTGAAGAGTGGAGAGCTGGAAAAGGGTAAGGAGATTTGTGTGGTGCATAGAGCTGGGAAAGTGGGGGGGGGGGATTTGTGCAGAGCGGAGAGCTGGGAAAGTTGGGGGGATTTGTGCAGAGTGGAGAGATGGAAAAGGAGGGGGGGCATGTACAAAGAGGTGAGCTTGGGGGAGAACTGTGAAAGTGTGTGGGGGAATTTGAGCACAGAGGAGAACTGGGGGGGGGGGGGTACTGGGGGGGGGGTACACTATAGAGAGGAGAACTGGGAAAGTGTATGTGTGGGGAGGAATTTATGCACAGAGGCGAGCTGGGAAAGTGGGTGGGGGGGGGATTTGTGAAGAGCGTAGAGCCGGGCAAGTGGGGGGGGGGTTATGCAGAATGGAGAGCTGGGAAAGTGGGGGGGATTTGTGCAGAGAGGAGAACTGGGAAAGTAGGGGGGTTTTTGTTGCAGAGAGGAGAACTGGGGGGAATTTTAGCAGAAGGGACAGCTGGGGGGCAGTAATTTGTGCAGAGAGGAGAACTGGGAGGGGAGGAGCTTTGAACAGAGGTGAGAGGTGCAGAGGGAAGAAGGCAGGTTGTGCAAAGTGAGAGATGTGGAGGGAAAAGGGGAGGATAAGTTGTGCAAGATTAGAGCTGTGAAGGGTGGGGCAGGTTGTGCAGAGAAGAGAGCTGTAGGGGAAGCTGGGGGTGCAGAGGTGAAACTTGGGGGGTGGCAAAAGTGAGAACTGTGGATTGGGGTGAGCTTTAGATTGTGGTTCGAGGAGTGCAGAGGTGAGATGTTGATGGGGGGGCAAAGGTGAGTTGTGAATGGGGGGCAAAGGTGAATTATGTATAGGGGTGCAAAGTGGGGCTGTGGACGGGAAAAAAGAGGTGAGCTGTGGATGGGGGACACAGAGGTAAGCAAAGAGATAAGCAGAGGTGATGATTTGATGGTTTCTTTTGGGGGAAGACCAAGGAAAGTTTCTGGGGGACTGTAAAGCATACAGAGTTCGTGACCAAGAGTATGTACTGTATGTCACAGCATGCAGGGTCCAGTGGTGAGAATTTTGGAACACCTTGTAGATTATATATTCAGAACCGCTATACTCTGTATGCTGTGCTGTATGTTACATAATAAAGGCCTCTGGATTGTACGCCTTCATGCTGTTTGCACAATGCATTTTGCCATACATACTCCTGAGCCCTGCACTCTGTATCCTGGACTGCATATTATTACATACAGTATGCTTTACAATTGCTCTCTGTGTGCTGGACTCTATGTTACAAATTCCTGACCCCTGCAATTTGTACACAGGGCTGTATGCTCCATATTTCTGAGAAAAAGGGATGCTTCGCATTGAATGTAAGTACTATCCTGTTTGCTGTTTTTTTTTTTTTTCTGCGCCTTGTGTAATATGCACTGCTCCCAACTGCACAATACACACTGAGCCCTGTGTGTTATGAAGTCCTGAGTCCTGTATTTTGTTACATATTCCTGAACCATGCGCCTTGTGTGATACACAGTTCTAAGCCCTTACTTATTACAATCATTTGGCGCCGCTGTACTTCTCGCCTTCAAAGAAGGTGTGTCCTGGGGGTGGGGATTTGGTGTGGTTGGGGGTGGGGTTTGGGCGTGGTTTGGGGGTGGGGATTTGGGCAGGGAGGGTGAGTTCCTGCACCTATTTTCTGGGAAAAAAAGCCCTAATTTAATGTATACCCTAATCACTAAGTTCCGGGTCTTAAATTCAATATGTGTATGAATGAAACTAAGATTCCATTTTTGGACACTTGTTTATCCATACATAATAGCTAGATTGTCAGTGATCTATATAGGAAACCTACCGATCGAAACCAATTATTGCATTATACAATTTTTCATCCTCCAGGGGTTTTTAAATCAATTGCTTGGAGCCAGTTTACACGTGTCTCGAGAATTGTTAGTGATCCTGAGATACCTAGAATGAGATTGGATGAGATGGAGGATAGACTCCAACAACGAGGGTACCTCAGAAGTATTATTAATACCGAACGAATAAAACTGTGCAATAAGAAGACCAAGACAATTGGTTGCAGGATTGTAAGATTCTGGTACCTCTGGTACCCTTATTTTCCACTTTTCTTTCAAATATGCGTCCCACCTTTCTAATTAGGTGGTACGCATACAACTTTAAGACGGATGACGTCATCGCCGAGCGCCGCAGAGCGGCTATTTCAACCGCCGGCGTTCTCTCTCACATCGTTCGTTCAACCTGCCGTGTGTTCACATGCTTACAAGCTTACCTTGCTACCGGAACCTCCAGCTATTCCCTTTTACTTGGAAACAGACCGGAACCTCGCTACCGATCCCTGTATCTCGCTACTGGATCACTCCCTTACTACTGGACCCGGCTACTACTAACTTTACTAGTGATAAGTACCCCACAGGGGAATCCTCCATAACCTTACTTACACTATCTACCTCTGCACATAAGGACTGTTACTATCTATGCATACTAATTCTATCATCTGCACTGTTACATAGATTGCTAGCTCTTGAGTCTACTACCATCTATCCTTGCACTGGGTTAGTCTATCCTGTATTTGTCATCTGCTGTCCTTACCACCTGTTACCATACTCGATTACTAACCTATCTGCATTCTACCTAATACCATCTAATACTCTCCTGAACATTTCTATCAAGTGCTTGCCATCTCTGTCACTGTTCACACCTGTCCCTTCAGCACATCATCTTCATACTGTTATATACATCCTATCACTCCAGGAACATCTTATTGAGTGTGTATATCTGTATGCTGAAGCTGACAAGCCCACAGTGATGAGTCTGGAGAGTTGGATCTGGTTATTCAACACATCTCTACATGACTACTGAGTGGAGATTCTGCAGCTGCAAATCCAGCCTACTACAAAAACGCAGGAGCGTTACAGATTGAACGAACCATAAAAATGGATTCAGCAGAATTACCCACTCAAGTGACACAATTAACACAACAAGTAAATGCATTAATGCTTGCTCTTACTGAAGTAAAAGAAGAAAATCAGACTCTGATACAGCAGGTAACCTGTCTTTCACGGCTCACTGCTGCTCAACCCCCTGAACCTAAAATAAACCCTCCTCTAGTGTTTACAGGTGATTGGAAAAAATTTAGTGAATTCAAAAACGCATGTCAATTACTTTTTTTGTTAAAACCTCGTACATACCCTACTGATCAAATTAAAGTCTGTACCGTTATCTCATACTTAACGGGTGACCTACGGGCCTGGGCAGACTCTCTCTTTGAAAAAAATGATCAGCTTCTGAACTCCTATTCTTTATTCCTAGCGGAACTCGCTAGTTTATATGATGACCCCAACAGGCAGAGTACTGCTGATATTCAATTGAGGGCTTTAAAACAAGGAAGGAGACCTGTAGAAGACTTTGTAGCTGAGTTCAAAAGATGGACCCTTGATTCAGGGTGGAATGATACATCTCTGCGAACTCAATTCAGACTCGGCTTGTCAGAAGCTGTTAAAGACGAGCTCGCCCGAGCGGATTTACCTGGCACCTTGAATGCCTTAATACAACTCAGTATCAACATCGACAGGCGACTGCGTGAAAGAAGGGCTGAGAAAATGGGAATGCCATTGTCTAGTCCTTCTCGGATTTCGGCCGTTGACCCTACTCCCATGGAGGTAGGAACCATACGCCCACCTTTATCAACTACTGAACGAGCCAGAAGAAGATCCAGAAATCTCTGCATGTACTGCGCATCCCCGGATCATTTGATAAGCGTCTGTCCCCTTTTCCGCAAAAAAGAGGGTGAGTGTTCACATGTTTTGCTAGGAGGATTAACGACTTCCTTTTCTAACCCCTATCTCTTTGTTCATTTGACATTACAGTGGGACCAGACTAGGATTACCACCAAAGCTATGATCGACACCGGATCTTGTGGAAACTATATTGATACATGTTTTGTTACCTTAAATAAAATACCTATTATTTCAAAACCTAAACCTGTTTCTGTTAGTTTCATTAACGGTATCCCACTATCTTCTGGTCCAATCACCAACCAGACACAAGCACTCCTCGTCACTACTAACGAGTCTCATATGGAGACCACCACTTTTGATATACTATCTTCACCCCATTTTTCTATTATTTTGGGACTCCCCTGGTTACACACACATCAACCAATCATAGATTGGAAAAAACGGACTTTGTCTTTCCCTTCTCACTATTGTGAGATTACGTGTAACCTCCCATCTTATGGAAAGATCCTGTCTGTGGTGTCAGATGAGATTGCACCACTATGCTATCAGGATCTGTCCGAAGTATTCCTTGAAAAAAATGCCCAAATGTTGCCTCCCCATAGGGATTATGATTGCACTATCGATCTACTCCCTAACAGCAAATTGCCTTTCGGTCATGTTTATCCTCTTTCACAGGATGAACTTTCTCATCTCAAGGAATACTTGGATGAGAATTTGACAAAAGGGTTCATCAGACCCTCTACTTCTTCCACAGCTGCAGGACTTTTTTTTGTCCGCAATAAGGATTCAAGTCTTAGGCCTATTATCGATTATAGGCAATTAAATACGATTACAATAAAGGATCGCTATCCTTTACCGCTCATCCCTGAACTCATTGAACAAGTGCGTGGGGCTACTTACTTCTCTAAATTAGACCTGAAAGGGGCATACAACCTAATCCGAATCCGTGACGGAGATGAGTGGAAAACAACATTCAGAACCAGATACGGATTATTCGAATATCTTGTGATGCCATTCGGGTTGTGTAATGCTCCCGCAGCCTTCCAAAGGTTCATAAACGACATCTTTAGAGACTTACTTGATGTCTGTGTTGTAGTATATCTGGACGATAAACTTATCTATTCTCGATCTCTCTCTGAACATATAAAACATTTAAGACTTGTGTTATCCAGATTACTCGCACACAATCTATACGTGAAATTAAAAAAATGCCTATTTCATAAAGAAGAAATATTATTCCTGGGATACATCATATCCAAAACCGGAATTAAGATGGATATGAGCAAGATATCCTGTATTCTGGACTGGCCTATACCAACAACTCGTAAGGCATTACAGCGATTCCTTGGATTTTCAAACTTCTATAGGAAGTTCATCAAGAACTTTTCTGCCATTGTGAGACCTCTCACACAATTGACAAGTATAAAGAAACCATTCAAATGGTCAGAAGAAGCAAATCGAGCTTTCTGCTTGTTAAAATCAAGCTTTACTTCTGCTCCCATACTACGCCATCCAGACCCATCCCTCCAATATATTCTGGAGGTAGATGCGTCAAATATGGCAGTAGGAGCAGTTCTCTCCCAACAACCAACAAATACTTCACCACTCCACCCAGTTGCTTTCTTTTCAAAATCATTAAGCAGCCCAGAGGTGAATTACCCAGTGGGTGAAAAGGAGTTGCTTGCCATAAAACTGGCACTGGAGAATTGGTGACATCTACTTGAGGGTACCCGGTTACCAATACTAATATATACAGATCACAAAAACCTCCAATACCTCCAGACTAACAAAACTCTCTCCCACCGGCAGGTACGATGGTCATTATTTTTCCTAAGATTCAACTTCTTAGTGACCTACACGCCTGCAGACAAAAATAAAAAAGCGGATGCGCTATCACGATTAACCGAAGATAACTGCGCTGAAATCCCTTCTATTCCTATAATACCCTATGAACGTATTATTGGGGTTGTTCGTTCCCTGAAGGAAGAGATTTTGCACAGTATAAGATTGGATTCACCTCCACCACAACTAAGTACTGATGCAGAAGGCTTCCTCTACTACAACGACAAACTCTACATACCCCCTACTATGCGTACCAAGATCTTGGAGTTATCACATGATGTGCCCATGGCAGGACATATGGGTATGACGAAAACCCTTAATTTGCTTACTAGGCAGTTTTGGTGGCCTGATATGAAGACGTCTGTACAAAAATTTGTATCTTCATGTGACATCTGTGCAAGGTCCAAAATTGACACTACAAAACCATCTGGTCTACTCTGCAGTCTACCAATACCCCAGGTTCCATGGGAGGTTGTATCCTTAGACTTTATAGTAGAACTACCACCTTCTAAAGGATTTAATACCATTCTAGTGTCAGTGGACCACCTGACAAAGATGGCACATTTCATCGCTATCCGTAGACTACCTTCATCCAAACAAACAGCGGAACTACTGATGAAACATGTGTTCAAGTTACACGGAATACCAAAGACTCTTTTATCCGACCGTGGTTCACAGTTCATCTCTAAATTTTGGCAAGCTCTTTGTCAAATATTACGGATTGAGCGAAAGCTCACTTCTCCCTACCACCCTCAGACCAACGGACAGACTGAGTCAACCAGTATAGAACAATATCTGCGTTGCTACACATCATACCTACAGGATGATTGGGTGGACCTTCTCCCTCTGGCGGAATTTGCTTATAACAACGCAACCCACAGTACTACTAAGCAAAGTCCGTTCTACTTGAACTATGGGTTTCATCCCACACTTCTTCCACCACGCATCCTACCATCAAGTAACCCAGTAGCCTCAGACTATCTTACCCAAATAAAGGACTCTCTGGGTTTACTAAATACCACTATCTCACACGCCCATAGCCAACAAAAGAAGTACTACGACCTACGTAGAAGACCTTCTCCTCAGTATGCTATTGGGGACCTCGTTTGGCTATCGACAAGAAATTTAAGATTAAAGATCCCTAGCAAAAAGCTTGGACCTTTATTTCTGGGACCCTTCCCAATTAAGAAACTTATTGGAAAAGCTGCAGTACAGCTCACCTTACCAGCAGATCTCAAGATCCATCCCATCTTCCATGTGTCGCTACTGAAACCCCATGTTCCTAGTCAGGGAATAAGGCCTACCATCTTGCTTCCACCTCCAGTACAAGTTGAAGGCGGAGAAGAATATGAGATTAACCACTTTACCACCGGAGGATTTTGCTGTCTTCTGTCCAGGCCACTTTTTGCGATTCGGCGCTGTGCGACTTCAACTGACAATTGCGCGGTCGTGCGACGCCGTACCCAAACGAAATTTACGTCCTTTTTTCCCACAAACAGAGCTTTCTTTTGGTGGTATTTGATCACCTGTGCGATTTTTACTTTTTGCGCTATAAACAAAAAAACAGCGTTTATTTTGAAAAAATAACAATATTTTTAACATTTTTTTATATGAAATTCCCCCCAAAAAAGATGTAAAAACCAATTTTTTTAAAAATTTTTGGCCAATTTGTTTTCTGCTACCTTTTTGGTAAAAAAAATCGCAATAAGCGTATTTTGATTGGTTTGCGCAAAAGTTATTGCGTTTACTAACAAAGGGAAAGATTTCTGTCATTTTTGGTGTTTTTTTTTTTAACGCGTAATGGCGGCGATCTGCGATTTTTTTTGCGGGACTGCGACATTGCGGCGGACAGATCGGACCCTTGACTGATATTTTTGACACTTTTGGGGGGACCAGTGACATTACTGCAGTAATCAGTGCTATATATATGCACTGTTACTGTAAAAATGACACTGGCAGGGAAGGGGTTAATTTTATTGGAGAGGGAGGGGTTAATGTATGCCTGGAGCTTACTGACGTGTAGGGGGGGAGGTGACTGAGTGAGTCATGGACAGATCGGATGTCCATCTATGCTGAACAGTCCGATCTGTCACTCCCTGTCACTATGGAGATCCGCCCGCTGTGTTTACACACAGCGGGCGGATCTCCAGACTCGATCCCCGACGATCGGGTAAGAGCAGCGGCGATCGCCGCTGCTCCTCCCCTGGCCCGACTCCCGCTGTGAATGAAAACAGTGGGAGCGAGCCTCCGGCGGCGCGCAAGCGCCGCCCAGAAGGGGGAGTGTCTGACGACGTAGTACTACGTCGTCAGACGATAACGAGCCACTCTGCCGCAGTAATATTACTGTGAGCAGTCGTAAAGTGGTTAAGGAGATTTTGGATTCTCGTATCCACAGAGGAAGACTCCAGTATCTCAGAAGATGGAAGAACTATGGACCCCAAGACGACACCTGGTTGGATACCACTGATGTTCATGCACCTAGGCTTATACGAAGATTTCACTCTAAATACCTGGAGAAACCAGTGCTATAGGCCTTCCGGAGCCGGCGTACTGTAAGATTCTGGTACCTCTGGTACCCTTATTTTCCACTTTTCTTTCAAATATGCGTCCCACCTTTCTAATTAGGTGGTACGCATACACCTTTAAGACGGATGACGTCATCGCCGAGCGCCGCAGAGCGGCTATTTCAACCGCCGGCGTTCTCTCTCACATCGTTCGTTCAACCTGCCGTGTGTCCACATGCTTACAAGCTTACCTTGCTACCGGAACCTCCAGCTATTCCCTTTTACTTGGAAACAGACCGGAACCTCGCTACCGATCCCTGTATCTCGCTACTGGATCACTCCCTTACTACTGGACCCGGCTACTACTAACTTTACTAGTGATAAGTACCCCACAGGGGAATCCTCGATAACCTTACTTACACTACCTACCTCTGCACATAAGGACTGTTACTATCTATGCATACTAATTCTATCATCTGCACTGTTACATAGATTGCTAGCTCTTGAGTCTACTACCATCTATCCTTGCACTGGGTTAGTCTATCCTGTATTTGTCATCTGCTGTCCTTACCACCTGTTACCATACTCGATTACTAACCTATCTGCATTCTACCTAATACCATCTAATACTCTCCTGAACATTTCTATCAAGTGCTTGCCATCTCTGTCACTGTTCACACCTGTCCCTTCAGCACATCATCTTCATACTGTTATATACATCCTATCACTCCAGGAACATCTTATTGAGTGTGTATATCTGTATGCTGAAGCTGACAAGCCCACAGTGATGAGTCTGGAGAGTTGGATCTGGTTATTCAACACATCTCTACATGACTACTGAGTGGAGATTCTGCAGCTGCAAATCCAGCCTACTACAAAAACGCAGGAGCGTTACAAGGATACCCTTCATCTCCCAATTTCATCCATTTTCTAATCGAGTGTTTAATATAATAAAGAAACATTGGTCTATATTGAATTCCAATTTTCTATCCGTTCCAGGGTGTTTCTTTCCACCTTTACCCTCATATAGACGAGGAAGGACATTAAATAATAGATTTGTTAAACCAGATCAATATTGTCCACAGACTATTCCATCTAGATTTTTGGGTTCACGTAACAATGGCTCTTTTCCATGTTTAGGGTGCATACATTACACTAATATGATTAATGGGAAATATTTCTCCTATCCACACAAGGGCTACAGTTGTTATTAATATTATTATTATTTTTTTCATGTATGTAGCACTATTCCCAAGGGAGCTGCTGCGTGTGGGTTCCCCTGGGTTACCGCTAGCAACAGTAGTACCTTTAAGCATGTTTCTGTAATGTTCCGGTACCTTTGGTACCCTAAATTACACTTTCCACAAGTGTATGCGCCCCACCATTTACTTTTGGAAAGGTGCGCATACACCTTTAAGACTGGAGCTGTCATCACCCAGCGCCGGACTAGATGGCTATTTAAAGCGCCGGTTCTCACTCACATGTGTTCGTTCAAACACCCTTACCTGGATGCTAACCTTGCTTGAAGCTTCCATGCTTGCAAGCTTACTTCGCTGACGGAACCTCACTGCGCTGATCCCTGTATCCCGCTACTGGATCATCCGCCTCTCCTGAACCACCCTTCGGCTGTATCGCTAATAGTGCTAAGTACCCCGCAGGGGAATTCTCTATAAACTTATACTAAGCTTACACTATCTAGCTCTGCATACTAAAGACTGTTTATCACATCTGCATAACTAAATTGCTAGCTCTTGAGACTACTGCTACTTTTCTGCACTGGGTTGATCTCTTTTGTATGTCCACCTGCTATTCTATCATCTGCTATCATACAACATTGCTAAACCTTCCTGCATCCATCTGCTACTGTCTCACCTTCAAGTGTCTATCACCTACCACCTCCACTCAACCTATCCCTCAACCTTCATCATTGTGTTACCACATACATAAAGTCACTCTAGGAACCAGTTTGCTAATTGTGTGTATTTACTGGCTGAAATAAGACCTTCCACACATGATGAGTCATTGAGGTTGGGAATGGTATCTCAGCATATCTCTTACATGACTACTGACGTGGAACCATTTCTGCAGCTGAAAATCCACACCATATAAGAAACGCAGGAGCGTTACAGTTTCCCAAGTGTGAAAACCTCAGACAAGAACCAGTCCGGTTTCTTTGGGTTTTTAGGCTTATTTGAGAACTTGGATAGGAGAAGGGATGAGTGGGATACTCCAACTACTGAATTATGCACAAATAGGCAGGGACTCTACAAAAATGCTGCTTGATGCTGGTTAATGCTTACTGACACTGATTAGCGCTGTCTTACGCTGGTCACGGCTAAGCAGCTTACTATGACTTCACCTCTGACTGTGGAAAAGTCCTTGAGCCCCCTGAGATACTCCTTCCTAGGGTAGATGACTTGAAGTGCAATCTGTATCGCTGAACACTTCAGGGCCCTTCCTGGTGCCCCCTTTAATCCCCAAACTTTAGGGCTTTTAGCACTTGGCACCCCCTTTACTGTACTCTCCTGGTTAGCTGGCTCCTGGATCCCCCTTGACCTCTCTGGAGTTGCCCCCTTTCCTAGGCAGACCCCTGGGCAGATCTTAAGTACTCACAACACTGTTTTTCCAGAAGATCTCTGCCCAGCAACTCCACTCGGTCAGCACACTCTGGATCCTCTGCAGCCTGTAAGATCCTGGTACTCTCAGTGCCTTTCTATCACCTCACTTCCGGGTTGCGTTCCACCACTCAGGTAGGTGGAACGCATATAGGTGTGTATTCCTTTAACAGGGCTGACATCATCATCAGGCGCCGCACTGAGTGGCTATTTCAACTGACAGTCTGCACTCACACATTGTTCGTGCAACCGCTCCTGATACCTGCCTAACCTGACGCTGCCGAATCTTCCAGCTACATACCCTATACCTGGATTGACCGGAGCCTCGCTACCTTGTCCTGCACTCCCTCACTACTGGCTATTGATAAGTACCCCACAGGGGACCCCCTCTTATCAACAACACTTGCTAACTAATACCTGCATTACAGAACTGTTGCTAGCTCTAGGATACATGCTCTCTAGTATCTATCACCTGCATTACTAAACTAGATTGCTAGCTCTTGTGCCTACTGCTTACTAAACCCTGCATTCCTGAACTAGATTGCTAGCTCTTGTGTCTACTGCTATCTGTTACCCTGCAACTCTGTTTGAGCATACCTCTGAACACCACATCAGTTACCAGCCTATCCGATTCTCACATCGGTTACCAGCCTATCCGATTCTCACATCGGTTACCAGCCTATCCGATTCTCACATCGGTTACCAGCCTATCCGATTCTCACATCGGTTACCAGCCTATCCGATTCCCACATCGGTTACCAGCCTATCCGATTCTCACATCGGTTACCAGCCCTATCCGATTCTCACATCGGTTACCAGCCCTATCCGATTCTCACATCGGTTACCAGCCTAGCTGATTCTCACATCAGTTACCAGCCCTATCCGATTCTCACATCGGTTACCAGCTATATCCGATTCTCGCATCAGTTACCAACCTACCTCCACACACCTACAAAGAGACTAACATACCTGTGTTATCCATTGTAACTATTACTTCTACCTATCATCATCTACTATCACTCCTGCAACATCACTATCTGAGTGCTTATCATCATCTACTGTCACTCTTCAAAGCCTATACCTTCAGTGTATCATTTCACTGCTACTTGCATAATTACCTATCACTCCTGCAACATCATTAACTGAGTGTTTGTGTATGTGCATACTGAATCAGGCTGAACCACTGTGATGAGTCAAGAGTGTTGGATCAGGTGATTTAACATATCTCTACAAGACTACTGAGTGGAATTCTGCAGCTGTAGATCCAGCCCCATTGAACTAAGAACCCAGAGCGTTACACAGCCCAGCTCAACCTCTGGACCCTAGGCCAACTGCCCAAACCACATTCACACTTCAGTAGGAAGAGAGACAGCCATCACCTCCTTCTAGGACTGATGCTCCCGCCAAAAGACCCTCTGTCACATGCTCCCCTCCAATTTATGTGGAATCCCAGGATGCATTGCAGGAATGCCCTCCCACTGGAACTGACATAAACCAGAGTGTGCCACTGGCTAGGTTTCCTCCACTGTCCAATGAGCTCCCTCATTGGCTGCAGTGGGGACACTCCCTCAGACCCAGTGAATCACACTTGGAAACATTTAACAGGCTAAACTAATAGATCAGGCCCTCCTGATAAGCAGACAGGGCCACAAACATGCTTTTCCTAACACCTACCTAGGAGGGTGCTACATGTATATATATGTTTTTAATTTGTTTTAGACTTACGGGTGCCTCACCAACAGCACATCTTATGATGAGTGGAGAACTCACTATACCTGTTGGTGGTTTCGTTTCACTCATATCTGGATGATATATGTTTAAATGATTTTGATACTAATTGAAGAAATAATGAGTTTGGTTCCATGTGTTCTGATTGGTATATATATATATATATGCTATGTCTTGTCTTGTATAATCATAGTTGTATGTATTCGGTTTGAAGAAGGGCGCTATTGATACAAGCCCGAAACTATGAATATTGTCGATACTATGTAATTTTATACATGGATTAAAATTACTCTTTTGTGCAGCAGCAACCCTTTTTGATTTTTTTCTATATATGACCTGTGGGAAGGTCTGATTGGCTGCACATACTCCTATTACCGTTGTGCACCACACCTCTTGGATTTCATATATATATATATGAAATCAGAATGGATGTCTCTATTGGAAGATTTCCCCTTTATTTAAGGATAAGTTCACCTTTCATAACATGTTACATTTTACACCCATATTCAGTGTGTAACATGTTGTGAATGCACCGACCGGGGATTTTCTCCCCGTGTATGCTGCCACAATTAAAAAAAGATGCGGCTGTGCAGGGCTCCGCCCACCCGGCCACGTGTCTCATTTATAGTCCTCTGTGAATGGAAACTGACAAGATCAGGCAGCCTTTGCAGCTGTCGGCTTGTAGTTTTCAATAAACTACCACGGTGCTGTGAGCGCTGTGGTAGTTCATTGAGTCTTATGCCCCGTACACACGTGCAGATTATCTGAAGACATTTGTCTGCAGACTTACCTTTTCTATGTAGTGCAAGGGCCTGCCGGATTGCATACAAATTGAAAGTGTTTAGGTTTGACCTCATATTATACGGTTTTGGTAAGTCTGCAGACAAAAGTCTGCAGATAATCTGCACGTGTGTACGGGGCATTAGTCTGTCAGAATGTATCAGCTTCCTCATACAAGGTATGAGCAAGGTGATACATTGACATATCTGCAGGAGACCTGCATGGCACCAGCAATGCTTTACAGGCTCCTGCAAGAAAAAAATAATAAATGCACATTTTTTTCCCTGTAAAAAAAAATTGCATTTATTCTTTTTTTTTAAAAGTGGACTTATTCTTTAGGATTTTCTTTCACTCTCAGTGATAATAGTAAACAGGTCAATTAGGGAAGGGGAATCTCCCTAATGGGTGCACAGCAGCAATAAAACCTATTTCACTCTATTCAAAACTAAAAAATAAAAATGTTTTGCCTTTAGTTATATTTAAAGAGCTTCTACCTACATCTTCTAAAAAAGCAGACCCCTGTGAAATGCGTTGAAAAAGTGACCCTGTATAATATAGCATACTGTCAACATTTTTGGAGGAACCCATGTTTGGAAGCTAAAAATGTGTAAATCTGATGACATAGTGGGCAATACAGGGCACATATTTATCAGGATGTATGGGGGATACGTGAATATATGTTTTGCCAGTGTTTGTAAGTCACTTATATTAGGTCTTTAAACCAGGGTTTCTCAACCTTTTCACCTTGGAGGAACCCTTGGCAAAAAGCTTGAGGTCTCAGGAAACAACTGAAATATTTTAACATCTAAAGCTCATGGAACATTGGTGTGACCAGGAAGCTAATGATATAACAATTATTTTTAGAAATAGCATTGAGTAATTTAATAAATATTAAAATACACCTATGTAATTTGAAATTTGTGCTTGCTTTTTTCTGCACAGTTGCTCAGTTCTGGGTTGAACTTGAAAAAAACAGTGTACAGGGGGTCAGCAGGGTGGGGTACAGGGGGTCACCAGGGCAGAACATAGGGGTTTAACAGGGCAGATCATAGGGGGTCAGCAGGGTGGGGTACAGGGTGTCACCAGGGCAGAACATAGGGGTTTAATAGGGCAGATCATAGGGGGTCAGCAGGGTGGGGTACAGGGTGTCATCAGGGCAAAACACAGGTGGTTAGTAGGGCATAGCACAGGGGTTTAGCAGGGCAGATCATTGGGGTCAGCAAGGCAGTAGAGGAGGTCAGCAGGGTAGAGTAGAGGGGTCAGCAGAGCACGGTACATAATTACATGGGAGCAGGACACATAATTACATGGGAGCAGAGCAACAGTGGTTTCCATATCATGCAGAGCAATTTAGGGAAGCACCCAGTGGCGGTTCTACATTAAATTGCTCCCTGGGCAAGACTCCCTCCCGGTGCCCCCCCCCCAAAAAAAAATAACATGACAACATAACAATAAATGCAGAGTGCCACAGCATTGCCCCCAATAAATGCAGAGTGCCACAGCAATGCCCCCAATAAATGCAGAGTGCCACAGCATTGTTGCCCCCAATAAAAGCAGAGTGCCACAGCATTGTTGCCCCCAATAAATGCAGAGTGCCACAGCATTGTTGCCCCCAATAAACGCATTGCCCCTTTTCAATGCAGAGCGCCACAGCACTGCCCCCTTTAATGCAGAGCGCCACAGCAATGCCCCCTTTAATGCAGAGCGCCACAGCAATGCCCCCTTTCAATGCAGAGCGCCACAGCACTGCCCCCTTTCATGCAGAGCGCCACAGCAATGCCCCCTTTAATGCAGAGCGCCCCAGCAATGCCTCTTTTAATGCAGAGTGCCACAGCAATGCCCCCTTTAATGCAGAGCACCACAGCAATGCCCCCTTTAATGCAGAGCGCCACAGCAATGCCCCCTTTCAATGTAGAGATGCCACAGCATTGCCCCCTTTCATGCAGAGCACCTCAGCATTGCCCCCTTTCAATGTAGAGATGCCATGCCAGAGTGCCACTTTTCAATGCAGAGCGCCAGCGCCCCCCCCCCCGCCCCGCGAGACCCGTCCGTGCACAGCACTTACCTCACTTCTCTTCACGTCTCTTCAGTCCTCCCGCGGCGCCTCCTCCTCGGCCAATGGCGCGTGGGGTTTGCCTTTCGGCCAATCAGGAAGCGGGAGGACCCGCTCCCTGATTGGCCAGGAGGAGGATCAGTGTGACAATAGCGAATTTTCATTCGCTATTGTCACACAATGGGCGGGCTCGGGGGGGAGCAATGCTCTGCTCCTCGGCTCGGCTGCGGCGATTTTAGGCATGGGCGAACGGGGCTCGGGCGGGCCGGTACCATTTGATCCACGGACCGGTACCAGTCCGCAGCCCGGGCTTGCCGCCCCCCACGTGTTATGACAAAATGCCGCCCCGGGTGGCTGCCCCGTTCGCCCGTGCCTAAAACCGCCACTGGAAGCACCTGTGTCCTGGTTCTGGCATGATGTTCCCCGCCGGCTCTCCTCTTGTCCATCCCATGTGATGTCACACACAAACACCTGTGGTAGACAAGAGGGGCCAACAGGGAGCACTGGGAAAACACCTTGCTTGAATGTGCTGCTCTGCATGCGGGGGATGTGATCTACCCATCAGCTGCCCGCGATTGATGGGTAGATCATGGTTAAACCCCTGGGGACCTCTCACGGAACCCTAGGGTTCTGTGGAATCCAAGTTGAGAAACCCTACTTTAAACTATAAACTATATAATTCAAATGTTATGGTAAATTTTACATACCAGTTTGTGTAATCTCATGGCACATTAACCCTCCTCTTATGTTAGAATTCCGTTACTATCCATGATGTTTAGGGTCAGTTTTGACCCGTGTTTTAAATCAGCCATAAAATACCCTCTGAACAATTATTTATCATCAAATTTGTTTCTTACCTCTTGGTTACCTTGTTAGGCTTCTTTATCCTTGAAAAGATTGGTTTTAATATTTTTGGTGTGACCCCTAGACCTTTCTTTTGATAGCATACCTCTCATTTTCAAATGTAAAAAATGGTAAAATAAAGTCAGCAACTCTGAAATGAATTTGTCCTATGTTTCTTCACTTTATTTAGAGAAACAGACAAGCAGGAAAAGAGATAGGCCCCTCCCTAACTACAGCTCACAGGGTTGAGAGGGGATTGGCTGTCACTGTTACTAAGCAGAGAGAGTGTTTATGATTTCAGTTTTGGCACTTATTAGTGTCCTAAAATCCTATATTATAACTGGGTCAGAATTGACCCTAACACCATGAACGTCTTAATTTTCACCACAGTATTTTATAATTTAGTGAAAAGGATTATTTTTCTATTACATTGTTTAAATAGAGGTTCCTGACAAAGTAAAAAAATCTTGATGCAATAAACAAATTTATGTGATACTTATAGACATTCAAAACCTGAAAACGGGTCAGTTCTGACCCTAACACAAGAGGAGGGTTAAAGAAGAACTAAAGGAAAAGCTTTTTCTTTTTTTTATTTTGGATGAAGGGAGGTTAATAACCCTTGTCAGTTTCTTTTTTTTGTCAACTCTGTCCCATTGGGGAGATTTCTTTTTACTTCCTGTCCCATAGCCACAATAGGAAGTGAGAGGAAATCCCTCCAAATTAGGAGATCCCTGGTTGTCACCAGGGTCACCAGAACTAGTGTCCCCATTGACAACTCAGAATTAGAAATTTTGAAATTTTATGTTACTTTCAAAACCAGACAAGCAGAGAAGGTGAATCTTTCTAACAGGGACACAGACAGCAATTAAAACCTGACAGGTGTTCAAATTCCTCCCCAATCAATCCAAAACTAAAAAAGGTTTTTGTCTTTTTTTTTTTTTTTCAGAATTGTTGCTGTTTTTTTATTTATAGCGCAAAAAAAATAAATAAAATGGCAGAGGTGATCGAATACCACCAAAAGAAAGCTCTATTTGTGGGAAAAAAAGAACATCATTTTTATTTGGGTACAGCATTGCGTTATGTTAAAGTAACCCAATGCTGAATTGCAAAAAATGGCCTGGTTATTAAGGGGGGGGGGGGGGGGGAATCTTCTTGTCCAAAAGTGGTTAAAAGACCCCATTAATTCTTTAGCTGTTTGGATATGTTAATACATTGCAAAATTCACCTAGCAAAAAACATATAAATTAAAAACAAAACTAAAACTACATAAGCAAGCACCAACTAAAGTTGAATATAAAGTTGAATAATGTGTGGCTATTCTCTTATTATTATATCATTATCCAATCATGTGAAAAGCAAATTCCTGTTTACCTAATTCATATGCATATGATTGGAAACATGAAGTGAATATTCACACAATCTATTCCTTTAGAAAATCAGCCTAGTACTGTACATTGGTAAACTGATCTTACTTCTATCAGTTCTGCAATCTGCCCATGCCTTTTAAAGACAGTTTGCTGTGGTGCTGTCTGTGGTGCTGGAGCAGTAATCTGTCTTTCAATGCTTCACTGAAATATTAGACTTCATCTGTGTCATTGGGCACAACATCTGTAATCTCTCTGACCAGTGGCAAAGTAAGAATGGTAGCAGAGCTAGCGAATGAAGCTACCATGGGACCAATGGATTTGTCCCCTTAATATACCAAAAACATTTTACAGGCATCTTTGCAAGTTTGTTTTATGTAGCATTTGTATATATTGATACAAAACAAATGTTCCACACAGAAGAAATGTGTTTTAAGATTTTGGTCGTTTGTTGTTTGTCTTCCCTCACATTGTAAAGCACTGCGCAAACTGTTGGCACTATATAAATCCTGTATAATAATAATAATATTCTTTTTTTTTTCCCCTCTTGTGTTACGTGCTAGGCAATCATTAATAATAATTTTACACAACACAGTGCTGTTCTGATCACCCTTTATCCAAAAAGAAAATTAATATTTTTAAAATAGAATATTATAGACTGCAAGAAAAAAAAAAAAAAAAAAAGGATCCTTTAACAAATCCCACCTTTCACTAGAAGGCCACATGACTTGACACAAGCTGTCCTAAATTAAATCTCTTTTCATTGCTTTTCAGAAGAAAAAAGTAGGGTACTGGTAAAAACATTATGACATTTCCTAAAACATGAATTTAGAAGTTAATGGGGGAATTAGCGGGATATAGACAAAGGTTATGGCAGAGGTCCCTACCTATGATGTGGATTTAGGTACTGTGTCAGAACCATTTGGTGTTTTTCATAATGTCAAGAGGTTTTGGAAATACCTGAGAGGATCAATATGAGGACCAACTCAACCATGTACCTAGGTGCCTGCTATCAGGCTGTAAGCATTGGCCATTCATGATTGCAGCCCATGAATGGCTGTCTTCCACTGTCTGAAAATCATTGTCCTGGCTGTCATTAGGCAGTGCCTTGGAATGTCTCTTTTTATGCATTGTAGAAAGCTTTGGAGTGGATCTAAACCCTTGCTGGCAGGTAAGCCTAAATTGCAGAGCAGACTGCAATTCTTCATCAATAAAGCTGTTGTCCTGCCTGCCAACAATGTTTCTCCTGAATGTAAATTGAGCCACGCACATGCAGCGCAATGTACAATCTGGACATGCCTTTGTGTTTGGATAAATAACTCCCATGCATGAGAGTTATGTCATCCCCGGTCAGCCAGATAAGATGGCCAAAGATGCTGAAAACTAATGTACAGTAAGATGCTGAAAACTAATGTGATCGGGAAAATGCCAGGGAGGCCACAGAGCAACGAGGCACCTATTACAGTGCAGGAGGGGTCCTTTGCCAGTTAAGCTATGCTGTGCATACTTGAAAAATATGTTTAAAAGCCATCCACCATGATGCTGATTTAATTCTACTTCAAACGCTTACATGCCCACATTTGTACTCATTTTTGTAACCTAATCTATTGGAGCAATAAAAATTAATTAAAGTAGTTGTAAACCCTTACATATACCCAGTGAAGTGACTAGTCTCAGGTGATACACAGAGATTAAACAGATCATTCATTATAAGTTGGACCTGTTTGTCTGCAGCCATTTCTTCTCCACAGCCATTCAAAGTCTAGAATTTGCATAGCATTTCTGAGCTTCAGAAAGCAGGGGGAGGAGAGATGAAGTTACACTCTGCAGAGCTAAATGAGAGCTGGTTGGAAACAAGGGATACCCCCCCCCCCACTCTCCTTTACATGGCACACAGGAACAGAACTGAGGCGGTCAACCACAGGCTGTGTGCTGGAGCTCCCTTCTTCGTCACCTTTTTTACCTCTTGGTGTCAGGAACACTGCAGCAGAGGGACATCATACCTTGTGCTCTGGATTGAGACAAGTACGCACTATGGAGGGATTTTTGTTTTTTTCATATTTTATGTCAGGGGTTCACAACCAATTTAACCACTAAGAGAATGTGTTAGGGAGAAAAAAAATGAAATATTCCTGTTTTAAAATATGACTTTTTACAGATTATGTTTGTATTTATAATTAATTCATTTTAATTTTAATAATCAATTTGGTACCCAGATTTATACTTATCACTTGTAAAAGATAATGTTCAGGGGCAAGGCTGGGTTTTGATCTGGGACTTGTGGGGGAATGAATAGGGTAGAGAAGATAGATACACGAGTATTAGGTAGGGTGGTGGTATCTGAGCAACATGATTTGGGAAGAGGGTGCATGGGGTATAAAAAGGTAAGTATAATGAGACAAAGAAGACTAGGGGCAAAAGATGATCACCACATCCATGTAAGGGTAAATCACATCAATGATACAACTTGTTAAAGTGTACCTTCAAGACCTTTTGAGGTGGTTATTTTAACCACATCCCGCCCGCCCTATAGCAGATTGACGGCGGGATTGTGGTTGCATTATCCTGACCGGACGTCATATGACGGTGGCAGGATAATATGCTCTGCGCGCCCCCGGGGGCGCGCAGAGCGGCGATCGGTGATGCGAGGTGTCAGTCTGACTCCCTGCATCTCTGATCTCGGTAAAGAGCCTACTGACGTAGGCTCTTTACCATGTGACCAGCCGTGTCCAATCACGGCTGGTCACCATGTAAACAGGAAGAGCCGTTGACAGGCAGGAGTAAAGGAGGCGGCTCCCCTGACAGGGGGGGTCAGCACTGGTAATCAGATCATTGATTACCAGTGCAGACCCTTGGGGGGGGGGGGGGGTTACCACTAGAACCACCAGGGATGCCCACCCATGACCCCAGGGATGCCCACCCATGACCCCAGGGATGCACACTATGGCCACCAGGGATGGCAATCAGGGCTTAGGGAGCCCCCCATTGCCCTCCCCATCAGTGCTGCCTGCCAGTGCCCATCATTGCCATCTATCAGTGCCGCCCACCAGTGCCCATTATTGCCCACCAGTGCCGCCTATCAGTGCCCATTATTGCCCATCAGTGCCGTCCGTCAGTGCCGATCAGTGCTGCCTATCAGTGCCCATCAGTGCCCACCAGTGCCACCTATCAGTGCCCATTAGTGCCCATCAGTGCCACCTATCAGTGCCTATCAGTGCCGCCGAACAGTGCCCAGCAGTGCCGCCTATCAGTGCCCACCAATGCTGCGTATCAGTGCTACCTATCAGTGCCACATATCAGTCCCACCTATCAGTGCCGCCTATCAGTGCCACCCCATCAGTGCCACCCCATCAGTGCCTCCTCATCAGTGCCTGTCAGTGCAGTCTCATCAGTGCAGGAAAAAACGAAATTATTTACAAAATTGTATAAGCTAAACAAAAAAACTTTTTTTTTCAAACTTTTCGGTCTTTTTTTTTATTTGTTTAGCAAAAAAAGAAAAAACCTTGCGGTGATCAAATACCACCAAAAGAAAGCTCTATTTGTGGGGGGAAAATAACATAAATTTGGTTTAGGTACAGTGTTGCATGACCGCGCAAATGTCATTCAAAATGCAACAGTGCTAATTGGCCTGGGCAGGAAGGGGGTGAAAGTTCCCTGTATTGAAGGGGTTAATTGACAAAGTGTGGTTCAATCTTTTCAGATCCTGTCACTCAAATGACTTGGAGTGATGTGAAAATCTATTGCCATTAGTTTTAGCCTTTTACTCCTTTATTTGGAAGGTGTGTTTTGGGAGGCTATAATAGTTTTGTTTATTTATTTTAGTGTTATTTGTATTAGTTTATTTTATTATTTTTTTTTGTTTCATTTTATTATTTGTGTGCTGTCACTATCATTTTTAACACTTTTTAATTTAATTCTGTAGAAAAATGTAAATAATGAAGCTAACAAAGGGGAAATTGTGACACAATAACAGGTCCAGGATACATTAAATGAGTTTCTGTGATCCTTAGGGGCAGTTTAAAGCCCATTGTAACCTAGAAACTACCAAAGACACCTTGATTTTGCCTTCTGCACTAACTAATGAATATTGACTTCAGTGCTATTTGCCAAAATAGTATCATTTCCCAAAATCCTTTAAATTTTACCATGATTTTATGAACATTGAAAATATCTTTTACTCATTCTATTCTACCCTATTGTGAGCATATAAAGTACACTAATGAGATCATCTACTGTTCTCCTAAGATACAAATTTAGTGCATTGGATGATCACTTAAGTAGTTTTCTACTTAAAAAAAAAAAAAACATTAAATGTAAAGTTATGCACTTTGGGGCTAAGAATATGCATGCATCATACATACTAGGTGGAGTAGAACTGGGGGAATCCATAGCAGAGAAGGATCTGGGTGTTCTGGTAGATCATAAGCTTAATAATAGCATGCAATGCCAAGCTGCTGTTTCCAAAGCAAGCAAAGTCCTTTCTTGTATTAAAAGAGGCATGGACTCAAGAGAGCGAGATATCATTTTGCCCCTGTACAAATCATTAGTAAGACCTCATCTGGAATATGCAGTTCAGTTTTGGGCACCAGTTCTTAAAAAGGATATCGGGGAACTGGAGAAAGTCCAGAGAAGGGCAACCAAACTGATAAGAGGCATGGAGGAGCTCAGCTATGAGAAAAGATTAGAGGAACTGAATTTATTCTCTCTTGAGAAGAGGAGATTAAGGGGGGATATAATCAACATGTATAAATACATAAGGGGTCAATATAGTGAACTTGGTGGGGAGTTGTTCACTTTAAGGTCAACACAGAGGACAAGGGGGCACTCTTTACGTCTAGAGGAAAACAAATTTTGTCTCCAAATACGGAAAGGTTTCTTCACTGTAAGAGCTGTGAAAATGTGGAATAGACTCCCTCCAGAGGTGGTTCTGGCTAGCTCACTAGATTGCTTTAAAAAAGGTCTGGATTCTTTCCTGGGTGTACTTAATATACAGTAAGTGGGTACTAACATTTTTGTTTAGGTAAAGTTGATCCAGGGAATATCCAGGGAATATCCGATTGCCTCTAGGGGGATCAGGAAGGAATTTTTTTCCCCTGCTGTAGCAAATTGGATCATGCTGTGCTGGGTTTTTTTTCGCCTTCCTCTGGATCAACTGCGGGTATAGGATTGTGTATATGGGATTGTATGGTTGGATTTTAATACTGTTTTTTTTTTTCTTTTTGTTGGTTGAACCAGATGGACTTGTGTCTTTTTCCAATCTGACTATGTAATTAATAAGTCATCCTTTAATAAATTAAGCCACCCAACTGAGTGTAGATTACCTGGTATAACATTTACCTATAGCCTGATCCTTCAATCTTTCCTTTGACATGGTCTGACCAGCAATTATTGATACTACATTCGTCCACAGCATTTCCTTGGCCTACCCCTTTCATTCATAGGATTTCGGTTCTTTAGTTATGAAGGTACAGTATCACATATGGGCATTATTTAGGGCAGTTTGCATACAAATGTGGCCCTGTCTGTGAATGTCCACTCTCTAAGACCGACATCCTCCAGCAAGACAATTCCTCTTAAGCGCAAGCAAACTGCTTTCATCAGGGTTGAGGGCTCTAGAGAGGAGTACTGAGGCACTATGTGATGTTTTTAGGAAGCTGTGTACAGCCTGCTGCCAGAAACTCCCACCAGCCATGATCTGCCTTCATTGCTTATAGTAGCACAGACACCCAATGATGAGATCACTGAGTCTAAAATAATGTAACGAGAAAAGGAACGCATTTATTGAAAGATGTCATTAGAATACAGAGAAAGGGTGGGGGGGGGGGACAAGGAAGGGCTAAGATTTATTGAAAGATGTTATTGGAATGCAGAGAAAGGGTAGAGGGGACCAGGAAGGGCTACGATATATATATATATATATATATATATATATATATATATATATATATATATATATATATATATATATATATATATATATATATATATATATATATATATATATATACATACAGTGGGTACGGAAAGTATTCAGACCCCCTTAAATTTTTCACTCTTTGTTATATTGCAGCCATTTGCTAAAACCATTTAAGTTCATTCTTCTTCCTCATGAATGTACACATAGCACCCCATACTGACAGAAAAACACAGAATTGTTGACATTGTTGCAGATTTATTAAAAAAGAAAAACTGAAATATCACATGGTCCTAAGTATTCAGACCCTTTGCTGTGACACTCATATATTTAACTCACGTGCTTTCCATTTCTTCTGATCATCCTTGAGATGGTTCTACACCTTCATTTGAGTCCAGCTGTGTTTGATTATACTGATTGGACTTGATTAGGAAAGCCACACACCTGTCTATATAAGACCTTCCAGATCACAATGCATGTCAGAGCAAATGAGAATCATGAGGTCAAAGGAACTGCCTGAAGAGCTCAGAGACAGAATTGTGGCAAGGCCACAGATCTGGCCAAGATTACAAAAAGATTTCTGCTGCACTTAAGGTTCCTAAGAGCACAGTGGCCTCCATAATCCTCAAATGGAAGACGTTTGGGATGACCAGAACCCTTCCTAGAGCTGGCCGTCCGGCCAAACTGAGCTATCGGGGGAGAAGAGCCTTGTTGAGAGAGGTAAAGAAGAACCCAAAGATCACTGTGGCTGAGCTCCAGAGATGCAGTCAGGAGATGGGAGAAAGTTGTAGAAAGTCAACCATCACTGCAGCCCTCTACCAGTCGGGGCCTTATGGCAGAGTGGCCCGACGGAAGCCTCTCCTCAGTGTAAGACACATGAAAGCCCGCATGGAGTTTGCTAAAAAAACACCTGAAGGACTCCAAGATGGTGAGAAATAAGATTCTCTGGTCTGATGAGACCAAAATAGAACTTTTTGGCCTAAATTCTAAGCGGTATGTGTGGAGAAAACCAGGCACTGCTCATCACCTGTCCAATACAGTCCCAACAGTGAAGCATGGTGGTGGCAGCATCATGCTGTGGGGGTGTTTTTCAGCTGCAGGGACAGGACGACTGGTTGCAATCGAGGGAAAGATGAATGCGGCCAAGTACAGGGATATCCTGGACAAAAACCTTCTCCAGAGTGCTCTGGACCTCAGACTGGGCCGAAGGTTTACCTTCCAACAAGACAACGACCCTAAGCACACAGCTAAAATAACGAAGGAGTGGCTTCACAACAACTCCGTGACTGTTCTTGAATGGCCCAGCCAGAGCCCTGACTTAAACCCAATTGAGCATCTCTGGAGAGACCTAAAAATGGCTGTCCACCAACGTTTACCATCCAACCTGACAGAACTGGAGAGGATCTGCAAGGAGGAATGGCAGAGGATCCCCAAATCCAGGTGTGAAAGACTTGTTGCTTCTTTCCCAAAAAGACTCCTGGCTGTATTAGATCAAAAGGGGGCTTCTACTATATACTGAGCAAAGGGTCTGAATACTTAGGACCATGTGATATTTCAGTTTTTCTTTTTTAATAAATCTGCAACAATGTCAACAATTCTGTGTTTTTCTGTCAGTATGGGGTGCTATGTGTACATTCATGAGGAAGAAGAATGAACTTAAATGATTTTAGCAAATGGCTGCAATATAACAAAGAGTGAAAAATTTAAGGGGGTCTGAATACTTTCCGTACCCACTGTATATATATATATATAAGATTTCTTGAAATCTCCTGCTTAGAATGAGAAAGAGAGTGGCAGTACTGGGAGATAATCAAATGTGTTGACAAGGTACAAGCTGATATGAAGGGAAGGCAGAGTGAGGCAGAGGGTTGGTCATATCAGTCTGCTGGTGCTCTTTTACTGTTCTGCCAAAAGGATGAGTGGGTATAAAAGATAATGCCACTTTATTCCTGTAAGTGATATCATCCTACTGACTGTGTTGTCTGAGGGGGCTGTGCATTTTTTTTAAACTTCATATCAGCTTTTGAAAATATGATCACACATACCTCAACATTCCATAGAAATCTGTAATTTTCCTTTTCATCATTACTCAATTCTGAGCAACTAAATGACCAACTAAATTATGTAAATTGATCGACAGTGCCTTGCAACTGGAATTGGGGTGGCTTTTATACATATCTGTTATTTCCAATTCTATTATTTGACTGACAAATGATTTCTGTGGACCATTCATTTTTAATATATCTTTTTTTTATTAAAAGTTAATGAAACTTTTAAAACTGACATAAAATTACAATGTATATTGTAATCTTTCTATTCTATATTTTTTTATATACTGTATACACACAAATGTTTTGCCTTGCATTTCTATTTTAAACGTAATGGGTTGTTTTAACAGGTGAGAATTCACACATATTTTAACCTCTTGCTGACTGCCCTGCGGCAGGGCGGCTCGGCTGCGCACATCACGTAATATCGTGCGCAAGGTCTCGGCCCTGAGCGCGTGCCGCCGGAGCCGCGCTCCCACTGTGTTGAGACACAGCGGGAGGCAGGCCGCGGGAGGAGCGGCGGTGATTGCTGCTGGCCTCCCGCGATCGTTAGATAAACTGACAGAAGGCCCGCCTGCTTATGTAAACAAAGCAGGTGGGTCTTCTGTCAGACAGGCAGGGAGAGATCAGAAGTTTCAACTAAGCTACAACCCCAATCTCTCTGTGCCTGTCACAGAACCCCCCCCCCACAGTGAGCAAGCATATTTAAGCATACATTAACCCCTTTGATCACCCCCAGTGTAACCCCTTTCCTGCCAGTGTTATTTATACAGTAACAGTGCATAATATTTAGCACTGATTACTGTATTAATGTCATTGATCCCCAAAAAGTGTCACAAATGTCAGTTAAGTTTCTGATCTTTCTGCCGCAATATCGCAGTCCCGCTAAAAACCGCTGAATGCCGCCATTACTAATAAAAACAAAAACATTTATCAAAAATTCCAAAAATCTATCCCGTAGTTTGTAAATGCTATAACTTTTGCGCAAACCAATTAAAATACGCTTTTTGGGATTTTTTTTACGAAAAATATGTAGCATTCGATTTTTAAATTTTTTTTATTGTGAATGTTTTATAGCAGAAATGAAAAAATATGGCATTTTTTTCAAAATTGTCGCTCTTTTTTTGTTTATAGCGCAAAATCTAAAAACCGAAGAGGTGATCAAATACCACCAAAAGAAAGCTCTAATTGTGGGGAAAAAAATGACATCAATTGTTTTTGGGTACAGCATCGCACGATCGCGCAATTTTTCGTTAAAATAACGCAATGCCGAATCGAAAAAAATGGCCTGGTCATTAAGGGGGAAAAACCTTCCGAAGTTGAAGTGGTTAAAAGCTCTGAGTCTTTTGTGAGCTTCAGCAAAAAAAGTTCCTGATGGCTAGCTACTCCCTCCTCCATCCTCCCTGCTTCCTCTATTGAGAAAAGCCCATGCATTGATTACACTGCATGTAACACAATCTGTGTATGTGGGAGAGAATATTGTCATTCATTAGACTCTCCCCCATTCACAGATTGTGTTACATGCAGTGTAATTAATGCATGGGCTTTAATGCAGAGGGGCAGGACAGCATCAGATCCTTTTTCCTACATCCCAACACACATACAGGTGTACTGCACCACATGCTGTAGAAAACATGCATTAGAAAACACAGGCTCCAAACTCAAAGCCCATTTACACTACTGATCCCACCACTGCGCCAAGGTATGTGTAAGAAAACCAATAATTCCAATGAAGCTGCCACTTTAAATACAATCAAAATAAAAATAACACATCTACCTTCGTAAAACAATTATATGCATACACAGTAAATAGTGGCACTTTTATCAACTGTCATATGCCATAAACATATATTATCACCCAGTGACTGAAGTGAGTAATAGTCCAAAAATGAAAGTCCAAAAATATATAAAGTCCACAAAGAAAAAAAAAAAAAAACTTAACGTGTTTAATGAATATGTTGATTTTGCGGTGCTGTGTGATAAAAACGTGAATGTGAACTAAAAAACTGTGCATTGATCCAAAAAATCCCAATGTATTCAATTGTGCAACCTGATTACAAATCAACAACCAACAATTTAAATGTACATAGCAACAACACAATCTTCGAATCACCAATAGTGACAAGTGCTCTGTATTCTTCTTAAATAAGGTGCTTGAAAGAACCTCGGTCTCCAATCTTCAGTGGTAATCTCACAAGCAATACATGTGTGCAAAAACAAAAGAACTAAGAATATTTATTAAAAAGGGATTAAAAACCTCCAAACAATGCACTCACATTATGCACAGCAAATATAGCATATAGGGTAGCATCTCATGCAGCGCCACTAAACTAGCATATCACGGTCACAGCGGACCCAACGTATAGTAAGCAGTGTCTCACCCAATCTATGTCAGCTCCGCCGGAACATCACTTCTGGTATTACATATTGCATCACTACTGGTTGCCGTAAAGCCATGTCCAAACATGCATTGCCCTGAGATGCCTGGAAAAAATAAACCAGGCGTCTTTTTTTGGTGGAAATCCCCAGAGGCTGAGAACACCTTTTTGCTCCCACAGCACTGTATCCTCGCTGGCCAAGCCAGCTCATTGTTGCTCCTTCGCTGGCACTCCAGAACCCAACACTGCAGCTGTGAGTGTTGGGTAGGGTGATCTCCTACCCAGTAGTCTCAGTATAGTCCCAGAGAGCAGAGGCAGATGGGCCGCAAGCAGTGCTTTAAGTGGCCCAAAAGAGGTGCCGGTACTCTATTATAGCTTATAAATCCCCCCCACCCCACATCAGGGTCCCCACAGAGCACCCCCCTGGCCTGGGCTAGGACTCCGGAGCAGGGGGACTCACTGGTGGTGACTGGTCTGGCTCTGGAGTAGGAAATATTCTTGGGGGGGGGCAATTTAGGGCGCAGATGTCCAAAATGAGCGTACTGGTACGCTAAGGCGCACGGAGAGGTGGCGGTATGCTCAAGAGCCATATTTGGAAGTGGCGGTACTGAGTACCAGTGCATACCGGCCCACTTAAAGCACTGGCCGCAAGGAAGCATGTGCTCAGATATGTAAACACTTATTCTTGTTTCCACATACACCAGCTGCCACTTATCTTACTCTTACTGACAACACACTGGGGTTTATTTCAACTCCCATTACTACAAGCAATGGGATTTTATTTTACTCATACTCTCTCTTCAGTTTACACCCAGTCCCTTACTTTGTCCAGTATATCAAGGCAGGGGGGTAAGGCGCTATACATAAAGCATACACACTCATAACGCGTCACATTTTCTTATCCAACCCTTCAAGTTGTCCCTCCTAATTATTTCCAAGTGATGGCAACTATGCTTATATGTGTTGGAGTGCGGCCATTTTTGTTGGTATTTTCATACATTGTCAAGGGACAAGATTTTGCTGGTGGTGAGCCGAATGCTTATATGGGATGGCAGGAAGGAGTTAAGTTAAGCATGTTAACCAAAATTTTTTAGCAATAAAATACCATTAAATTAGGAAGTAAGTGAAACAGGAACTGTACATATTAAATAAGAAATAAGGCACTCGGACAAAATTGTTTGGATAATAAAGGCCGCGGCTGTTTATTAACTGGTAAAATAAACATAAATAAAAAATTAATCACGTAATTAAACATCACCACAACAACCTAGTCATGAACAACTCAGGTTGTACCATCAAAATATAACCACAAAATTCAAACCATCCTTTAACACTTATCAACACGCCCCCCTCTGCAAAGCAGAGGTGACCCAACCAGTTAATATTGTAGTATTATAACACCAAATATTCACCAACAGACCAACCCAGTCATCAACAACTCGGGTTGTCACTTACAGTATATCATAACAGATTTTTATCAAAACACGTCCCCCTCTGCAAAGCAGAGGTGACCCAACCAGTTAATATTGTAGCCGCGACAAACCAAAGGGAGGGAGGGAGGGGAACGCTGGTGAGAGATTCCTTGAAGAGATTGACCCCTGGGATCACGGAACCTTGTTTAAATAAGCCTTAAGCTGAGATACTAGAGGGCTCATAGGTGGGAAAGGGAAGGCGGGAAGGGGTCTCATTCGCTAAAAAATAGGGGAAGATTAGAGGCTGCCTAGCTACCTAGCATAAACTGCCCAGCTACAGGGAAGGCGGGCTTCCCAGAGCGGGAAGGCTAGGAAAGCTGAGGAGAGGGTCAAAAGGTCACTCATGTATAAAATTAAAATACAAATGGTTGAATTAAATATAAAAAAAAACCCTATATTAGCTAACTGACAAAATGGCTGGGCAAAGCTTAATTGTCCCTATTCCCTTCCGCCATCCCATAAGAAAGAGGGGCTAATGTAGCCCCCTTTCATATAGGGGAGCTGGATGGACTGTTTTGTTTGTTTTCCCACACTGAAGTAAGCAATTTTTGTTTATCTTTTGAGAAATAAAAACTTTTCTTTTACCAACTGAGCTGGCTGGCCTCAGGCTTTTAAAGGTATTACAGGGAACAGTCTATAACATTTTTTGGCCTATGTGAACAGTCTTAGGCAGCATAGCTCCCATCTGTTCCTTATTGTAGAGGGACTGTCTCTCCTTTAAAGAAAAATTGAGGGAGAAAAGAATACTCGTCAGTACCAGAACAAACTATGAAGAGCCACATGAGAAGTCTAGTTGTCTCCGTCCCTAATATATACAAAAACACAAACAAAAAATATGGGACTTTGAATGAGATCAACTGGACATATAACATTTTATTGAATGAATACATGTATAAACACTGATATATGGATACAAACAGGGATCAAACATGGGTCTCCAAGAGGTATAACAAATTCAATATGACATCATGCCTCTGTAAACTCACAGTCTCTAAATATATCAGAATAAGATAAAACATCTGAGTTATTGTAGGCTCTACGCATTTCATGGACCTCCGTCCATTCATCAGGAGATTAGATATAAATACCGTAATATCTGAAATTGGAAGTAAAAGTTGTATTCAGATAATACTAATTTGAATACAACTTTTACTTCCAATTTCAGATATTATTTATATCTAATCTCCTGACGAAGAGACATTGAATTCATTATACCTCTTGGAGATCCATGTTTGATCCCTGTTGTACTGTATTTACCCATATTCAATATGTATTACAATTTGTTATGTCATCTCTCTGTATGTATCCATATATCAGTATTTATACATGTATTCATTCAATAAAATGTTATATGTCCAGTTGATCTCATTCAAAGTCCCATAATTTTTGTCAGTATCAGTGTACAATAGTGTATTTGCTTTGGGAAAAAAACATCACCTTTAACGTTGGGTGTCCTACATGTGTGGATGTTGCTGTATTATGCAAAACTATTTACGTTTTTTACATTTTAGAAAGGGGTGCGTTGAGACTGTCCATCATTTTAAAGGGTGCCTTGAGATTGTCTGTAATTTTAACCACTTGCCGACCGCCGCACGACTATCTACGTCGGCGGTCAGCCCCTCACAGGCAAACTAACGTAGGGCTACGTTGCTTGCTTGTGAGGGTCTAGGGAGCGAGCGCGCGCCCCCGCGTGGTCACGGACCCCCCCGCGCGTGTGACCAGCGGACCCGATGTCCGCCGGCCACTCGGCGATCGGCGGGGGAGAGGGAGAATGTCAGGCAGCTTGTGTAAACAAACTGCCTGTCATTCTCTTGGCTGCAAAGACACTGATAAAACGGATCTGGTATGTAGATCCGTTGATCAGTGTCCTTACAGCTAGAGCCACAGCCAATCACAGTAGAAACCACGCCCCTAGGGACACACACAGCCCCTCCCTTCCAAATAAAGTTAACCCCTTCACTACCAGTGTATTTTTACAGTAACAGTGCATATGTATAGCACTGATTACTGTAGAAATGTCACTGGTAACCCCAAAAGTGTCAAAAATGTCAGTCAAGGGTCCGATCTGTCCGCCGCAATGTCGCAGTACCGCAAAAAAAATCGCAGATCGCCGCCATTACGCGTTAAAAAAAAAAACACCAAAAATGACAAAAATCTTTCCCTTTGTTAGTAAACGCGATAACTTTTGCGCAAACCAATCAAAATATGCTTTTTGCGATTTTTTTTACCAAACATATGTAGCATAAAACAAATTGGCCGAAAATTTTTAAAAATTTTGATTTTTACATTTTTTTTTGGGGGAATTTCATATAAAAAAAATGTGAAAAATATTGCTATTTTTGCAAAATTGACGCTCTTTTTTTGTTTATAGCGCGTGATCAAAAAATCGCACAGGTGATCAAATACCACCAAAAGAAAGCTCTGTTTGTGGGAAAAAAAGGACGTCAAATTCGTTTAGGTACAGCGTTGCATGACTGCGCAATTGTGCGTTAAATTCACGCAGTGCCGAATCGCAAAATACCCCCTGGTCGGAATGGGGGTAAAATCTTCCGGGGCTTAAGTGGTTAAAGGGTGCCTTGACTGAAAAAAAGTTGAGAAACACTGGGTTAGACAATCGTCTGCATATTAGATCTTTGTGGTCTATGTAACAGGGGCCATGGTGGGAATGTGTCCTTTGCCTACATTCTGTGTGCTAAATGTTGTCATTGCGTATGGCGGTGTTAGCAGTCTCTTTCAGGTGATTTAACATGAATAGTAATACTGGACTGCAGGTATGCTTGGCAAGGCTGCTACTCACACAGTTTCCTCAGACAGGCCCTACTTTTCTATATAGACTTAGAATTAGGTGTTGTTAAACCATGTCTACAAAGTGCCACAGACGGTGCTGCAGAAAACTGCTGCATCCTAAGACATAAATGCGTCAAATAACTATGCCTCTGATACCAAAAAATAAAGATTGATTTTGTTCTGATTTAGAAGAGAACTGTGAGGTTTTCCAATTTATGCTTTCTGACATAAAAACAACACAATATTTTTTTAAAGCCAAGTAATAAAAACATTAATCATGCATATATGAAATATTACTTTAAAATTCTGAGACAGGGAGAAATTCCAAAAATGTAGAGTACAAAGTGACTTGTTTAGAGTAAGCTCAATCTAGCTCTGTTATCATTGCTGTTTCCATGACAACAGTTTATGAAATGTGGTTTATGATACATTCTTGAACCCCCTCCAGATTTCAGATTTGGAAAGTGAGTTTGATCATGGAAACAGCATACCTGAGCAAAGGCTAGTAATACACATCACGCCTACCATCGCTACTATATAGCTGCTCTTTTTTTTTTTTCAAATTAATTGACGGTGCAACTTTCAGCAACTAGTAAAATCAGCTACAGTATACATGTAAACCCTGGCGCTAAAAACCTATATAAGCAGTAATGCAAAACAAAACTCTCTCAATCAATTAATTATCTGTAATCCTTATGCTGCTAGCATTAGTAAATCTATGGGAAGGTATATTATATTTACTTGTTTTAAACTTTTTTTTACATTTCTTCATTTGCTTCCTGGTTTCTGGCCTAGGCCAAAATTATGTCAAACATCCCTGGAGTCTTGATTGGCATTTCTTTTTCTTTCATCTGGAAGAGGGGAGGAGGGGCTTTCTCTGCTATGCATATTCTCCTGTCTGCATGCCTGAGCTAAGGGCAGATGGATTGCCACAAAAAAATGCTACATGAGTTATCTGCCCTTACTCAAAATGGCCACGGTTAGAAATGCTAAGGGGTGTTTTTCAAAGTGATTTCGTAACAAAATAAAGTATAAAGGCATGGATGGATGGGGGCGTTTGTTTTAAATATTAAAAATAATTAAATAGTATTTTCAGTTAGTAGTGCTTAGATAAAGTTTAGTTCCACTTTCACGTGTAATTAAAGTGACACTGAACTCTGGTTTAAAAAATAAAACTTATTCAAGTGTAGTGCTTCCCCATAAGGGGCTCTGGTGATAACTGTTTCTTCCCAAATAGTACAGAAGCTGCCCATTACCACAAGCGCCAGTTCATACAATCCAATAGCACAGTCTAGGGGATGTCTTTTTAAGATTTATTGCTTGAAGAAACTTTAACAGGAGAGGGGTTAGGGCATGGGATACTCCAAAACCATTAGCACATAGCAATTAGAGGACAATCTTCTCCGTAAGTAAATGTGAGTATTGGACAGTCTAAGTCCTCACAGCTGAAGACCATGAGGCAACTTTCTGAGCAGTCTAAGACCTCACAGCTGGGGCCCATGAGGCACATTTCTGAGCAGTCTAAGGTCTCACAGCTGAAGACGATAAGGCATGTCTCTATGGCATCAGGTTACCTTGCACCTATGCACAGCTACTGGTAGCCAATGCGATTTTCAGAACACTGCACAGCTACAGGGACCAATTTAGGGTCTTTGTTTTCAAGCCCCCAGGACAGCTGCCACCTTCCAGCCTCCTCTGGACACAATCCAGTGAGTGGGACAGTCCTGATCCAGACCAGATCCCTTGTGGTGAGGTCCCACAAGCAGCTTCTAAGAAGAAACTTCCAGACCCTTAGCCCTGACATAGCAGAACAGCTACAAAGTCCATGAGCTTCCTGAGGGCAGCAACTCTTTAGGCTCTTGAACCCTCCTAGGGAGAGTGAAGCCAACTCTCCAGTGCTACAGACTATTAACCACCTTTCCAGAACCCTTTTGGACACTCCTCTCCAGGGATTGGCAGGACCATGATAAATATTCAGGCTGGTCATTTTCTTCTCCCTACCTAAGCTCTGGAAGCAGTGCTTGTTCCAAACAACAGGAAGTATGATAGAGAAGGATAGGTTCAAGGACTCACGAAGGATGTTTCAAGGAGGCAGAAAAACACAGTAAGAAGCAATTTCATGAAAAATAGATTACAGGGCCATTAAGTAGTGAATGTATATAGATAATTTTTAGAGAAAAATTCTATTGTTTAGCGTCACATTAATATTAATTTTCAATCTTTTTTTTTTTTTTGCAGCCTTCAATAAAATAATACTTAGTGATCTTGCCATGTACAGTTAGGTCCATATATATTTGGGCACAATTTTCGTTTTTTTCAGAATTTTACCAAAACACATTCAAGCTATAGTTATATAATAGATATCGCCTGAAAGTGCACACTCTCAGGTTTAATTTACGGGTATGTACATCCAAATCAGAGGAAGAGGTAAAAAATTGCAGTTCTTGAGAATAGCCCCCCCCCCTTTTTTTAAGGAACCAAAAGTAATTGGACAATTGAATCTAAAGCTGTTTCATGGCCAGGTATGGGCTACTCCTTCATCATTTCTTCATCAATAAAGCATGTAAAAGGTCTAGAGTTGATCCTAAGGCCTCATGCTCACTGGACGTTATTAAAAGGCCAGTAGAAAGCTGTAGCTGTAGATGGAGTTTTTCAGCTTTTTTGCAGTAGCGTGTTTTAACTTTTTTCAGCTGTAGCGTTTTTTAAGCTTTTTTTAACAAAACTATACTCCCACAAAAGCTTATGGTTTAGAAACGTTGATAAATTCCAATTAACCACGTTTTAAGCACCCTTTTTGCACTTTTCAGCGTTTTTCAGCTTTTATCAGAGTTAGAGTGTTTTTACAGCTGAAAAACTCCTCTTAAAACCCACTATTTCTGGGGTTTTTTATTCAAGCCAGAAAATGCCTCTGCCAAGGAGTTTACTGGCTGAAGAAAAAAATGTCTGACGCCAAAAACAGCAGCTGTAAAAATGTCCAGTGTGCATGAGGCAAATGTGCTTTCAAAGGAGCTGTCCATGCATGTGAAACATGCCATTCAAAAATTAAACAAATCCATTAGAGAGATAGCAGCAACATTAGGAGTGGCCAAATCAACAGTTTGGTACATTCTGAGAAAAGAAAAATGCACTGGTGAGCTCAACAACATAAAAAGACCTGGATGTTCACTGTAGACAACAGTGGTGGATGATCTCAGGATCCTCTCCATGGTAAAGAAAAGCACATTCACAACATCCAGTCAAGTGAAGGACACTCTCCAGGAGGTGGGCGTATCATTGCCAAAGTCTACAATCAAGAGAAGACTTCACGAGAGAAAATACAGAGGGTTCACCATAAGGTGCAAACCATTTCTAAGCCTGAAGAATAGAAAAGCCAGATTAGACATTGTCAAAAGACATCTAAAAAAGCCAGACAAGTTCTGGAAAAGCATTCTTTGAACGGATGAAACTAAGAATAATCTGTACCACAATGATGGGAAGAAAAAGGTGTGCAGGAGGCTTGGAACAGCTCATGATCCAAAGCACACAACATCATCTGTAAACATGGTGGAGGCAGTGTGATGGCATGGGCATGGCTTCCAGTGGCACTGGATCTTTGGTGTTTATTGATGATGTGACAGAAGACAGAAGCAGCTGTTTAGAGATTCACTGTCAGCCCAGATTGAGCCAAATGCAGCGAATGTGATTGGATGGCACTTCACAGTACAGATGGACAATGATCCAAAACACACTGCAAGAGCAACCCAGGAGCTCTTCAAAGGAAAAGAAGTGGAATATTCTGCCATGGCCGAGTCAATCACCTGATCTCAACCCAACTGAGCACTTGCTGAAGCCAAAACTAAAGGCAGAAAGACCCACAAACAAAGAACAAATTAAGACGGCTGCAGTTAGAGCCTGGCAAAGCATCAGAAAGGAGGAAACCCAGTCTTTTGGTAATGTCCTTGGGTTCCAGATTCAGGCTCAGGCAGTCATTGCCACTAAAGGATTCTTAACAAAATGTTTCAAATGAATATTTTATTTATGATTATATTCATTTGTCCAATTACATTTGAGCCCCTGAAAATGTAGGGACTGTATATACAAATGGTTGCAGTTCCTAAAGTTTTTACTTGATATTTATGTTCAACCTCTTGAATTAAACCTGAAAGTCTGCACTTCAAATTAATTTGGATTGTTTTGTTTTAATTTTATTCTGGTGACATACAGAGCCAAAAGTATGAAAAATCGTGCCTCTACCCAAATATATATGAACCTAACTGTATGTAAGTGTTTGAATGTAACATACTTTATACATTGTTTGAAGTACTGCGGTGTTCATCTATAGAAGTTAGTTAGCTGAAGAGGCTATTCACCTATCTGGGGAGTTCTTGCTTTATTTTACCTTTGCATTTGGTATATTTGAAATAGGCTGTTCTCATACCATGAATAAACTTTGACCATGGGATCTGTATAGAAAGCCGCAAAATTTGTTCCAGGATAAACAGAGTTAAGTATACCTATATCTTATATAGAATCTGGCTGATTAGTGGCTGATGCATCAATAGATGGAACACAATCCCACTAATGTTTATATTGACTATGTTTTTTACTTCTTATTGGGGAACATGTGATTTAGTCGAGCCTGGTCAAGGTGCAGCGTTCTATTGGATAAAACATATCCCTTTAACTAATTTTATAGGGGAAGTCTACATGCTAGACTGTGCACTGGGAAATTAGCTAATCTTCATTTATTCAAATTCTTTAATTAAATTATGTGAAGGCCATCCATGTACAGCGTGCTTATGTGATGCATTTATTCTTCCAGAACAACAGAAAGCATTCAGACAAAAATTATATACAGTATATGCAAATCACTGCTTCCATTTTGCTAACCCAGAGGTCCTTTCTTTACCCTTCTTTTCTGTATGAGAGCATATGGACATGAGGTATAACCTGAACCATTTACACAGCTAAAGATGTAAACAAGCTAACATATCAAAGTAAGGCCGGCCATACACAGTTCGAATCTCGGCCAGTTCATTAGGAAATAGGCAGGCTGAATGTACCAAGTTGATCGATCGTTCTACTTGTGTACAACCAGCCTGACGGATTATTTTGCGATTATTGCTAGCGGCTGCTATAGCCACTAGTGATAGCCACTGTTATCTTCCAGCAGGAAAGAAAATCGCTCCGTGTATGACTAGCCTAAGCCTAAAGTAATGGATATGGGGAAAAATTGTTGGTATAACCATGTACAATGTAATATACATTAGGTTTTCAAGTTATAAATAATTTTAACTGTATTATGTTGCATTGTAGACGTTTGTACTGTATTATCTTCCTCGCTTTGTTCTCCCAAAGAAGCTGGATTTGTGAAACGCGCTGAGAAAGGAGTTATCTGTGAAAATTTAAGAATGTGATCCTTGGATCAATTGACACATCATGTATGTTGGGAAAAATGGGGTAAGCACTTATTGTACCTGGTAGTCTTTGCAAGGGGACGGATAGTCTGTGCCAATAGGTAAATGTTAAACATCTTCATGGAAGGACAATGGATATGTATATGTTTTTTTTAATTGTGATACAAACCCAATTCCAAAAAAGTTGGGACACTGTACAAATTGTGAGTAAAAAAGAAATGGACTAATTTACAAATCTCATAAACTTATATTCTATTCACAATAAAATATAGATAACATATCAAATGTTGAAAGTGAGACATTTTGAAATGTCATGCCAAATATTGGCTCATTTTGGATTTCATGAGAGCTACACATTCCAAAAAAGTTGGGACAGGTAGCAATAAGAGGCCGGAAAAGTTAAATGTACATCTAAGGAACAGCTGGAGGACCAATTTGCAACTTATTCGGTCAATTAGCACCATGATTGGATATAAAAAGAGCCTCTCAGAGTGGCAGTGTCTCTCAGAAGTCAAGATGGGCACAGGATCACCAATTCCCCCAATGCTGCGGCGAAAAAAAGTGGAGCAATATCAGAAAGGAGTTTCTCAGAGAAAAATTGCAAAGAGTTTGAAGTTATCATCATCTACAGTGCATATTGTCATCCAAAGATTCAGAGAATCTGGAACAATCTCTGTGCATAAGGGTCAAAGCTGAAAAACCATATTGGATGCCCGTGATCTTCGGGCCCTTAGACGGCACTGCATCACATACAGGAATGCTACTGTAATGTAAATCACAACATGGACTCAGGAGTCAGGAATAATTCCAGAAAACATTGTCGGTGAACACAATCCACCGTGCCATTCGCCATTGCCAGCTAAAACTCTATAGGCCAAAAAAGAAGCCAAATCTAAACATGATCCAGAAGCGCAGGCGTTTTCTCTGGGCCAAGGCTCATTTAAAATGGACTGTGGCAAAGTGGAAAACTGTTCTGTGGTCAGACGAATCAAAATTTGAAGTTCTTTTTGGAAAACTGGGAAGCCATGTCATCTGGACTGAAGAGGAGAAGGGCAACCCAAGTTGTTCTCAGCACTCAGTTCAGAAGCCTGCATCTCTGATGGTATGGGGTTGCATGAGTGTGTGTGGCATGGGCAGCTTACACATTTGGAAACGCACCATCAATGCTGAAAGGTATATCCAAGTTCTAGAACAACATATGCTCCCATCCAGATGTTGTCTCTTGCAGGGAAAAATTGCATTTTCCAACATGACAATGCCAGACCACATACTGCATCAATTAAAACATCATGGCTGCGTAGAAGAAGGATCCAGGCACTGAAATGGCCAGCCTGCAGTTCAGATCTTTCACCCATAGAAAAATGTGGCGCATCATAAAGAGGAAGATGCCACAAAGAAGATCTAAGACAGTTGAGCAACTAAAAACCTGTATTAGACAAAAACTGGACAACATTCCTATTCCTAAACTTGAGCAACTTGTCTCTTCAGTCCCCAGATGTTTTCAGACTGTTATAAAAAGAAGAGGGCATGCCACACAGTGGTAAACATGGCCTTGTCCCAACTTTTTTGAGATGTGTTGATGCCATAAAATTTTAAATGAATTTATTTTTCCCTTAAAATGATACATTTTCTCAGTTTAAACATTTGATATGTCATCTATGTTGTATTCTGAATAAAATATTGAAATTTGAAACTTCCACATCATTGCATTCTGTTTTTATTTACAATTTGTACAGTGTGCCAACTTTTTTGGAATTGGGTTTGTATTTTATATGTAAAAAATGTAAGCACCTTATAATCCTAAAGTCTTTTGAAAGCACATTCTGTACAGTATATACAGTATTTGTAGGTTCCAAACGTATCTTGTAAAAATGTAGAAGCTGCCATTGCTTATGCTTACCTAGTTGCCTGGCTAATATGCTGACCCCCTGGCATCAGTGCCTTCATTGACCTGGAAACAGTATGCATATCAGAAAGGTCAGAGAATTATCAGAATCAAAATCAGAATTTGCTTCTTATTCCTTCCCACCTGCTAATTTTGCTACACATTTATACACAGGGCTCCATGCCTGGTTGATTAGACATGCAGACAGTGTCCATCCTATGAAATGGCATCACAAGTGTCTATTTTAGAATTGTAGCAAGAGTTAATACAACTAAAGAGTTGTCAGAAGTTCTCATCAAGAGAGCTTGACTATGCCTGCCCTTTACTGCCAAATCTTGTATTCCTAGATGCTGTTCTACAGCTTCTTTGAATGACACAGGATCTATAAATGGGGGACGGGCAGATAATTCATTGCACTGCTCTTTCCCTTCATAGACCCTGTGCCATTCATAATTGTATTTTTACAAGCAATGGACATTTGATGTATGGACCCCTTATTTCTAAGTACTGAGGAATTCAATAGTGAAGGATGGGTTGGGGAATATTCCTGCATCCAGTGTTGTGGTAAGGTTTGGAGGGAGCCATGAGTGACATTGGTGGTTGTAGAGGAACGTGAAGAAGGTCATAATAAGTCAATTTTTCACAATTTCACAATTTTGTTTGGTCATGCTGGGATGATGTAACTCCCATCCTATGCCTGCATGGGAGTTCATTCATCCTGTCACCTGGAGTTGTACACTGAGCTGGATATGCATGCCTCAGAGTATGTTGTAAAGAAGATTGAGAAGAAGCAGGTAAGAATCTTTTATTACAGAACAGATATTGTAACTGCTGAAGTAGAACACCTGCCTGTTATTTTTTTAGTGTTCCACTCTAACATATGTAGTGCTACCTCCTCAGGGGCCACTGATATTACACTAATAATAAAGCTGACCTGTAGGTACAATGAATATCTCATAAACTTGCACCATTTAGGAGATATTCACTACTTCATCGGCACATGCGCACTGCGCCCTGAAGGGACAGCATACTAGCACATTATGAGATTACCTTGCATCACCTTACCTTGCTTGTCAATCAAGCAAATGTCCATTCACTCAAGCTCCAATAAACAGCTAGGGTTTGTCTTTATGTAATTTATTGCTTGTAACAGGAGAGGGGTTGGACATGGGATACTCAGAAATGCTCAATAACATTGATCAGAGGACACTCTTCTCCTTGTGGATATGGGGACTGTCTGTGGCCTCACAGCTGAAGACAATGAGACAAGTCTCTTAGGCATCTGGCACCCCACAAGGCTGCACATCTATAGGTAACCAGTGCAATTTTAGTGTGCTGATTAGTAAAAAGGGGGTTAAAAGTCACCAGGACAGTTTCCTCCTTCCAGTTTTCTCTGGACACAGTCCAGTGAGTGAGACTCTTCCTCTCCAGACCCAATCCCCTTGTAAAGAAATCCTGCACTCAGCTCCAGATTATTACCTGCAGAACAGCAACTAAGTCCATGGGATGCATTAGAGGCAAGCAGCGCCCTGAGGCTCTCAGAACCTTCCCTGACTGGGAAAAGAACACTCTCCACAGGGCTCCAGACTATTTACCACCTCCCAGGCCACCTTCTGGGCCTACCTCCACAGGGATTGGTCAGGGCACGATAAATACTCAGACCAGTTATTTGAAATTCCCGCCCTAAGCTCTGGAAATTTCTTCTAGAGACAGAAGAACGCAATCAAACTCCCAGGCTCTAAAACCATGAGCAGACTAGAAGAAGTAATTACTGCTCCCTTGATTACAGAAGGAGCCAAAAACTAGATTACCATAGCATATTACTTGAGACCCAGTGTAACACATCCTGTTCAAAGGAAGACTAAGATTACTAAGGTAACGAAGAACCAGATAATCACTTTTTCTTCTGGTGGAAAGAGTGTGCATTCACTTCTTCTGAACATTTCTATCGTAACATTTAATTACAAAAATCATAGCACTAATTATATATTTTGAAGCTGAACTCTGGGCAGATGTAAAACACAAATTGAGCTTAGTATTAATTAATAGATCAATAATTTTTATTTTTTTATTTTTAGATAAGCAGTGTAAGTAGCTGAATTAGACCTGGTATCAGCCCTTTACAGCCCCTATATAGCACTCAGACTGGGGGTGGGAAAGGCAGCACAAGCAGCCAATCAGTTGTGTTGCACTGCAATAGATATGCTAATAGTAGGAAACAGCAGAGTGGCTATTGGTATGCTGGTATTTTATTTTTTTTTATTGACCCAAAGGTGTTACTGAGCTGCAGCTATGGAAAATCAGCTCTTCTGCCCTGTTAGATGGGACTGTGCTGTGTGCAAGAGATGTGTAAATTTCAGGACTGGATCTAGAGAAATACATATCTTTTGGAAGCTACACACTTCTCATATATGTACTGTATTTCATCTGTTTATTTAACAGTTTTCCTGGTGTACAGCTGTAAGTATTCAATCCATAAAATACTAGACAATATAAAACTCTATAAAAACCTGCTTATCATATTGACGAGTATAGCAAGAAAACTGCTTTTTTTTTGTAAACTGCCCTTCCTTCTGTTTGGCATCTAGAAAAATATAGGCAAGTGACCATATAATCTCACATGTAGCTGAACTTTTCGTACTGTTTTTCAGCTGTCACCTATGGACAAGAACTGCAGTGGATGCTGATGGCCACCCTAAAGCAGACACCTTAGGGGAAAATGAGAGAGAAATGTTTTTACAGTCAATACATGGATTTTTTTTTAGTTTTTGCATGGAATTTGTTATCAAAGAACTTCTAGCCCCTCTTTCAAAAGTCAGCTTAAAATAAAATGCTGTAGAATAAAAAAAAAAACAACGTACAATATTGTAGATAAATCTATCTCTACACCTTAAAAATAGTTGGTATATTTTTTCTGGACCTGATTCAATGCAAAGTATTTAGAAGTAAGCATTCCTTTAAAATCACGTTAAAATCGCATTATGTTGGTGCTTTGTGCAATGTAGTCAACACGTGGAACTTATTAAGTCCTTAATGGAAATGACATATTTCCATTCTTTTACAGTGACAAAAATACATTTTCTTGTATAAAGTTGAGATGATGGACAAAACTGAAGTGGCAGATGGTGATGCTGGGAAGTGATGTGAAATCAGTAGCTTTAAACTATTGGTGTCAAACTGTTTACTGTAATTGTTACGAGAAACTTTCGAAAACTATAGTGCCAGCATATTTTGACTATTTTATTTAAACTGTATATACGATTGGCATACTTAAGATAATATTGTACGTTATTTAGTATAAAATATATACGAATAGCCAAAACTTTTTTTATATTTTGGATAGAATTTGGAAGGGTTAGAACCTTGTTTTTTTTTTTTTTTTTTCCTGCCGTCAGTGTGCTGGTCGGGAGATATACCCTCACTAATGGTTCTGGTAACCAGAAAGTGATGGTAAATTCAACATATTGTCAAAGAAAAAGGAGTTAACTGGAAATTTTACATTGGGTAAATCTGATACCCCATAGATGAGTTGTTTTTTTTTTTGCTCAACCAGTGGGGTGAACAGAAAAAAATGACTCGATTCCACACACACTTGATGTGGATGTGTTAATCGTCCCAGCTGAGCTATTGTATTCTGACAGCAGGGAGACTTCTCCACCATCAGAAAACACTGATCAGTGCTGCTGGCTATGTCCAGCAGCACTGATCAACCGTGGAAAATCAAATAAAGTTGTTGTACAGTAGTCAATCAGTAGATTAAATTCTGTACAATCTCCCTGCCCATACATGGATCGAAATTAGGTAAGTCCACACTAAACCAGCTGAAATTTGATCCACGTATGGCCGGCTTAAGAGGGGTATCTAAGAGATATCTTCTTGCTTTGGAGAGATGTCCTCTTACTTCTTGCATTGTCCCTGGGAGACAAAGAGAAATCTCCCTAATGGTACATAGACAAAATAAAAAAAAGCTCTCTAAAAGTAGATCTTGCACTATGATGAAATTTATTTTTGTTTACCAAAGCACTATGCCAAAAAGCTAAAGAAAAATCAAGAAAATCCTGTGGGAAAAATGTTATTAAATATACTTACTCCAGCTTTCATACATTGCCATCCTTTTGGTGAAATCCCAGGAACTAATGTTCCCCAAGTTTTACCTGAAGACATTCCAGCGCAGTGTAGGATAGTGAGATTTCGGGTGTACAGCAATTCTTGGGACCTCAACAGGGATCTCAACAGAACAAAATGTGGAAACCTGTAGAAGGCAATCGGATTATTGCTTTTTGTGAATCAAGTTGGTGAAAAAAGCACTTATAAATAAAACACTTTTTACACTGGTCTTAAAGCAAAATTCTTGGAAGATTAAAAAGCACAATTTAATTAATTTAAACTAGCAAAATTAAATAACAAATACAAAGAAATATGAAACAATTATGGACAAATTGTAGAGCTTGGCCTATAGTCTACAAGAGACCTGAGACTGGGGAAAGGTTTATCCTTCATCACGGCCTGATTTATCACTAGGTCACATAAGATAGGTGCCTAATTGCCCGGTCTATTTAAATGTTTGGCACTTACTGCTGCTCTTGGATTTACAAAGTCTAACTTCCACAAAGCTCTTCCTGCTGTACATTTTTGACTACCTATTGTTGATATACACTGTCAGGCCAAAAAAAATTGCCACCACAAAAAAAGGTCACACACTCTAATATTTCTTTGGACCACCTTTAGCTTTGATTATGGCACACATTCACTGTGGCATTGTTTTGATAAGCTTATGTAATGCAACAAGATTTATTTCCGTCCAGTGTTGCATTATTTTTTCACCAAGATCTTGTGTTGATGATGGGAGAGTTGGACCACTGCGCAAATCCTTCTCCAGCACATCCCAAAGATTCTCAATGGGGGTAAGTTCTGGACTCTGTGGTGGCCAATCAATGTGTGAAAATTACCTCTCATGCTCCCTGAACCACTCTTTCACAATTTGAGTCTGATGAATCCTGGCATTGTCATCTTGGAATATGCCCGTGCCATCAGAGATGGTCATTCAGTATATTCAGGTAGTCAGCTGACCTCAATTTTTGGGCACATGCAGTAACTATCTAATAGGATAGTTACTGAATGCTTAGTTTAGTTAGTTGCTTAGTTAATTCCAGGTGGCAAAATTTTTTTTTTGGGCGGACAGTGTAGATATTGACTATTGTCCTCTTGCTTCCATCTGTAACAGTGATTGATGGTTTGTTTGATGCTATGGAGCACAACTATTATTTCAAAGTGTTTTATGCTGCACTGATTTGTTTTATAAACTTTTATAAAACTCGATAAAGTAAAAATTGTGAAAAAAAAAAACCTTGCAGCCTGGTGCAGTGTGGGGTTTCTTTCAATGCTGAAGTGATTTAATAAAAGTGATAAAAGGGTAATTGATTTCCTTTTTTTTATTTTTAAGAATATTTTAGGAACACTTATAATTTGGTAATTAACACAATTCTTTGAATGAGGAAGGTTGGCATTATATTAGTTTTTTTGTTGTTTAGGTTCTATTATAAATTTCACGTATAAGGCTTACTGTAGACCTCAATGCCTTTGTCTGGTTTCCATGTAGGTGTGGTAGGTAGTGATGTCACGAACCTAAAATTTGCCGTTCGCGAACGGCGAACGCAAACATCGACAAATGTTCGCGAACCGGCGAACCGGGCGAACCGCCATAGACTTCAATAGGCAGGCGAATTTTAAAACCCACAGGGACTCTTTCTGGCCACAATAGTGATGGAAAAGTTGTTTCAAGGGGACTAACACCTGGACTGTGGCATGCCGGAGGGGGATCCATGGCAAAACTCCCATGGAAAATTACGTAGTTGACTCAGAGTCGGGTTTTATTCCATAAAGGGCATAAATCACCTAACATTCCTAAATTGTTTGGAATAATGTGCTTTAAAACATCCAGTGTGTGTATACGATCAGGTATGATGTTGTATCTATCAGGTAGTGTAAGGGTTACGCCCGCTTCACAGAGACAGACCAAACTCCCTGTTTAACGCACCGCAAACAACCGCAAACAGACCAGAACCGACCAAAATGGGACAGGAACTGGGCTTTAAGGGTTAGGGTTAGGTTTAGTGTTAGGGGCTAGGGTTAGGGTTACGGTGAGATACTTAGGGTTAGAGTTAGTAACCCTACCCCTACGACTCTAACCCTAACCGTCTAACCCTAAGCACTAAAAATAACCCTAACCCAGCCCTAACCCTAACCCTAGCCCTAACCCTAATTCTATTTTTTTTCTGGTTCTGGACATGCTACAGAGCTAAAACTTCACAGGTACACTTTTTAGACCCCCAGACACTGAATCACACAAAAAAAAAGTTCTTAAAAATTTTCATTTTTTGATAGAGAGACAATTATTGGAAAAATTTAAAAAAAAAAAAATAATAAAAAAAAAAAAAAAAATATCTTTGGATTTAGCGTCCGGGGGGTCTAAAAAGTGTACCTGTGAAGTTTCAGCTCTGTAGCATGTCCGGAACCAGAAAAAAATGACCAATTAGGGTTAGGGCTAGGGTTAGGGTTAGGGCTAGGGTTAGGGCTAGGGTTAGGGTTAGGGCTAGGGTTAGGTTTAGGGTTAGGGTTATTTTTATGGCTAGGCTTAGAGGGTTAGGGTTAAGGTTAGAGGGTTAGGGTTATGGTTAGAGGGTTAGGGTTAGGTTTAGTGTTAGGTCGATAGGGTTAGGGTTACGGTGAGATACTTAGGGTTAGAGTTAGTAACCCTACCCCTCTAACCCTAAGCACTAAAAATTACCCTAACCTTAGCCCTGACCCTAACCCTAGCCTTAACCCTAACCCTAGCCCTAACCCTAATTCAAATTTTTTTTTCTGGTTCTGGACATGCTACAGAGCTGAAACTTCACAGGTACACTTTTTAGACCCCCCAGACAATAAATCATTTATTTTTTTAAGTTTTTTTTTTTTTTTAATTGTTTCAATAATTGGTTCTCTATCAAAAATGACAATTTTTAAGAACTTTTTTTTTTGTGTGTGATTTAGTGTCTGGGGGGGGGGGGGGGGTCTAAAAAGTGTACCTGTGAAGTTTCAGCTCTGTAGCATGTCCAGAACCAGAAAAAAAAAGATCATTTTCCAGTAGAGCAGGGATGGTGGGAACCCCTTTTACACCTATATGATCTTTTTTTTCTTGTTCTGGAGATGCTACAGAGCTGAAACTTCACAGGTACGCTTTTTAGACCCCCCAGACACTAATCCAAAAAAAGTCATGCCTGCCACCATATATATCAATGGTGGGTGGGCAGTGGCACTGCAGTGGGCACAGTACACTCTGTGGACCTGACAGTTACTGGCACCCAGGCAACTGCAATTATAAAAAAAAATATATTTTTTTAATTTGCAAGCTGCTGTGCCACCGTATATATATCAGTGGTGGGTGGGCACGCAGTGGCACTGCAGTGGGCACAGTACACTCTGTGGACCTGACAGTCACTGGCAGCCCAGGCAACTGCAATAATAAAAAATATTTTTTATCTTTTCAATTTGCAACAAGATACTGTGCCACCCTATATATATCAGTGGTGGGCAGTGCACTGCAGTGGGTACAGTACACTCTGTGGACCTGACACAGCACTCACTGCAATTATGACAGAGGGAAAAAAAAAATATTTTTTAAAATGCAAGGTACTGTGCCTGTGCCACCCGAAATGAGTGTGGTGTGCACACAGTACAGTCTGTGGTGGGTCTGTGGCCTCTCACACACAGCAGGCAGGTAACTGCAGTGCACAATAGATATATATATATAAAATACTCAAATACCAGCCCTCAAAAGGGCTTTTGGGGACAATATATATATATATATATATATATATATATCACAGAACAAAAAAAATTACATAAATACCAGCCCTAAACAGGGCTTTTTGGGGACAATATATATATATATATATATATATATATATATATATATATATATATATATATCCAAAAAAAACCTCAAATACCAGCCCTAGGAAGGGCTTTTTGGGGTGCTGTCCTTACAGCAGGAGTGTACCAAGAACACTGGCTAACAACAAGACCGGGAACACTGACTAACTGTCCCTAGCTATAACAACAGCAGCAGCACTTTCCCTGCTCTCAGTAACACACTGCTTCAGAAATGATCTAAGAGGGATGCTGCCCTTGCTTATTTATAGGAGGTGGGAGGGTGTGGGAGGGAGGTATGCTGATTGGCCTGGAATGTGTCTGCTGACTGTGAGGTTCAGGGTCAAAGTTTGCCTCAATGATGATGTATAGGAGGCGGACCGAACATCGCATATGTTCGCCCGCAGCGGCGAACGCGAACATGCTAAGTTCGCCGGGAACTGCCCGCCGGCGAACAGTTCGGTACATCACTAGTGGTAGGTTCCACTATTATTCAGCATCTCGGTACATTATTAAAAGTGATACTAAGCCCTCATTGTATACTAAGGAAAAGGCTACAACTGCTGACTTCCTCTTTAAAAGTGAAAATTAAACTTTCCAGATCTACATACCAGGTGTCAGTCTCTCTGAAAAGCCAGAGACAGTCAGGCTACTAGCATATTAATGGGAACAGCAATGGCAGTCTTTGCAGGTCTCTTAGTACAGGTTTCCCTAAAGCCCAACTCCAGGAAACTCTGAAATGATCCCTTGCAGTGGGCCTGTGCCCACACCGCAGGGGTTAATTGTTGGTTTAGGTCAAGGGGACACAGACAAGAAGATATATTTACCCCATCCTCTGCTCCTTCGTACTGCTAGACCTTTCCCTATGGCAACTTCTCCCCCATGCTCCAGCAGTCTAAGGTCATACTGCCATCAAGACCAATACAGGGTCCATAGTGTGTGGGGGAATGCTGCCTGCCAGGGGATCATAGGTGCATGTAAGTAAAAGCGTGTCTCCTTTGCCCTAGACAAAACAAGCAGTTAACCCTTGCAGTAATGGAACAGCCCTACTGCACAGGATAATTTTAAAGTTTTCCAGAATTGAGCCTTCAAAGCAAACCTTTTTTTAAAAAAACTTTTGGCTAGAACAAGGAATAGTTAAACCATCTGTCAGTTTTTTTTCTTGCTTTGTCTATGTCCCACTGTGGAGATTTATCTTAATTTCCTGTCCCATGGACAAAGCAGGAAGTGAAAAGAAATCTCTTGAAAGTAAGAGGTATTAATGTAGCTACAGTCCCAACTGGAAAATTCCTCCTACTGTTCTTGTCGTTTTTTCTTGGTTGAAAACTGTAAGATTTTCCATCACATTCTATCTTGCTAACAGTGGTCACCAAGACAAATAGAAAGGTTGATTCTCTGGAGCAGTGGCAAAGACAGCAATATACACCTGCAAGAGATTCTAACAAAGAGATTTTAACTTTAGATACACTTTTATGACATTTGAGAAGTAGCCCCAATATCACTCTGCAAAAATACACTAAAACCTTTATAAATGGGAAAAGGATATCACCTAGGTCCATTACAATATACTGCTTGCAAGTATCTTTATACAAAATATTTTGTAGCCAAATGCTGGCTATTTCGCTTTTGCCATTATGTGACATTCTTTAACAAACATTGCATTGAGCTTTGTTACCTCCAGTGTTGAGCCTGGGGATCGTGACATAATTTCCTGACTGCAGAAAGAGGGAGACCACTACTGAAAGTAGGACATTGTGGGACATTGTTGTCCGGAAAGTCGAGATTTCAATGGATCCAAACCTGCTGCAAGCTACAAGTTCCATCTGGCTGGAGAGAGAAGAATTCTGGGTGGGCAGATGAATAGAACGGCCTGGGGAGGGGCTCGCTCTCTTGGGAATATAGGCATGCAGCTACAGGAGTGAGAGGCTAGGCTCCCCTGGTTGGTGTAACCTGGTGCCATGGCCTGGACGAGGTAGAGGGTTCTCTGCAAGTGAGCCCTTTTCCTGGAGGCAGATTAGCAATTACCAGCTTCTCATCTGCAGAGTGGCCATCTGGGGTCATTCTCATCTACACCCACACAGATGCTGCTGAATACCTGGGCCATCAGGTACACAGCCAGGCATCTTCAACTGGTTGCAGATCCTTTTAAGAGGCTGTTCCAGGCAATCCTATCCCCCGAGCCTTGGTATCCTCAGTTTTGGTGAGCAAGCAGAAGCCCACCCTAAGTATTAAATACAAAGACACTGCATGCAGACACCTTTACCCTAGGTCTTCCTCTGGGAAACACTTTGCTTACGCTAATTACCATTGCTGCACAGCAACAGTTTTGGGTCCCTGCATAGCTAGCTGAAGATTTCTGGATACCTTCACTTCAAGGACTCGTCAGCCCACAGCATTTGTTCTCCGTAAAGGGGATTTCTTTCTCAGATTGAACATTTTGTATTTTGTTATTTCTTTATGCCTGTGGCATCAGAGTTTAGGGGAAATGATTGACAAAAGGTCTTTTCTTCCACCTCTTGTACCTGGGGTCATAGGCCTCCTTTTTATCTGTTGGTTTATACCACCAGGTTCACTGTTTTTGTCACTTCTTTGTATATCTCTGTAGTTTGTTCATGTTATAGTTGCACTTTAACAATAAAAAACCCCACGTTCTACATTTCTTTCCATTGCTAACTTAATAATATCCAAAAAAGTATCCATTTACAATTTCTGATATTTCTTTGGTGTCTGGTGCAATCTTTCCTTGAACAATGTCAGAACCCAGGATGTCAGAGGTGTCAGGAGGCTTGCAAGGTCAGGGCAACCTTTGGGGACAATTATCTTCCTGCGGCCCCTACGGGGATTGCACTACAATTCTTTGCTCCTGAGCTATATTTAGGATTCTTACTTCCACGATCTATATTTTATCCCATTGCATTCTATCACCTAGGGCTTCAAGGGAACGTCAATATGAAACAGCAATATTAACACACTTGTTTATAAGAAACTGAATGATCAAAAGTAAACCTTTTTTATAGACTTTATTCTGTATGTACTCTATCTTTCAGTCTCCGAATTATATGGAAATAATGAGTAATAGCCAAAGAAAAAGAATTGTACAGCCATTATGGAAAGTATTGAATTTGTTAAGAACAAAAAAAAAACCTCATAAGATTTTCCTACAGCCTTTTAAAGAAAGAATTTAGCTATAAACTAAAAAGACATTTACTGTGCCTTTACCAGATGTTTTATTACAATTGTTATATATTAAAAAAGTAAGCTACTGTTTTGGTCTCTGAAAAGAAGACATAGAGGGGCATATATTTTAAGTATTGAAGGTGACATTCACTTTAGGTGAATAAATCACTGTAGTTTAAATCCTGCACCAGGAAGATGCATGTTTGCTGAATGCCCGATACACCTAAATGATCATTTCAGAATTGTGGTGGATTTCATATGCACATAAAATATATTTTTAAGTAATAATAAAAAAGCAATGTTGTATAATAGTTATCATGAAAACTAAGACCAAAATGTGTTGTTGGAGGAGGCATGCTTTCTGCTTTATATGCAGAGCTCTTTGGATTCTATGTCTAGGAATCATGAATTAAAGGTGTGATCAGAGTGGCCAGCTAAGAGATTTACAAGAAGTGCAACCTAAATAATGAAGCTCATTTATCAGCCTATGATGCACTAAAAAGTAAGGCGTCTTAGAACCCCAGATGCAGTCCAACCCACTAGAAATGCCTATACAAGAAAAATTAATGTATTGTACAGTATTTTAGAAACCTAGTTTACACTATTGGGGTGCTTTCATGAGCATTTAAAACATACAGCATGCACGCACATAAATGCACATAAACACACAGCAAACACATGGAAATGCAACTACTGTAAGTAAAAAGGAAATCATCAATAATGTCTAAAAAACATAGAACACAAAAAAAATGGGAAAGGCACTGAAAATGCATTTGAAATGTATGTAAGCCTACATGCAGAACTGTACAATGAACATGGGGATTGTGGTTTAAACAAACCTTTTATGAGACCTATCCAGCAGCCCATGTCTCCTGCCTTTTCTCCATTCCAAAGCTACAGCCTCCATGAGACTCTTCAGGATTCAACACTTCTGTAAGTGTAGGATGCTTGTTTTCTCCCACTGCATGATTTGGTTTCATCCTCCAACCCCTACTTATTGCTATGTCCCAGTCTGATTTAGCGGTTGCCTTCAACAAAATCTCTTGCAAGACTAGAAAGCCCCTGTTTATGGAAGGCACTCACCCATGGGACATTGTGAAGTGGTTAGATCAATTCATGACTGACTATTCACTGTGGTCAGTTTAACTTTTAGAAAATGACTGTAAAAATAGGTAAGAGGTCCCTTGACATCCGCTAGGTGTTCTATTGCCAACTAGTCACTAGTATTGCCTGTGGTCCCCTGCATGTTACTAACTTACAATCCCTTGTTTTGCCCTTCGTCAGTCCCCTAAAACTCAACTGAGACATAGAAAAATACATTACCGGCCAAGAAGGGAGCTTGAGCAGAGACTGCTGGATCTATGGCCCTAGTCACTACAAGCAAGATCCTTGACATAGGCATGCGCACAGGGTGTGCTTGGTGTGTGTGGGCACACTCTAATCACCCTGTGTGGTGCAGATTCTCCCTGTTTAGACCCCTGATATTTCAGCAAAGCCCCAAAATTGTAAAAAAAGTAATAATATAAGCCACTGCCTTACTGACACCAGTCTCTGCTCTACTGACACTGTCTATTGCTCTACTGACATTGTCAGTATATATAAACATGCACACACACGCATAAAATTGCTGCGTAAACTGTTGGCGCTATAACAATCCTGTATAGTAATAAAAATATGTGTTCAAGCTTTGGGGTGCACTCCCTATTGCAATAGGCTGTGCACACCTATGATCCCTGACAAGTTAGAAGTCCCTTCTCCCATCATGCCAGTCCACGTGGAAGGTATCCACACAAACTGCCTTTTTGATTCAGGCACTAAAGTGACCCTGCTCTATCAGGATTTATATGACAAACATCTAAAGCACCTACCCCTGTGGAAGCTGGAAGATCTGTAAATTTTGGCTATTGAAGGTGAGACGTTCTCTTATGATGGGTATCTGCCAATTTGGTTGGTGTTCACCCCTCTGTGGTCGGGCACAGACATTCGACACTTTAGGCATCATGTGTCCCTGTGCCACTGGAGCCACCAGGAATTCTCTAATAGTGGGGACAATTACTGATCTTCTCACTCTCCTTTCAGAGAGTAACCCAGCAACTAAGGGTGTGCACCCCATGTTACTACAAGTGTATCAGTGCCTGGTGCAAGAGCAGAAAGCCTAGCAGGAGTGACAAAGTTGTGGAGACTGGATAAGTGTGAGAAGATACTGCAGCCAGGAGAAGTGGCATGTCTACTTGCTTCAGTCAAGCTGAGCTGGAACCAGCCAAGGCCCTTCGTTATTCTTAAGCTGATCCATGGGGAAAGGACACTGGCGTGGAGCTGATCCTTGAGTTAATGGTATCTAGGTCCTTACAACAAAGACACTGCAGATACTGCCTAGTTTTACTGCCAACAGGGAACGGTAGGAGATGGGTGACGGAGTTGTCTGAAACACAGTGTTATTGTCTGCATCATCTCTTAAAGGCACACTACCCTATGTGCTTCAGCATAAAGGTTGGGCCCCAATAAGCTGGACAGCAGAGGAAATAGAGTAACTTACCACTGACTGCTGAACTGTTGTTGTGGTAAGCTTCCCCTAGTTAGAGTTGCTCAGTATAGGGCTTAGGAGTGTAATGTTCCGGTACCTTTGGTACCCTAAATTACACTTTCTACAAGTGTATGCGCCCCACCATTTACTTTTGGAAAAGGTGCGCATACACCTTTAAGACTGGAGCTGTCATCACCCAGCGCCGGACTAGATGGCTATTTAAAGCGCCGGTTCTCACTCACATGTGTTCGTTCAAACACCTTTACCTGGATACTATCCTTGCTTGAAGCTTCCATGCTTGCAAGCTTACCTCGCTGACTGAACCTCGCTGCGCTGATCCCTGTATCCTGCTACTGGATCATCCGCCTCTCCTGAACCACCCTTCGGCTGTATCGCTAATAGTGCTAAGTACCCCGCAGGGGAATTCTCTATAAACTTATACTAAGCTTACACTATCTAGCTCTGCATAGTAAAGACTGTTTATCACATCTGCATAACTAGATTGCTAGCTCTTGAGACTACTGCTACTTTTCTGCACTGGGTTGATCTCTTTTGTATGTCCACCTGCTATTCTGTCATCTGCTACCATACAACATTGCTAAACCTTCCTGCATCCATCTGCTACTGTCTCACCTTCAAGTGTCTATCACCTACCACCTCCACTCAACCTATCCCTCAACCTTCATCATTGTGTTACCACATACATAAAGTCCCTCTAGGAACCAGCTTGCTAATTGTGTGTATTTACTGGCTGAAATAAGACCTTCCACACATGATGAGTCATTGAGGTTGGGAATGGTATCTCAGCATATCTCTTACATGACTACTGACGTGGAACTATTTCTGCAGCTGAAAATCCACACCATATAAGAAACGCAGGAGCGTTACAAGGAGGAGTTGTGCTTTATACCAATTATTGTTTCTGCAGCATATTTCTCCTATGGTTTAATCATTGCAGTATATCCCTTTTACTGTTTAACCATTACAGTATATTACTTCTATTGTTTATAAAGCACTCATCCCCCAAGGGGCAGCTGAGAATGTACCCAGATCTCCCTTGCTAATACAGAGGCTACCTGACACAAGCAAAGTTCCATGCACACCAAAATTCTGGCTCAGTTGAGAGGATGTATTTTTAGAATTTATTGCTAAAAAAATAAATTTAACTGGAGAGGGGCTCAGGGATCAGGATACTCTAAACGATAGCATAAAAAATAATAGGAGGACAGCTTTTCACTAAGCTTCTAAACTGCAATGACAAAGGAAAATCCCTTATCAGGTCCTAATCACACTGTCCCAGGAGCTGACCACTATCCAGCTTCCATCGGGAAATCCTCCGTAAAGGAAAAAAAGAGAAAAAAAGATCCATCTCCGGGCCAGGACTTCAGAACAGTGCCTTCCTTCCCCAGGCCCTCTGCCCAGCTCCTGCAGAGGCTCAGACTGTAGCAAAATCCACATTATCAGTTTTCTCCAGGCCCTCAGCCCAACTCCTGCAATCAATTGGTGCACTACTAATTACAGTGAAGCCGAAAACTGAATTTGGCCTTGCAGCCTAACTAGAGGAGACAATACATCTACCTTATTGCAATATACTTCTTGCTTTTACTTAACTATTAGTGTAATTTCTGGTGTCTATGCACTTTAAGCCATTGCGATGTATTATTTACAGATATCTGCAATAAATTTTCCCCACTCCGCAGGTGTGTCAAAGTGTGTGGTGCTACTTACAGGTTTGTGGGCACACGAACAAGGGAGACTTGGGGAACAACAGCTTCTTCAGTGCTATGTGCAACTGTTAGGCAGTAGATACAGGAGTGTAAATATGGGTGGTGCGCTAAATCCAAATAAATATGAACAAATCAATGTACATAAATCAATGTGACCAAAATCATAATCATAAAGTCCCAAATTCAAAGTGATGAAACTCTTCAAATTATATGTTCTGGTGATACAAAGTAAAGATGACTATGACTTTGAAATCCCTCCACCTGGTGAAATTCCTCCTTACCGGACGGATATGAAGTAAGTGCAAATTGTGAAATGTTTCAAAAAAACTCATCCTCCGCGCCTGAAATTGGCTGGACAGGGCAGGAAGGATTCAGCCGCAGGATGGATGGATGGATGGATGGTGTCAGCGCCAGTTCCTGGACTTGAAGCACATTTGTGAGGTTAGGGCTTCTCATCCAACATCTGTGCCTGTTATAGCTGCGATGGAGGCAGTTGGATCATCCCCATGAGTTTGCAGAGTGCTGTCTATATACCGTTCCGGTAAGAGGCTATTTTGGCTATTGCATGCACGGTGAAGAGCACTATTTCTTTTTTGTGTGTTCACAAGAAATCGTTTTTTTTTAAACATTTCACAATTTGCACTTACTTCATATCTGTCCGGTAAGGAGGAATTTCACCAGGTGGAGGGATTTCAAAGTCACCATTTGAACCTATCACCATTAGTCATCTTTACTTTGTATCACCAGAACATATAATTTGAAGAGTTTCATCACTTTGAATTTGGGACTTTATGATTATGATTTTGGTCACATTGATTTATGTACATTGATTTGTTCATATTTATTTGGATTTAGCGCACCACCCATATTTACACTATTTATTCATTATTTTTCTGGTAGCAGCTTTATCACGGACCAGCGCACTTTTCTTTTTCACATGTAGATACAGGAGTACCTAGGCACACTTTCATACCGCAGTCCCGCTAAAAATCGCAGATCGCCGTCATTACTGGTAAAAAAAAATAAAAATAACAAAAATCTTCCCTAGTTTGTAGACGCGATAATTTTTGTGCAAACCAATCAAAATACGCTTATTGGGATATTTTTAACCAAAAATATGTAGCAGAATACAAATTGGCCTAAAAGGATAAAAAAAAAACCTTGATTTTTCCTTTTTTTTGGGGGGGGGGGGATGTTTTATAGCAGAAAGTGAAAAAAAATAATTGTCGCTCTTTTTTTGTTTATAGCGCAAAAAACAAAAATCGCACAGATGATCAAATACCACCAAAAGAAAGCTCTATGTGTGGGAAAAAAAGGCCATCAATCTTATTTAATTGTCCGTTAAAGTAACGCAGTGCCGAATCACAAAAATGACCTGGTCATTAAGGGGACAAATCCTTCCAGTCTAGAAGTGATTAAAGCTTTTGTTACCACAATCTAATAGTGTAAATGAGCCCTTAGGGGTGCAGGTGACCCTTTTCTTATAATTTAAAATGAACATTTAATAAGATATATTTTACTTATTTTTTTACAGAACTTGGTGGTCATATTTTCTTGCAGTAAAAAATGGCTTGGACAGTCATAAAATTCATATCTTTCCCTGGTTACCCCATTCGAAATTGTGCAGAGAAATCATTTTAGATGTGCAAAACCGTTGCTTCTTTATGGCCAAATCATGGTTTAAATATAGAGCCTACTAGTCATGCATTGTACCTTGCTCATCAGTGGTCAAATGTGGCTACCAGTAGGGATATAGCATTGGGAGTTCAGGGAGAGATGTATTGCAGTATACCAAAGGGCCATCAGGCAAAGTGAGAATCATTTCTTTGCTGCCCTCTGCTGCCTGATATTGAAAATAAATCAAATTATTTCTAACAAGCAAACATAAAGCACAAATACATAAATAAGAATTCAGACACACTCAGTAGTTGCATTTATGCATTAACACCACAAAGAAAGAAAAGAAAAATGAATGGGAATACTTTTACTGTTATATCAAGTGTGTGTTATTCCAAACAAAGAGACAGAGTTAATAATTGCTCTTTTCCTGGGTTTTTAATGATAAAAATGTTAGATTGCTAAATTGGAAGTAAGATTTTTCCCTCTCAAAGTTCAACTAAAATGCACTAGACCACCTACATGATAGAGCCTGATAAAAATAGAACATAAATTATGGACACGTCTTATGCTGATAAGACAAATACAACAAAAATATCTAAAATTATCTGCTTATCTTCTCACTAAGTTAAGTCTATGTAGTCTTTTCAGTGTAATTTATTTTGTTTATAATGAGAACATGTTCTGTTACAGTAATGCATACTTCACATCTGTGGGAGAATGTTACCCGGTACAATTTGAATATCCAAAATACTTTTGGTTTAAAGTGGTTGTAAAAGCTTCATTTTTCCCCTTAATGCATTCTCTGCATTAAAGGATACATTCACCTTTGGGAACATGGTACATGTTTTATCAGTTTTTTTAGGGTGGAATATGTAACATGTTCCTGCTTCTACAGGTCTCCCCCTTACACCCCCCCCCCCTTTGTAACAGTGGGCCAGGGATCTTCTTCCCACACCTGCTGTCACAATTTATTATCGTTGCGGCCGTGCGGGGCTCCGTGCACTCAGACGGGACATGCAGTTCTGTGAATGAATAGATGATAAGAACTGACAGCTTTTTCTCAATGAACTATGAGGGTGCTGGTGAGCATTCTCGTAGTTCATTCATTCTTTCTGGACTAAAGTACCTTCCGGCCCATATTAGAGATATGGGCAGACAGCTACACTGACAGTCTGCAAGTGGCTGACATTTACCTGCAAAAAAAAATTGTATTTATCATTTTATTTTTTTTAAAAAGGTGAACTTATTCTTTAAGGTAAAAACGTTTTATGTGCAGCTCCACCCACCCCCTTATATACACTGAACAAAATTATAAACACAACACTTTTGTTTTTGCCCCCATTTTTCATGATTTTGTGAGGTTGAAAAAAGACATCAGTCCATCCAGTTCAACCTATGATGTGTATGTGTGATTGCTGTTAACCGTACATTGTATACCCCCTTATGTTGTGGTCTTTAAGGTGCCCATCTAATAGTTTTTTGAAACTATCGAGGCTCCCTGCTGATACTACTACTTGTGGAAGAGAATTCCACATCCTTACTGCTCTAACAGTAAAGAACCCCTTACGTATTTTAAGGTTAAACCGTTTTTCCTCTAGATTTAGTGAATGACCACGTATCTTATTGTATAACCTTTCTTTGAAAAGTTTGTTCCTTATGCTAGGGTCATCACCGGTACAGTATTTGTACATTGATATCATATCCCCTCTCAAGTGTCTCTTTTCCAGAGAGAATAAGTTCAATGCTTGTAGTCTTTCCTCATAGCTGATGTCCTCCATTCCCCTAATTATTTTTGTTGCCCTTCTCTGGACTCAAAGATCTAAGACTTTTTCTTTGTACACAAAAGGCCTATTTTTCTCAAATATTGTTCATAAATCTGTCTAAATCTGTGTTAGTGAGCACTTCTCCTTTGCCGAGAGAATCCATCCACCTCACAGGTGTGGCATATCAAGATGCTGATGAGACAGCATGATTATTGCACAGGTGTGCCTTAGGCTGGCCACAATAAAAGGCCACTCTAAAATGTGCAGTTTTATCACACAGCACAATGCCACAGATGTCGCAAGTTTTGAGGGAGCGGGCAGTTGGCATGCTGACTGCATGAATGTCCACCAGAGCTGTTGCCCTTGAATTGAATGTTCATTTCTCTACCAGACCATGTGTAACTACACCAGCCCAGAACCTCCACATCCAGCATCTTCACCTCCAGGATCGTTTGAGACCAGCCACTCGGACAGCTGCTGCAACAGTCAGATTGCATAACCAAAGAATTTCTGTACAAACTGTCAGAAACGGTCTCAGGGAAGCTCTGCATGCTCGTCCTCCTCATTGGGGTCTCGACCTAACTGCAGTTCGTCGTCATAACCGACTTGAGTGGGCAAATGCTCACATTCGATGGCGCCTGGCACTTTGGAGAGGTGTTCCCTTCACGGATGAATTCCAGTTTTCTTAGATCTTTGAGTTCAGCTCATAAAAAATGGGGGCAAAAATAAGTGTTGCATTTATAATTTTGTTCAGTATATTTACCAAAAACCCAATATCGATCCATCGTTGTGCCCAATTTCTCTCTCTCCTCCTCACTCTTGTTGCTGTCAATCAAATCCAGTGATGAGGGAACAGGGGTTGGAGTTGAGCCTCAGTGTTAACATTGTGTTTCCCCGAAAATAAGACCGGGTCTTTTATTCATTTTGGCTACAAAAAAACACACTAGGGCTTATTTTCAGGAGGATGTCTTATTTATTTATGGTATGTACAATGACAATCCAAAATTGGCTGTGACCCTAAAAAAAAAAAAAAAATATATATATATATATATATATATATATTGTGCTGTGTCATTTACCCCTCTTTATGTTCTAAAAAATCTGGACTAAAACAATAAAATGTTTAAAAAAAAAAGTTCCTGTGTCCCCTGTCTTCTCTCCCACTGTCAGCTCAGGAGTCAGCATTATGACATTCTGTAATCCCAAAAATAAACCTTGCATAAAGTCAATGATGTAATCGATTTTGGAAAAAGATTATGTAATGTGCAGTGTGTCTCCTTTTGTAACTTTATTGTGGAAAATACCTTATTTACAGCGCCACGTCACGTGACCCACCAGAGCTCTTTTTTCGAGCTTTGAATACTGCAGAGGGAGGGGCCTAGGATCCCCACTGACATCAGCCCCGCTTCAGGCACTGCAGAGGGAGGGGCCACTGACGTCAGCCTGGAGGAGAGGAGAAGATCTCCAGTGGGTCACGTAAGCGCCCAGCAGAGCTCTAAATAAGGTATTTTCCACAATAAAGTTACAAAAGGAGACACACTGCACATTATATAATCTTTTTACAAAATGGATTACATGTTTTTACAAGGACTTTAACTAGGGCTTATTTTTGGGGTAGGGCTTATATTGCAGCCTTCCCCGAAAATCATTCTAGGTCTTATTTTCGGGGTAGGGCTTATTTTCAGGGAAACAGAGTAGACACACCTCACTGCTCTGAATCAAGCCCATCTGCCACCATAGGAAGTGGCTTCATATGGCGGCACACTAAGAAGAGGAGGAGCCCAATGTGCCAAGGCGGGACCCCAGAAGAGGAGGATTGAAATAAAATGTTTGTTATTATTATTTTAAAAAAAAAACCTTTACAGTCAATTAAAAAAAGTTAAGTTATTGTAAAAATAATTGGATAATGGCGACGTGAATCATATCTAATGTGGTTAAACAGGAAGAATGAAAGTATATGTCAGGGTACATTTTTTTAATTCAGTTTTAGATATAATAGAAAAGGAATAGAACCCCTGTCAGGTTTCCAATGCTGCCTTTAACCCATTTGGAAAGATTTGTTCTCTTTATTTGTCTTCATGATTATTGCAATCAGGACAGCAAAAGACGAAAAAAAAAAATAGTCATAGGTGCTATTGCCCTTTCCTACTCTTATCTAAAACTGAAAAGAAATGGGGCTAAACATTCACCCTAAATATTTATTATTGGGTCAAATGTAATAGCTTCTTCAGAGCAAATCTGTAGGCTGCTAATACTGATTCCCTTCTAAAAATGCTTGGTGCCTGGTTGTCTCTGGCTATAACAGTATATAAAGCCAAAACTTTTTTTCAGAATAGGGAATATTTACGCCCCTTTTAAGGTTCTTCTATTTGTTGTCCATGTCCTTCTGGGGAGATTTTGCTTCACTTCTTTTTACAGAGACGCAGAAGAAAGTAAGAAAAAATGTATTCCAAGCATGGGGATATCCTTTTAATAGTTGTCAACAGAAAATATTTCTCCATTGGAGGATTTCCCCTTACCCCATTTTCTTATGACAGCTTAAAAATATTGAATTTCTCATCGCTTTCTGCACCAGAAATAATAGTCACAGGACATATAGTGGAAACATATTTAGATATGCACTACATCTCTGCGATACATGCACAATTCTCTGCGTTTTACCCCTATGGGCTATGCAAGAAAATCTGTTGATCTGCCAAAATAGGAATCTAATGCTTCTAATTCCTGTTGTGGACTTATATAATTTTTTTGGATTGGTGTCAGCCCTGCTATTTTTTTATTTTTGCTAAACTACCTTAACTCATCCCCTATGCTATTCTCCACAACATAGTGATGAGTTGTTGGTTTCAGGCAAGCATGGGTTTGAGGCTAACTTAACCTGTTCGAGGTATGTGGACCTGGCAAACTGAGGCTGGGTTCAAACATATGCGGATGAAGGTTTGTGCCTTGGGTCAGGTGTGTCCCTTTTCACCAGTCCAGGTGTGAATCAGGTCCGAATTGTTGCCTGAATTTGCACCTGACTCTGACCCAAAGACCCACAGGACCCTTTTTGAATGCGGATTGTGGCTACCTCGGAACTGTGTGAGCTGGCTCCATTGAAAGCCGGTCACACTTGCCTGTCATGCGAATTGGATGCGGGGAAAACCCACATTGGATTCTCATATGTGTGAACCCAGCCTAATGTGCAATGTTGCTAGCATAGCAACCATCCAGCAATAATGCACTTCCTGGCATTTCAATTCAGGTCCGATAGCTTAGAAGAGTAAATATATGGCATCTGAATGAGTCAGCCCCTTCACTATAAAAGGCTGCATTCCCAGTAGCCATATTGAAAATGTCAATCATCACATCTAAATGAGTGTAACCAATTAGATGTGAGGTAGCGCTGTGAGAAAATCTAACACACATATCCTAAGCCAATGTAAACATACCTATGTGCATACATACATTTTTTTACAAACAATAAAATAAAAAAAAATGTTTTCCAATAGTGTGCTTTCGTGTTAAATGTTCATTCCACCAGGGCTCTCTGATTAATAAAATCAAATTTTACAACATCAAAAGTCCATCCAATGTAACTTGGCCTAAAAATCCACACCAAATCACCTTGTGACCAGTGAAACCACTTCCCAATACTCTTTTGCACTCACTGACTGATAATGCTTATCTAAATAGTGTAAAGCAATAATACAACTGAGATGTAGAAACTGTTGTAGATTCCCATAGGAAAAAAAAAAAAAGAAGGAAGGCTAATAGTGTAATTTCACTAGCACAAAATATTTATTTAAATTCCAGTTAAAATGCTACTTACAAGTGTGGCATACAGTATCTCACAAAAGTGAGTACACCCCTCATATAACACTGAAGAAATTACACTTTTCTACAATGTAAAGTAGTGAGTGAACAGCTTGTATAACAGTGTAAATTTGCTGTCCCCTCAAAATAACTCAACACACAGCGATTATTGTCAAAACCGCTGGCAACAAAAGTGAGTACACCCCTAAGTAAAAATGTATGAATTGGGCCCAAAGTTTCAATACTTTTTGCGGCCACCCTTATTTTCCAGCACAGCCTTAACCCTCTTGGTAATGGAGTTCACCAGAGCTTCACAGGTTGCCACTGGAGTCCTCTTCCACTCCTCCATGATGACATCACAGAGCTGGTGGATATTAGAGACCTTGCACTCCTCCACCTTCCATTTGGGGATGCCCCACAGATGCTCAATAGGATTTAGGTCTGGAGACATGCTTGGCCAGTCCATCACCTTTACCCTGAGCTTCTTTAGCAAGGCAGTGTCGTCTTGGAGGTGTGTTTGGGGTCGTTATCATGTTGGTATACTGCCCTGTGGCCCAGTCTCCGAAGGGAGGGGATCATGCTCTGCTTCAGTATGTCACAGTACATGTTGGCAATCATGGTTCCCTCAATGAACTGTAGTTCCCCAGTGCAAGCAGCACTCATGCAGCCCCAGACCATGACACTCCCAGCACCATGCTTGACTGTAGGCAAGACACACTTGTCTTTGTAATCCTCACCTTACATAGTTAGTGAGGTTGAAAAAAGACATCAGTCCATCCAGTTCAACCTATGATGTGTGTGTGTGTTTGCTGTTAACCGTACATTGTATACCCCTGTATGTTGTGGTCTTTAAGGTGCCCATCTAATAGTTTTTTGAAACTATCAATGCTCGCTGCTGATACGACTGCTTGTGGAAGAGATTTCCACATCCTTACTGCTCTTACAGTGAAGAACCCCCTGCGTATTTTAAGGTTAAACCGCCTTTCCTCTAGTTTTAGTGAGTGGCCACGTGTCTTATTGTATTCCCTTTCTCTGAATAGGTTTTTCCATATGCTAGGGTTGCCAGTACAGTATTTGTACATTGATATCATATCCCCCCTCAATCGTCTCTTCTCCAGAGAGAATAGGTTCAGTGCTTGTAGTCTTTCCTCATAGCTGATGTCCTCCATTCCCCTAATTATTTTTGTTGCCCTTCTCTGGACTTTCTCCAGTTCCAGCACATCCTCCCAGAGGACCGGTGCCCAGACCTGGACAGCATACTACAGATGTGGCCGGACCAGAGTCTTGTAGAGTGGGAGCCTCCACACATGCTTGACAGCTTCTGAACCAAATAAGTTTATCTTGGTCTCATCAGACCACAGGACATGGTTCCATTAATCCATGTCCTTAGTCTGCTTGTCTTCAGCAAACTGTTTGCGGGTTTTCTTGTCCATCATCTTTAGAAGAGGCTTCCTTCTGGGACAAAAGCCATGCAGACCAATTTAAAGCAGTGTGCGGTGTGTGGTCTGAGCACTGGCAGGCTCCCACCCCTTCAACCTCTGCAGCAATGCTGGCAGCATTCATACATCTATTTCCCAAAGACAACATCTTGATATGATGCTTAGAATGCACTCAACTTCTTTGGCCTTGGCCAAACGTGCTGCAGCTCAGTTTCAGGGTCTTGTCAATCTTCTTATAGCCTAGTCCATCTTTATGTAAAGCAACAATTCTTTTTTTCAGATCCTCAGAGAAACCTTTGCCATGAGGTGCCATGTTGAACTTCCACTGACCAGTATGAGAGAGTGAGAGCGATAAAACCAAATTTAACACACCTGCTCCTCACTCACTTCTTTACATTATAGCAAAGTGTAATTTCTTCCATGTTGTCACATGAAAAGATATAATAAAATATTTACAGAAATGTAAGGGGTGTACTCACTTTTATGAGATACTGTAAAAGAGAACCCTTCAAAGTTCACATAGAAGTTCTAAGAAAGCCTGGTGCGAGTCCGCCAGTGTGCTGCAAGAACGACTCCTCACCCGGTCCCCTCATCCACAACTACAGCGATATGTCACAGTTGCTGTGGGGTTCGACCCTAATGTGCTTCCTCTATCAACTTTTTTGAAGGGTTCCCTTCTAAAAAGTTGGTAGACGAAAAGCATTAGGGTCGGACCGCACAGCAACTGGAAGTGCAACAGCCGAGAGTACTGGGTGAGACGTCGTTCTTGCAGCACACTGATAGACTCTAACAGGGCTTTCTTAGCACTTCTATGTAAACTTTGATACACTGTCTTTTATAATACACTTGTGAGTGGCATTTTAACTGGGATTGAAATAAATATTTTGTGTTAGCGGAATTACATTTTTAGTCTTCCTTTTTTAATTGTTGCGAGCCATCCGATAAACCCCTAAAGGGAAAGCTCTTGCGAGGAGTAGAAGCCTATTTGAACCTATGTTTGCAGTTTAAAAACCTTATTGCTTATCACTATCTAGATAAGCACTATGAGTCGGTGAGTGTAAAAGAGTGTTGGGAAGTGGTTTCACTTGTCACAAGGTGATTTGGTGTGGATTTTATAAGCCAAAGCACATTGGATGGACTTTTGATGTTGCAAATTGGACTTTATTTATAAGGGAGCACTAGTGGAATGGACATTTAACAAAATATGTGATGACGAGTGAATATGCTTGAAATCATAGAAGAAGGTAAATCTTGAAAATCAATTCTGGAAAGCTTCAAGATTATTAGGCAACGGATTGCCAAACACAGGGCATAGGAATGTTAGGCACTGCCAAGGGGGCATGTAATAATGTAAGAAATATTGTTTAGCAAAGAGAGGCTCCCATTTTATGTAAATTCTAGGGTAACATGGGAAAAACACCAATTTTTTAAATTACATGCTTGGGAGATGCCATTGAGCTATATGAGGCATTAAAGAACAGTATGATTCTCTCACAATCTGAATTATTTCAACTTGAGAAAGTCTTTTTGGTAGCTTTTGCTGCAGTGCCTGATTTTTCTTTTCTAGCAGTAAAAAGTCAGAATTGAGTGGCTGTAGTAGCAAACAAAACAGATCTAAAATATATAGAAAGGTATTTGCTTAGCCTCAAGCCCTAACAGTTGCCAAACAGTGGCAAAAAATCTTTCAGAGCATTGCTTGTGATCTTCTTTTGGTGTAATACCACACTGTATTGTCTACAGAGTTTAATAAAATGACAACAATGTGCAAAAATACTTAAAAACCCAACCCCACAAGGAAAAGACAGTTGCTATTCTGAATTAAGAATGACAATGCCATATTTCAGAAACAATAGCCAGACATATCACACACTGGTTGGAAAATATGCAAGTAGCTTGACTGGGCAGCAATGTAAAACCTAGAAAAAAGGCAATTTTCAAGAAAAATAAATAAAGTGTCAAATTTTAGAGGCAACAACCAGAAATATTGTACAGGCTCACTGCACATTATGTTTACAGTTTTGCGTGGCCACAATGTAAGAGTCAAATTTGTTTGTGAAATATAAGTTACAGTGTATTATGTCAGAGACAACAGCAAGAAATATTGCACAGGCACACTGCATATTATGTAATTTTTTGTACTACCGTGTTTCCCCGAAAATAAGCCCGGGTCTTATATTAATTTTGGCACCAAAAGACACAGTAGGGCTTATTTTCGGGGTAGGTCTTATAATGTTCTGTCCTGTCCCTCTCTGCCCTCCCTGTGTGCCAAGAACCCAGTGTGAACCTAGTTTAGTGTATATAAAATCCTAGGATGCACTTTATTAGTGTTTTATATATGTCCAGTGTGTGTTTTTGTAATACAATAGTGTAAAATACCTTCATTACATCACTGCTGTGTCTCCCACTGTCTCCTGTCTCTCATCCTCTCCTCTCATACCTTGGCTGTCAGAGGGGGATATCAGCCCCTCCCCTCTGCAGTTTACACAGAAGCGCAGGGTAGATTCGATTACAATAGTGTGAAATACCTTCTTCATCGCCGCTCCGGGCTCACCTGATCTGCCGCCCTCTTCTCCCCCGCTGACAGCTGGGGGTCACGGAAGGGCCGATGTATCGAAGGTATTTCCCACAATTCTAATCGAATACCGACGCTTCTGTGTTACACTGCAGAGGGGAGGGACTGAGATCCCCCTCTGACAGTTACCGGTATGAGAGGAGAAAGACAGAATCAGCTGAGAGAAGAGCGGCGATGCAAGGATGGTATTTCACAGTATTATATTACAAAAACACACATTGGACATTATTTAAAACACTAATAAAGTGCATCCTAGGATTTTTCATGCACTAAACTAGGGCTTATTTTCAGGGTAGGGCTTATATTGCAGCCCTCCCCAAAAATAACACTAGGTCTTACTTTCAGGGTAGGTCTTACTTTCGGGGAAACACGGTAGACCGCAATTGCAGACACAACAATCAGAAATGTTGTACAGACTCATTGTACATTATGCACGCAGTTTTACTTGGCTGCAATGTAAGATAGAGTCAGATTTTGTTGTTAATATTTACAATATATTATGTCAGAGACAACAGCCAGAAGTATTTCATAGACACATTGCACATTTTGTAAGGATTTCTACTAGGCCTGCAATTTTAGAGGGAAAGACAAGGCAGTTTTTCTTATCAAGAAATACAAATTAAAGTGTATTATGTCATAGACAACAGCCAGAAGTATTGCACAGACACACTGTACACCATGCAAGCACCTTTACTAGGCCGCAATTGAAGAGGGAGAGACAAGGCAGTTTTTTTATCAAGAAAAAAAAATTACAGCGTATTATGTCAGAAACTACAGCAAGAAATATTGCACACACAGGCTGCACATCATGTAAGAGTTTTTGTTCCCACAATAGAAGAGGGAGAGACAGAGATGGTTTATTATTTACAGTGTTTTATATCAGAAAAAAAAGAGTCAAAATTCAGCTGTGGACAAAATGTATTCCTGTATGCCTTTGGTATGTCATAGAGTAAAACATTGTTTTTTTCACAGGTATTCTAAAATGGGCTGTAAAAATGTGTTGGTATTCCTAGACAAGATCAAAAATGATTGGATAGTAGTGATATTTAACACTAATTGTTTCTGAGATTAGTATCATACATATCACAATTATGAATATTGTTAGACAATATCTTTTTTTATTACATTAAATTTTTATTGAATTTTACAAGAACAGAGTTATACAGGTAACAATACAGATTAAGGAAATGACAGTGAGTAGGTAAATAACACTCTTACATATATGATAAATCCTTATGGAAGGTAAACCATGTGACATCAATAACCATACAATCACTATCACAGCTAGCGGGCAGTAAGAGAGGAAGGGAGGAAGGTAGGAAGGGAGGGAGAGGGGGGGAGGGGGGGGAAGGGGGAAGGGGGAAGAGGGGGGGAGGGGGGATAGGAAGGAAGAAGAAGAAGCAGCAAAAAGGAAGAAGGAGAGAAGAAATGGGGGGGGGAGAGGAAGAGGAGGGGGGGAGGTAAGGGAGGGAGGAGGATGACTGGGGAATCCAGGGAGAGGGAGGAGATTGAAGAAGAAGAAGAAGAAGAAGGGGAGAAGGGAGGAGGAAGAAGAAGAAGAAGACGATGGATATGAGAAGGTAGGGGGGGGGGAGTGAGGAAGGAGGGGAAAGGGGGGAAGGGGGGAGGGGAAGGGCGGAAGAGGGGGAAAAGGGGGGAGGGAGAAGGGTGAAGGGAAGCAGGGCAGAAACGGAGGTAGGACAGGTTAGAGAAGGTTAGGGAAGGGGGAGCGGGAAGTAGGGAGAGAGGAGGGACTGGGCAAGTCATGCTAACCAATATATCGTTGTTAAACAATATCTGTCAGACAATCAGCCAATTTAAATAGAGAAAAGTAGTCACTCTGTTGTTTAATATTATTATGTTCACTCCACAAAACATGGACCAGGCAAACTCCTCCCTACATTGATTTAAAGCATATTCACTCATTACTATTTTCCCTATCACTATTAGGAAAATTTTCAATATTTCAAATTTTTTTATAGTGAGGAGCTGACTTATCCAAATGCCACATATTAGCCCTTCTAAGCCACCCTTCTAAGCCACCTAACCTCAATGGAAAGGCCAGGAAGTACATTATTGGTAGATGGTTGCTATGCTAGCAACATTGCACATTGGTTCACCAGGTCCATGTACCACAAACAGGGTCATTTTGCCTTGAACCCATGTTTGCCAGTTGAAGAGAGAGAGAGATAAAGAGTGTAAATTCATAGTGGGAGCAAGCCGCTGGCTGCGCGCGCTCACGCCCAGAACACGGATATGCAGAATATTGTATATGTACGTGATTCTTCATTCTTCACAGAGTGGCCCCCCTGTAGCAGTAAATCTGCTATGGGTCGGTGGTAAAGCCGTTAAGAAACAAAAAGTACAGTGTATTTTGTCAGAGACAAAAGTCAGAAATATTGCACAGACACACTGCAGGTCATGTAAGTAGTTTTACTACGGCACAATTGAAGAGACACAGATGAGGCAGTTTTTATTGTGAAATAAAAAATTCAAGTTAGACTTACCGGTAACTTGTTTTCCAATAGTCTTTCAGGACAGCACCTTAGAGAGATGGCTCCTCCCTCTCCTCATCAGGAAACACCCCATCCACCAGATTTTAAAAGGAGGCTTCTCCCACCATTCATCAGTTTGTAGAAGAGTACCTCCGGCCCATGCTGGAACACATAAACAGATATGGTTAATCACAGCAATACATTTTATACAATAGGGCGGGATCCTCCTGCTGTCCTGAAAGACTATTGGAAAACAAGTTACCGGTAAGTCTAACTTGAATTTTCCCTAAAACGTCTTTCAGGACAGCACCTTAGAGAGGATTATCGAGACTTACTCAATTTAGGGAGGGACCACAGCTTGCAGGACCTTTCTGCCAAAAGCCTGATCTTCAGCTGCAAAAAGGTCCAACCTATAGTGTCTTGCAAATGTAAAGTAGCTTGACCACGTAGCCGCTTTGCAGATCTGATCTGGAGTGGCACCAGCTTTCTCTGCCCATGTAGTGGCTAACGCTCTAGTAGAGTGAGCTCTGATCCCCTGTGGGGGAGACAATTTCATTTGGGAGTAAGCCTCTGAAATAGCGGATCTGAGCCATCTGGCTATTGATCCTTTTGATGCCTGGCGACCTTTTTTGTTGCCAGAGAAAAGAACAAAAAGAGAGTTTGATGATCTAAACTCTTTAGTAACCTCCAAGTAGTGTATAAGAACCCTTCTTACATCTAGGTAGTGAAAGCTTTCTTCCTTATCTCCTGATGGATTAGGGCAGAAGGTAGGTAACACAATTTCTTGTGAGCGGTTTCTCGTTGAAGCTACTTTTGGGAGAAACCCTGGATCCGTCTTGAGAATTATCCTGTCTGGATATATGGACAAGAAAGGTTCGATAGCTGATAAAGCGTGTAATTCACTGATTCTTCTTGCTGATGTTATTGCCACCAAGAAGACCGTCTTGAGGGTAAGGTTTTTTAGTGTAACCGTTTCTAGTGGTTCAAAAGGTTCCTTTGTGAAGGCCTGAAGGACCACCGACAAGTCCCATTTGGGGAAGCTTCTGACAGGCACTGGTCTGGAGCGGGTAAGGGCCCTGAAGAATCTGATGATTAAAGATTCTGAAGAAATGGGCCTTTCCAAGAATACCCCCAGGGCTGTAACTTGTACCTTGAGGGTACTTACTGCCAAACCTTTTCCTGCGCCCTCCTGTAGGAACTCCAAAATTGAAGTAATACTGTTCAATTTTTGATCTTTCGATTCACACCAGGTATTATATGTCTTCCAAACTTTTGCATATATATATTCCTTGTGACTTTTTTCCTACTGGAAAGTAGAGTAGCAATTAATGCGTCTGAAAATCCTTTCCTTTTCAGCAGTTGCTCCTCAGATACCAGGCGGTGAGCTTTAGCTTTTCCACTTCTGGATGATAGACTGGACCTTGAAGCAGTAGGTCTTGACGAAGAGGGAGCTGAAAAGCAGGTTTGACTGATAGTTGAAGGACAGTCGAAAACCAAACCCTTTTGGGCCAATAAGGTGTGATCAGGATCACTGAGGCTCTTTCCATTTGGATTTTTCTCAATACCAACGGAATGAGCTGGAAGGGGGGGAAGGCATACCCCAACCTGAACCTCCAGGGATGTGCCAGGGAATCTACTCCCAGAGAGTTGTCGTTTCTGTGGAGTGAGAAGTAAAGTGGAAGTTTTGCATTTTCTTTCGTTGCAAACAGATCCACCTCTGGCTTTCCCCAAGTCTTGGTTATCAACATGAAGACTTCTGGGTTCAAGCTCCATTCTGCTTCTCGGATCTTCTGCCTGCTTAAATAATCCGCCACACTGTTTAGTGTACCTTTTAGGTGGATTGCTGACAAGGAAAGTAACTGCCTTTCCGCCCATTGCAGAATTTCCGTTGCCAAAAGCTGTAGGGTTTTGCTTCTTGTGCCCCCTTGCTTGTTTAGATATGCCACTGTAGTGGCGTTGTCTGAAAGGACTTGAACATGAGTCCCCTGAAGATTTTGAGAGAAGGCAGTTAGGGCTAGGCCGACTGCCTTTAATTCCTTCCAATTTGAGGATTTTCTTGTCTCGGTCTGAGACCAAACCCCCTGTGCCAGGTTTTGGTTCCAGTGGGCTCCCCACCCCCACCTGCTGGCATCCGTTGTTAACCTCTGGTCTGCCGGGAAGGACCAGGCCAAACCCTGAGACAAGGTTATCCGATTTCTCCACCACCAAAGGGACCTCTTGACCTTGGTGGGGATTTTTACCTTTAAGTCCAAAGTCTCTGGATTGTGATCCCAGATTCTGAGAAGGAAATATTGGAGTGGTCGAAAATGCAGCCTTGCCCATTGGACAGCTGGAATTGACGCAGTCAGGTTTCCAAGGACTGACATGATCTCTCTGATCGACCACCACTGATTTGTTTGTAGCCTTGCTACCAAATTCTGTATTTTGACCTGTTTGTCTTCTGGTAGGAAGATTCTTTGTTCCACAGAGCATAACTGAAACCCTAGGAACTGAACCCGCTGAGCCGGTGTGAGATTCGATTTCTTGATGTTCACTATCCATCCCAGAGCTTCTAGATGACCTCTTGCCTTGTGCAGGTCCTCTTGAAGTTTTTCCTTTGACGGGGCAAAGAAAAGCAGGTCGTCCAGGCAAGGCACCACAGAGATTCCCTGAAGGCGGAGGGGAGCTAGACACTCTGCCATTACCTTCGTAAAAATACGAGGGGAGGATGATAGCCCGAAAGGGAGTGCTTTGAATTGGATATGGAGCATTTCCTTTCCCAGATTTACTGCCAACCTTAGGAATCTCTGTGAGTGAGGGGCAATAGGGATATGTAGGTAAGCATCCCTTAAGTCGATTGATGCCATGAAGCATCCTTTTGTTAACAGGGTTCTGACTGAAAATCCCCCGATGGTTTCTTTATCAAAAATATGTGGGAATAAAATCCCTGATGTTGTTCCTCCACTGGAACTGGACAGACAACTCCCTGTCGCCTCAGGTCCTTTAACAGGTCCATCATAGCCAGGGCTTTTTCTGCATCTCTTGGGAGGTTTGTTGTAGCCTTGGGACAGCATACCCAGAATGTATTGATTTTCTGTTATGGCTGCCCAATAGGGGAGGAATTCCCTCAATCTTCCTCCCACCGGCAATGTCTTGTCATTGTGTTTTGTTGGTTGACACAGGAGGATGGAAGAGAACACCTCCTTTCCCTTTGGGTTTTTGTGTCGACCAGTTTCTTCTCTTCTCCTGGGGTCTGCTATTTTGCTGAGCTTTTTGAGGTCGAAAAAGCTTCTTTGCTGCCTGTTTCTTCTTCACAGGAAAAGACTTCTTTTTGTCTGCTGTTCTATCTAGAACAGAGTCTAGCCCAGGCCCGAATAGTAGATCCCCTTGAAAAGGAAGTCCACACAGCTTATTTTTAGAAGCTGTATCTCCAGGCCATGTCTTTAACCAAAGAGCCCTTCTGGCTGAGTTGGATAAAGCTGCAGATCTTGCTGTCATCTTCACTGACTCTGCTGAAGCATCAGCAATGAAGGCTATGGCCGTGGAGAGCGTGGAAAAGGAATCCAAAATTTCCTGTTTAGGTGAGTCTGCTGTGATGTGTGCTTTTAGCTGGCTAAGCCAGTATTCCAAATTCCTGGACACACAGGTTACTGCCATGGCAGGTTTCAGACTCCCCATGATGGATTGCCAGGATCTCTTAAGTTGCTGGTCCATCTTCTTATCCATGGGATCCCTCAGTATTCCCATGTCTTCAAATGCTAGGTCTGTTGACCTAGAAACCTGGGAGAAGGCTGCATCAATCTTTGGCATCTTATTCCAGGGAGCTCCTGGGTCCTCATCAAAAGGAAATCGCCTTTTAAAGGCTTTAGGGAAGAAGGTTTTCTTTTCCGGATCAGTCCACTCATGTTTAATTGCATCTGAGATGGTCTGATGCACTGGGAAGATACGGCCCTTAGGCTCTTCCAAGCCTGCATACATTTTGTCATGTAGGGACAGTTCCTTCTTTTCCTCCTCTAGACCCAGGGTGATGTAAACTGCCCTCAGGAGACCATCCACTTGCTCTAAGGATAGTTTGTATTTAGTGGGCCTGCTTTGTGCCCCTCCCTCCTCTTCTTCCTCTGAATCCTCCTTGGAATGTGAGGGGGAATTATCTCCTTGGGTGGAAGGAACCCCTTCTGTCCCCACCGAAGGAAGCAATTGTGAACCCTGAGAGGACAGTGAGGCTGATGGCTGACTCAGGGCAGGGTCCTGTAGGGATGACCGAAAAGATTGGATGGTAGCATCCAATTCCTTCCTCACAGATGCGACTAAATCGCCACAAACTGTAGATGCTTCTTCCTTTACTAGTGCATCAATACATCCCTGGCAAAGTGTCTTTTTCCAACTTTCCGACAACTTTGCTTTGCATGAAGGACACTTTCTCTTGAAAACAGTTTCAGAGCTTTTAGCCTGGAAGACATGAATGGGAAAACATACACATGCTTCTTAAAAGTCAGCCTGATTCTCAGGGCCACCAAAGGTGCACAGAAAGACATTTAAGGGAAGTCCCATGTGCCCTGACAGGCCCCCAGCCACCGGGGGGAAGATAAAAGGGATGGAGAGAGACCCCACAGTAAGATAGGCCATATAAAGATACCCCTTACCTGGGCCTTACTGGTGCCTGTGCCTGTCCCACTCGCTGAAGAAGCTTCCGTCGCTTGGCAGCGGTATCACCCGTGGCTTCGGTACCGGTTCCGGAGACCAAAGCGCACCTGCACTGGACCGGATCCGGAATAAGGCACCAGCTTGCTCCTCCCTTCTTCCTCTGCGTCCGGCGGAAATGACGCCATACGCCCCCTGCAGAACGCTGCCCTTTCCGGAACCTCACTTTCGGTCCGGACGAGCGTCACTCGATCCGGAGAAATGGCGGCAAATTTGAAAAAAAGGCGGCGGACCTAAGAAAAAAACGTTCCGCTCCTCCAAGATGCCTTCCCAGGGCTGTGCTCTGCGGGGTCTTGACTCAGCCTAGAGCACTGAAGAGGAAGAAGGAGCCCATGCACTGCAGTCGGTCGCGTGAATGGGAGAAGCAATCGTCTCCAAAAAAGGGTAGGTGGACGTAGGAAGCCCGGTCTCTCAGGATAGCACCTTAAGAGCCCAGTTCCCCACAGAGGTGTTCCTCGGCCGGAGGAAACACAAAAACTGATGAATGGTGGGAGAAGCCTCCTTTTAAAATCTGGTGGATGGGGTGTTTCCTGATGAGGAGAGGGAGGAGCCATCTCTCTAAGGTGCTGTCCTGAAAGACGCTTTAGGGAAATTACAGATTATGCCAAAGAGAAAAAACGAGAAGTGATGCACAGATACATTGCACATTGTCTAAGCCTTATTATTAGGCTGCAATGTACGAGAGAAATATGAGACAGGTTTACCATTAAAGAAGAACTCCGGGATAGGCAAAAAAATCCCATATTAGTAAATCCACCTACACAAAAGACTAAACAATTATTACATTTGTGAAATTCCTTACCGATGAAGAGAAAAGTATAATTGAATTTGCAGGAAGTCAGCTCTGTAATTCAAAAGATAACAGCCTCTGCTCTGCCAAGGAGGAGGTGTTACAGAAGGGATTGCATCATATCCTCTCCATGCTCTCTGCAGGAAAAGGAACTACATTTCAAATGAACCTTTGGGAATTGCCATGAATGTGGGTGGGTACACTAGGCCTGTACATGTTAAATATGAATTCACCCACTTCAACATAAATCACACCCCCTCATTCTCAGTCACACTGCTGAGTACACAGTTAGATGACAATCTTAGAAACCGTAAGCATGCTTTCTATGTAGTCTACATTAACCACTTCTGGACCGAAATGTTATACCCCCTAATGACCAGGCCACTGTAACTGTATTTTAACTGACAACTGCATGGTCATGCGCTGCTGTACCAAAATAAAACTGATGTCCCTTTTTCCCCACAAATAGAGCTTTCTTTTGGTGGTATTTGATCACCTCTGCGTTTTATTATTTTTTGTGCTAGAAACAAAAAAAGACCAACAAGTTTGAAAAAACAAACACGATTTTTTACTTTCTGTTATAAAACATATTCAATATAAAAATGTAAAAAATCACATTCCTTTATCAATTTAGGCTAATATGTATTCTGCTACATATTTTTGGTTAAAAAATCCCAATAAACATATATTTATTGGTTTGCGCAAAAGTTACTGTACCTACAAACTAGGGGATAGATTCATGACATTTTTTTTTTGTTTTTTTACTAGTAATGACGGCGATCAGTGATTTTTAGCAGGACTGCGACATTGCGGCAGACAGATCGGACACCTGACTGACACTTTTGAGGGAACCAGTGAAATTACTACAGTAATCAGTGCTGAAAATATGCACTGTTACTGTACTAATGACACTGGCAGGGAAGGGGTTAGCACCAGGGACGAGCAAATGGTTAAGTGTGTCCCTGTGGGATGCTTTCTAACTGTGTGGGGGATGGACTCACTAGATGAACACAGAGATCCGTGTTCCTAAATAGCAGGAACACAAGATCACTGTGTTTATCTCTGACAGAACATTGGTCTGCCTTGTTTACATCTGTAGACTGCCGTCCTGTCTCTCTGACGAGTGATCGCAGGTGGCCGGCAGACATTGCGTCCCCCGGATTCACTGATTTGCTCCCCTTCTGGCCAATCAGTGCACGCATCCCCGCTGGCTATTGCTCAAAAGGACGTACAGGTATGTCATTTCACGCAATAGAGCCGGCCTGCCACAGTATATGTACTACTGGTGGTTAGCAAGGGCTTAATTAAATATTGAATTCTTCCTCTACTAGGCTTTCTTTTACTGGCTTGGCTTGGCTGCTACCTTCCCATGCCATCTCTCCCCCTCCAGCTACAACAGAAGATAAACATATTGCCCTTGCATGCTTTATTTATTTATTACTGAACAGTAGACACATACCCATAATTGTATATTTTCACCTGCTATATTCTTCTGCAGTTCAGTATTAGAAATATTTCTCCTCCTTTAGCTTTAAAATCTTACTAACAGCATTTAGTGCTTTTAAGGTGTATGTGAGCACATCCCTAGCCACAACACAGAAAGAGCCAGGACATGCTGCTTTATATCGGCATGTGGCACAGGTAAACATTGGCATGAGAAAAATGTAAAAAAGTGCAGCGCTAACTTACTAATCAATAACATAGTAATGGTGGAACCATCGAATGTATGGAAATCTCAATAAACTCAATGTAACGTCACCCCCCTATAGATATTTGGGATAAAAATTTGCTTCAAGTGCAACGACTTTTAGTTGGGAGGTTCCCGCCATTATTGCACTTTGAAATTTTTTATTTAATAGATTGCTACACTGAATTTTATATATTTTAGTTGCTATTATAATGTGAATTATTGTATTGAAGCTATTTGTATTGCAAATATCTGTACAGGGGTTTCTACCATTCTTGCTAAATTTTATTTATGTCTTTGGATGTGTGACATCACATATCACTGATATTATTGCTGTTGAAGTTAATCTGTATTGCAAATATCTATAGGAGGGATTCCCACTGTTCCTGCTAAATAAAATTTTTACGTCTAATTTTCAGTTTGATGTGTATTGTATGTGACCTTACATATCACAGAGACCAATTTTGGGGTAATACTGATATTTATTGAGATTACCATACATTAGAGGGCTCTACCGTTATTGTTAAGTCATTGATTAATAAGGTAGCGCTGTACTTTTTTTTGTGGTGTGGGAACAAATAACAGTGCTTAACAGCAAGCCTTTTACTGACAATTTTTTATGTTACATCCAGTAGTTCCTTGTAAATAGTAGCGCAGTGATTAACTATTATACTAAACATCGGCATGTGGCAAAAGTTAACATCGGCATGTGAAAAAAAAAATAAAAAATATTGGCCACCAATATTATAAATCACGATATAATACATATTAGGCACAGTTTCTCTAGGAGTTTTTTTGCGTGAGTATTTTGAGATGAGCTGGGGCAGCAGGTTGTATTTTAGCTTAGTCTTGTTTTGTGGATGTATATTTAGTGTATTTTAATATAACATATGATAAAGATACTGATAAATTTTACAACTGGGAGCTGTTATACATTTACATCTATATTTACATGTGTATTTTTGCTTCACATTCCTTTGGATAATACTCCAGTGACTACGGAGGGAGAGGTTGAACTTAAATATACAGCGTTTGACAAACAAAATGTGGGTATGACCCACTTTTTCTGCAGTAATCCCCCCGTTCACACTGAATCCAACTTTGAAATCATGCAACTTCACTTCACTCATGTTAGTGCGCCTTCAGGTACAACTTCATTAACAGATGTCTATACAAGCCGCACCTGAAATTGCCAAAAAGAAAAAAGGAACCTTTTTCCAAATCAGAGCTGCACCACAAAGTTGACGTTGCACCGATTCAAACAGTTCTATTGCCGACAAAAAGGTACGACTTGTGATGTGATTTGGTCCTGTCAAATTGCATGACAAGTGGCACCGGTGTAACTGGGGCCTAAAGGATCAGTTGAATTTAAAGCAGCACAGCACAATCCGAAGCAAAGCAAGTCCAATAGAACCTCTGAACTATCATGTGCACTGCTTCATTATTGTCAATGGATCACACACAGTCAGGAGGGAAAAGGACAGGTAAAAGCCGTTGCAGAGTAACCCTTCTGTCAGTATTCACTATGCAGTGACTCTACCTACTAAACTTGTAAGGTTTTTCTGGAGGTGGCCGAAAGACTGAGGATTTGAGACTCCAAGAAGTATTGGTTGGTCTATAGAGCAGAATGTGATGACAGGGTCTCTTGAAGCAGGTTCTTACAGTTTCTCTCCCAATCTTCCAGCAATTTAGAAACCATAGGCATATAAAGGAATTAGAATTTGACTCAATTTTATTTTATTGCCATCCAGCCACAACCCACTGCCCTGATCTTGTCCTCTCCGAAAGACAACATTTTAGAGATAATTTTAGAAATGAAAAATTTGAAAGATAGACAAGTTTGGGAGACATCAGATCCAAACTATTCTTTCAAATATCCGATTTAGTTATATAATAAACACTAGCGTAGATTACATGTTTTTCTCACAGCATAGAGTGACTATAAAATAACGATGATGTGTTAAAGCTGCCAGAAGCTGTAATCAGATGTAAGACAGCAATCAGACTGGAACAAGCAGGCTCTTGGAAGAACGTCCCCGATACTACACAACAGTGAAGCCTTGTCTGGACTTCTTAATTTGGCTTATAAATGACTTATGCTGCAAAACAAAAAGGCTTGGGAAATATGTGACCTGCTTCAATGCTTCTACACTGAGATCAATGGTTGATAAAATTGAGGTTTTATAAAGCTAAGTATTTATTTGTATTAGGCAGCTGCGGATTACTGTGTGCAGGCCAGTAGCTGTCCTAGAAGTAAGGCTTGCGTGATAATGACTTTAGCATATATTTTGCATAAATAGTATGTATATATAATTATATTAAACAAATAGTGCACTCTAAAGCTCAACTCTGGGCAAAATGTTTTTTTTTCATTGAATAGTCATCCAGCAGCAACGCCTATGAGTGCAAGATGTCATTGACCCACCCCTTTGGGTTGGGGTGGAGGGTCACAATAGTGTCCTTTACTTAATGATGCAGAGAACAACACTGGTGTCACCACATCAACACCATTGTCTGTATTTTTAAAGGCCACTCAGCACCAGGGAAGAACCAAAGAAAATATGACCCTGTACATTTCGTGAAGATATCTGAAAAAAACAAATACACTTGGAAGGTGGTGGACAAGGTGCTGGGAAGAGGGGGGGGGGGGATCTGGCTTTTCTGTGCTAGATAATATACAGTACAATTATCGAAATCTCAAGATAAACAAAGTATACTATTCCAAAGTTCCACCAATTACACCTCACGTTGAGGCATATTTCTGTAGCAAGGTTTCCAGGCCTATGGCCTGATGTGGGTCTGCCATTAGTACCAGTGATCTCTCCAGCCCATGTGAGCTGCGACCCTGGGTGTGACAACTGAAGCAGTGACAACTTCGGCATCTTTGTTTGTGGTTTTTATTGGAATAAAGGGTATGGGAGAAGGGAATGAGTGGGATACACCTTGAGGCTTAATCTAATTACAATTGGGACTTTACTTCTGAAATGCCCGTTGGCGCTTCCTTGATGCCAGCCGGCGCCAGCCAACGCTCACTGACACTGAGAACACTCTGTAGAACAGAAGAAGTGCTGAATCCTCGACTTATAGTCCAGAAGATTCAAGACTGAGAACTGTAAAACTCCTGACACTGTTGCACTGTGAAAGTCACTGAATACTTTCCCCCGCCTGGCACAGCTTGAGGTAGTATATAATAGAACTCTGTATAGCTGTCACTTTAACTGGCACACTCTGTGCAATTTCAGGGCTCAAACTGCAGGTGCCCCCTTTGACCTTGAACTCTTCAGGCTCCACTGACTATGTACGCCCTCTGTAGCTTCAGGGTCCTCGACCTAGGTACCCCCTTTACAGCTAGCTGACACTGGATCCCAGAACCTCTTCCGGAGTGGTCCCCTCTAACTTCAGGTAGACCCCCAGGGGCAATCCTCAGTACTCACGACCTGTGTAGGCTTTCCTAGGACTGGACCCCTCTCTCTCTCCGCAGGCTCACGGCACACCGGATCCCCTCAGCTCAACTCAGCACTTTCTGGACACTCAGGCAACACCCTGAGACATCCGCCTTCCTCAGACAGGAGGAGAGACAGCTGCACTCTCCTTCCTGGGACTCTGCTCCCGCCAAAGGCACTGTGCCATGCACTTCCCCCCAAACTTATACCCTTTCCCAGAATCCTTTGCAGCATAATCTGCCTTCTGGGGTAGTTACAAGCTGGGATGTGTCCCCTGATTGGGCTTCCCACACTGCCCTTTGAGAATCCTCTCACAGGAGTCAGTGGGGATACTTCTCCCCTCAGCAGGCACACCTGGAAGCCCTGACACCCTAGCTAAATAAATCACAGCCCTGCTGTTAGGCAGACAAGGCTCACTATACATTTACCTAGCACCTAACTGTAGGGTGCTACATTTATGATGTGTCAAAAGATCATGCACTGAGAAAAACTGGAATTATACAAAAAAAAGGGGAAACTGTGCAATCCATAACTGGCCTTTGCAGCCAGCAAGGTGCACATGAAAGGGCACTGTGCACATCACAACCAAACAAAAAAAAAGGGACCTTGGCGTTGACACTGTAGCTTACGCATATATTTGTAAATGTGCACAAAAAAAAGCCTTTGTTTTTAATGTAAACGGTTAGACAGGGTCAATTTGGTTGCTTTGCAGGCTGGCTGCTAAGTGCGCTGGGGAAACCTTTTGTTTGTTTGTGAAATACTGGAATAAACCACATTTACAAAAGATATTCACAATCTGCATTCTCCCATGTGTGGGGATCCATTTGATCCCCTAGCCTTCTTCCAATATGTAAGTGCTAATGCCTAATATTTGGCCACTCAAGGACCCAACACTCTCACACTGGGACAGGGAGAATGTCCTTACATGTTTCCCTATTTTTCTTTGTAATGGCTGGACCTAGGTGCAGGTTCACTTTACTCTCCTGTCCATCATGCTGTATTTAAGGCCACCACACATTACAATCTGATCTCCTTTAGTATGTAATACAAGGGCCCGCCAGATTCACTACACATTGATTGAGAAGTGTAGGTAGGTCATTGTATTAAATTGTTTTTGGAAACCTAAAGTTGGTTGCACACCAATTGCATAGTCAGATGTGTGTGGTGACCCTTAGAAACACCTGTAGATATAGATTTATGCAAAGAATTAAAGTGATAAAAATCGAATGTGATACTTAAATAAAATTTTGAAGTGGATCTTGCATCGAAATCCAAGGTGCCGCTATTTGGTAGAAAAATAGAAAAAAAATTGAAGGAAATGACACTCGTGCAGGAGCATATTCTCTCAGGATTTGTGATTTTTTGGCATTCCCAGGATCATGCAGTGAGGCTGAATGATGTCATCGGAGCCTAGGCTAGTAGACCACAAAGGAAGGTAAGTAACACCTCACTTTGTTCCTCTTAATTATTTTTTCCTACATTTACATGAGGTCATGGGGAAACAAGTAAATGGTATTACCTCGTATTTCAGTACAAGGTTCACTTTAAATACATTTTTTGCCCAACAAGCATCTGATTATTTTTCTCTTTAACTTTCAGAGGTGACACTTAACATTAATTGTGATTTTTCACTGAGCTCCGAATGGATAAAGAAATTTTGTGGAGAATATTGTATGACGCAAAGCAGTCAAGAGAAAAGAAAATCATGGCTTTATTTTTTTGTCTGGGACCGTGTTTTCTTTCAAAGAATTAAATTTGTTTCCCATAGAAAGTGAGCACTAAGAATGCAAGAGGGAACGATCAGATTTCATCAGAGAATATATTCCAGTAATTGAAGTCGTTGTGTAGTAATCCTCTTGTACAGACGATTTTTAGTCCAGCACAGCAGGTGGTAAAGCAGTGAGTAAAAGGTGACAACATGGTAATCTGCTCTTTCCTTTACTTAAGCCTGTTTCAGAATTCAGCGTCTTTACTAATAAACAAACTTGTGATTTTTGTTGGGATTTTTAAGGATTGTATCACTTTAAAGAAAAACTCAAAATTAAATTTAGTACTGAACATGTTAAGGGAATAATTGGTACTCCATGGCTGCTTTTTCTAAATTGCATTTACCTGTGTTTAGTACAGGACCAAAGTGAAGAAGGTCCTGTTTCCTGTTTATTTCAGTAACATCAGAAATACTGGCAATAAAGATGCAGGTAGAGGGAAGAGCTGGAAGAGTGGAAGAGTAAAGGCCCGTACACACCATAAGAAAATCTGTGGGGAAAATTCGTCCGAGGACCGATCTGCCGATTTTCGGATTGTTAGTATGGTGCTTTCGACAGCCAACTCCGACTTTTCGGCTGACAAAATCCTGATGTGCAGGCTATATAATTTTTGTCGTCCGTCAAAACAACGTCCGATTTTTGTCTCATTAGTACAGATTTCGATGGAAAAAAATCTTAAGAGCAAGACTAGGCATGCTCAGAGACGAAAGAACACATACAAAACAATTCAACACATGACATCACTTCTGAAGTAGAATTCTGTCGTATGGGAAAATTTGTATGAAAAAAACCTCTTCACTTTCCACATCAGACTAGCATGCCACAAAAAACGGACGACAGATCTTTCGATAATCTGATCGTGTGTATGGGGCTTTAGACTCTCATGCTTCTGTTGTAGACAACTAACCACTTATAGATCACCTATGGATCAGAGAGATAGTTTGTTTATACCTGTGGTGGCAATGCTGACATTCAGAACTCCTGCTAAAAAGTTAAAAGAGTGCTATGTTCTGATCAGTTGAGGCCATTTGTACAATAATGTATGTCAACCTATTTCAATAAGGAACAGCATGTGTCTCCAGCATAATTATAAGTGTTACTTTTTCATTTTAACACACCTCCAAGGTGACCACTGCCTTGCTAAAGAAGCTGAGGGTAAAGGTGATGGACTGGCCAAGCATGTCTCCAGATCTAAACCCTGTAGAGCATCTGTGAGGCATCTTCAAATGGAAGGTGGAGGATCGCAAGGTCTCTAACATCCACCAGCTCCATGATGTCATCATTGAGGAGTGAAAGGAGGACTCCAGTGGCAACCTGTGAATCTCTGGTGAACTTCATGCCCAAGAGGGTTAAGGCAGTGCTGGAAAATAATGGTAGCTACACAAAATATTGACACTTTGGGCCCAATATGGACATTTATTTTACTTAGGGGTGTACTCACTTTTGTTGCCAGCAGTTTAGACAATGATAGCTGTGTGTTGAGTTATTTTGAGGAGACAGCAAATTTGCACCGTTGTACAAGCTGTACACTCACTACTTTACAGTGTAGCAAAGTGTTATTTCTTCAGTGTTGTCACATGAAAATATATAATAAAATATTTACAAAAATTAGAGGGGTGTACTCACATTTGTGAGATACTATATATATATATATATTGTGAGGGATTAGCTCGGTGGTAGGCGTATGGGTGACCCCTTTGGGGGTGCGTTTTCACAGAGATAGCCGATTAGAGGTTGAAAAACAAGACTGATTTATTCATGCAATTTACTTAACACAATTGCAAGCATCAAAACAGCCAAAATAAAATAAAAGACAAAATAAATCCTTGCCTCTGTGGGCGGCTACCTTCTCACAGCTGGAACCTACCTAAGAAGTCTTTCCAACCTACTGTTGGGCCGACACTGCTGATCCTACAGCAGACACTCAAATGTCCATTTGTTTGCTTTTCACACAGCACAAACATTGTCCATTGAACATGTCCCTTTGTTTTCTTTCACACAGCACATGTTCATTTATGACAGGATCCTTTACTCTTCAGATTCTTCACATGGAACACAGTTCATTTAACCTTTGAGACGTCTTCACTCGTGGTTACCCTCCTTAGCTTCACATCGCTTTAGGGGGTCTTCTCCCATTGCTCACCAGCTTGTCGGGAGGCACACATCCGACTGTCCCCCTCTCCCAGCCCACACGGCGACAGGCGGCAGCAGTCCTTCTCCCATGCCCACACGGCGTTGGGAGGCACACGTATGTCTGTCCTCCTCTTCCCAGCTCACACAGCGACAGGAGGCAGCACTCAATAGATTTTCTCTGGACAAATTATAGAGTCCTTGATCTCCTCATTCTGAACAGCTGAATGGTTTTCAACTTCCTGCTGGCTCTCTCTGCAGCCAACACCCTATAGTATCAGTGAACTTTCAAAGCAGGTGGGAATGTGTCTCCTCTCAGTGACTACATTCCCAGATTTACCTGACTTCCTGTCACATACCCCCCCCTCTTGTTTCAACCCTAGGGTTGGGACACATATTTCCAGGCACGCATGTGTCAGGCACTGCTGACTCACTGATAAGCCTCCTATTATCCTCAAGCTTCCGGATGAAACTGTTTTGTCATCTTCATTGACAGATTTCTCATAAATGCCACACAGTTTGTCTCTCATCTCATATACACATTCTTCAACTGCATTTTTGGCATCATTTTGCTCCTTCTCGTTTCTGTCATCTTCATTGACAGCTTTCTCATAAATGTCAGACAGCTTGTCTCTCATAACCGTCTGTCCAATCCACCATGGAGGACCGTGATCCATAGGCAACTCAATTGGGCTAGTCTTAATGTCTTCAACATTCTTAAGACGCCTCTCTCTGCAATCCATAAATGTTTTCCACAAAACTTTGAGAACCTTTGCTTCACTAAGCTTTGTTCCAAGTAGGGACTCTTGACATCCCTCTGTGACTTGAGTTGCCTCTCCATACATCTGTACACAATCATTGACTTTTTGTTGTAAAAGGGAATGATCTTCCTTCTTGAGCTTTGCTTGCTCTAAGATGCTGTGCAGAGGATTTTCCAATTGAGACAACAGGCTGTCACACATTTCTTCAAAGTGACCCCTGTTCCTTTTCCCAGAGATATCAATATCATTCACCAAACATTTCATATTCATAGGCAGATCGGAAGCATTTGCACTCATCAACTTCTTAAACTTTTCGCCCTCCTGAGCGAGTCGCAGTAAAGGCCTACTATTTGATTTGATATTCAGTTTATATTTCTTGCCAAACTCTTCACAGAAGTAGTCAACCAGAACATCATCAACTTTCCTTACACCAACATAGGGGTTAAAGGCAACAACACAGTTGAACCCAGCGATCTGGGTGGTATCCATTATAGACCTCCTCTCTGCATCAGTGAAGAAGCATGGAACTGCAACACATTCTTTTACAGGTTTCTTCAATGCACTTTCTGCTGAACTATTTGACCGCTCAAGGTCACCTAGTTCTTTTTCTCTATCTGAATTCCACATGGAATGCATCTCAAGATCATGATCAAACTTCTGCCACCCGTCTTTCACCAGTTCCATTTTGGAAACACTCCCTGAAAGGCACTTATTCATTTGCTTCACGTTTTCACCAACAGCCTTAGTTTTCCCCACTAGGTTTTCAGCCTGAACTGAGAAATCATCACATTTCTTACTCAGCTCCTTTGTTTGCTGAAGTTCTAATGATACATTTTCCAATGCTTGAAGTTTTTGAAGGAACGGTTTATTCCAAAGGGGTGATTCAAGCCACATGTCATCACATTTCTGAGGCTCACTCAGGACAGACCCCAAAACACTGATCCTTTTAAAAACTGCATCAGGCACACTATCCCCTCTTTGGGACAGATCCTCTGTTGCCTGGAATTCCTCTTCCAGTTCCTGCAACGGAATCTTCATCTCTTCTACTTGCTGTTCTAAGGCTCGCTTAGACTTTTCTAGCTCCTGAACTCTTTTCACAACATCATCCTTGGAGCTGACCAATTCTTCCATTTCTGTACGCAGCTGTTTGTTAACACTTTCTAGTTCAGCCTTACACTCTAGAGCTTCCTCCAAAGAGCGAGCCAAGAACAGGGCTTTGCTCTCGTTATCACGCGCCTCCGTTTTTTCACGGTCGCGTTCTTCTGCATATTTTGCAGACACAGTCTTCTCCTCACCAAGCATCTGATCAAGCTTCTTTTTCACATCTTCAACACACTCTAATGAACCAACGCTTTCTTCCATGCGTTTTTTCATATCTGCTATCTGAGCTTGCAATGTTGCGACTTGCTCTGATAGGTTTTTCTTTTCTTCCGCCTCCTCTTTTAATTGTTCCAGGAAGCCATTTTTCTCATCTTCCATTTGTTTGAGCTTTGTGCTAAAACTCAGCCTTTGACACCTCTCTTCCTGTAAGAGTTCCTGCGTGTCTTGCAGCTGCGATTCCAAGATAGAAAAATCTTCCGCAATTTCTCTAGATTTGCTGTCTGCTTGAGAAAGCTGATTTGTAACATTGTCCAACTCAACCTGCAGTCGGTTTGCCTTCTCTAACAGCTTAGCACACAATCGGTCACCTTCTGACACCTTGACTTGCGATTCCAGAAGCCGTGCCTCTACTTTTTCCCTCTTATGTTCACAATCTCCTTTTCCCTGCATAAGAGCCTTCACCTCATTGGCTAGTTTCTGGGAATGAGACTGTAATTCTGCCACACAGGCTTCTTTCTCCTTTAACTGCTGCTGGAAACGTTGGGCTTCACCTTTCCAACTTTCACAGTCTGCACGTAATTCATCTACCACATTGCTCAAAGTGGTGAGCTCATACACAGTACTCAGTAATTTAGCCTCTCTTTCACTTTTCTCGTTGTCGCTGAGAGACAATGTCGTTTTCAGAGCGACATTCTGTTCCTGCGACTCCTGCAGGTCTATTTTTGTAACTTCCAAACACTGAAGACTTTTTTCCAGCTGATTACGCAACTCCAACATTTCACACATACTTTGCTTCTGCAAAGTCTGAATTTCAATTTCCTTTTCCATGAGGATGGTATCTTTCTCCTTTATAGTGTCTTGACATTTTTGCAACTCGACCAAAAGAAGAGCAGTGGATTCTTCCCACTGTGACACATGAGACTTGAGTAGTTCATTCATTTCCTGCAAGTTTCTATGCTCCATTTTAAGCAATTCCAAGGCTTGTTCCTTTTCTTCCATTTTCCGTTGCAAGGCATCCAACTCAGCCCTGCACACATACTCGGTTTCCTCCAAACCGATGGCCTCCATTGGCTGCTGGCGTCTCTGTTTCCAGCCTGCCATGCTCTCTTGATGAGCCTTTTGTTGAGCTGCAAAGCTCCGTTGTTTCAGCATCTCCCCCATTTTGGGTTTACTTTTCATCTGAGCACACTGCGTCTCCATAGCAGTTTCATCAGTGTTGCTAGGGACAACAACCTTCCTCTTTAGTAGACTCTCTTTAGGCATGGATGGGGCTGGTTCAGACGGTAACATCCCCTCCATCCATAGAATCCGGTCTCTCATTTCATCTATCTTTGCATTTTTCAGGCGTTTGGATCGCCCCATCTTCAATAACTCCACAAATTTTTCACAGTCCAGCAAAAAATTTTCAGACCACTGTCTCTTTAACACATGTAGTTTTTCTCTCTCTTGCAAGATCTCTTTTCCTGCACACACAGTTTGTGCAGTCACTTGCACCAGACACAACAAAGTTCATCAAATAATTTTGAGACCGCTGTCTCTTTAAAACACTTTTTTTTTTTTTTTCTCTGTCAGGATCTTCTCTCCTGCACACCTAGATTGTGCAATCTCATGCAATCTCATGCACCAGATAAAGTTCATCAAACATTTGCACTTCCTTGCAGGGATCTCTGCTTATGCCCACTGCATACCTCCACCATATGTGAGGGATTAGCTCGGTGGTAGGCGTATGGGTGACCCCTTTGGGGGTGCGTTTTCACAGAGATAGCCGATTAGAGGTTGAAAAACAAGACTGATTTATTCATGCAATTTACTTAACACAATTGCAAGCATCAAAACAGCCAAAATAAAATAAAAGACAAAATAAATCCTTGCCTCTGTGGGCGGCTACCTTCTCACAGCTGGAACCTACCTAAGAAGTCTTTCCAACCTACTGTTGGGCCGACACTGCTGATCCTACAGCAGACACTCAAATGTCCATTTGTTTGCTTTTCACACAGCACAAACATTGTCCATTGAACATGTCCCTTTGTTTTCTTTCACACAGCACATGTTCATTTATGACAGGATCCTTTACTCTTCAGATTCTTCACATGGAACACAGTTCATTTAACCTTTGAGACGTCTTCACTCGTGGTTACCCTCCTTAGCTTCACATCGCTTTAGGGGGTCTTCTCCCATTGCTCACCAGCTTGTCGGGAGGCACACATCCGACTGTCCCCCTCTCCCAGCCCACACGGCGACAGGCGGCAGCAGTCCTTCTCCCATGCCCACACGGCGTTGGGAGGCACACGTATGTCTGTCCTCCTCTTCCCAGCTCACACAGCAACAGGAGGCAGCACTCAATAGATTTTCTCTGGACAAATTATAGAGTCCTTGATCTCCTCATTCTGAACAGCTGAATGGTTTTCAACTTCCTGCTGGCTCTCTCTGCAGCCAACACCCTATAGTATCAGTGAACTTTCAAAGCAGGTGGGAATGTGTCTCCTCTCAGTGACTACATTCCCAGATTTACCTGACTTCCTGTCACAATATATATATATATATATATATATATATCCCTATATACGGCTATATACTTTTTTATATTCTATCTATAGTTTTCTATTCCATATTCTTTGGTCCTTCCCAATCCCAATTCAGTTATTCTGACTTGGATGTAAGTAGATGTAATTTTATTAAATAGACTGGTGTTTTTTCATTCCTGGTCTTCTTTAAAATGGCGTCTGGATCACTTCCTGTCCCTTGATCTATTTCAAGGGTCTTCAAACTATGGCCCTCCAGTTGTTAAGGAACTACAATTCCCATCATGCCTAGTCATGTCTGTGAATGTCAGAGTTTTACAATGCCTCATGGGATGTGTAGTTCTGCAACAGCTGGAGGGCCGTAGTTTGAGGATCCCTGATCTATTTAATCATGGCGCCGGACAGGAAGTGATATATTAGACTGCAAGAAAATGGGGCCAACACCAGAAATGACATCACAGACTTAAAAAAAATGGCCCCGGACAGGAAGTGATGTTCTGCTGACCATGCTGTCCCCATACGATGGAATCTAAATATCCTATGTACTTATAAAAAGATGTATAGCAAATTATATTGTCATGCTCCTGATGATGTACATGGCACGATATGGCCGTAAAAAAAGATCTTGACTTTTATGCCAGAGGTCCTGCCGCCATTCTAAGCTCAGTTTGGTGGCATACTATGTAAGTTTATGTGCCTCATGTTTTTATGCACTTTATATTGACTGCTTGCACCACTAGTTGTAGAGTCTAAACACCCTTCCCTGCTGTTTGTGATTTGGTGGTATTTTTAATTTGTTTTTGTTTTTTTTTTACATATTTTAATAAATACTACACTATGAGCAATTTTTCTGGTGTTGGTGATCCTTCTGTCTGGCTAGATGAGATTGAGAAGTTTCCCTGATGACTTCACCTGTGAGGCTGGAAGGTCTACCACATCCATAGAGTATCAGATGTATCTTCACAAGGAAGACCATTGAATACTGAATGTGCTTTTGCTGTCCCATAACTTAGACAGCAACTGGTTCTGGTGAGTGTGCACTTCTTATATTTGGTGGAGGCAGCACACAGATGATGATTCACTGAGATTGTGGAGTAATAACACTGGAATTATTTCATTTACACCTATGCACTTTTATTCACATTATTGTGATCTATTTTATTTGATTTAAAACTCAGTTTTGCTTATGCACATTTGTTTACTTGTTCGAGAGTATCAATATGATTCATACAGTGCTGCTTTTTTCTTTTTTATATACTTTTTGTGTTTGAATATTCACACATATTGCATGCTGCTTTTTCTAGACCACTTAAGCGCTGACAGCTGACTTTTTAGATTCCAGAAGCACACAGTCACCAGGAATCAATTCAGGCTCAATACTTATAGTCCCCAGGCCACCTTCTAGCTTCTTCCAGGCACAATCCAGTGTGTGGCATAGTCCTTTTCTAAGGCCAGATTCCTTTAGTGAAATCCTGCAGTTCGTTCCAGATCACTTTTAGGTCCCAGCTTTACCACTGCTGTGACCTCACAGATCAACTACAGAGTCTTGAGGCTGCCTCAGGAGCAATAGCCTCCTGAGGCTTGGAAATCTCCTTCCTGGGGGACAGATCCTTTCTCCAGGGCTTTAGACTGTTTACCAGCTTTCTAGCCACCATTTGGGCACACCTCCCCAGGGATCGGCTAGGCCCTGATCAATATTCAAGTTGGTGATTTAAATTCTCTCCATAAGCTCTAAAAACCTATTCTAAAAGCAGGGTAAAGCAATCAAACCCCTAGTCTGTGAAACCCTGAACAGACCAGACCCAACAATTACAGCTCCCTTGACTACAGAAAGAGCCAAAAACTAACTTTACCAAGCATCCCACGCTAGGTGGGTGCTACATATGGCTCTAACTATTGCAGCACTTTACATATTGTCAATTCATATTAGTCCATGCTCTTCATGGGTTTAGAAATTCAATTTAAGGTCCATTTCTTACATGCATGTACCCACGCAAGCACAGGAAGTACAGGCAAACTTCAAGCAGATAGTGTCCTGACTGGGATGTGAGCCAGGGACCTTAGTGCTGCAAGGTGGAAGGGCTAACCAGTAAGCCACTGTGCAGCCCATTAAATCTGTTATGAACATAAGAGCACCAAATAAACATACAGACCTGTATAGGATGCATTGGTGGGCAGTAGGACTATACTTCCTGAGCCATTTGTTGTGTAACTTCTTTACTCTCTGCTCCTGTATCATCAATTTGCATTAAAACTTTCAAGACAAATTAAAAATGGAGTGGCTAACAAAAACATTTTACTTGTAAAATTTGCATTGTGTGCTCCAGCATCTCTTTCAGATTTAATCCAGGATCACCAGATTACTTACTGAAGAGGGTCTTGTGGACATGTGTATTATAGCAATGTTTTGATAAAAGTAATGAACAGTTAGGGTCCTTTCACACGGCACGGTCAGTTTTTTCATCCGCTCAGGCACTTTTTTTTTTTTTTTAAACGGACACGGATGACACTTTGGAGTGTCAGTTCCGTATGTCCTAAGGGTCCTTTCACACGGACGGTCCGTATGTCCGTTTTTCACCCCATCCGTTTGCGGATGAAAAATGGACATAATGCATGTCAATGGGATTGCAGATGTCAGTGGATGACCATCCGCTGACATCCGATTTGCGTCCTTTATGTTCAGTTCCGTTTTTTGAGACAGAAGAGAACCCTATTTTTCTTCCGTTTAAAAAACGGAACGGACGCAAAAACGGATGTCAGCGGTGTCATCCGCTGACATCCGCAATCCCATAGACAAATGGATGGGATGATAAACGGACATATAGAACTGACACTCCAAAGTGTCATCCGTGTCCGTTTAAAAAAAAAAAAAGTGCCTGAGCGGATGAAAAAACTGAAAATGCCGTGTGAAAGGACCCTTATGCCTCGTACACACGCAACGATTATCGGCTGACCGATTGTCCGACTTTTGTCCAGAGTTGTGTTTTGTTGGTTGGAATGTGCCTAGACTGCACACGAATTTTCTCGGCCAACAAAAATCTACTTCAGAAGTGATGTCATGTGCTGGTTTACTTTCCGTGTGTTTTTTCTTCTCTGAGCATGCCCAGTCTTGCTCATCAGATTTTTGTCTGCCGAAATCTGACTGACCGAAAATCGGCCGTTGTGTTGACGGCCAACAAAAATTTTATAGCTTGCACACCAGATTTTATTTGGCCGAAAAGTCGGAGTCGGTTGTCGAAAGCATCATACTTACAAGCCGAAAATCGGCCGATCGGTCGTTGGCAGAAAATTCCTGGCCAATAATCGATGCGTGTGTACGAGGCATTAGGCTATGCTTTTCATTTATGCTTGAGGAGCTCACAGCTTGCTCAAACAAAGTAACAATTGTGCCAATCAATCAAATGTTCAAAACTGTATGAAAATTTTTGAAAGTTAAGGGGTATGTAAACACTGACAATGAACTCTCTCATTTGGTCCCTTTTGGTCCCTTTGGTCCCTTTTAAATGGTAAATCATTTAAAAGTGCAGAAACACATGGTTGGATTCTTCCAGAAAACTTGTCAGACGAAAAGTTCCTGTGCTGTCTGCCTATGCTGCACTCCTACCATCTCCTAGGGTGACAACATTGTTTATCCATAGATTCAATGCAAAGAGGTGAAAATACACAAAGAAAGTCTGAAAAAAAAAAAAAACAAATGCAGCCACCACATCCATAGAGACTTGGTAAACTACAATATATTACTTTTCAGTTATTGGACTTGAAATACGCTTTAATAACAATAAAAAAAGAAAGGTATACCTGAGGACTTGGCAGGGCATGCTGTGACTAGTAGTTCCTATTCCCTCAAAATGCCCTGATTTACAAGAGCCAGGTAAAAAGGGATGGTTTCTCAGCTTCATAGTCATTTTCCAGACCTGAACGTATGGTTTCTCTACTTAGTTTAATTTGATCTAAAGGGAAAGTGTTATTTGAGCCTTTCTCTATGTATTAATTCTTCCCGTATTTGGTAGGAATAAAACAGGGTAAGTTTTCACTTTGCCTATATTACTATATAAGCTGGGGAAGATTAACTTTATGGTGAAGCTATTTTCTTTTGGCTGTGTTTGATTTTAATAGTTTATCCTACTGTAGGCATAGAACGGTGTTGCAGCTTCTATGCACTGTTAACCTTGCTAAAAGGTAACTTGACTTTATAGTGTCTGCAATTACTGATGTTAGTCCTCAAATTGACGCATATTTCTGGACTGCATACTCTCCAAGTTGGAATTAGGCGCTATCCCCTTCTGGCACTATCCCCCCCCCCCCACCTTTATTCAGCTGTCAAATGCTAGAATCCCTACTACTTACTTAGTACCTAAAGGAGCAAAGCCCTGAGCAATTTGGAACATCTGATGAATGGCTCAGTAATGTGGACTGCCCTACCAGGGCATACTAGCCAGTAGCCATGCTACATATACTATAGCCAATAACCTAAACAACCCAAAAAATAAATAAATACATTACATAGACTGCACTATTTAGATTACCTGTATCTAACTTTTTTGAAACATTTTTGATAAAGTAGGGAAAGGCTAAAGCCCCGTACACACGTACCGATCGTCGGCCGACAGAACGTCCTACAAATGTTCGCGGCTGGTGTGTTTGTTGTTTGTCTGTTGAAAAGTGCTCAAAACTTGCCCAGGACATTTGTCTGCCGACAGAAAATGACGTCACTACGTTCCACGCACGTTCGCCGCTACAAAAGAGGAAGTGAGTGTTTGGCCGTGACCCTTCTGGGCATCTCGCGCTGATTTCGGTAGCATTTGTTTGGTTGACGACATTTCGCTATTTTCCGAGACATCGTTCGAGAATTTATTATGGCGACCGTGAATTCGTCCGTTGCTGTCGTTAGTGTTGGAGTTTTGGCTCTGAGACGACGTACGAGCAATAGGAAGAAGAAGCGGACCTCCTGGACGAAAAATTGGTTGCTTAACCGTGATCAATTTTCTCATATGTCCTTGCTGAGGGAGCTCCAGGAAAATAATCCTGATGACTTCAGGAATTATTTGAGGATGACGGATCCCATCTTTTACCGTCTTCTTGCCCTGGTGTCCCCCTATATTCTGAAGCAGGATACTTGTATGCGGCTTGCAATTACTCCTGAGCAAAGGTTAATTGCGACGTTGAGGTATCTTGCAACAGGGAGAAGCCTGCAGGATCTGAAGTTCACCACAGGCATCTCCCCCCAAGCTCTTGGTATCATCATCCCTGAGACCTGCTCTGCCATCATCAAGGTCTTGCAGAAGGACTATATCAAGGTATGTTTGATTTTTTACATTACATTACATGTATTACTAGTTTCACCCGAATTATGATGTTTTTGGATGTACAGCAATTGACACAGGCCATTATTTGTAAACTACCCTCTGTCCGCATGCACATAGTAGTAAAGATGTAGATTATCTTTAACCATTTGTAAAATTACCCACTAACCACCCCACCATTCTCTCCTATGTGTCTCTAAACGCATTGCCTGTTAACAGTATGTCGAATTTATCTAATTTTATTGCTTTCCCTCAAACAATTATTCCTTGGCCAATGTTTTAGTACCTAGTTAATGATTTATCTAAAATACATCAGTCCATCCATTCCCACCTATGATTCTGTATGTTTATGTAATGATGTTAAAACCTTCACTGACCACAAGCCCTTATTGATGTATAAATGCCCAGTTTTACTTACCCATCCCCCACCCACATGCTAAATCTCAAAGTCAGCATATACCAAAGCTCAAGTTCAGAGGTCTTCAAACTATGGCCCACCAGTTGTTCACGAACTTCAATTTCCATCATGCCTAGTCATGTCTGTGAATGTCAGAGAATTACAAGGCCTCATGGGATGTGTAGTTCTGCAACAGCTGGATGGCCGTAGTTTGTAAATCTCAGCTCTAGCTGGTGAGTATAATGGGCCATACACACTAGAAGATTGTCAGAACAATTTATCCTTCCGATTTACCAAAACCAAATAATATGAGGTCCAACAAACACTTTCAAATCCTATGCAATCTGGTAGGCCCTTGCACTACATAGAAAAGGTAAATCTGCACGAAAAAGTCTTCAGAGAATCTTCTAGTGTGTATGGCCCTTTACAATATAAGAACAATAGGAGGTTGAAAATAAATGTATGTAGATATTACATCCCCATATCCAAACCTTTGCCTTCCTGTTGTTTATTTTTTTAGCAAGTTGCATAAGCATTTAACAGACAACTGTGTGTGTAATTAATAATGTGATGTGCTCAAGCACTAATTTTTGTTTTTTTTTTTCCCCACAGTTTCCTTCAAACGCAGAGCAATGGCTGGAGATTTCTGATCAATTTCTGGAGAAGTGGAATTTTCCCAATTGTGGGGGTGCTATTGATGGGAAGCACGTCCGCATTGTCCCCCCTCCGAATTCCGGCACATTTTATTATAATTATAAAGGTTTTTTTAGTATAGTCATGCTAGCCATAGTTAATGCAAACTATGAGTTTATTTATTTGGATATTGGCAAAAATGGCCGCAATTCGGATGGGGGAGTTATTGATCAGACGGAGTTCGCTCGTCGTCTAAAGAACGGCACTCTGAACCTGCCATCCAGGGAGCAAACTGTTGAGGGTATGAGCTTTGTGTTTATCGCAGATGAGGCTTTTGCGCTTGGGGAGCATCTCATGAAGCCCTACCCTCAGAGGAACCTCACCCCCGACCAAAGGATTTACAACTACCGGTTGTCCAGAGCTCGCAGAGTTGTGGAGAATGCCTTCGGGATAATGGCCAACCGGTTCCGGATATTCCTGACGTCCATAAACCTGGCACTGTACAAAGTGGATAATGTGGTCTTGTGTTGCTGCATTTTGCACAACTTCCTACGCAGGAATGCACAAAATTATGTATTGCAGCAACTGGATACTGACCCTGCTATGCCAGGTACAAGTGGAGAGGCCCAACCTTCTAACCAAGTGGAGTCCATGACGTCAATGGAAGTTGGACGGTCAGCATTGGCATCACACAGGGCCCGTCAGATCCGCCAGGAATATCTGGACTATTTCGTGGGGAGAGGAGCTGTGTCCTGGCAGCAATCACTGTCACACACCCATTAATCTTGTTAAAGATTGGACACACAAGATAAATGTCAGAGATATCTTATTTTCCCACACATTAAAAAAAAATTGCAATGATTCTGTATTGTGGATTCTAATCATTTGGGCACATATGCCAAACACAATTATTAGGGTTAATCATGTGTTATATATGTGTGACTTTGGAAGGGTTAATACATTCATCAGTGTGTTTCTTGACTGTAGTCTCTCACCAGCTGATCCAAAGTGATGATGGCCATGTGTTATTTTTGAGCCAGTGGTGTAAATACAAGGGCCTTCTGCACCCCACAAAATGTACACAAACCCTGTCACATTGAGAACTAGGTCACACCCAAGGTTCATCTAATGTCACCTTACATTGGTGGTTCTTGTCCAGAAGTTGCCCATACTATATATTTAATATAATACATTAGGGTATTAACAACGTACCTACACCTGTTATGTTGTGTTCATTTATTACATCCTTCTCACTGCCCACCAATGTTAGGATATGTCAGTGTTATGTGAAACTTGATCATTGTTCATCTCAAAGTGTTATATATATATATATAAGTAATGGAAAGTGAACTAGAGCAACGAAAAAGCACTATACACTATAGATTACACTGATCTCCCTACACTGATTTCTACTGCCAATATCAATGCCATATTGAATACTAGGACTACTAGTACCTTGAGTGTTGAGTCAAACTTATGCAATGCGGGAAGTCTGCGACTTTGCATCCTTCCTGCATCGCATAAGGGTGACCCGACACTTACTTTTTCCACAGGATTGTATTACACAAGTCTGAAGAACTGTGCCATCCAATCCTGATACATCAGAAATAAAGGGTCATGTGCGACTTGTGTGCGTGTTCAGTGTGAATGTAGCCATACAAAGTGTATGTCTCAATTCGCACAACACTCGCACAAAAGTCGCACATGATGCATTTATTCAGCTGCATCAGGATAGGATTGCACAGTCGTTCACACTTGTATGATCCAATCCTGTATGAAATGTCAGATCGCACTGTGATATGCGTATAAACGGTTGGGATCTTTAACATTTCATTGCCACCTCCAGCAACTCGCATATGGCAGTGTCCAAAATGCTGTCATTAACATGTAAATATGGGAATAGGACAGCCATCATACATGTAATGCTTCTTTACACAGCTTTAGATCTCGACCCCCCAAGGAAAGTCAAATAAAGAATGGAACACACATTGTTGAATGTACAAAATTTTTTTTTTAAAACATTCACAGGGTTAGGGTTAGGGTTAGGGTTAGTGTGTTTTCAATTTTTTTTCCCAAACGTGGGTACACTCTTAACAACTGAGTGCCATCAAAATATCATAAAATATTACAAAACTTTTGTAAGAAAAGGAACCAATAAAAACATAAAAAATGTCTTTAAAACTTTTTAAAATTTGGCAATCATGTCGACAAAATCTCGCATTTTTGATTGCAATGCCGTTGCTGTTTCCTTGATTTGCTCGAGGTCTGAGCAACATTGGAGTGCCTCACGGGTTAGTTTTGCTAAAGTGCAAGTAGGTAAATCATGATCTGTAAAAAAATATACAACTGAGTCAATGTGAATCACCTACATGAGGTCATAATAGAGAAACATTTGGTGTCCAGGTTATTTTTAATTACTCTCGAGTTAATACCTACCCTGTTCTTATGCTCTTTTGCCCTAGGCTCTTCTTCTTCCTCCTGTCCTCCTCTGATCCTGTTGCTGATGATTCTGCCGGTCTCCTGAGCTTACTATATATTCATTAGGGGTGTGAACGCATGATGACGTCATTGTGAGGGCATGGTCGTAATGTATATATATTAAGCTGCAGAGACCAGAGACGGGCAGAATGCACGGCAACAGCATCAGATGAGGACAGGAGGAAGAAGCAGAACCTAAGGCAAAAGAGCAGACAACATAAGAGCAGAAGATTGCACAGCAGAAGAGTGGAGAGGAGAAGATCCAAAGAGCAGAGTGGAGAAGACCGGATGAAGATATTTAAGAACATTTCATAAACGTCTCCTGTCGTTATTCACATACACTTCCATTTATGTGGTTAATGTGTAGGGGTACTATGTACCCCATACCCATTCACACAGTGATTGGTGTCCGGGATCTGGGGGCCACCCTTTGTTGAATGTTGCTTCCAAAGTCCTAGGAACCCCCTGGCCGCATGACCCCCCAAAACCACCAGACAGGGTTGTGGGGATGAGGCTCTTGTCCTCCTCTACATGGGAGTAAGGTGCTTTTGGGTGTGCGGTGCAGAGGCCCCCTGGCCCAAAGCAACAAAACCCCCCCATGTTGAGGGCATGTGTCCTGCTGTGGTCCAGGGGGTGTTTGTTCCGCTTGCTCGTTCTCTTTCCTGGCCTGACAAGCTGCATGCTTGTATAAGGGTCTGGTAGGGGTTTTGGGGGTAACCCACGCTGTCTTTTTGTTGTGGGCATACCCTCAAACTCAATACCACACACAAAAGGCCTGGTTGTGAACTTGGGGGGACACCCACGGTGGGTTCTTCAATTTTTTGGTGTAGTTCCCCCTCAAAAATCTTCACAACGCAAGTGGCCCCGCAAGTCAGAGCATCCTGATCCGACTTACGGTGCGACTTCCATTCAAATAAAGAGGCTCCCATAGGGAACTAGTGTTGTAAATTGGAGGCTAAAAATAACACTGATAAAAATCATTCTGAAAAAACCTACGTGGGCACACAATTGGCTCTTGGACACTTGGTCCTGGTTCCTCCACAGTTTCGGAAGTGGCTTCCACGCTGCTTGCCAAGTTGCCAGGAGATCGGGGTTCTGACATGGCTGGGGATGCCACATCCTGGCATGATGCAACATCTGCAATGTAAATTTGTAAGGGAATACAAGAATATAAGGTTAAACAATCATTGCAAATACACATATTTCTATGATCCCACTACACAAAAATCTGTGACTACCAACCTTCTTGTTGCTCTGGTGTCTGGTCACTTGTTGGCTCCACCAGAATCACCTCAGGCATAATGTCTTCATCTACATAATACAAAACATTGGCCATATCATAACAGTCACAAGAGGTACATTTGTTAGGACATGGTGCCCTGCTTGATAGCTCTTTTAGTAACAAATATGAAGACATGTACATGGTTATCTACGAAAAATATGGTACATTAATGTTTGACAGTGCATAGGAACCAATTACCTTTAGTCGAATCTGTGCCACCATCTGGGCCCATGTCCTCCTCTTCTTCTACAACTGCCGATGGAGCTGCCAAACCTCTCCTCCTCCTTTCCCATTGTTTGGCACGGAGTTTACGTTTTTCTCCTATTTAAAGGTTTGAATAATAATCTGTGATTAATAGGAATGTTTGCTGAGAAGATTCGTGCAGGAAAGAACGTTCGTTGCAACACAATACATATATTTTTAACTATGGCTTCCTGACTTTTAATGTCATATACTAAAACATCAACAATAGATCGATCAAATCACGACATGACAACTAAAATGAGTAATCTAACTTTTTACATAGACATTATAATCTAGACATGTTAATACAACATACACAAAATTATAAAAAACATATTGCATGATTAAAAAAAAAAAAAAAAAAAAAAAACTTACTTTTTTTCAAAATCCGATGGATTTGGGAAAGCTGATCCTGCTCACGGTGTTTCAGGTCAGACCACCGTTTCCGAATCTGATCTTTCGATCGCTCCACACCGAATTTTTTTACCAAACAGGCCACCACCTTATCCATGATGCCATCTTTCCTGGCATTGGGCCGATCGTAATTTGCCAACTTGCCATCATAGTCCATTTTTTCTAAAATGGAGACCATCTCCACCATTTCTGGCTTTGACATGGGTGTAGCCCTTGATTTTCGGGTGGCCCAATCACTTCGGCCCACACTAATTGAGCTCCCAGATTGTTGAGACATTATTCTTGATTACAAGATTTTTCCACTGCTTCAGGTGTGAGTGTCGCATGTAGGCCTGATCTTCGGCACGTACACACCCCTGCACAAGCCCGCCACTGGAGGAGGAGTTGACGCCTGCGCTGTATTTAAAGGACGCCAGATCGTTCGGCCGACGATTCGCTAGCGGACATATCGAGAGTTGGAGCACGATCGAGCGGCGAATCACGACTTTTCCCCACAAACAAAGGTATGACTCTTTTAATAGAAAGTGTGTGTTTTGGGCCCTATACAGCTTTTATTAGGAATATCTTTATTATGTGCCAAAATACATGCTATTTTAATATGTTTTGTGTTGTTTTGTGTCTTGCAGGCATATACTGTCCTGCAATATGGTGGACAATTACACCAGCCACAACTTTCTAATAAGTTTTATTGATGAGTTCAGGCAACTGCCGTGTTTGTGGCAAGTGAAGTCCGCAGATTATAAAAATAAAAAACTCAAAAAACAGGCCATGGAACATTTGGTGGCCTTCTACAAGCCCGTCTGTCCTGGGGCAAATTTTGAGTATATACGCAAAAAAATAAACAGTATTCGCACTGCCTACAGGCGGGAGTTAAAAAAAATAGAGGAGTCCACCCAGTCTGGAGCAGGTGCACGGAATGTATATGTACCACGGCTGTGGTACTATGATAACATGCGATTCCTGGCAGACACCATGGAATCCAGGCCGTCAATTTCAACACTGCCTTCTACTTCGGCAGAGGGCTCAGTGTCGGTTGATCCAAGCCAGGATGAGGATTTCCTGGAGGAGAGTTTTACTCAGGTATGGCATTTCACAATATATTGTCTGCTAAAATGTAATCATGTAACAAAATTATAAGCTAAACCATAATTGACCCTTTATGTATACGGGCATAGCAAGGGGTTGGCATGACAGGCAACCGCCAGGGGCGCAGGCCAAGGGGGGTGGGTCACAAAAACATTGGCATTGTTTTATTGTTTATTTTAACAATCCACTCAGCCTGCACACCCCAGAACCCCCAGTTTGCAGGCGGATTCATGCAGGTGTAAAACATTGAGAGCTGCTTCATGCAGGTGTAAAACATTGAGAGCAGCTGAGCCAAAAGACCAGGAGACTGAGACTGCCTCTCACTGCATCCCCAGCACACCTCTGGTCTTACAAACACTGCTGCATCCCCAGCACACCTCTGGTCCTAACAAACACTGCTGTAGCCTCAGCATTCCTCTGGCTCAACCTTTTTTAATACAAAACTAACAGCTCCTGCAAATGATACATCCATCCTTGCTTCCATGTCTCTGGTCTCTCACTCTGGGTCAGCAAGGCAGGTGGCTTCCTTATTCCTGTTTCCCTGCACTGCTTCACCCTCAATGCCCTACATCAAGCCCTCTGCAAGTTCAGGCCCCTCTCTCTCTGCAACCCCCTCCTCTCTCTCTCACACCCCCTCTTTCTCTCCCTCTCTCTAGCTCTCAACCCTCTCTTTCTTTTTCACACCTGAGACAATGATTGCCCACTAGAGAGCTCTACACTGGGCAAACAAGGGGCAAATTAGAAACTTTTAATGCCCTTTAATTTTTTTTTTGGGGGGTGGGTTACAGTTTTACATTGATCTTGGGGGGGGGGGGGTTGTTGCCAAATACAGCTCCTCAACAAGGGCACTGGAGACCCTAGATACGCCACTGTATGTAAAGTCTGCTATTTGTTCACAATAATATAACAAACATGCATTTTTATATACACTATAACATTCTAATCAATTGTTCATTTCATCAACAGGGAAGTGTCACTGAGGAGGAGCCAGGTTGCAGCCAGGAGCCTGGGGAGCCTGCGGAGCCTGAGGAGCCTGTGGAACTATTTCCACCACCACCTCCTCCTGCCAAACGGAGGCAAAAGAGGAAGCACGTGGATGACATAACCGATGAATTTATCCAGGAGGCCACCATAGCCCTACGTCGGAAACCGGAGGCCAATGAGTCCTTCGGCAACATGACGGCAAAAATTTTGGATAAGGTGGACCTCAGGCAGTGTCAGTATGCCAGAAAAATTATCCTCGATGTGCTGCAAAAGGCTGAAAACGGGATCCTTAACCACTTTACCACCGGAGGATTTTGCTGTCTTCCGTCCAGGCCACTTTTTGCGATTCGGCGCTGTGCGACTTCAACTGACAATTGCGCGGTCGTGCGACGCCGTACCCAAACGAAATTTACGTCCTTTTTTTCCCACAAACAGAGCTTTCTTTTGGTGGTATTTGATCACCTGTGCGATTTTTACTTTTTGCGCTATAAACAAAAAAAGAGCGTTTATTTTGAAAAAATAACAATATTTTTAACATTTTTTTTATATGAAATTCCCCCCAAAAAAGATGTAAAAACCAATTTTTTTAAAAATTTTTGGCCAATTTGTTTTATGCTACATATGTTTGGTAAAAAAAATGCAATAAGCGTATTTTGATTGGTTTGCGCAAAAGTTATTGCGTTTACTAACAAAGGGAAAGATTTCTGTCATTTTTGGTGTTTTTTTTTTAACGCGTAATGGCGGCGATCTGCGATTTTTTTTGCGGGACTGCGACATTGCGGCGGACAGATCGGACCCTTGACTGACATTTTTGACACTTTTGGGGGTACCAGTGACATTACTGCAGTAATCAGTGCTATATATATGCACTGTTACTGTAAAAATGACACTGGCAGGGAAGGGGTTAATTTTATTGGAGAGGGAGGGGTTAATGTATGCCTGGTGCTTACTGACGTGTAGGGGGGGAGGGGACTGAGTGAGTCATGGACAGATCGGATGTCCAGCTATGCTGAACAGTCCGATCTGTCACTCCCTGTCACTATGGAGATCCGCCCGCTGTGTTTACACACAGCGGGCGGATCTCCAGACTCGATCCCCGACGATCGGGTAAGAGCAGCGGCGATCGCCGCTGCTCCTCCCCTGGCCCGACTCCCGCTGTGAATGAAAACAGCGGGAGCGAGCCTCCGGCGGCGCGCAAGCGCCGCCCAGAAGGGGGAGTGTCCAATCACGTTAATACTACGTGGCTGGACGATAACGAACCACTCTGCCGCAGTAGTATTACTGTGAGCGGTTGTAGAGTGGTTAATGAGCACAGCCATGCATGCCAGGAGCACCCGTGCCCTCCACCTCCACCTCCACAACACCCACCACCTCGCCAAATGCCACATGGCCAGTGGCAATATGGCCAGCAGGATCCAAACCTGCCCTCATGGCAACCTGATTTCAGTTACCAGCAACTTTAATTTTTGTAACCCCCTATTATTTATTTTACCCCTGTTTGCCAGTTTCTAGTTTAATTTTGTCCAAATGGAACTTTTTTATGTTTAGTTATACGGAAAGTATTGATGTTTTCTTTGGTTTTTTTTGCTGAGATACAAAAAATAAAGAAAATGAAAATAAAAAATGGCCTATCTGAATTTGTTAACATGTTTAATATTGTGCATAACCTGAAAAATATGTTTTAGACATTAATTCATACAAGAATAAAGGGTCATATCAATAGTTAGATCTTTGGTGTGAAAATACAAAAATAATGGTGAAGAGTTCAAATTATTTAATTATAAAATTTGATAGAACAGATAGAATAGACAAACATTATCTTCATCATAACAGAACACATGCCTTTTTATTAGAAAAGTATGGCATTATGAGCAGCATCTTCCTTCTTCTCACATTTATCAAGATGAGCATGTGCTCCGCATTTCACCTATTTCTTGGACTTCCGCGAGCCGAAAGTTCTTTCTGAATAAAATGTTGAGTTTACTAGAGAAAATTCTTCCGGGAACTCATTTGGTTTGATCATGCGTGTTGGGATTTGTAGCTGTGTGTCGGCCGAATTGTGTACTGACAGGCGAACAATCGTCCGTTCTGGTGTCCGCAGACAAAAATTTTCATGTTTGCAAGAAAGACTTTTGTCCGCGGATTGTGCGCAGACATCTGTCGGAGGCACCATACTAACACGCGTACAATCGGCAGATCTTTCGTCCGCCGACGTTTGTATGCCGACGATCGGTACGTGTGTACGGGCCTTTAGACCCAGCCAACCCTTTCTATCATCCTGGTAACTATTATCACCAGGACAGCAAATGATAGGACATTTTTTAAATATCAGTGAAATAACAGGTGAGGAGAAGTGTTTCAAAGGGAACATGATCTTAAAGAGAATTTCCCTCATTTTGGAAAGATTTTCTCTCCAATCCCCAAAGGGAAATTACCCCAATAGAAACAGACAACAAATCAAAAAAGAAAACCTGACTGACCGTTCTCTTCTATATCCAAAAAAATGCCTTGAAATGTACTTTAGATATACTGTTCTTTTAAATGTATGAGTAATAGTACAAACCCTAACTTGTTATAATATACCAACCCATCATAAGGCATCTTCTACATGTTTATAATGAAAATATTGTACAAATAAGAACACCAATCAAGGACCAACCTGGTCCTTGTTTTTTTAAGAAGACCCAGATCTTTAAACTTTAATCATACATACCACATGACAAACTATGTTAATTATTGTATTAAAGTGGTATTAACCACTTACTTACCGCAGTACGTCATATGACGTCAAGGGCTTTAAGTGGGGATATCTGAATGATGCCTGCAGCTGCATCATTCAGATATCATTTTTTTCCACTGGTGATTCCCTTCACCATAAGAACAATCATAGCAGCTGTTAAGCCCCTTAATTGTTCTTACAGGCTGCAGGAGGGGACACCCCCCCTCCCGCCGCCCTCTGGTGCTTCTACCGGCTCACCCGAGGCTCACACGAGTCAGAGAAAGAATTTGCCAGGGGCAGAAGTATACCATAGAGTCTGCTGAGGACCAGATGTTCCCCGGCAGTCTCTATGACTCTCGGAGGCCCGGGCGTGACGTGATGACGTCATGCCCGGCCTGGCAGTTGTCAATACTGCCATGATCTCCGCTGGATAGCTCAAGATCATTGTTTTTTTTTTTTTTGTTCAGGCTTTCTAGCCTGTAGGAGAGATCTGAGGTCTTATTGACCCCAGATATCCCTATAAAGAGGACATGTCATTCACTATTCCTATTAAAAGGAATATTTACATTCCTTGCAAAAGGAATTAAAGTGATCAAAAAAAAAATTAAAGGGAAAGTGTACAAATAAAAAATAAAAATAAACAAAAAAAAAATAGCGAGTGCATGCGTACGTCGCGGTCACATATGTAAACGGTGTTCAATCCATACATGTGAGGTATCATCGCGAATGTTAGAGCAAGAGCAACAATTCTAGCCCAAGACCTCCTCTGTAACTCTAAACTGGTAACCTGTAAAAAATGTTAAAGTGTTGCCAAAGGAGATTTTTAAGTACTGAAGTTTGGTGTCGTTCCACTAGTGTGCACAATTTTAAAGCATGACATGTTAGGTATCTATTTACTCAGTGTAACATCATTGTTCACATTATACAAAACACATTGGGCTAACTTTGGTGTTTTTTTCTTTTTTTTTTAATTCATAAAATCCCCCAAAAAATCGCATTTGAAAAATTTCTGGGCAAATATCGTGTAACATAAAAAGCTGCAATGACTGCCATTTTATTCACTAGGCTCTCTGCTAAAAGTGCCAGAAATGGCCCGGTATGGAAGTGGTTAAACCCAGTGGTGTCACTAGGGTTGGTGTTACCTGGTGCGGTAAAACATAGTGTCAGCCTTCCCCCCCATCCCCGAATTACAAAAATTATGATTTCTTTAATGATTTGTTTCTATTATTTTTTTAATTTTAAAAACTATTTTTATTTATTTTTTACATTTTTAAATGATTCTTTTTTTTTATTTTTGCAACGCTGTTTGGGGGGGGAGGGGTATTTGGATGAAACATCAGTGGTCTAAACAGATCGCTAACATTTCACCCTTGAGACAAAGAAAGGAATTGAGGACACAGATTCTTCGATTTCTTTCTCTGCAGCCTCAGCTGCACTGAAGATGAATGAACAGGGGACAGAGGCTCCTGTTTATTCATAAACGTAAGCATAGTAAACATAATTTACTATTCTCAGTTAGGAATGGACAAAGGATCGATCCATATCAATCGCTCACTGTGTCCAATTCAGAAAAAGAAGGGGGCCAGTAAATGACAAAGTATTTACGATCCCTTCCCAGGGACGGGATGACAATTACATAAAGATGCACTGTGTCTGTGTCTCTCCCTCCAGCAGCTGAAAGAAGGCGGGAGGGAGAGGGGGGAGAAACTGGGTTTCAGTTGCTGGAGGGAGAGACGCAAACAGTGCATTGCTCTGTAATTGTCCTACTGCACAGATCCCCCTGCTGTCTGCGCCCCCCTACAGGAGGCCCAGGGGTACCCCCTATCGGCAGCCCAGATGTCCCCGGGGTGCACCACCATGGCGATGCCACGACATAAACCTAACCAAAAATCGATTATATTTCAGCTTACCAGCCATTGGATGTGGTGGCTGCATCAGTTTTCTTTGCTTTGGCTTTTTCCCTCTGTTGATCTGGCCAGTAACACACCTCCTGTATTCATGAGATGCAACTCTGGAGGAAAGGAGCACTGGAGACACAGCCCACAGCAGCAATGTCAGTCGGTGGGGGGAGGGCAGTGTTAAATATATTAGCAGATTTAATTACACTAACAAATTGAAGCCAAACTTCAACGCACTTTACAATCCGTTACAGCAAACAGTTTTTCCTTTTGGGATAAAGGTTTTGCATTAATATATAAAAGCTGATCATTTTAATTCCCGCTGCCAGTGTTAAGTGGTTTGTCTCATCCATGTGAACTGATACATTCTGCTGGAGAACCTGAGCTTAAAAAAAACAACATTCTTGTTGGCTGGATCACCAGATGAAAATGAAAGAAAGAAAAAAGGAAACTAATGCAGCCATCACATCTAAGAATAGGTAAACTGCAATATAATAAATGTTTGCTTCTGGGTTTAACACTGCTTTAATGTATGCATGTCTCATAATTATTAAATAGGAATAAAAAAATTCCTTGTAGGCTATTGTTAGCGCAGCAAAAATCTGCATCTGAATATGAACACTTTGGAAGTCATTGGATAGTAAATGCAAGTGGGTTTTCTGGCAGTTTGGAAGACGTCCACAGCCCTGTACAGGAGCATCTACAGAGTCTGAGGTGATCTGAAGGATCATAGTAATCCCCCTGTTCAGTCACAATTTTGGTAGCACCCATAATGGCACTTTCAACAATTTTTTAACCTCTCTAACCTTGGGTGTGATCCTTCAAAGCAAAACAAAGCTTCTGATTGGCCACTCCATTTACAGCTAAGCCACTGACTTACCTGTAAGCCCTGGTCAATTAGTGACCTTGCTGGGAATGAGGCAGCCAACCCAAGGCTTTGCTTACTTCTAAAGTTCAACCTTCAGGATTAGAAGAGTAAAAAAAGACCCCCAAGGGCTTTATTATGGCTGCCAAAAATATTTCTGATCACAGCAGTCCTCACAGTAGCGACATTATATATAATTAAAGGGTTATCAGACCCATTTAGTTATGTATATTAATAATGTAAAAAAAATAGGTTTAACAATTTCATGCTGGGGACGTTGAGGGGGCATGTCCCTTCTTGACCCCCCCCCCCCCAGGAAAAATTAGTCAAAAATGAAGATTTATATAAATAAATATCACTAGAGGGATCCAGGGATACCTCTGTTGTTTAAACTCGGAGCACAGCAATTAGAAAGTGCATTTTAAAGTGTCCAATAAATGCAAAGTGACTCTGCAAAACAGTTACTGTATTTTCTGGTGTATAAGACTACTTTTGAACCTCAAAAAAATCTCCCAAAAATGGGGGGTCGTCTTATACGCCGAGTATAATATCTCCAAGGTAACCTAAATATAAGTATTACCGGTAGATGTAATCTCTCAAGACGCTGGCTGTGTGGGAATCCTGTACCGGTATACCTTATGTACCGTAGCTTCGGCTACATACAGTGAACCGCGTGGAGTCAATCTGGAGAGCGATGTATTCTATTATTGAATGCAAAGCCTGCCCGGATTGGCGGAGTAACATCAGCCCGCCTCTTTGACTCTGTCAATCCGAGCAGGCTTTGCATTCAATAATAGAATACATCGCTCACTGTGATTGGCTCAGCGCGGTACACTGTATGTAGCCGAAGCTACCGTACATACGGTATACCGGTACAGGATTCCCACACAGCCAGCGTCTTGAGATTACATCTACTGGTAATACTTAGGGTACCTTGGAGATATTATGAGAGATTACATGTATTACAGTACTAGGGTACCTTGGAGATTTATGAGAAATCAGATGTTTTTCAATGGTGTTGCCTTGCTTCGGAAGAGGGGTAGTCTTATACGGCGAGTATAGCCCAAAACCTATGTTTTAACTTGAAAATTAGGGGGGTCGTCTTATACGCCCAGTCATCTTATACGACGGAAAATACGGTAAATCTTGCTATTTATACTTAAAAGGGAACTCTACTTTCGTGGGGAAAAAAATCATCAAATAAAGAAAAAAACAATATAGCGCATACAATTGCGTCACAAATCATAATGTGATTGAATGTTATTAAAAATTACCTTTCCTTTTCAATCTGCAGTTCTGTAATTTTCTGAAAATGCAATGCAATATGGCTACCTGAAGCTGTTCTGTACACAGAATGTGTCCTGACCACACCCCAGAAACATCATTTCCTGCTTGTGTGATTGGTTCACCAATTTTCTCAGAAGTCTGCCTAAGATACAAGTCAGATTTCTGGCATCCCCTGCAACACAAATGTCATTTTTGGAGAGATACTCCCAATAGGAACATGTCTAAAGGGATGCAGGCCCAGCAGATTTCCTCATTAGAGCTCTATAGCTGCCGCAGCTGATAGATAATTATGAAACCACTCCTATTTGACCCACCCAGCACAGAGGAACAAACAGTGGTTTCTTCAGAATAACAAAAGGTAGGAATCTGCAACAAAGTTTGTTAAAATCCTTGTAATGTACATAGATTTCCCAGAGTGGAATGCTTTTTTCTCCACAAAAGTGGAGTTAGGCTTTAAAATTCCTTAAACAGAAATAAATGCTTTTAGATATAACTAGAGTTGAGCGGACACCTGGATGTCCGTGTTCGGCGGGTTCGGCCGAACTTGAAAAAAAAGTCCGGGTCTGTGTCCCGGACTTTTTCCCGAACTTTACCCGGACATCGAACCCCATTGAAGTCAATGGGGACCCGAACTTTCAGGCACTAAAATGGCTCTAAAACACCAATGGAAAGGGCTAGAGTGCTGCAAATGGCAGCAAAATGTAGTTAAGAGCATGGCAAGCGCTCTGCAAACAAATGTGGATAGGGAAATAACTTAAAACAACAAAAGAAAAACAGAAAAATAAAACAATTTTCTTTATCTGTGAAGGACGAGGCCCATATGGAGTAGGAGGGAGGTTGAGGTGGTGGTGGATGTGGCGGTGTAGGTGGAAGCGGCGGTGGAGGGGGATGAGGTAGCCAACACTGCTTTTTTTCAGTCATTTTAAATTAGGGTACACCCCAAAAGAGTGAGAAAGATCAAAAATATAACAATGGCTGGGTAAGGTCGGTATCCATCTCTATTCTGCACAAGGTACGGAAAAGTCCTGTGGGATCCATGCCTGGTTCATTTTAATGAACGTGAGCTTGTACACATTGTCTCTGGACAGGCGGCTGCGCTTGTCTGTGATAACGCCCCCAGCCGTGCTAAATACACGTTCAGATAATAAACTGGCTGCAGGGCACGCCAGCACCTCCAAGGCGTAAAGGGCAAGCTCAGGCCATGTGCCCAATTTGGAGACCCAGAAGTTGAAGGGGGCAGACCCGTCATTCACTACATGCAGGCGTGTGCACACATACTGCTCCACCATGTTGGTGAAATGCTGCCTCCTGCTAAGACGTTCCATATGAGCTGCTGGTGCTGCTGTTTGTTGTGGCGTGCTGACAAAGCTTTTCCACATTTCGGCCATGCTAACCCTGCCTTCTGAGGTGCTGGCAGTGCCCTGGTTGCGTTGGCGACCTCTTCCTCCTCCTCTGCCTTGGCATTGTGCTTCCACTGTGGCCCCGCTGTCAGGTGGGAATGCCAGCAGCATCGCGTCTACCGGCGTGCGCTTGTACTCGCGCATCTTGCGATCGCGCTCCAGTGAGTGAATTAAGGACGGTACGTTGTCCTTGTAACGGGGATCCAGCAGCGTGGCCACCCAGTAATCAGCACAAGTTAGAATGTGGGCAACTCGGCGGTCGTTGTGGAGACACTGCAGCATGTAATTGCTCATGTGTGCCAGGCTGCCCAGAGGCAACGAAAGGCTGTCCTCTGTGGGAGGCGTATCGTCTGTGTCCTCTGTATCCCCCCAGCCACGCACCAGTGATGGCCATGAGCTGGCCTGGGTGCCACCCTGCTGTGAACATGGTTCCATCTCCTCCTCCTCATCCTCCTCATCCTCCAGAACTGTGCCCCTGCTGGACAATTGTGTACCTGGCGTTTGTGTGTGCAGGAACCCACCCTCGGAGCCACTTGCTGACTGCCCTGAAAGTCTTGGAAATGTTACCTCTTCATCCTCCTCCTCCTCCTCCTCCTCATCCTGTGCCACATCCTCTTCCATCATCGCCCAAATTGTTTTTTGAAGGAGGCATAGAAGTGGGATAGTTAAGCTGACAACGGCGTCATCGGCACTGGCCATGTTGTTGGAGTACTCAAAACAGCGCAACAAGGCACACAGGTCTCGCATGGAGGCCCAGTTATTGGTGGTGAAGTGGTGCTGTTCCGCAGAGCGACTCACGCGTGCGTGCTGCAGCTGGAACTCCACTATGGCCTGCTGCTGCTCGCACAGTCTTTCCAGCATGTGCAAGGTGGAGTTCCACCTTGTGGGCACGTCACATATGAGGCGGTGAGCGGGAAGGCCGAAGTTACGCTGCAGCGCTGACAGGCGAGCAGCAGCAGGAGGAGAACACCGAAAGTGCGCACAGACGGCCCGCACTTTCTGCAGCAGCTCTGACATATCGGGGTAATTTTTAAGGAACCTCTGCACCACCAAATTCAGCACATGCGCAAGGCAAGGGATGTGCGTAAAACCGGCTAGGCCCAGAGCTGCTATGAGATTTCGCCCGTTATCGCACTCCACCAGGCCAAGCTTGAGGCTCGCTGGCAGCAACCACTCATTTGTCTGCTGTTCCATGCTCCTCCACAACTCCTGCGCGGTGTGTGTTTTTTTCCCCCAAACAGGCAAGTTTGAAAACTGCCTGCTGTCGTTTACCCCTGGCAGTGCTGAAGTTGGTGGTGAAGGCGTTACGCTGACCGGATGAGGAGGCGGTAGAGGATGAGGAAGCAGAGTAGGAGGAGTTAGGAACAGGAGGCAAACTGAAGCACCCTGCAATCCTCGGTGGTGGAAGGACATGCGCCAAATTGCTATCCGCCTCAGGCCCATCCGCCACTGCATTTACCCAGTGTGACGTTAGGGAGATCTAACGCCCCTGACCGTGCTTACTGGTCCACGTATCGGTAGTTAGGTGGACCTTGGCACAGATGGCGTTGCGCAGTGCACACCTGAATTTTTCCCCCCACTTGGTTGTGCAGGGAAGGGATGGCTTGCCTGGAAAAGTAGTGGCGGCTGGGCACGACTTACTGTGGGACAGCCACCGACATAAGGCTTTTAAAACTGTGCGTCTCCACCAGACGGAATGACAGCATTTCAAAGGCCAAGGCATTCAGGGCCAGGGATCGCGGGTGGGTAGGGGGGTACTTCCTCTTCCTCTGTTTGGGAGATGGAAAGCTGAACGCTTCCACGGTACATTGTGGAGATGGTTGGTGACCCAGGTGGTGGTGTTGCTGACAGATCGTCTGTTTGCGGGGTGGCAGGTGCCGGTATCACTACAGGGGTGGATGAAGAGGCCGAGACTGCAGCAGAAGAGGAAGCAGAAGGAGCCAGAGACCTTTCTTGGTTTTGAAGGTGTCTACTCCACTGCAGCTCATGCTTTGCACTTAGATGCCTGATCATGCAGGTTGTGCTCAGGTTGAGAAGGTTTATGCCTCGCTTCAGGCTCTGATTGCACAGGGTGCAAACCACTCGTGTCCTGTCATCAGCATATTTTCTGAAGAACTTCCACGCTAGAGAACTCCTTTGAGCTGGCTTTGGTGCACTTGGTCCCTTGCTGCGTTGGGCAGTAGCAGGCGTAGTGTCTAGGGCATGGCCGCTCCGCTTCTGCACCCTGCTCCCTTTTCTGCTGTGCTGGTAGCTCTGTGCGACCACCGCCATTTCCTCCAAACTACTCAGGTCACCTGCATGACGTTCATTCCATGTGGGGTCGAGGACCTCATCGTCCTCCACATCATCTTCCACCCAGTCTTAACCCCTGCCCTCCTTGTCGGTCTCCACAATTCTGAGTGCCGCAGCAGTTGGCACCTGCGTTTCGTCATCATCGGAGACGTGCTGTGAAGGTCCTTCCATGTACTCATCTTGAAAAATAAGTGGTTGGGCATCGCTGCACTCAATCTCTTCCACTTCTGGGGCAGGGCTAGGTGGATGGCCCTGGGAAACCCTGCTGACAGAGTCATCAAAAAGAAGGAGACTGCTGCATGACTTGGGGCTCAGACTGCTTGCCTGATTTGCAAGGGGGTGAGGTGAAAGACGGTTGGACATCGGCTACAGGTGCCAACTCTGACCTTTCTGCAGTAGACTGGGTGGGAGACAATGTGAAGGAACTGGAGGCACTGTCAGCAGCAAACCAATCTACTATCGCCTCTACTTGTTCTGGCCTCAACACTTGTAGAGGCGCATGATGCCCTACCAAATACTGCTGCAGGTTCTGTCGCCTACTCACACTTGAGGAAGGTGTTTCACTTGTGCGTGTAGCTGGCACAGATCGACCACGTCCTCTCCTTGCAACAGGAGCTCTACCAACAGCACCACGACCCAGGCCACGGCCCCTATTTGACGGTCTCCTCATATTTCTGTAATTTATGATCTTGCCCTAGAAAGGTGTTTATTGAATAGCGGAACAAAACAACAACAGTATCGCACGGGTGTATCTCACAGTCAAATATGCAAACTATGCCGCAATTTAATTTTTTTTACCCCAAAAGGGTGTATATTGAATAGCGGAATAGAAAAAAGGAAATAAAGCGGTGTATCTCACACGTACAAACACAGACTAGGCCCCGATTACAATTTTTTGTACCCTAAAGGGAGGATAAGGAAGAGGAGTAGGAGAAGTTCGGAACAGGAGGCAAACTGAAGTGCCCTGCAATCCTCGGCGGGGGAAGGAGATGCGCCAAACAAATTTAAAATGTGTATCTCACACGTACCGATACAGACTATGCCGTAATTTAATTTTTTACACTCCAAAAGGGTGTATATTGCATAGCGGAATAGAAAATTTTTTTATAAAACGGTGTATCTCACACGTACAAACACAGACTAGGCCCCGATTACAATTTTTTGTACCCTAAAAGGCAGGATGAGGAGTAGGAGGAGTTCGGAACAGGAGGCAAACTGAAGCACCCTGCAATCCTCGGCAGTGGAAGATGCGCCCCAAAAATTCGGAAGGTGTATCTCACACGTACCGATACAGACTATGCTGTAATTTAATTTTTTTTACCCCAAAAGGGTGTAGATTGAATAGCGGAATAGACAATATGATATAAAATTGGTGATTTTTCAATAGCACATGTGAACACAGCAGTGTCTTATGTTTTATGTCACGGTCAGCTCAGCAGCAGGCTATGAAGGGGAAAAAAAAAAAAATTCCCCTTTAACTTTGTAATTTTTAAATAGCAGATTAGTACAGACTATGCCACAATTTAATTCTTTTTTAACCCAAAAGGGTGTATATTGAATAGTGGAACAGAAAAAAGTATATAAAATTGAAAATCACTCAATAGCACATGTGAACACAGCAGTGTCTTATGTCACGGTCAGCTCAGCAGCAAGCAGGCTATGAAGGGAAAAAAAAAATTCACCTTTCACTTTGTAATTTTTAAACAGCAGATTAGTACAGACTATGCCACAATTTAATTTTTTTTAACCCAAAAGGGTGTATATTGAATAGTGGTATAGAAAAAAGTGTATAAAATCGAAAAACACTCAATAGCACATGTGAACACAGCAGTGTCTTATGTCAAAGTCAGCTCAGCAGCAAGCAGGCTATCAAGGAAAAAAAATAAATAAATTCCCCTTCCACTTTGTAATTTTTAAATAGCAGATTAGAACAGCAATCTGTAGTAAAATATAGCTGAACACTACACACAACAGACTGATAAAAATATATTTTTTTCTCCCTCCTCCTCAGTGGGCACAAGTGAGGGCAAAAAGATCGTTCACTGCACCACCCCCACACTGCAAAATCGATGTAGATCGCTAACGGACGATTGTTCTGTCCCTGCCTAATCTCTCCAGCCTGTCCCTAAAATGCTCAAATAACTTTCCCTGCCTACACTCCAACCTGTCCCTGCATTCTTTTCGGGCACAATTTTTCACTGTCTGTCCCTAATCAGCAGCCAGCACGTATGATGTGTGCTCTCTCCCTAAACTACAGCAGAATGACGCTCCCAGCTGGGTCTCTCGAACTTATAAAGACATGGGTCACATGCTTCAGATGGCCAATCACAGCTACTAATACATTTGTAGGCATGGCTGGGATGGCTTAAGGCACACCAGTTAAATGCTTGTTGATTGGCTGTTGAAAGCCCGCCATTAAAAGCACGCCATTACATACAAAACAGGAAATAAAATGACCGAACACGGATTTTAAACCCGAACATACAGTAAAGTGTTTGGGTCTGTGTCCGGGTAGCAAAAATCCAATTATCCAGTACGGACCCGAATAGTACAGTCCGTGTTCGCTCAACACTAGATATAACTAAAATATAATAAAAGGATATGAAGTTCTGGAAATACATATTTTATTGTTACATAGTGATATAAATTTATCCAGGCATTCGTTTAATTCTTTATACAGTATTTGCATTTATTAATTTTGTACAAAGAACATAGGGCTAAGAAGAGGGAAAGTAAATGTATAAGTCACTTTAAAAAAGGAAATATAACAAGGAGAACACAAGGAGAAAAGTTGCAAAACAATATTTTAAACTCACTTGGGGAAATTCATAAAGGCATAAAGACAGACAACTTCCGTCAGGGCACAGGACAGAAAGTGTTGGTGCTTGCACCCAATTCATGTACCCGTCTGTGAAAGGTACATGAATTTGTCCATGTTTGCACTAATTAAGGAGTATCTACACTTGACACTCCTTCCCCAGTACACTCCTACCCTCCCTCCCAGCAACTGCGCCCGTCACACTGACAGACGTATGGCAGAGGATTTATATACTATGGGTGGAATGAGCCTGATGGGGGACCAAGAGACTAGTTCCCTATCAGGTCCACTCCACTTTTGAGTGACAGCTCATAGCAGTAGATCCATATCCACTATTTAGTCCAATAGTGGCTTTCAAACCCATCCACTGCTGTGCACTGTCAATCAGAGGACCTGATGGAGAACTAGTGTCTCAGTTCCCCATCAGGCCTCGTCCACCAAATGACAATTAATTTCCTAAATATGGGCAATGCCTACATTTCGGTAATGACATCATGTGTATCCATTACCCTTCTTGCTTACATTTATCTTCAGCTGGGTAATTTACTGGCTGACAGCTGACTGGTGCTGGGGAGACAGCACTGTGCGGAAATGACGCCTGCTGCTGTCTCAGCCAAGAGAAGGAAGAGACCCGGTAGAGCCGCTGCCCTCGTGCACATCCCTGGATTGAGATGGGGCTCCGGTAAGTATTAGGGGGAACTGGGGGGGGGGGGCTGCAACACACAGAAGGTTTTCTACCTTCATGCATTCTTGAGCATTTACAACCACATTAAAATCTCCATACCAGGCATCATATAACTGCCAGTTCTATGGGCCATTTTATGTTGTTTTCAAAACAACATACGGAGAGAGTCTATTTCCCTGGCCTATTCTAGATTTTACTTTAGTAACTTCTTTTCCTGCAACCCTTAGCAAAATTACTTCTTCCTCCTATTTATGGCATGTTGTCACATAAGCCACATGGGCTTGGGTTGTACATCATTAAACAGTGGGGTCGGTTTACTAAAGAAAAGAGGGAATGTTCACTTTGCAAGGGGATGTTCCTTAGCTTGATGAATGAGGAGAAGCCCTGCTAACTTCTATCATCCAATCATGTGCAAGCACAAGATCATGTGCAAGATCCTTTTTCTAAATTTTCCTTGTACAATATTGGGTATTCTTTGCAAAGTGAATTTTCACCTCTTTCACCAAGCTTTGGGGAAATTCCCTTTCAAATCAACCTTATTGTTTGCAGATTTTTTCTCAAGAATGTCAAACACATTGGCTAAGTACAAAAATTCCACTGGGATAAAGTAGCGGTGAAGCAGGAACCAACAGTAGGTATTTTCAAGAAGAGGCTGTGCACGGCTGGGAAGGCCGCATAATGAAGATCTCAATGAAGAAAGGGCGGGTAATTGTGTGGTTGTCAGGAAAGCTGGGGATCCCCTAAGTACAATTGTGAAAAATGTTCTGGTTGCTTCGGGAAAATGGCAACTCTACCAAGAAGGGCAAGAAGGGCCAGAGAAGACATATAGGTTTGATGAGTTAATTTACTTGTAATGATTATGTAGTGCAGGCTGCTGGATCCTGGTTCAAATCTTTACTGCTGGGCTGCCCTGTCCTCTTCCTGTGGCTGAACTTCCGGTATGTAAAGGGTTATTAGCATTCGGCTCTAGGCTAATCTGCTGTGAAAAAAAGCTCCCAATGAAGACTTGGCCCCTTCTCCTCCATTAAGAAAAGTTCTTTCATTGCTTTCATTGCATGTAACACAAGCTGTGTATGGGGAATAATCTGATGACTCAAAGGATTATCTCCCCTTTTCACAGATCATGTGACAGATAGGAAACACAATCAAATACCTTGTCTAAATGGAGGAGGAGGGGAGGGATGGGTCTTCTGGGGGAGCGTTTTTAATAAAGTATATTTAAAGTCCAAGCTTTTTTCAAAGTTTTGAAATGTGCAGAAAAGTGATTAAACCCTGTTACTTTTAATACTTTCACCCTTATGGAAAGATTATTAACCCCATCTAGTTTTCCCGTGGAGTATTATCACTGTGTCAGAAAGTGATGTGGACTAAAAAATTTAGAGTTGTCCCTAAAAGATGAAATCTTCCAATGGGGAAAGAACAGTTTTTTTTCTAATTTTGGAGATATTTCCTCTGACCTTATGTAGTGTCTCTGGGGCTGAAATAAAGGTAAATCTTCCCAATAAGACTGTAGCCCTTTAACAAGTTCCTAGCAGGTTTCAGTAAGCGTTAGCACAACAAAAAGCTAGTTGAAAATCTATTAAAGCCTGCTAGGATCTTTTTGAAAAATGAGTCAGCATTCCCATTCTGAATGTATTCTTAACATCTCTATATTGGAATGTACTTAAGTGCACTGTAAGCCTTAAAGTGGACGTAAACCCTCTCCTATACCCAGTGAAGTGAATAGCCCCAGATGATACACAGAGATGGAACAACTCCTCCTAAATACACTACTGTTGAAAAGTTTGGGGTCACCTAGATAATTTCATGTTTTCCATGAAAACTCACAATTTTATTCATGAAATGAGTTGCAAAATGAATCGAAAATATAGTCAAGACATTGACAAGGATAGAAATAATTATTTTTATTTGAAATAATAATTTTGGCCTTCAAACTTTGCTTTTATCAAAGAATTCTCCATTTGCAGCAGTTACAGCCTTGCAGACCTTTGGCATTCTAGCTGTCAATTTGTTAAGGTAATCTGAAGAAATTTCACCCCACCCTTCCTGAAGCACCTTCCACAAGTTGGATTGACTTGATGGGCACTTCTTACGTACCATACAGTCAAGCTGCTCCTACAACAGCTCAACAGGGTTGAGATCTGGCGACTGCGCTGGCCACTCCATTACAGACAGAATACCAGCTGACTGCTTCTTCCCTAAATAGTTCTTGCATAGCTTGGAGGTGTGCTTTGGGTCATTATCCTGTTGTAGGAGGAAATTGGCTCCAATCAATTGCTGTCCACAGGGTATGGCATGGCATTGCAAAATGCTATGCCATACCCTGTGGTAGCCTTCCTTATTCAAAATCCCTTTTACCTTGTACAAATCTTCCACTTTACCAGCAAGCAACAAAGCTGTCCCAGACCATCACATTACCCCTACCATGTTTGACAGATCGTGTCAGGCACTCCTCCAGCATCTGTTCACTTGTTCTGTGTCTGACAAATGTTCTTCTGTGTGATCCAAACAGCTCAAACTTAAATTCGTCTTTCCATAACTCTTTTTTCCAATCTTCCTCTGTCCTATCTTTTCCTTTTATTGGCCAGTCTCAGATATGGCTTTTTCTTTGCCACTCTGCCTCGAAGGCCAGCATTCCAAAGTCGCCTATTCACTGCGCACATTGAGACTGACGTTTTGCGGGCACCATTTAATGAAGCTGCCAGTTGAGGACCTGTGAAGCGTCTATTTCTCAAACTGGAGACTCTACTGTACTTGTCCTCTTGCTTAGTTGTGCACCGGGGCCTCCCACTTCTCTTTCTATTCTGGTTAGAGCCTGTTTGTGCTGTTCTCTGAAGGGAGTAGTACACACCATTGTAGGAAATCTTCAGTGTATTGGCAATTTCTCACATGGAATAGCCTTAATTTTTCAGAACAAGAATGGACTGTTGAGTTCCAGAAGAAAGTTTTCTTTTTCTGGCCATTTTGAGAGTATAATCGAACCCACAAATGCTGATGCTCCAGATACTCAACTAGCTCAAAGGAAGGCCAGTTTTATATAGCTTCTCTAATCAGCACAACAGTTTTCAGCTGTGCTAACATGATTGTACAAAGGGTTTTGTAATCATCAATTAGCTTTTTAACATGATAAGTTAACACATTAAACCATTAGAACCATTAGAACAAAGGAGTGATGGTTCCTGAAAATGGGCCTCAGTACACCTATGTAGATATTCCATTAAAAATCAGCCGCTTCCAGCTAGAATAGTCATTTACCACATTAACAATGTCTAGACTGTATTTATAATTAATTTAATATTCTCTTCATTGAAAAAAACAGTGCCTTTCTTTCAAAAATAAGGATATTTCGAAGTGAACCAAAACTTTAGAAACGGTAGTGTAAGTTTTATTTGTATATCTGCTGTCTTCAGCTTTGTATACTTTTAAGAAAGTATACATTGTGTTAGATTTTTTTTTCTTCCTATTTCAGCTGTAGGAGTGTAGTCTTGGCATACACTGTGTGATAGCTGATTGGAGGAAAGGCACAGACTGCCAATCCACATAGGCAAAGGAGCAAAGGAAGGAAGGGATGTGCATAGCTGTGCTGTGAATAGACCATCTCTCTGCTAATCTATTTATAGCACCCACCCCGACAGACATTTTCAGCTGCTTTTTTCTCCCATCGTGGAGAACTTGTCAGAAGTTATCATGCTGATAACAGAAGAATGGAGCAGTATGAAGACACAGGACTTAGGGCTTTGGAGAGAGATAAGTAAACACTACAGATATTTGTGCCCAGGTCAAATTTCATGAATCCATTTACATCCACATTAAAGTCTTTAGCAAAGCTAAGTAAAGGTTGCTGTGCACATTGCTTTTTTTGCATACTAAAGCCATTATGTACAAACGGTCTGAAAGCCTAACTTTACCTTAAACAAAATAAGCACAAGGAAGAATACTTACCTTCAGGGTGATGTGTCCCTTGTGCTTCTGTTTTCTAGTTCAATAGTAATCTTCCTGCTCTGATGTCGTGGCACCCCTGCTGCTGTAACCTTCTGATGTGGCAGGGGGGAGAAAAATCTGAGGATCTATCACAGGTCCTCATGAAGAGTGCTAGAGGATGTCCACCAAGCTCCCCCATTCATAAAAGCTGTACTACAGCTTCTATGATTGAAATGTGATCTATAAATGGATGGGGAGCTTTCAATCTTCCAATTTTCTGCTGATATTCGATTCATAGATCCTTTTTCATTCATAGAACCAAAGTGCCCCCTTCTATAAATTCTTGGCATAAAAGACAGGCATAGTTGGGCACTTTGTATCAGAGTCTGTGACAGCTCCTAAATTAAATAAACACACACCATGCCAGAAGATTAGGATGGCAGAGGGTGGGCAGGGCATTGGATTAAGAAGATTACTACTGAACTAGAAAAGAGACACACAAGGGGCACATCAAACTGAAGGTAGGTATTGTCCCCAGCACTTATTTTGTAGTTTTTTTTTTCAGATATACTTAGGTTTTAAAGTGAAACTAAACTCTTTACAGCTAAAGCCTATGCCATCTAAACTTCTATTTAGATCTGCAGTTGCAATAGTGCTACACATGTGACCAACTTGACCAAAACAAGGTTTGAAAGATCAATTGATAGCTGACATAAGCACACTGGCAACAGATATCACAAGAGGCACGCTTTGAATGTAACTGTACTGGGAAATAGGTAAATCAGTAGTTTTAAATCCACTTTACAGCAGAGCTCCAGGTTTAAGTAACTTTAACTTGGATTAGTTAATTTAGACCAAGCTTGGCCAAACAAACAAATTACTTCGCAAACCGATGCAGTGAGTGCTGTATAAACCATATGTTACCTCAACTGCATACAGTATACAGCGCTGTGCAATGTCGGTGGAACGGGTAACTCCTGCCCACTCCTGGAACAAAATCGAGTCAGTCTGAGCACTGCTCAGCCATTCACAGGGAACATCAAATTCTATGAATGAGCACAACACTGCCTCGGATTGGTTGAGGAAGAGAGGTGGGCAGATCACAATTCATAGATTATAAAGTTTCCCATGAATAGCTGAACAGTGCTTAGCCGGACTCAGTTTTGTTCCAAGAGCGTATGCAGCTGAGGCTGCATACAGTTTATACATTGCTCACAGCCACTGCATTTGGTAATGAGGCAAATAGTTTGTTTGGTCCAAAATAACTGTTTATTACCCAATAAAACCTGGAGATCAGCCTGAGGAGCAGGCATATCAGTAAAAGATAATTGTGTACTGGATACAATGGTATTGTGCATTCTGCACTTGGCTCTTGGTCTCTCTCTACCTCTCTTTTTACAACATATGTTGTTTTCCTGGAAGCAAAATCAGTTACATGAGACTTCTGAGATGGGAGCTTTTTAAATTTGGTGGCACCTGGCACTTACAAAGATTTTTATATACAAAGCTATCACATCCTTTGTATGGTCTCGGCTAGCTCACAGGAAAATATTTTGAACATGCAAAAGACATCATGATTAAAATTAGATATAATTAGCTGGAACTTAAAATACTTGAGCAGACAAAAATATTTGAAGTCAGTGCATTTGAAATGTAATATGTTTCCAACACTTAGAATAGCTTGTGATGTTCGTATTGTTAAGGCATTGTAGTGCCGCTCTTCAAACACATTCCACAGCTATTTGGAAAAATGTGGAAGTCTGGCTTTGTGTGGAGGACTGTTAAAGCATTTAATATAAGGGCGTTCATTTTTAAATAGAAAAAAAACGTGACTTTGATGATTGTACCTCAAGCTGAACTGTTAAATGCTCTTTAACCACGAAACCATGCCGTCTTGGTAAGCTTGTGTTTTCTTGCTTTTCACACAAATTATTTTTGACTATGAAACGTAGACCACTGTCTCAGTAAAGTATTCTGTGCATTGATCAGAAATAAGACACCTCTTGAGAAAACTGTACAAAAAAAAAATGTTTATTTGGTTGAACTTTGGGTCATAAGCACCTATTCCGGTGTGTAGGCAATATGATGGAGGGACTATAAGGCTAAATTATAATAAAGTGATCATAAAAGCTTTGATTTAGTGCTTTACATAGGCCTCTGTGCCTCAGTCATAGATACTATAAATGAGTCAAATGTAAAATGAAATTCTGAAGGAAAAAGATTCTGTCTAGCAGTACTACTTTACATGCTTAGGTAAAGAGGGTTTACTGGAGAACATAACAGGACTCAGGAGGTATTCCCTGTGGTTTATGATGTTGCTTCTTTCTCCAGCTTGTGGGGATTGAATAGTTCTGCTATAATACAACTTAGTTTGTAACCAAATTGTGGCCAAACCTTCCAAGAGAGAAAGCTGTAGTGTTAGATCAGGCAATTAAAATGCATATGATCATGTGACTTGCTGCATTGCTTGCAACATTTTCCAAAGGCATACTGATATGTTAAAGGTTGTCAGTGTAATAGCAGTAAAGTGGGTTCTTTACATCCTAATAAAGACAAACCTAGAATTTCTATTTTTCACCAGAGGCAGTTCCAGTGTTGAAAGAGTATATAAATCCTAAAACGAAAATGTACATGTGATTGATGCATTTGCTTTTCTTTAAGGCTCTCTTCACTTTATTTTCATCTCTTGATGTGGCCAGTAAGTCTGTTTTCAGCTTACTTTAACATATGAAGCTGTCCAACAATAGTGTTAGAGGGTTGGGAAAAAAACATTGAACACTAGCCAAGGGTGCTTACAATGGTCCACTATGGATTTAGTTAAAAATGTATCAGGAAAAGAAAAGCACCCATTTCTCTAACTGCTTGAAATTTGTTAGCCTAATCACCTCAAGACCGGACATTTTCACCCTCTTTCAGCCCAGACCAGTTGTTACGTACCTGGTGGTAAAGCCTGAAATGAAGAAGAAGGCCTCCCTTGCAGCTCCAGCTCAATGGCCCCTGGTTGAGTAACAGAGGGCACGAGTGCCTGTAGTTCTTCCAGTTGTCAGTGCTGGCGTGTCCACGAAGATGACTGGAAGGATCAGTGGGTAGCGACTGGGCATGATAGAGCTGACAGGAAGGCCAGTGAAGGATGAGGATCCAAAAACCAGTAGCATGTAGGCGGCAGTGGACACTAGACTGAAAAGCAGCAAGCAGGCAGGCAAATGACAGATAACAGGTTAATGGTATAGGACTGGAAGTCAACAGGCACTTGTCTGGCAGGAGGTGGCAGAAAGCAGGGTCAGGCAGGCCAGGTCAGTAACAGATGGTCAGATCAGGCATAAGCAGAAGATAGAGAAATAGTCAGGGGGCAAGCAGAGGTCAGCAACAGAGAGGTGTTAGTGACGGATGTGTGTGCACCCAGGCACACGCATGTGCGTGCAAATGCATGCACCTATGCACACCTGCACTGCTAGCCTGCACCTAAGCATCTATATGCACTCTGGAACACCCTCTCTTTTATGGGCAAGTTTTTCCTGACACCATTTTTCAGTGCGGTCACTCTTTGAATGACAATTACATGCAACACTGTACCCAAATAAAATGTTTATCAGTTATCTTTTAGCGGTATTTAGTCACCACTGGGTTTTTAATTTTTTTTATATAACAAAAATTGAACATTTAAAAAAAAAAAACCCACATTTTTCTTATTTACTAAAATTTAGCAAATACAGTAAATTACCTTTCTTCATAAATTTAGACCAAAATGTATTCTGCTACATTTCTTTGGAAAAAAAAATAACCCAAATCAGTGCATATTATTTAGTCCGTGTGAAAGGTATAAAATATACAAACTATAGTATATTTGAAAATTGATCAATGCTGATGTAATGATGTAATGACTGCGAAAGGTCACAGCTGGTATCTGTATCTTATATACCCTTGATTATGTACAAGTATAGCTTTTATGACCTGCAATAGGTCCCTTTGTACTTTTAACAAATGTGATTTTGTAAAAAAATGTGTTTTATTTTACTATGTGTGGTCCCTTTTGTGCCAGTAAAGTCCAAAAACATTTATTTTTGGTTTTGGTTGATGCACAATATGGATGTGGCATGTGAGTGGCCCTAACTGTGATATTTTGATTTGAAAATTGATCAGTACTGATGTACAGATTGCCTATCTCATGACCCCTTTTTGGAAAGTAGACAGTCCAAGGTATTTACTAAGATTCATGGTGAGTTTTTTGAAGTTGTAATTTTTGTTAACTCAATTTTTTAGAAAATTTAGAAATTAGATAATAATTATTAGAAAAGTTGTCGTTTAACAAGTTATTTCTCACACACAGCATATGCATACTAAGAATTACACCCCATACTACCGAGTAGGGAGATACCACATGTGTGAGACTTTCACAACCTACCCATAAAAGGGACCCAAAATCCAAGGAACACCTTAGGACTTGCAAGGAACATACAATATCATCGAATTTCCTGACTATATATAACATTTGGAGGCCATGGAGCACCAGTACAGTAAAAACACCCACAAATGACCCAACTTTGTAAAGCAAACACTCCAGGGTCTTTTCTGAAAGGCACAGTGAGTTTTTGGAAAATTACAATTTTTCCCACAAGTTTTTGTAAAATGCAGGAACAAAAGTGTATTCTTTACACAAAGTTGTCAATTAATAGGATTTTTCTAATACACATCACATGCATACTTAGAATTACACTCCAAAACACATTCTGCTACTCCCGAATATAGTGATACCATATATGTGAGACTTTTTCACGGCCTAGCCACAAAAAAGACCCAAAATCCAAGGAGCACCTTCAGGCTTTCTAGCAGCAAAAACAATGCATTTATTTTACTGACTATCTATGACATTTTTAGAGGCCCTGGAGCACCAGGGCTGTGGAAAAGGCCACAAAATGACCACATTTTGAAAAGTAAACACCCCAAGGTGTTTTGGAGACTTCTTTTGAAGACTTCCTTTTTTGCTACAAGCTTTTGAAAAATGCAGAAAGAAAATAGGCATACTTAGAATTACAACACATTCTGCTACTCCTCCTGAGTATGGTAATACCATATGTATGAGACTTGTTCACTGTCTGAACTAATTATGTACTGAAAATTGTATCTTTTGTATCACACAAATCAACCAATTGTATCAAAATCAATGTACTGTAATAGTTGCCTCTATATGAGTAATCAGGGAATATAGCTTATTGTAGCATAACCTATAGTAATCCCAGTTCCTATAAGCCGAGCAAGCCTAGCTTACTGGTATGTGGCTGCCCCAAGGATGCTATGTTTACTGATCAGAAAGTACAGGAGGCTGCAGAAAGGAAACACCAAAGATTTCCTGTGGTTCCAGGAGTGCATTTGTCCACAGAGGATGACTGGGACTGGTGTCTTGCAGGAACATAGCCAGAGGAATGTGCAGATAGGTCAGTTCAGGCCACAGGCAGATACATTGTCAGCAAACAGGCAAAGGATCGGTTCATGTAGCATGCAGAAATATGGTCAACAAACAGGTCAGGGTTAGTACAGGCAGCAGGAAGAGGCAACACTTTACTGGTGTGGCGGTGAGCAGGAATACTGTTGCTAGCTTACACTGGTTTGGTGACAATGGGGACTAGTGTGACAGCAATCAGGAACACTGCTAGTGACTTTATCATCACATGAGCCCGAGTGTCACCAGACTAGTTAATCAGAGACACCGTTGCTGATGACTGGTGTGGCGGTGATCAAGGACACTGTAACTGGTGTGTCGGTGATCAAGGACACTGTAACTGGTGTGGCCATGATTAAGGACACTGTGACTAGTGTGACAGTGATTAAGGACACTGTGAGTGAGGGGCTGTAATTAGTGAAACTGACTGGCAAGCACTGGTCTGGTGTACAGCTGTGACGATGTTTAGAGGCAATGGCTGGTGGCACTAACATACAATGGTTTCAGAGCAACCAGCCATTTTACATGATCACCTCCACAACAGTACAATGCCACCCTGATCTGGAGGGGTAATCAGGATTTTTTTTTAAACTATGATTTATCACAATATATAAGCTGCATAATCACTGTATAAGCAATCACTCACACTGAGTTTGGCATCCATTCATAATACTATTGTTTACTGCTTTGATAACTGTGTTTGGCCACAGCTTTCACATGGTAGAAGGCCACTTCTAGCTCACAGAGATCACAGTAGTAAGCAATGGCATCATAATTGACAGCCATTGTTTACTACTTTTTATGTAATCGCTGTGGTTGGTCATAGAGATCACATAATATCAGCGCGGCTCACAGTGGCCCGATACACTGATCTGTGATCCTCTTCAAAGCTGTGCTTGAGTGACAGAAGTGGGAGGATGCACCAGCTCATCCTTGCAGAGTCACACTTGCCCCTCCCAGCCGCACCTGTTCATTGACCGGGTCAGGCGGCAGTTAAGTTAGGCTTTAATTTGCTAGTCTTTTAGGTTATGTCCATGTAAATCTACTAGTCCGTCTAACACTACCCTCTCCATAGGTTGACAATGCTACTGCCCAAAGGAGGCTACATTGCTCATTCAAAGAGTGGAGGACTTCGCTATCGTAAGACAGGAAGTGTGTTATTGGCTGGATCACCAGGTGAATATAAATGATAAAAAGCACAAAACAAGAAAATGAATGCAGCCACTACATCCAAGGATTGGTAAACTGAAATTTGTAAAATGTTTGTTTTTGGGTTTAGAAACACATTGAAGTGGGCTTTTCAGTTACAAATTTATTCTATGATAATAAAGTCTTGACATGTCTGGCAATCCTTATACTTTTCATTAAAAACCAGTTCTTAAGCTCCAGCCATGTGACTTGGCCTAAAATGAGATAAACTCAACAGTCTTCTGCAGTCTCCTGTTACCCAGTGATCAGACTGCAAAATTGTAACTATGTAGCAAGTCACAAGGTGACCCAAGTCACAAGGCTGCAGCTGGAGACTAAACTGTCCCACAGATAGGATGTGTACCGGCACAAGGATTTATGTGTGTCAGGACTATTGTAAGAAATAGGCATATTTTTCATATTGCATGTGTAGAATTATGAACCCCAGAGACAAAGTTCAATTCATGTCCTTCGTTAGAAACTTCAATAGGAGACTCAGATTTCTAGTTTCCATTGTTCGTTGGTGAAAAGTGGTAAGCCGTTGTTGACTAACCCTGGAGAAACAACTATATTCTGTGGTCTTGGAAAGAGAATATATTTGAAGAAGCCATAAACATAGGGTCCTGGCCTTGAGTTGTTTTCCATACAATGGCAGCACCTAACAGGATTCAAAAGGACAGCTGTATAATGGATTGCCTAATTAACAGACCATTGTTCCAACTATGGAAAAATAAACATTAGAGGAGCCATGGAAAGAAAAGTTTGTTTAATTTTCTGGTCATCAACTTAGACCTATTCGAACTGTATTTTTAAATTAATTTAATATAATCATAAGTAGTGTTGAGCGAACACGGACTGTATTATTCGTGTTCGTACCGAATAATTGGATTTTTGTTACCCGAACACGGACACTTTACTGTATGTTCGGGTAAAAAATCCGTGTTCGGTCGTTTTATTTCCGGGTTTTGCATGTTTTGGCGCTCTTTTCATGGCGGGCTTTCAACAGCCAATCAACAATCGTTTAACTGGTGTGCCTTAAGCTATCCCAGCCATACCTGCAAATGTATGAGTAGCTGTGATTGGCCGTCTGAAGCATGTGACCAAGTCTTTATAAGTTCGAGGCAGCCGCAGCGGCGTCATTCTGCTGCTTAGCTCAGGGACAGAGCACACATACGTGCTGGCTGCTGATTAGGGAAAGACAGGCAGGGAAAACGAATTGGTGTCCGGATAGAATTTAGGGTCAGGTCGGAGTGTTTAGGCAGGGCGAGTTGTAGGCATTTTAGGGATAGAGTCTGCTGAATTATAGGGTCAGTGTGTTCTACAAACTACAATCGATATTGCTGTGTGGTGTGGGATAGGAGATAGGCAGGTGTCAGTGATCCACATCCATTTTTCTGTGTGTGGGCTGCAGTGAGCACAATCTTTTTGGGGTGCAGTGAACACAATCCTTTCGGGGTGCAGTGAACAAAATCTTTGTGGGGTACAGTGAACACAATCTTTGTGGGGTACAGTGAAGACAATCCTTGTGGGCTGCAGTGAAGACAATCCTTTTGGGGTGCAGTGAAGACAATCTTTGTGGGGTGCAGTGAAGACAATCTTTGTGGGGTACAGTGAACACAATCTTTGTGGGGTACAGTGAACACAATCTTTGTGGGGTGCAGTGAAGACAATCCTTGTGGGGTGCAGTGAAGACAATCCTTGTGGGGTGCAGTGAAGACAATCCTTGTGGGGTACAGTGAACACAATCTTTGTGGGGTGCAGTGAAGACAATCTTTGGGGGGTACAGTGAACACAATCTTTGTGGGGTACAGTGAACACAATCTTTGTGGGGTACAGTGAACACAACCTTTGTGGGGTGCAGTGAAGACAATCCTTTTGGGGTGCAGTGAACACAATCTTTGTGGGGTACAGTGAACACAATCCTTGTGGGGTGCAGTGAACTCTTTGGGGGGTACAGTGAACACAATCTTTGTGGGGTACAGTGAACACAATCTTTGTGGGGTGCAGTGAAGAAAATCATTTTGGGGTGCAGTGAACACAATCTTTGTGGGGTACAGTGAACACAATCTTTGTGGGGTGCAGTGAAGACAATCCTTGTGGGGTGCAGTGTATGAGTAGCTGTGATTGGCCGTCTGAAGCATGTGACCAAGTCTTTATAAGTTCGAGGCAGCCGCAGCGGCGTCATTCTGCTGCTTAGCTCAGGGACAGAGCACACATACGTGCTGGCTGCTGATTAGGGAAAGACAGGCAGGGAAAACGAATTGGTGTCCGGATAGAATTTAGGGTCAGGTCGGAGTGTTTAGGCAGGGCGAGTTGTAGGCATTTTAGGGATAGAGTCTGCTGAATTATAGGGTCAGTGTGTTCTACAAACTACAATCGATATTGCTGTGTGGTGTGGGATAGGAGATAGGCAGGTGTCAGTGATCCACATCCATTTTTCTGTGTGTGGGCTGCAGTGAACACAATCTTTTTGGGGTGCAGTGAACACAATCCTTTCGGGGTGCAGTGAACAAAATCTTTGTGGGGTACAGTGAACACAATCTTTGTGGGGTGCAGTGAAGACAATCCTTTTGGGGTGCAGTGAACACAATCTTTGTGGGGTGCAGTGAACACAATCTTTGTGGGGTACAGTGAACACAATCTTTGTGGGGTACAGTGAAGACAATCCTTGTGGGGTGCAGTGAACAAAATCTTTGGGGGGTACAGTGAACACAATCTTTGTGGGGTACAGTGAACACAATCTTTGTGGGGTACAGTGAACACAATCTTTGTGGGGTACAGTGAAGACAATCCTTGTGGGGTGCAGTGAACAAAATCTTTGGGGGGTACAGTGAACACAATCTTTGTGGGGTACAGTGAACACAATCTTTGTGGGGTGCAGTGAACACAATCTTTGTGGGGTACAGTGAACACAATCCTTGTGGGGTGCAGTGAACAAAATCTTTGGGGGGTACAGTGAACACAATCTTTGTGGGGTACAGTGAACACAATCTTTGTGGGGTGCAGTGAAGACAATCCTTGTGGGGTGCAGTGAAGACAATCCTTGTGGGGTGCAGTGAAGACAATCCTTGTGGGGTGCAGTGAAGACAATCCTTGTGGGGTGCAGTGAACAAAATCTTTGTGGGGTACATCGAACACAATCTTTGTGGATTACAGTGAACACAATCTTTGTGGGGTGCAGTGAAGACCATCCTTTTGGGGTGCAGTGAACACAATCTTTGTGGGGTGCAGATAAGACAATCCTTGTGGGGTGCAGTGAAGACAATCCTTGTGGGGTGCAGTGATCAAAATCTTTGTGGGGTACAGTGAACACAATCTTTGTGGGGTGCAGTGAAGACAATCCTTGTGGGGTGCAGTGAAGACAATCCTTGTGGGGTGCAGTGAAGACAATCCTTGTGGGGTGCAGTGAACAAAATCTTTGGGTGGTACAGTGAGCACAATCTTTGTGGGGTACAGTGAACACAATCTTTGTGGGGTGCAGTGAAGACAATCCTTTTGGGGTGCAGTGAACACAATCTTTGTGGGGTACAGTGAACACAATCTGATACTTCTGAAGATTTGAGGGTGCTGCCTGTTTCATCCTCCTCCTCCTCATCCATCCTTTTAGGGGTACAAACAATAGTAATTGGGGCCTAGTGTGCTTCTGTACGTGTGAAAAACATACACTTTTTTTTTATCATATTTCCTATTCCGCTATTCAATAAAAACCTTTGGGGATCAATTAAATTGCGGAATAGTCTGTGTCGGTACGTGTGAGATCCACCTTTCCAAGTTTTTGGGGTTCATCTCATACTTCTGAAGCTTTGAGGGTGCTGCCTGTTCCATACTCCTCCTCCTCCATCCTTTTAGGTGTACAAACAATAGTAATTGGGGCCTAGTGTGCTTCTGTACGTGTGAGATACATACACTTTTTTTGATCATATTTCCTATTCCGCTATTCAATAAAAACCTTTGGGGATCAATTAAATTGCGGAATAGTCTGTGTCGGTACGTGTGAGATCCACCTTTCCAAGTTTTTGAGGTTCATCTCATACTTCTGAAGATTTGAGGGTGCTGCCTGTTCCATACTCCTCTTCCTCATCCTCCCTTTAGGGTAGGAAAAAATTTAATCGGGCCTAGTCTGTGTTTGTACGTGTGAGATACACAGTTTATCCTATTCCGCTATTCAATATACACCCTTTTGGTGTAAAAAACATTAAATTGCGGCATAGTTTGCATATTTGACTGTGAGATACACCCGTGCGATACTGTTGTTCTTTTGTTCTGCTATTCAATAAAGACCTTTTTAGGGCAAGATCTTAAATTTCAGAAATATGAGGAGAGCGTCAAATAGGGGCCGTGGCCGGGGTCGTGGTGCTGCTGCTAGAGCTCCTGTTGCAAGGAGAGGACGTGGTCGATCTGTGCCAGCTACACGCACAAGTGAAACACCTTCCTCAAGTGTGAGTAGGCGACAGAACCTGCAGCAGTATTTGGTAGGGCATCATACGCCTCTAGAAGTGATGAGGCCAGAACACAGAGAGGCGATAGTAGATTGGTTTGCTGCTGACAGTGCCTCCAGTTCCTTCACATTGTCTCCCACCCAGTCTACTGCAGAAAGGTCAGAGTTGGCACCTGCAGCCAATGTCCAACCGTCTTTCACCTCACCCCCTTGCAAATTAGGCAAGCAGTCTGAGCCCCAAGCCATACAGCAGTCTCTTATTCTTTTTGAGGACTCTGTCAGCAGGGTTTCCCAGGGCCATCCACCTAGCCCTGCCCCAGAAGTGGAAGAGATTGAGTGCAGCGATGCCCAACCACTTATTTCTCAAGATGAGTACATGGAAGGACCATCACAGCACGTCTCCGATGATGACGAAACGCAGGTGCCAACTGCTGCGGCGTTCAGCATTGTGGAGACCGACAGGGAGGGCAGGGGTGAAGACTGGGTGGAAGATGATGTGGAGGACGATGAGGTCCTCGACCCCACATGGAATGAAGGTCATGCAGGTGACCTGAGTATTTTGGAGGAAGAGGCGGTGGTCGCACAGAGCCACCAGCACAGCAGAAGAGGGAGCAGGGTGCAGAAGCGGAGCGGCCGTGCCCTAGACACTACGCCTGCTACTGCCCAACGCAGCAAGGGAACGAGCGCACCAAAGTCAGCTCAAAAGAGTTCTCTAGCGTGGAAGTTCTTTAGAAAATGTGCTGATGACAGGACACGAGTGGTTTGCACCCTGTGCAATCAGAGCCTGAAGCGAGGCATAAACCTTCTCAACCTGAGCACAACCTGCATGATCAGGCATCTAAGTGCAAAGCACGAGCTGCAGTGGAGTACACACCTTCAAAACCAAGAAACGTCTCTGGCTCACCCTGCTTCCTCTTCTGCTGCAGTCTCGGCCGCTCCAGCCACCTCTGTAGTCATACCGGCACCTGCCACCCCGCAAACAGACGATCTGTCAGCAACACCACCACCTGGGTCACCAACAACCATCTCCACAATGTCCCGTGGAAGTGTTCAGCTTTCCATCTCCCAAACACTTGAGAGGAAGAGGAAGTACCCCCCTACCCACCCGCGATCCCTGGCCCTGAATGCCAGCATTTCACAATTATTGGCCTTTGAAATGCTGTCATTCCGTCTGGTGGAGACGCCCAGTTTTAAAAAGCTTATGTCGGTGGCTGTCCCACAGTACGTCGTGCCCAGCCGCCACTACTTTTCCAGGCAAGCCATCCCTTCCCTGCACAACCAAGTGGGGGAAAAATTCAGGTGTGCACTGCGCAACGCCATCTGTGCCAAGGTCCACCTAACTACCGATACGTGGACCAGTAAGCACGGTCAGGGGCGTTATATCTCCCTAACGGCACACTGGGTAAATGCAGTGGCGGATGGGCCTGAGGCGGATAGCAATTTGGCGCATGTCCTTCCACCACTGAGGATTGCAGGGCGCTTCAGTTTGCCTCCTGTTCCTAACTCATCCTACTCCGCTACCTCATTGTCAGGGATACCACATGCAGGCATCCAGCAAGGGTGATCAGATCAGTTGGCTGCACCAAGGAATCAGGACCCAGATGGATAAAGATGTAAATAAGTTTATTAAGCAAAATGACACACTCCAATACCAACACCAGTGACCATAAACAAGTAAACAAAATATAAATGATAACAGTACAAAACCCCAATAGAACCTAACAAACTATATACAAAAGGATGGAGCAAACAATAGCAGGACAGGACAGGGACAGGAGACAAGGAAAGCAGGGAGCCAGGTACAGGAAGCAGGGTACAGGGAACAGGATCAGAATACAGCATTCAGGATACAGGTTTCAGGATACAGGTTTCAGGATCAGACAGGGACACGGCTAGCAGAGAAAATACTGAAGCACTGAGCCTCAGTGAAGGGCGGGCTTATATTCCCTCAGCAGTCCTCAGGTGCAGCTTAATTAAAAGAACAGTCCAGCTGCTGGGAGACACCCGCTGGTGGGCCCTGGAACTGCGCCCCTCAGTTCCAGAAACAACAGTGCCACCAGCAGGTGACCCACGTAATGACATTGATCCTGACAGTTCCCCCCCTTTAAGGAGCGGCCTCCGGACGCTCCATTGTGGTTCTACCCCGAAAATCCAAAAAGGTCTCCCCTCCATGTCTGTGGGTCTTCTAGCACTCTCTAGGCCAAAGGCCTTTAACTTGCCGGAAGGCGTGCCACCAGAGTCCAGCAATTGATCATGCGCCCCACCACCAGGGTCTGGAAGCCGTCTAGGCACCCCACAGGTCAAGTTCCTGAAGAGGCGTAACATTAGGGATACACCTGCCCTCATTGCAACACACGTCCCAACACTGGGACTGAAGGCAAGCTGGACATAAAGCAGGGGAGCGCCAGCGGCATGCAGGATGTCCGGCAGTGGCACACCAGGCTGGGCAACAGACAGTGGCACATCAAACAGGGCGGCAGACCGTGGCTCAGCGGGCACTGGATCAGCAAGCACTGGGTCAGCGGGCACTGGAACAGCAAGCACTGGGTCAGCAGGCACGGTAGTGGTCACCGGAACAGCGGGCACGGGATCAGCTGGCACCGGATTAGTGGGCTGAGTAAGAGACACCGGATCAGCAGGCACTGGAACAGCAGGCACTGGGTCAGCGGGCACTGGAACAGCAAGCACTGGGTCAGCAGACTGGGTAGTGGTCACCAGAACAGCGGGCACGGGATCAGCTGGCACTGGATTAGCGGGCTGAGTAAGAGACACCGGATCTGCGGGCACCAGAACAGCGGGCACTGGACCAGCAGGCTCAGTAGGAGGCACCAGATCAGCGGGCACGGGAACAGCAGGCATCAGAACAGCAGGCACTGGATCAGCAGGCTCAGTAGGAGGCACCAGATCAGTGGGCACTGGATCAGCAGGCTTAGTAGGAGGCACCAGATCAGCGGGCACTGTAACAGCAGGCACTGGATCAGCAGGCTCAGTAGGAGGCACCCGATCAGTGGGCATTGGAACAACAGGCATCAGAACAGCGGGCACTGGATCAGCAGGCTCAGTAGAAGGCACCGGATCAGTGGGCACTGGATCAGCAGGCTCAGTAGGAGGCACTGGATCAGCGGGCACCGGAACAGCAGGCATCAGAACAGTGGGCACTGGATCAGCAGGCTCAGTAGGAGGCACCGGATCAGTGGGCACTGGATCAGCGGGCACTGGAACAACAGGCATCAGGACAACGGGCACTGGATCAGCAGGATCAGTAGGAGGCACCGGATCAGTGGGCACTGGATCAAAAGGCTCAGTAGGAGGCACCAGATCAGCGGGCACTGGATCAGCAGGCATCAGAACAGCAGGCTCAGTAGGAGGCACTGGATCAGTGGGCACTGGATCAGCGGGCACTGGAACAACAGGCATCAGAACAGCGGGCACTGAATCAGCAGGCTCAGTAGGAGGCACCGGATCAGTGGGCACTGGAACAACAGGCATCAGAACAGTGGGCACTGGATCAGCAGGCTCAGTAGGAGGCACCAGATCAGTGGGCACTGGATCAGCAGGCACTGGATCAGCAGGGTCAGTAGGAGGCACTGGATCAGTGGGCACTGGATCAGCGGGCATCAGAACAGTGGGCACTGGATCAGCAGGCTCAGTAGGAGGCACCGGATCAATGGGCACTGGATCAGCGGGCTCAGTAGGAGGCACTGGATCAGCGGGCACCGGAACAGCAGGCATCAGAACAGTGGGCACTGGATCAGCAGGCTCAGTAGGAGGCACCGGATCAGTGGGCACTGGATCAGCGGGCACTGGAACAACAGGCATCAGGACAACGGGCACTGGATCAGCAGGATCAGTAGGAGGCACCGGATCAGTGGGCACTGGATCAAAAGGCTCAGTAGGAGGCACCAGATCAGCGGGCACTGGATCAGCAGGCATCAGAACAGCAGGCTCAGTAGGAGGCACTGGATCAGTGGGCACTGGATCAGCGGGCACTGGAACAACAGGCATCAGAACAGCGGGCACTGAATCAGCAGGCTCAGTAGGAGGCACCGGATCAGTGGGCACTGGAACAACAGGCATCAGAACAGTGGGCACTGGATCAGCAGGCTCAGTAGGAGGCACCAGATCAGTGGGCACTGGATCAGCAGGCACTGGATCAGCAGGGTCAGTAGGAGGCACTGGATCAGTGGGCACTGGATCAGCGGGCATCAGAACAGTGGGCACTGGATCAGCAGGCTCAGTAGGAGGCACCGGATCAATGGGCACTGGATCAGCGGGCACTGGAACAACAGGCATCAGAACAACGGGCACTGGATCAGCAGGCTCAGTAGGAGGCACCAGATCAGTGGGCACTGGATCAACAGGCTCAGTAGGAGGCACCAGATCAGCGGGCACTGGATCAGCAGGCACTGGATCAGCAGGCTCAGTAGGAGGCACCCGATCAGTGGGCACTGGAACAACAGGCATCAGAACAGCGGGCACTGGATCAGCAGGCTCAGTAGAAGGCACCGGATCAGTGGGCACTGGATCAGCAGGCTCAGTAGGAGGCACTGGATCAGCGGACACCAGAACAGCAGGCATCAGAACAGCAGGCACTGGATCAGCAGGCTCAGTAGGAGGCACTGGATCAGTGGGCACTGGATCAGCGGGCATCAGAACAACAGGCACTGGATCAGCAGGCTCAGTAGGAGGCACCGGATCAGTGGGCACTGGATCAGCAGGCACTGGAACAACAGGCATCAGAACAGTGGGCACTGGATCAGCAGGCTCAGTAGGAGGCACCAGATCAGTGGGCACTGGAACAGCGGGCATCAGAACAGCGGGCACTGGGACAGCAGGCTGAGAAACAGGCACCGGATCAGCAGGCTGGGTAACAGGTATAATTGTATGTGTTGGGAAAAATCTCCTTTTCTTTTTAGGTTTAGATACAGGAATCTTGCTAGTGGTTGCAGGGCTATGAATAGATTGTGAAGTAGATGGAAGTGAAATGGCAGTATTGGGAGATGGTGGAGGTGGAAAAGGAGAGACAGTTACAGAGGAGAATTTCTGAGAGGTTGCTATGGGCAACAGGGTAGTAGAGGAAGTTTTCACAGGGTTAAATGCAGGAAAAGTGCAACTCGTTAAGCCAGGATATGAACAAGCAGTGGAAAGCAAACCATACCTAACTGCAGCTGTGGTTGCTACGGGTAACGGAGAGGAGAAACTTTGAGAAAACTGGTGTCCAGAGGCAGAAGTGGATTGGTGTGAGTTAGCTGATGCTAAATTGGAAAGATCTGACCAGGTTTGCAGTAAGGCCTGAACAAAACTCAATTTACAACCCCCTTGTCTGATTAGAGAATATACAGCAGTCATGCAATCCAACAGGGCCTCTGGAGAATACACTGAATAATGTTCAATAAAATAGGGTTTATCATCTTCCAAGAGCCACACAAGAGATACCACCTGAGAGACACTAAAAGGAGGAGAATAATCATCACCACCCTTAGGGGTATTAGATAAAGCCAACTCTGCACAGAGCTGAATAAGTGGCTGAATCTCTTTGAACAAAACTCTGCCTTGGTCAACAAACGAGTGGGCCAGACGGATGCATTCCAACAACTGCTCGCTAGTGTAAGTTTTCAAAATTTGGCGACAATATTCCCTGTCTTCTGTTACAAGCAAAGAAAAATAAAAGACCTTCTCTGACTGCATCTTGCAACAACCAGAAAATTCCTAATTCCCAGGTGCAACCGATCTGATCGTTAGGTGCTTCAGTATTCTGTCAGGGATACCACATGCAGGCATCCAGCAAGGGTGATCAGATCAGTTGGCTGCACCAAGGAATCAGGACCCAGATGGATAAAGATGTAAATAAGTTTATTAAGCAAAATGACACACTCCAATACCAACACCAGTGACCATAAACAAGTAAACAAAATATAAATGATAACAGTACAAAACCCCAATAGAACCTAACAAACTATATACAAAAGGATGGAGCAAACAATAGCAGGACAGGACAGGGACAGGAGACAAGGAAAGCAGGGAGCCAGGTACAGGAAGCAGGGTACAGGGAACAGGATCAGAATACAGCATTCAGGATACAGGTTTCAGGATACAGGTTTCAGGATCAGACAGGGACACGGCTAGCAGAGAAAATACTGAAGCACTGAGCCTCAGTGAAGGGCGGGCTTATATTCCCTCAGCAGTCCTCAGGTGCAGCTTAATTAAAAGAACAGTCCAGCTGCTGGGAGACACCCGCTGGTGGGCCCTGGAACTGCGCCCCTCAGTTCCAGAAACAACAGTGCCACCAGCAGGTGACCCACGTAATGACATTGATCCTGACACTCATCCTCTACCGCCTCCTCATCCGGACAGCGTAATACCTTCACCACCAACTTCAGCACGGCCAGGGCTAAACGACAGCAGGCAGTTTTACAACTTGCCTGTTTGGAGGACAAACCACACACCGCGCAGGAGTTGTGGAGGAGCATGGAACAGCAGACAAATGAGTGGTTGCTGCCAGCGAGCCTCAAGCCCGGCCTGGTGGTGTGCGATAATGGGCGAAATCTCATAGCAGCTCTGGGCCTAGCCGGTTTGACGCACATCCTTTGCCTGGCGCATGTGCTGAGTTTGGTGGTGCAGAGGTTCCTTAAAAACTACCCCAATATGTCAGAGCTGCTGCAGAAAGTGCGGGCCGTCTGTGCGCACTTTCGGCATTCTCACCCTGCTGCTGCTCGCCTGGCAGCGCTGCAGCGTAACTTCGGCCTTCCCGCTCACCGCCTCATATGTGACGTGCCCACAAGGTGGAACTCCACCTTGCACATGCTGCAAAGACTGTGCGAGCAGCAGCAGGCCATAGTGGAGTTTCAGCTGCAGCACGCACGCATGAGTCGCTCTGCGGAACAGCACCACTTCACCACCAATAACTGGGCCTCCATGCGAGACCTGTGTGCCTTGTTACGCTGTTTTGAGTACTCCACCAACATGGCCAGTGGCAATGACGCCGTTCTCAGCTTAACTATCCCACTTCTATGCCTCCTTGAAAAAACAATTCGGGCGATGATGGAAGAGGATGTGGCACAGGATGAGGAGGAGGAGGATGAAGAGGTAACATTTCAAAGGCTTTCAGGGCAGTCATTCGCAAGGGGCTCCGAGGGTGGGTTCCTGCACACACAAATGCCAGGGACACAATTGTCCAGCAGGGGCACAGTTCTGGAGGATGAGGAGGAGGAGGAGCTGGAGGAGGAGATGGAACCATGTTCACAGCAGGGTGGCACCCAGGCCAGCTCATGGCCATCACTGGTGCGTGGCTGGGGGGATACAGAGGACATGGGCGATACACCTCCCCTAGAGGACAGCCTTTCGTCGCCTCTGGGCAGCCTGGCACACATGAGCGATTACATGCTGCAGTGTCTCCACAACGACCGCCGAGTTGCCCACATTCTAACTTGTGCTGATTACTGGGTGGCCACGCTGCTGGATCCCCGTTACAAGGACAACGTACCGTCCTTAATTCACTCACTGGAGCGCGATCGCAAGATGCGCGAGTACAAGCGCACGCTGGTAGATGCGATGCTGCTGGCATTCCCATCTGACAGCGGGGCCACAGTGGAAGCACAAGGCAGAGGAGGAGGAGGAGGAGGAGGTCGCCAATGCAACCAGGGCACCGCCAGCACCTCAGAAGGCAGGGTTAGCATGGCCGAAATGTGGAAAAGCTTTGTCAGCACGCCACAACAAACAGCAGCACCAGCAGCTCAGATGGAACGTCTTAGCAGGAGGCAGCATTTTACCAACATGGTGGAGCAGTATGTGTGCACACGCCTACATGTAGTGAATGAGGGGTCTGCCCCCTTCAACTTCTGGGTCTCCAAATTGGGCACATGGCCTGAGCTTGCCCTTTACGCCTTGGAGGTGCTGGCGTGCCCTGCAGCCAGTGTATTATCTGAACGGGTATTTAGCACGGCTGGGGGCGTTATAACAGACAAGCGCAGCCGCCTGTCCAGAGACAATGTGGACAAGCTCACGTTCATTAAAATGAACCAGGCATGGATCCCACGGGACTTTTCCGTACCTTGTGCAGAATAGCAATGGATACCGACCTTACCCACCCATTGTTCCATTTTTGCTCTCACTCTTTTGGGGTGTACCCTCATTTAAAATTTGTGAAAAGAAGCAGTGTTGGCTACCTCGTCCTCCTCCACAGGGCCAGATTAACGTAGGGGCTATTGGAGCTGCAGCTCCAGGCCCCTACCTTTTATATAGGCCCCGGGTTGGCCATATTCACTGTGACCGCTCTTCTGTCACTTGTAAACACAGAAGTCTGGCTTCTATGCTCGCTTCCCCAGGCAGCACCCTCAGAACCTCCCCACACAGCGCAAAGGCCTGACAAGGAGGGACAGTTGCCGATGCATGGATGTGTTTATGGGCTTCAGAGACAGCATCCCATGTTTAATTAGGCATGCATGGCTGCACCCTTCCTCCTCTGGGTGCATGCCAAGGCACGGCCCTTAAGGCCCTTCAAAATCCTCAGCACCAAGACCATGATGCTCTTAATCCGGCCCTGGTCCTCCTCCACCGCCGCTTCCACCTACACCGCCCATAGGTGTGCGCAGCCTATTGCATTAGGGTGTGCACCCCAAAGTTGAAATACACATGCATGTGTTTGCCTACATGTACATGGCCCCGATACATTACTCTCCCTGCTGGCAAAGAGAAATAGAGCAGAGCAGGTCCGAGGGAGATCTTTCCCATCTCCTCACTGGCAAACAGAGCGATAATGCTATGTGCCCTAGGTGATTAGGGTGCCCAGGTACACCCGGCACACCCTGTGCGCACGCCTATGACACCGCCACATCCACCACCACCTCAACCTCCCTCCTACTCCATATGGGCCTCGTCCTTCAGAGATGAAGAACATTGTTTTATTTTTCTGTTTTTTTTTTTGTTGTTTTAAGTTATTTCCCTATCCACATTTGTTTGCAGAGCACTTGCCATGCTCTTAACTACGTTTTGCTGCCATTTGCAGCACTCTAGCCCTTTCCATTGGTGTTTTAGAGCCATTTTAGTGCCTTAAAGTTCGGGTCCCCATTGACTTCAATGGGGTTTGGTGTCCGGGAAAAGTTCGGTAAAAGTCCGGGACACGGACCCAAACTTTTTTTTAAAGTTCGGCCGAACCCGTCGAACACGGACATCTAGGTGTCCGCTCAACCCTAATCATAAGCATCTACAGCCTCCTTGTTCCTTCTTATACCAAGAGGGGATGTGGAAATTATGGTTATATGGACAATCCTTCATTGAAGATTATATTATATCAGTTAGATAGTAGTTGATGAATAAATTAGATTACATTTTATAGATCCCATACCATGTCATGATTATTTTATTTACTAGCATAATAATTCTGTAGTAGAAAACCTTCTGATTGAATATATCACATGTGTCAAACAATTAAAATTCCAGGTTATTGTGTATCAATTTTGATAATCCATAAGTAAATCGCTTATTCTTAACTAAGATATGTATATGGTATTAGTATGCATACTCATCAAACGGCGTTACCAGAACTGAACCTTTCAAAGAAATATAACAGAATTATCAGATGGCCATACCTGCACCACGAGAATATGGACAGATTTTCATTGCTTTTTTATTACTATAAATTAATGTAGTAACCTCTATCACATATTTTTGCTCCCTGACATGCATGGCGGTTAGTAGAGGTATTGCATAATTACACAACCAGTTAATGGTTATTTACCTCAACCAATGGGAAGAAGTTCCACCTTCTGGGTTTGACTCATTATATTTTTTATGGCCTTTTTGTCCTATACAATATATAAAGGAACCCAGACAAGACATAGGGACACACAGATCGATCCATACTCACGCTCACACTTATACTCATTCACACTCATCATCCTCCTCCATCTTACTTCACACCCTCATTTTACGCCTGACACTCTGAAAAACGTTAAGGATGCCAGACGCAAGCTCCTCCCTAACCAACCACCATTTTGGGAAAGGCAGCCATCTTAGGACTCTGGTAACGGCAATTTTGAGCAAGCAGCCATTTTGGAGTGGTAAATATGCATTATTGATTCTTCATTTTTGTTTCTTTGTATGCTATAAAATCGTGTGCTCAGGATACTTAGATTACCTTCCCAGTTGTAACAACCATTGTAGATTTTCTCTAAACTTTATTTTTATACATTTTTCCCTTCTGGGTCTAGCGCTTTATTGGCGATTTAGTCTCACGTTTTGCATTGTCTATTCTCACTCCAACTGCAGCGGAGTGACTGTTGGCTACCTAATTCACAGACATTTTTGTCTGATATATAAAATTTTGATATATGGTTTTTACTCTTCTGGGAAAAAGTAATCCTATCCTTTGTTTTATATTGCTGAGCCAAATCGATCCAACTAGCGTTATAATTAAGTTTGTATGTTATGTGAGATTTTATTTTTGTGTCACCCATATCTAACTATTTATTGTGAATACATGTCTTGTGAATAAATATATATATATATATATATATATATATATATATATATATATATATATATATATATATATATATATATATATATATATATATATATATTCCCTATTTAGTCTGTATTCACTATGATTGGTATATCCTGTTAAAAATAACTCAATCAATTAAAAGAACTCATTATAAATCGTTTAGGAAATATTCTCGAATGTATAAACGCACAACACATGATTGTGTAATCTATGAGCCAACATCTCAGTCCAGGAAGCAGATGTGACCCTGCATATACCTGAACAAAAATGGTGGCCTGCTTCTGGGGAGAAGAGCAAATTAAGGTATTGTTAGAGGAGTACTGTTATCTGTGCGATGTAATAAACACTATAATTGTTCCACATTATTTATAAAGTAGAACTAGAAGCAAAACTTTTTATTTTTGGATAGAGTGGAGAGAGATTAGAACACCTGTCAGGTTTTATTGCTGTCTGTGCCCCTGTTAAGGCAATTCATCCTGTTTATTTGTCTTATTTACTGGCATCACAGAGAGTGCAAATCCAGATTTTGGGTTGTACTAGAATAGTAATAAAGGGCAATCAGGGATTTCCCCACTTTGGAGGGATTTACTCCTCTTACTACCTGTATTATCTATGGGACACAGATGGCAAAAATAAAAACTGGCAGGGGTTATAACCCTCCCTTACTCTTTCCATAATTAAAAAACGTTTTTCCTTTAGGTCTACTTTAAGAAACATACAATTGACATGACATTTACATCCAACGCTAGTTACACTTTAATGGCTCAGTGAAGTGTACTATATTTTCTTGACATTGAGATAAACTATATGAAGGCCATTAAGACCATTCTCAGCCCTAATGCAATGGTATATACATGTTTTCGTCAGGAAATGAGAGTGTTCTATGTTGTATCAGTCCTTTTTTCCTAAATAAGGAACAAATGTGCACTGATTTTCTGCTCCTTGCAGTCCTGATATGGCTTTTTCTATCAGTTATAATGGCACACAGAGATTTGTGCCAGCTTTTTAAGTTAATTAGATTTTTTCCAATTATGAACAGGTGTGTCTCATTAACTAGAGGAAACCTTGGGATTGTAGTATCTCACTGGGAGGTACAGAATTAAAGACCTTTAAAGTTAAAAGGGCACAAAGCCTTCAGAAAATGTTTTTTTTTGTGTTCTTTTAGTATATAAGAAAGAGTATTAATAAAAATTAAAGATTTGTATGAACGCCAGGCCTGTGTTTTTTTTTGTCCTTAAGTGGTTGTGTGACCATTGACCAAAGCATGAAAATACTCTGCATAGATTGTTAGGAGTCAATATTGTTGCAGAGATGAGTTTATATATTTGGGCTCAGCTTTTTGATATTGACAGGGATCTACTGATGTGTCAGTCACCGGGTCATTACCCGTTTTCCTTACTGCTAATAACACATTGTAAGAAATTATTGGGGAAAGAAGAGGGAAGCTGCAAGAAAAGACATCTATTGAGAAAAGTAAACCACACAGAGATCAGACTGCAGAAGAGTAATGTCCAAACTGCACTGGGATCAGTGTACATGCAACATGTTCATTCTGGGTTCGTTCTGGGTTCACCTATCTTAACACTCAATTCAGCAAACAACAGGACCCACTTGCTTATTCAGAGCAGCCTGGCCATGTCGCTCTTATTTCATATTGGCCAGTAGCGATGGGCTTGGGGTGTTCAGATCGAGCCCGCCAGGAAGCCGTCACTGCACTCCGCCAGTCATAGGCAGTGAGGCATTTCCCAACTAGCATCTGCACATAAACACGCTGCCTATGATAGGCGGTGTGCAGTGCCAGCTTCTTGGCGGGTTCAATCCAAACATGCCCAACCCCATCGCTATTGGCCAGTAAGCCTTGCCAGGACAGTAAACCAATGCCCCCAACTTACAAAATTTTAACAGTGCTTAAAGAGTAACACCACTTTTGTTGAGAAAAACGCATTCCCTTCTGGGTGATCTATATACATTGCAAGGATTTTAACATTTTTTTTTAGCAGATTCCTACCTATTGTTATTCTGAACAAATCAATGTTTGTTTGACTGTGCCCAAGTGAATCAAATGGAAGTGCAAAGAAAGTTGCAGGGTCTGCATCCCTTTAGATGTGATTTTCTATTGGGAGTATCTGATCAAAAATGACATTTTTGTTGCAGGGGATGCCTGAAATATGACTTGTATGTTAGTGCAGACTTCTGGAAAAATCAGTGAGCCATTTACAAAAGCAGGAAATTATGTTTCTAGGGGGCATTCTTTACACATTCTGTGTACAGAACACCTCCAGCTAGCGATATTGCATTGTATTTTACAGAAAATTACAGAGCTGGAGATCATAAAGGAAAGGTCATTTTTAATTCAATTACAATATGACTTGTGTCGCAATTGTATACACTGTATTATTTTTTTAAATTGGCTATTTGTTTTCCTACGAAAGTGGAGTTACCCTTTAAAGACAACCTTTCGGGATAGTTATTTGGGGACTGACATGGCTGACATGTTTTTAAAATTCTAGGTTCCAGAGCTATCATCCTTATCCATACTTCCTTGCTTAGTGAGTTAAAATATGAATTTATATATTGTACACCCAAGCAACTTATATTAACATACTTTTTATGGGTCAATTAATCAAGACTGGGCCTAAATGTACTAGAGACACAGGGCACAGAAGTTGCACCAGAATTAAGAGACTGCGGATCATAAAGCCGTTTAAAATTGGCTAGATTTAGTAATTGTAATAAAATGTGTTAGAGACAGAGGGCGCAGCCAGGTGTTTCATTTAAGAAACACTAGATAATAAAACAGTGTAAAAAAGGTAAATATGCCTAACCAGTGTATGCCTAACATTAATTTTTACTTTGTGGTTTAGGAGTGTGTGATTAATGGGAGTGATATAATTTGAGATTCCAGTACAACACACAAAAGACCCATCCATTAGTGGCTCTTTTATGTTGTTACCTGGGCTGTTCATCTCTTTAGTAGTCTAGTTTTTGAATTTACTTAAACCCATATTGATGGATAAAGTATGACTTTATAATAGATTATTGTCATTTGGGTCTGGCTGTACTAATTTGTATGTTTTTATCTTGCATATATATTTTTTTATCATTATTTTTACACTTTATTATTTGTTTTTTGTAACAGAAGTTTTTGATTGCTAAACAATGATAAGAACATGGTATTGAATTGGTAATTAACCTGCTGACACCCCCACGGGGAAGGGTCTGGCTAGGTACAAATTACCTGGTTATACATTAAACAAATAGGCTTTAAAAAAACCTAATTTGTGTGTAGAACATGTAAGCCATTCCTCACTTGCTTGTACATGTAGTGTTCTTCATGTTCTTCATGGTTATATGCGTGTAGCATTCTCCTAGGTAGGTGGTAGAAGAAAAAGTATAGTTTTTGGGTCTTTTTGCTTACAAGAGATGTTGCCACGTAAATTTATATTGCTCTCTGCTTACCAAAGAGCAGGATCTTTTAGTGAGGTCTGCTCATGGTGTTCAATTTGTCTGAAGTGTTTCACACTGGTCCAATAGAGAAGCATATTGGACAGAGGGAGGAAGCCTGACAAATGATCACAGGCATTTGCTACAGCCCTGGTGATTGGCAGAGGAAAGTGCCTCGGTGCATGCTGGGATACTGTATAAATGCCAAGGACACATGTGCTCTGGGTCTTTCAGCTGGAGAGCAGGGTCCTGGAGGGAGGGGGCAGCTGTCCCTCCTCTGTAGAAGCTGCTATGCGGCCTCAGGTAGTCAACCTGTGGGCCTGAGAGTCAGAGAGACGCTGAACCCAGAGGTCCTGCAGAACTGACTGGAAGGGAGACACTGGAAAGGATCTGATTCTGCCTACAGTGAGTACAGATCTGTGTCATGGGGCCTGTCCTGTGAGGGCCACCCCTTTACTAGAAGAGTCAGTGGACGGGTGACAGTCAAGGGGATCCTAGAGAGTAGTAATCGACCGATATCATTTTTTCATTGCCGATACCGATACTGATATTTTGGTCATCGCGTATTGGTATCGGGCGATTTTTTTTTTTACTTTACAGGTACACTTGTGGAGGGATCTGGGGGTCTAAAAGCCCTCCGCTACACTTAAAAGCATTCAAAACGCCAAAGTTGGCTTTTTTGAATGCTGTCATTTTTTTGAACCTGGCACCAGTACCCGGAACTTCCGGAAGTGATGTCATGAGACCCGATCAGAGCTGAATGTGGCTTTGATCGGATCTTCGGCGGCAGTGCAGGCTGGTTGCCTGGGAGTGACGTCCCCTCCCACTCCGTGTAATTGAAAAGCCGAGCGGCTTCTCAGCCGCATCGGTTGTCATTACAAGACAGTCGACCGTCGGCTATGGATGCCGGTATCGGGGTGATGCCTCTAGCTTCCGGCATCACCCCGGTACAAGCAATTTACCGAAATATTAGCAATATCGGTAACCTCTGGGGTCGATTCCGATATATCGGGGAAAGTGCATATCGGCCCTCGATATATCGGCTTTGCCAAGAATCAGTTGATCCCTGCTAGAGAGTGTCCTGAAGATAATGTAGTTGCATCAAGTCTGCTGCTATAGTGAGCAAGAAGACCTAATTCTTCCATACAAGTGGCAGTATAGTCAAAGCAGTGTGTCTGCTTCCACAAATAACCTGGTGAGGCCAAGTGAGAGTTGTTCTTATCTACTGTGAATAGTTCAAGTTAAAGTATCCCACTATTCCTTTCTCCCATCCAAGTTTCAAAAGATATATAAAACCAAATCCCCTGTACTGTTTATTGAGTAACGAGCAACTGGAAGTAAGGATGGATAAGTGAACTGTCCCTTAGTGACTGTCTGCAGGAAATCAGAGGAGACCCAAGAAGTCATCACACAGCAAGCCCTACGGGGACAGTGCTACAGTTAGGGGCGTCATCCAGGATTTCCAGCAGTGGTTGCTACCGGCAATGACCGGGCAGTTATTCAAGAAACGCTATGTCTTCTCAAGTAAAGTGCTGGAGTGTCGGTGGAGAAACGATGTCTTATACTGTGGAAGAAAGTAATGTCTGCTTTACAGTGATCAGTGCACGTGTGCTTTTAAGTTATGGTCAAGAAAGCAGTGACCCGGAATGCAGGGATCAGCACATCAGGGGTTGTGTCGGTGCATGTGCTGTAGAAGAAAATGCCTGCCCAGCAGTCGTTAACAGCAGGACAGTTTCTAACATTAGTGAGGAAGTTCAGTTGGCTTGTGAATGAAAAGGTGCAAACCGGAGCTCAAGCCAAGACAAAAGAGGCAGATGTATGTGTATCTGTGGCAGGGAACACAATCTGCGTTGCAGTACCATTCGTGCAGGCTGAGCAGCGTTATGGCAGCAGCGAAGGCGTTACTGCACCACGTAGAGAGAGGGTGCAGAAGAGATCTGCCTAGCAGGAGGAGCCACCGCCGGAAAGTAAGCTAGTCTGGGGATGTGGGCGGAGTCGCCATCTGTGGGTCGCCAATCCAAACGGAGGAAGGGAGCTGAGATGTCACTTCTACCGTCAGGTGTAGCTGAGGAGCAGACACGAGTGTGGAGGAGCAAGATGGCGGATGCCGGAGTGAGCACAGGGGCTATCCCATGTGTTGGCGGAGAACCTGCAGAGTGGACTAAACCACAGAATCCGACCCTGTTGGATACAGGGGTCTGATTGATACCAAAGGGAAGTCTGGCATTGTGCAGCGGAGGGTACACGGAACATCTTGGACTGGTATGTGGCAGATGCCTGAATGTGTCAAAACAGCTGCGAGCATGGGGCCAGTGAGGGCACTACAGTGACATGTTGTTGAAGTTGGAGCAGAGTAATTGCCAGCCCAGAAGACTGTATGTGAACTGGGAGGTAGCAACTACATCTGAACTGCTGACACCTATAATGGCTATTCCCTTTGGGAGAGAACGGGGAGTGCCGAGAACACCGCTGGGGCTGGGACCAGTGGTGCAGACCCACACAAGCATCTGCCAAACCAGAGAGATCCAAATTTCAGAGGTGCAATGCACACAAGTTGTGAGGGCTGAGCAGCGGTCACAAGGTGCATTGGTTGCAGTCGCAGCAACAAAAAGTTCAGCTCTTAAAGAGACAGAGGGGCCTCAATGGATCTAGAAGCTGACGTCCTCCAGTTTGTCTAGTGAGGGGGAGGCAGGGGTCATTGACGTGGGGTCACCCAGCTTCGGGTATCGATATGGATCCTTGGAGGAGGGAATCGATGACTGGGGATCAGAAGTGGAGGCTGCGGAACTGAAAGAAGAAGTCTTCCTACAAGTTCCAGCTCACTTAGCGAAGAGACAGAGGCAGCGGTCATTCGGATGAGGTGTGTAAGGAACTTTGGGTTCTGTAAAGCCTATGCCACAAGGGTCCCAGACCTTTCCCCACCCCGCACCTATGCCTGAGCACAGAACAATGCCTCCATTAAACTGATCTCAAAAGTGGAGACCACTTACGCTCCACCTGGGAGAGGAGACAGGCAGAAACTCCCCAGGTTCTCTCGTTTTCAAAGACTCGTTCAAAGGATGGTGGCCATGGAATATGGATACGATTATCCATATGCTCCATGGGAGGTGATGGAGGAAAATGAGAGCAAGAGGAAGGCTTTGTTTCAGGAAGCTGTTTGGAACTTCCTATACATCCCCAAGCTGCATTGGAATCAATCCAGGCCTCATGTGTGAGACACCTTCCTGTCTATCAAGGGAAACTGGAATCCTGTAACGGTCAATACACATCGATCAGGTGGAAGTTACCCATCCAGATAAGAAAAACCAAGCTTGGGCCATCACTATTTTGAGTCCTGAAGGCAAGACGGTTTGTTTACCCTGACTACTACTACGGAGGTATGCCAAGTTTTTGATCGAAGAGTCTGAGATACCAAGGGGCGAGTGAGCCCGAAGAGTTCTGTTTGTTGAAATGTGGCTGTTAGGGCTAGGAGCCCTCTTCCCAAATCCCCTTTCCCTTCTATCCTCGCAAAATATATGGATAATCAAAACCGCTATAGTTTCATCACCTGGGAGAAAATAACTTCTGCCACAGAGGACTTCTCCTGTTAAAGCCAGGGGCTGCTACCTGGAGGAAGTAAACCCCTAGTTCACAGAGACACCTTGCTAAAGGAAACTTTGTGAAGATCTTTTGAGCCATGGGCCATTACTGTCGCTTAAGAACTGAGAAAGGACCCTTTGCGAAGATACTTTATTTGAAGGACACTTTGGGAAGATTCCTTTGGGACAGTGGGCCAGAATAATGTTACATAGTTACATGGTTGGTCAGGGTGAAAAAAAGACACAAGTCCATCTAGCTCAATCAATAAAAAAAAGAAAAACACAACCATACAATCCCATATGCACAATCCCACACACACAGTTGATACAGGGGTTTGTGAAAAACCCCAGCATAGCATGATCCAATTTGCTACAGCGAGGAAAAAGTTCCTTCCTGATCCCCCAAGAAGCGATCGGATATTCCCTGGATCAACTTTGCCTGTAAATATTAGTATCCAGTTATATTATGTACACCTAGGAAAAAATCCAGGCCTTTTTTTAAAAAAATCTACTGAGCTGGCCCGAACCACCTCTGGAGGGAGTCTATTCCACATTTTCACAGCTTACTGTGAAAAACCTTTTCCTATTTGGTGAAGAAATCTCTTTTCCTTTAGATGTAAAGAGTCCCCCCTTGTCCTCTGTGATGACCTTAAAGTGAATAACTCAACACCAAGTTCACTATATGGACCTATTATGTATTTACACATGTTAATTAGGGATGATCGAATGGTTCGGGTCGACCATCGGTTCGACCCGAACATTGACTGTTCGAAATTCGGCCAAATTTCGAACTTTTTGTGGAAAAAGTTCGGAATTCGGCAACCAGAACCGACCAAAATGCAATGGGACAGGAAATGGGCTTTAAAAGCCCGTGATTGGACCAGAAACATTAGTAAAAGCCAATTGAGGGGGCAGGAGGATGCTAGGAATGTGATTGGAGTGACTAGGGGGTCCAGAGGCCAATCAGTAGTGAATACGCCCCCCAGTATATAACATAGCCCCACCAAATCTCTAGCACTGTAATACAGGGGCTGTGGAAGAGAGTGGAAGCAGTTCTGTTACTCCTGCTTCAAAAGTGTCATTTAGCAATTATTAATGTGAGGAAAGGGTTATCTAGTGTAGTTAGGGTACTATTTTCCACTATAGTTAGATTCAATAATCTAGTTTCTGTAGGGAAAGTGTTAAGTGTCAGGGTGACCGTAGTGTAGCGTAGGGTGAACTGACTCTGACTGCTATGGCAGGGTGACCAAACTCTTCCATGTCAGGGTGACCGCCATAGAAAAAAGATTGTTTGTCTTAGAATTGCAGTAGAGCAGGGATAGGGCTCTGCTACTTTCACACCTGGCCGTTTTTGTTGCAGGCGTTTATTGGGCTTTTTTGTGGACGTCTTTGGAGGCAGGCATGACATCTGAACTTCTGTGTAGGGGTATATATACACACATATATATGTATATATACACATATAGGTGTGAAAGTAGCGGAACCCTATGCCTGCGCTAATGAAATTATTAGCAGGGATGTGGCTCCGCTCCTATCACACCTATATGTGTGTGTATGTATATATATATATATATATATATATATACACACACACACACATACATATATGTGTGTTTGTATATATACCCCTATACAAAAGTTCAGATGTTATGCCTGCCTCCAAAGACGCCCAAAAAAACGCCTGCAACAACACACCTGGGCGTTTTTGTTGCAGACGTTTTTTTGGGCATTTTTTGGGCGTCTTTGGAGGCAGGCATAACATCTGAACTTCTGTATAGGGGTATATATACACACACACACATATATGTATATATACACATACACACATATAGGTGTGAAAGTAGCGGAACCCTATGCCTGCGCTAATGAAATTATTTGCAGGGATAGGGTTCCGCTCCTATCACACCTGTATGTGTGTATATATATATATATATATATATATATATATATATATATATACCCCTATACAGAAGTTCAGTTCAGAAGTTCAGATGTCATGCCTGCCTCCAAAGACGCCCAAAAAATGCACAATAAACGCCTGCAACAAAAACGCCCAGGTGTGTTGTTGCAGGCGTTTATTGGGCATTTTTTGAGTGTGTATATATATATGTGTGTGTGTGTATATATATACCCCTACACAGAAGTTCAGATGTCATGCCTGCCTCCAAAGACGTCCACAAAAAAGCCCAATAAACACCTGCAACAAAAACGGCCTGGTTCTGGACATGCTACAGAGCTGAAACTTCACAGGTACACTTTTTAGACCCCCCGGACACTAAATCCAAAGAAATCTCATTTTTTTAAAAAAAATGTTTTCAATAATTGGCTCTCTATCAAAAACGACAATTTTTAAGAACTTTTTTTTGTGTGATTAATAGTCCCTGGGGCATGACCCAGAACCCTAGGCACTTTTTAGGGGCATTTATTGGGTTTTAGGGCTTCAAAATGGTGTTTTTTGATTACCGGTGTTCGGGTCCCATTGATTTTAATGGGGTTCTGGAATCCGGACCCAAACTTTTGGGAAGTTCGGGTGTTCTGGTCGAACCGAACTTTTCAAAAGTTCAACCATCCCTAATGTTGATCATATCCCCTTTAATCTCCTCTTCTCAAGAGAGAATAAATTCAGTTCCTCTAATCTTTCTTCATAGCTGTGCTTCTCCATGCCTCTTATCAGTTTGGCTGCTCTTCTCTGCACTTTCTCCAGTTCCCAAATATCCTTTTTGAGAGCTGGTGCCCAAAACTGAACTGCATATTCCAGATGTTCCAGTTGAGGTCTTACTAATGATTTGTATGATGCTGAAGGAAAATTTGTGTGAGTTGCTACCTTGTGAGAAAAGGGTAGTGGCTCATTGTCTCTTCAGAGTGAAAGGATCCCTTGAAGATTTCTTACAGACACTCACAAGTAGGCAAGCTTTGCTAAGGCTCCAGTAATAATAGAATGACACCAGGAGAAGATGTGTTGCCTCGATTTTGCAGAGAGGAGGACACTGTGAGCACCAGTCAGATGGTTCCCAAATGGAACAAGTACAGAAATGTTGTCACGGGGCTTACCTTTGTTGGAGTCTGTAACGCAGAGATGTACGCTCACCCTTGCAGATATCCACAGCCCAGGGTGACCAGGTAAGAAAGCCACCTGGTGCTGTGAATTTGTGCACGGGGGCTTGGCAGGGAAGGTGCTCCAATAAGCACGACCGGCAGGAATACAATGGGAAGGGAAGTCCAGGAATAACTGTAGTCACTGGATGACACGAGTCTGGATAAGGATTGCAGGAACAACAAGGAGCAAAGGTAAGGATGGAAGCCGGGGTCAGTCTGGAACACACACTTAGGAAACAGGAACAAAGTCTGTCAAACAGGAACTATCTGGAACATAAATCAGCAACAAGGATCAGCAATGAACTGACAATGCTCTAAGCGAGAGACTGTTTTATAGCTTGCTTAATTGAGCAATTAGCTTTAGGTGGACAATGATAGACAAGAGCACACTCAGGTGAAGTCCAACCCCCTAGTGCTGCAGGCAATACCAGATTAACAAGACTGGATCCATATGAGCTGAACTGTGGCTCAGAGGTAGGTTAACAGGACAGAATGTCAAAGTACACAGGTTCAAATCCCATGTCAGGTACTTAACGGCGGCCACGCCTGGCTGCCTGTAATACATGGTGAGAACCGTGACAGTACCCCCCCCTTTAAAGACACCCTCCGGGTGAGGTCTTTTTTTAAGGATAGGCATTAATACTTCCTCTAACCACTTCAGATCCTCCTTACGTATCACAGTGCCATCAGAAGCATATGTGCAGTCAGGTGGAAGAACTTCGTAGTCAGGGCAGGTGCTTTCTAGAACAGGAGTTTCTTTGGAAAGAGGTACAGACGTTACTGGAACTTGAGGAGGGACTTCCACAGGGGTATTGGTTTCAATGATTGCCATAGTCTGGATGCCCTTTTCAGACACAGAACAGGGACAGGGCTGGCAGCAACCTTGGCAGTTTCCAGGCTGCGTTTCTGGGAAGACAGGACGGATCTGCATAGTATCCACTGGGAGAGCCTTAGGACTGGATGGACGAGTTGGGCAAAATGTGATAAAATGTCCCCTCTCGCCACAATAGAAACAAAGCCCACTGTTTCTCCTACGGTCTCTTTCTTTGGAAGACAGCCTGGTGCGCATGGCGCCAATCTCCATGGGCTCCTCTTTAACCTCTGAAGGATCAAGGCATACTGGATTAGTGTCAGGGTGACAAGGCCGGCTGGTGCAGGCAGGCTTGTACCGTGACCAGGCAGAGTCATATTCGAATGGGTTTGCTTTTTCTCTAGATACCCGAGGTCTGCGGGAACCAGGAGCAGGCTTGGAAGCAGCTTTCTGGGAGTTAAGACACTGAGAGTCTATGGCAGTTATAAATGACTCCCAATTGTCCAAGATAGGACTTTTCTCCTGCAGCTTCTGGTATGCCCATGTCTTCATCCTTCCGGAAAGCAGATTAATAGCAGGATGAACCTTGATAAAGTCACTGTAATAGGTCCTGGGCTTAAGGACAAACAGGAGCTCACAATCCATCCGGAAGTTTGTAAATGAGGAACGGGAACCATCAAATCTGTCAGGTAACAGGACATAGGGTTCTGGATGTGCAGGTTCCAGGGCTGGGCGTACTGTGCCTTTAAGTATCAGCACTTCTTGCTGCAACTCAGACACAGTCTGGGCCAAGCTGGACACCTGCTGGGTGAGCTGCTTGCACATCTCTGCGGACTCCATATGGTCAGTTCATTATGTCACGGGGCTTACCTTTGTTGGAGTCTGTAACGCAGAGATGTACGCTCACCCTTGCAGATATCCACAGCCCAGGGTGACCAGGTAAGAAAGCCAACTGGTGCTGTGAATTTGTGCACGGGGGTTCGGCAGGGAAGGTGCTCCAATAAGCAGGACCGGCAGGAATACAATGGGAAGGGAAGTCCAGGAATAACTGTAGTCACTGGATGACACGAGTCCAGATAAGGATCGCAGGAACAACAAGGAGCAAAGGTAAGGATGGAAGCCGGGGTCAGTCTGGAACACACACTTAGGAAACAGGAACAAATGGCACTTTTCCACTGCAAGTACCGGCTAGTACCGGCTCGGCTCTACTCGGCCCTGCTTGGCCCGGTTTGCTTTTCAACTGCTGGTACCGCATGGTATAGTGTCGGACCGGTTCGGTACGGTACGGTATAGGTTTGCTTTTCCACTAAAGTAGTACTAAAGTTAAGTGGGTGGGATAACAACGGGGTGGGTGTGATTCTCTGACCAATCAGTGGCTAGTAGTGACTGCATGCAAAGGATTGTGGGATATGGTACCAGTTTGGTACCTGTTGGAACCACAATCGAGTAGGTACTGTTTTTTCAGAGCCGTACCGTACCGTACTGTTCGGTTCCATGCAGTGGAAAAGCAAACCTATACCGTAACGTACCGAACCGTTCCGACCCTATACCATGCGGTACCAGCAGTGGAAAAGCACAAAAGCGTGCCGAACTGGTACGGTTCCATGCAGTGGAAAAGCGCCATAAGTCTGTCAAACAGGAACTATCTGGAACATAGATCAGCAACAAGGATCAGCAATGAACTGACAATGATCTAAGCGAGAGACAGTGTTTTATAGCTTGCTTAATTGAGCAATTAGCTTCAGGTGGACAATGATAGACAAGAGCACACTCAGGTGAAGTCCAGCCCCCTAGTGCTGCAGGCAATACCAGATTAACAAGACTGGATACATATGAGCTGACCTGTGGCTCAGAGGTAGGTTAACAGGACAGAATGTCAAAGTACACAGGTTCAAATCACAGGTTCAAATCCCATGTTAGGTACTTAACGGCGGCCACACCTGGCTGCCTGTAATACATGGCGAGAACCGTGACAAATGTTTAGTTAGTTAGATTGGCAGGTTGTTCTGTTTGTCTATTACAGGAACACAACAAGATGACGAGTCAAGCATACCCTTATGCCCCATACACACGTGCAGATTATCTGCAGACTTACCAAAACCATATAATATGAGGTCAAACCTAAACACTTTCAATTTGTATGCAATCCGGCAGGCCCTTGCACTACATAGAAAAAGTAAGTCTGCAGACAAAAGTCTGCAGATAATCTGCACGTGTGTATGGGGCATTAGGGGGCCGGATGCATCAGATGTCTCTACGGGAAAAGTAGTGTTAGAGATTCTTCAGGTGAGAAGGTCGTCTCTGCGGAGAGTTCAGTCTCACTGTAGAATGTAAAGTTACTACATGCTCACCCTTTTCCTTTGCAGGCTTGCAGGGGATCTTCATGCCTTTGAGAGGTTGCCTATTACCAATTCTGTGCATATATGTACAAATGTTATTTGTAGTATAGTTAGTCAGGATGTTTAACCTTTCCCTGTCATACAGATTTTTGTTTGGCAGGGGGTGCATTGATATAATGCACCTGCTGGAAACCCTGTGCAAGTTTGTAAATTTTGAACAGCAGATGTCTATATTTTTTCATGTAACTTATTGTATCTACTGGCCAGATATGGGGTATGCCCCAAGACCCTGTATATATGTTATTGTCCTTTTCCCCCTTCCAAGTTTGTGGGATACTCCTAGATTTTGTAAAGGTATTTTTGTAGGGGCAAATGTACACAATGTGTCTTTCCGCTTATCAGAAAGATTACCAGGTAAATGTCCTTTAATGACTTTCTTAAGGTAATCAGAAGAGACCCAAGAAGTCATCACACGCAAGCACTACGGGGACAGTGCTACATGCAAAAAAAGGCATTTGGATCTCAGTTTGGTGTGCAGCCATCCAGATTTTCCTTGCATGATATAATATGAGGTGGTTTGGGTGCACACTGTTTTTGTTTTTAATATTTTTATTTCAAACAATGCAGTGGCATGCTGTGAAAAAACAGCTCCAAGAACAGATGCTCATCAACAAGTGAATACTGCACTTAAACAAAAATTATAAACCAATATACCCCCAAGAGAAATGAAAACCTGAAAATATCATTCCCTGAAACAAAGACCTACTTTTTAAAAGGAAACCCTTGCTTCAAAAATACAACTTCAGTTTGCTGTTGATAGGAGCCAAAGTTTAAATTTACTGTTGGTCTCAAATCAACCAAAAACTAAACCTAAAGATAGAAAAAGCCCCTAATACAAAGAACAAACACATTTGGCAGCAAAGGGGGTAATTGTCCAAAGATCTGGTAATCTGATGAAGCACAGTTTCTCTCCCCATGCAGTTTTTCTTCTTTCCCTACCCTCTTTTTACAGTAGCTTAAACTAACAATATCCCCCCCCCCTTATTTTATAATGCTAGATCCTAAATACACTTATTGGCCCTTCGAATGCTATATTTTGAAAATCAATTTAGTCCAGCAAATTTGCACATAAATACATTTCAAATCCACAGAATTTGCTGTGGATCCATGGTCACAGCAATTCCGAATACCATCCCTAATACTGACCTAATACAGGTATCCAGATTGGGGAGTTAGAAAGAAGTTGAAGTTCCTAATCTGCATGCTTGTCCCTGATTAGTGATTACCACCTTTTCGCCTAGCCTATTGTCAAATGACTACCGGACGGGACTCCCATCATCCTGGGAAGACGTCACCGTTCTCACAGAATGCATCTCGCAAGAGTCTGTGGGGCTGAGTCGCAGTGCGATCTGCCACTGGCTGTGTCTGCCAGACACAGCAGATTACTGACCAGTGCACTGGCCTGCTGCCGGTACCATTTGATCACTGTGCCCAATCACAGCAGATCACATGACAGTTGTAAACAATGGATGGCCTTCCTTTCATGCCATCCATTGTGTACAATTGTGTTGCTAGCTATGATTGGTCACAGTGATCACATGGTACAGACAGTGCCAATAACAGCCCATCTATACTATTTAATTAGCTGTGGCCAATTACAACTAATCACAAAACACACTGAATGAATCAGTTTAATTAATTAAAAATGAAATTCACTGGTATAAACAATCATAATGTATAAAAATAAAATGTAAAAAAATCCTGATCACTTCCCCAGAGTAGTTCAGTGCTACTATGGTAACACTGTATTGCTCTGGTCACAGTGTGTTAACAAAAAGTTTCACCACCACACCCATTATATGATAACGTTGTACTGCACTGGTGACAGAATGTAAAAAAAAAATATGGAAATCTTATGTTTTTTATTTCCTCATTTTTCAAGAAATTACAACTTTAAAAACTCACCATGCCTCTTACTAATTACCTTGGTCTAATTTCCAAAAAGGGGTAATTTAGGGATATATGTGCTGTCCAGGCATTTTGAGCCTCAAGAAATGAGATAGGCCATCAGTACATTAGGACTGGTCAAATATAAATGCCGTAGTTTATAGACTCTATAACTTTCCTACAGACTAAATAATATACACTGATTCGGGTTATTTTTACCAAAAAAATGTAGCAGAATACATTTGGCCTACATTTATTAAGAAAGTTTATTTATTTGCAAAATTTTATAACAGAAACAAAGAAAACAGAAAATTTCCAATCAAATACTTACCATAATTTTCCTTTCTTGATGGACTCCATGGCAGCATACATATAGGTTAACCCCACCTCCACTCCTGCCCTATAGGACCCCACTCCCAAAAACTTTGCTCTGAGACAGAGGCCGTTTAACTAGCCTACTCATGGCTCTGGGAGGGAACTTCTGATGCCATGGAGTCCATTAGGAAAGGAAAACTATGGTAAGTATTTGATAGGAAATTTTCTGTTTTCCTGACAGACTCCATGGCAGTATATGTATGGGAAATAACTAGCCATACACACCCGGGTGGGCAATTGCAGAACCAAAGAAACAGGTTTAATTGAAATTGTCAACCGACAGGATCTGTAAACCAAAAATTAACAGAAGATAAAGAGGCTGGCTCTACACAATAATGAGCCAAAAAATTTATTGATCGGGGACCACAAGGCCTCCCTACCGATTACATTTGGAACCACATGCTGCAAAGCCGCCCAGGATCTGGACACACTCCTGGTTGAGTGAGTGGTCACCATCCCCAAAGGAGCCAAGCCCTCGGCTCTGTGAGCCTGTCTGATGGCCCGGACAATCCATGCCACAATCCTCCTAGATGAGACAAGTTTCCCTTTGTCCTTTCTGACAAAAAGAATGAACAGGCATTCTGAAGCCTGAAGGAAACTCTAGCTTGTAGATATAACTTCACAATATCTGAGATTCCTAGAACCAAAGGAAGGCACTGCTGGGAATCAAACTCAGGATTCCCTGTTTAGTAGACATGCGCTTTACCCACTAAGCCACAGGGCAACCTCTCCCACATTTAAAGTACCCAAGTTAGTACTCCAAAGGTTGGCAGAACAATTTCTTGGTTCCCGTGAAAGACTGATGTACCCTTGGGAATTGAGATAAGCATAGGTAAACGCACCGCTCAAACTGGAATGATGTTAAGAAAAGTTCTACTTGACCAGTAAATCAATCTCTGAGGCTTTTTATGCTGACGTGATAACAAGGAGAAGGGCGAACATGAGAGAAAGGCCTTTAACGGAGACAGCCCTAGAACACTCCACTCCAATTCCCGAGAGGGAGTTGAGAACAAGAGGGAGATTTCATTCAGAAAAGCTCTGCTTACTCTGAGGTCTGAACCTAGTTTCTCCCTTGAAGAATTGTTGGACAGGAGAAGATGCCTAAACCTGGAAACACATGTGGAGGACGATAAAGCTGACACTTGTACTCTGAAGGAGCTGATCGATAGAGCCAGTTCTAAATCCGACTGGAGGAAGCCCAGAATATTTGGAACTTATAGATCAGTACACGATCTGTCAGCAGCAGACATGTATTGCACAGACTTTGACCCGATTCTCCCGTAAACATTGTTTGTGTTCACTCTCCTAGCATTCGAGAGAGAGAGATGACTCTGGGGGAGTGTAACGTTCATGCGTTTTTGTTAGTGGATGGATTTACAGCTGCAGAATTATTACACTCAGTAGCCTTGTAGAGAATCTGTTGAACAACATATCCAACTCTCAGGACTTCATCACCGTGTACAGCCTGTTATATACTATATATATATTAATAGATGTTTAATGGAGGGATAGAGTATATGAGGATATATAGATGAGAGACAGGCTATTGTATGGTGAGCACTAGAAGTAGTATTAGGAGAGTTGCAGGTGATGGTAAAGCAGATAGGTTCTGATGTCAAGTATAGTGCAGATGGTAAGAGGACACAGATGGAGTATACTTAGACAGAGTAACCTAGTGCAAGGATAGTTCAAGGTAGTCCCAAGAGCTAACAGTCTATGCAGATGATAGTGAATAGATAGATACAGATAGTCTTGGTAATTGCAGTAGATGACAGTAGGAGATTGGTTAGCAAGAATCCCCTGCGGGGTACTTATCACTTAGATAGGTTTAGGAATAACAGTGTCCATTGGAGAGGGGTGATCCCGTAGCGAGATACGGATCACCAGCGAGGTTTCCGGCTTCAGTTCAGCAAGGGAGGTATGTCAGCAGCTCCGACTTCTCAGGCGTAGGTGCGATGAACATGCGGGTTTGAACGAGCGATGAGTGAGAGCAAACCGGCGATTGAAATAGCCGCTCATAGCGGCGCTCGGCAATGATGTCATCCGGTCTTAAAGGTATATGCGTCCCTTGTTACACAAGATGGAACGCAATTAGGAGAGGAGAAATATGGAGACAAGGGTACCAGAGGTACCGGAACATTACAGGGAGCAGCTGAGGGCCTCCAATCTCAAGAACCAGACCGTCAGGCATAACCATGCTGGACATTGATTTAGAAATGCACCAGTGACAGAAGGCCTGTCCTGATGAGAAGGGGCACTGGGTTCCGGTAGCTGAACAGTGCTAGCAAGGGGAACCATGGCCTATCTGGCCAATAAAGCATCACTGCCACTACCTCCACAACTTCTGTTCAGGGTTTTCGTAGAAACCTGAGGATGACCAGGACTTGAAGAAACGCACAGGAACCGCTGCATTACCAATGATCCGCTCATCTGCGCCTCAAAAACCTCCACATGTAGAGACCATTTCTTGTTGTCCAACTGAACTCTGAATAGAAAATCTGTTAGAATATTCTGGACTTCGGGGAAATAAGCCTCTAAGATGTAGGCTTGATTCTTCTGATCAAAAGACATAATTGGCTCAGCTTCCTGTAATAGAGAACAGGCTGTGAGTCCCCTCTTGTCTTTTAACGTAGAAGACCGCCGTAGTGTTGACTAGCCTAAGAGCCCTGATGCTCCCTTCATTATATGGTGAAAGGCCTGTAGGGTGCAGAAGGCTGCCCATAGTTTCAGAATGTTCAACACAATCTTGTGAATTTGACAGTCACGTCTGCCTTAAGCTATCCCTGACAGGCAGCAAGCTCCCCCCCCCATCCCATATTAGTGGTATCGGACGTGATTGTGAACCAGGAAATGGGGCAATGGAATGGCAAATGAGCCAGTTTCTACATTGCAGCCACCAGGAATTCTGCTTCCTGGCTCCCACTGCTGAAGAAACACCTTCCGTAAATGCCGCCTTCTCCGGAGTGTCCACTTGACCCTCAGATCTGTAGACACCATAGGTGGGAAGAAGACAGGGCCAAGATTATTCTGCTCCAGAACATCGGGATCCAGAGACAAAGCAATGATCCTCTTGATTATATCGAACTGAGCCCCGAGGCACACAAGAGATAGAGTGGGCTCCAGGTGTCTCTTTTCCAGAATCAGCCGCCAGCCGAATTTTGAGGAGCAGCTGCGCTCTGTCTTTGGAGAGTAGGAGAAGAACATCCAAGTAACAATGCAGTCGTATGCTCCTTGCTTTGATAAAGACCTTAACAACCAAAAAGATCCTTAAAACACACAGGGTGATGTTTAAAGCCTGAATGGTAGACAAGCAAGCTGGAGATGGTCTTGACCTACGATGAACAGAAGAAAATTGCAGAAGTCTTCTACAATGGGCACATGAAAGTAAGCATCTCTAGGTCTATTGGAAATTAACCAGTCACCTGGTGGGACCCCCTATGAATCAGGGACAATGTTTCCATGTTGAAGAGAGGCAAGTATATGCCCTAAAATCTATTGCATCCTGGGACTGGCACAGCAGTACTTTTGACACGAGTGACTTTACGTATTACAAGAGTACATGCTTCATTTTACCTCCGAGTGAGGCAAAATCTGTGGAAATGAATTCCGAGATGAGGACTTCTGATGGACCATGCGTGTCCTGAAAAGATCGCGTTGACGTTCCAATAGTCTGAGGCTCAAATTCAGTAGCTTCTTGGATACCTGAGGTCAAGCTTTTAGGAAGGGGATATCTGGCTTCTTCACCAGCTCTTCCTAAAATCCAGACCTGGTCTGTAAAAAAAACACACGACCCTTGCATGCTCTGAACTTTGTCCTGTAGACTATGAAGCTCCCCCAAAGGCATCTTACACTATGCCTGTTAGAGGCTGGATCAGGCCAGGCCATAGCACTCACTTTGCCATAACTGATCGGAACAAAACTCACGCCACTATGCAGATGATGTCAATTGGAGCGCCATCATGGAAACCGACACCGACTACTGAACTACCAAGTTTCTGAAAACTCTCTTTAATACCTTTCCATCACTTTAAACATGGCCACAAGAGCCCAGGCTGACTTTCAGGCCATTCACTGCTTTTTCCAAGGAAGAGCGACATGTTTGCTTGTCTCCTTAACCACTTCCGCCCCGCCCACCGCACATTTACTGCGGCACTCAGGCTCTCCTGGGCAAAGTGACGTAGTACTACGTCGCTCACTCAGGAGAGTCTAGGGGGTGAGCGCGCGCCACCACTCGCAGTCTCCCGCAGCAGAGAGAGAAGGACAGACGGCTGATGTAAACACAGCTGTTTGTCATTCTCTCTGAAGTAATCACAGAGGCTATGTGATCCTGCTATATAGGATCACATTTCTCTGTGATTACTTCACAAGCAACCCCCCTGACAGTTAGAATCACGCCCCTAGGGACACATTTAACCCACTGATCACCAGTAATGTTAACCCCTTCCCTGCCAGTGTAATTTTTACAGTAACAGTGCATATTTTTAGCACTGATTACTGTAGTAATGTCACTGGTACCCCCAAAAGTGTCAAAAATATCAGTTAGGGGTCCGATCCGTCTGCCGCAATGTCGCAGTCCTGCAAAAAAAACGCAGATCGCCGCCATTACTAGTAAAACAAAAACAATAAAAATGACATAAATCTTTCCCATAGTAAACGCAATAACTTTTGCGCAAACCAAAAATATGTAGCAGAAAACAAATTGGCCTAAAATGTTAAAAAATTTAGATTTTTACATTTTTTTGAGAATTTCATATAAAAATGGGAAAAATATTGTTATTTTTTGAAAATTGTCGCTCTATTTTTGTTTATAGCGCAAAAAATAAAATTCACACAGGTGATCAAATACCACCAAATGAAAGCTCTGTTTGTGGGAAAAAAAGGACATCAATTTCGTTTGGGTACAGCGTTGCACGCCCGCGCAATTGTCCGTTAAAATCATGCAGTGCCGAATCACAAAATAGGGCCTGGTCATTGAGCAGCCAAATCCTCCGGGGCTAAAGTGGTAAGGCCTCAACAACTAAAGAGACAGCCTTTAGATGCTTCACATCCTTATCTCTGAATAGAGCTTGGCCATCTTGCTCAGAAGGGAGGTGTATCTCACGACCTTGCTCGACTCATCCAAAACTATGTCCCTTATTACGGTTAGGAATAAGAAATTAGAACGCTCTCTCTAGAGGTGCTTAAAGAACTTCCTCTTGCTTTGCAGGAGACTCTACAGGTTCTTACTCATGTAAATGCCCCCTTCATTGTCTGAACAATGAAGAGAGATAACACCACTCAGGCTAGCCAAAGTCCACGATTCAAGGTGGGTGCTGATCCTCGGCTCGCCACCAGAAGCGTGAAAGAAGAAAATGGTCGCACACCACCACGGAGTCCAATGAAGAAAAATTCTTTATTCACATAAGTGGTACAAGGTACAGCAGGGTAGGACAGTAGATGCGTTTCACACGACTGCTACGTGCTTGTTCACTAGTGAACTAGAACGTAGCAGTCGTGTGAAACGTGTCTACTGTCTTGACATACATCACTGCACACACAATCCCCCATGACCATGCCTGGATCCAGAAGATGCTGCTGCACGCGCCCAGGGCATTTATGGCCTCCTGCTAATAGCAATGCTCATAGGCCATGCTGCCGCTTTGCCAGCCAGTGGCCAAACTTAAGCTCTTCATGGCACCGAATCCATCACCCTTCTCCACCCAACTAATAGCTGGGGACTGCTGGGGACTCCACATGGCACTGAATGCATCGCCCTTCTCCACCCCGCTAATAGCTGTGGACTGCTGGAGACTCCACAAGTCTTCTGGGGCACAGCTTGCCGAACAACCAGGCCTCAATCATTGACACTTCATTCAAGGTAAGACTTCAACCATTCTGGTTCTTAGGAGGAGGACGAAAAAGGAACACAGCCTCTGGCTCAGAGCAAAGATTTATGGGATTGGGGTCCTATATGGCAGAAGTGGAGACGGGGTTAACCCATACGTATGCAGCTATTGAGTCTGTCAGGAAAAACACTTTTGTTCATAATATCCTTTTTCATTTATTTAGAAAAAATAAAATAAAAAAGACAGTGGTGATTAAATACCACAAAAAAAATCTCTATTTGTGTGGCTAAAAATGACAAAAATGTCATTTGGGTACAGTGTTGCTTGACCGCGCAATTGTCATTCAAAGTGCGATAGCCCTAACAGCTGAAAATTGGCCTGGGAAAGAAGGGAGTGAAAGTGCCCTGTAATTTTAAAGTGATTGTAATTGTAAACTATCACCTTGTAAAACAATACATTCAATTTAAAATATAAATGAAAGGCAGATCATTTTTGTATAGATATAAAAAAACATTATACAGTAAAACCTTGGATTGAGAGTAACTTGGTTTGGGAGTGTTTTGCAAGACAAGCAAAATTTTTTTATAAATTTTGACTTGATAAACAAGCGATGTCTTGATATACAAATAGCATCATGTCACAACTGAGTATAAAAGAGAAGAGAGGTGCCTCTAAGTGTAGCAATATGGTTATGTTTATTGAAGGTACAACATTTAGCAACTTACATGGTTGATGATTAATTCAGGCACGTCTAAGTATGAGGCATCCGGGATAAAGCTGTCCACATAGACAACCCTCCTCGCCACCATCAACATTATCCCTTCCAAACTGCGCTTCAAGCCTCGCTTTTAGATCACTCTACCGGGAAGACTACCCCGGTAATGATTGCAGACTGACATCGGTGAGAGCCGGCGGTGCGGAGGATGGTCTATGTGGACAGCTTTACCCCGAATGCCTGCATACTTAGATGTGCCACTCTTAATCATCAGCCATGTGAGTTGATAAATGTTGTATCTTCATTAAACACAACCTCCTGATTCATCTCCTGCATTCCCTGACACATGGGCTTTCAAAGGAGAGTACAAGTGGCCATTTCAATACACATTATGTGGGCATAGTCCACAGTTATCACCATCAGGAAACCTGCCCAGAGAAATGCTATTTAACCACCACTGGACAGAAAGTGGCTGCAAACATCTGCAGCACTGACTTGCAACGGAGGAGAAATAAAAATAAAAATAAGTAGATTTAAAAAAAAAAAAAAAACATTTGTTTTACCCTAGCAGACTAAGTATTATTCATTTAGGGTTTACATCTACTTTGATACACCGATAAGGAATTACTGGAAGGTAGAATTTCCTCAATAGTGGTAAATACATTTGAAGGCTGCAGTCACCTGTTTTCAAGCATAGAGAAAAATAAAAAAAGATCAAGCCTCTTTTTACAGGTTGCCTGAGGACATGTTTGAATCTACTTTTGTGAACTGTTTTTGTTTTTATTAATGGCGATAGTTGCATTCCATTATAACATACATCATGTTGCTAGAATTATAGAAAGAATGTAGATCTAATTGGGGGCAAGTTTAGCTTGCAGTTCAAAGATAGACAAGTACAGACTTGCACAAGTTATTGGTACAAATGGTTCTTTTAATATATTCATTTTAAGTCTAATCAAAGGTCATGGCAGTTGCCACACATATAAAAAAAAAGTATTATAATACACAAAACTATTATGCAAGGCAAGAAGCAACGTATCATCCGAAAATGAATATGAATAAGAAAACATTTTATTCCTGCTTGCAAAGCAGGTGCTATCTTAAATGGTATGTTCTCAAACTTTTGTATTCAAAAAATGCATTTCTACATATTCAAAATTAAGGAAACTTTTATTGCCAAAAATATGTAAGCTGCCATTGTAGTAACTATAGACTTTACTCAAGGAGTTACATAGCTTTCATGTTCAGAAAGACTGGAGAAAGTCCTCCAAGAAGATGGTCTTGTTGTTACCACAGATACCTAGACCTTGACAGAGGACAAGAAAAGGGTGTTACAGATATCAGTGCAGATCGAGACCATCCTTTTTTCCCCAGGTACTGTATGAGTACCTATGTCATGAGGTCATTTTTAGGCTAGGTTTAAAGCCCTGGCATAGATTATGGGTTGGGGTTAAAGGTTAGGAGTTAATATTGAAGTTGAGATTTTGTTTTTTGGTTTTATATCACTTAGGGAAGAGTTTCTTTTTTTGTTATGTTTGTCTGTGGTTGAACAATTTCCTCTACTTCCTGTTTTGATAGCTGTTGCCAACTGAGATAGTACAGTCATTATTTGCACAATTGTGTAACAGAGGATAAAATAATTAAAGTAGATTTATGAAGAGTTAAAATCTGTCCTGGGTCTTTAGTGCAATATTTCACCCTTTAAAAAGATTTCCTTAACCACTTAAGCCCCGGAAGATTTTACCCCCATTCCGACCAGGGGGTATTTTGCGATTCGGCACTGCGTGAATTTAACGCACAATTGCGCGGTCGTGCGACGCTGTACCTAAACGAATTTGACGTCCTTTTTTTCCCACAAACAGAGCTTTCTTTTGGTGGTATTTGATCACCTGTGCGATTTTTTGATCACGCGCTATAAACAAAAAAAGAGCGTCAATTTTGCAAAAATAGCAATATTTTTCACATTTTTTTATATGAAATTCCCCCAAAAAAAAATGTAAAAATCAAAATTTTTAAAAATTTTCGGCCAATTTATTTTATGCTACCTATGTTTGGTAAAAAAAATCGCAAAAAGCGTATTTTGATTGGTTTGCGCAAAAGTTATCGCGTTTACTAACAAAGGGAAAGATTTTTGTCATTTTTGTTGTTTTTTTTTTTAACGCGTAATGGCGGCGATCTGCGATTTTTTTTGCGGTACTGCGACATTGCGGCGGACAGATCGGACCCTTGACTGACATTTTTGACACTTTTGGGGTTACCAGTGACATTTCTACAGTAATCAGTGCTATACATATGCACTGTTACTGTAAAAATACACTGGTAGTGAAGGGGTTAACTTTATTTGGAAGGGAGGGGCTGTGTGTGTCCCTAGGGGCGTGGTTTCTACTGTGATTGGCTGTGGCTCTAGCTGTAAGGACACTGATCAACGGATCTACATACCAGATCCGTTTTATCAGTGTCTTTGCAGCGAGGAGAATGACAGGCAGTTTGTTTACACAAGCTGCCTGACATTCTCCCTCTCCCCCGCCGATCGCCGAGTGACCGGCGGACATCGGGTCCGCTGGTCACACGCGCGGGGGGGTCCGTGACCACGCGGGAGCGGGAGCGCGCCCCGGGGGGCGCGCGCTCGCTCCCTAGACCCTCACAAGCAAGCAACGTAGCCCTACGTTAGTTTGCCTGTGAGGGGCTGACCGCCGACGTAGATAGTCGTGCGGCGGTCGGCAAGTGGTTAAAGGGTAACTCCGCTTTCGTGGGGAAAAAAATAGCAAATAAAGAAAAAACAATATAGCGTATACAATTGCGACACAAATCATATTGTGATTGAATGTTATTAAAAATGATCTTTCCTTTTCAATCTTCAGCTGTTGTGATTTTCTGAAAATGCAATGCAATATGGCTACCTGAAGCTGTTCTGTACACAGAATGTGTACTGACCACACCCCAGAAACATAATTCCCTGCTTGTGTGATTGGCTCACCAATTTTCCCAGAAGTCTGCCTAAGATACAAGTCAGATTTCTGGCATCCCCTGCAACTAAAATGTCATTTTTGGTGAGCTATTCCCAATAGGAACACGTCTAAAGGGATGCAGGCCCAGCAGCTTTCCTCATTAGAGCTCCACAGCTTCCACAGCTGACAGATAATTATGAAACCACTCCCATTTGACCCACTCAGCACAGAGGAACAGAGAAACAAACAATGATTTCTTCAGAATAACAAAAGGTAGGAATCTGCAACAACGTTTGTTACAATCCCTGCAATGTACATAAATCACCCAGAGGGGAATGGTTTTTTCTCAACAAAAGTGGGGTTACGCTTTAACTCTGATGTCATCTAGCAAAAAAGTAAAGGAAAGTATCCCTACACACAACAATAACAACCTCACAGAGATGTAACCCTTTACCACTTGTTTAAAATATAAAAACTAATTTTTGTTAAACTATATAAGGGTATTAAGGGTCAAACCTAATGTTAAGCTTGCCAGACACTAGTAAATTTTCGTACAAATGCTCATACAAAAAATCTCTTCAGTACACTTGATAATGTCATCAGAGAACTGGTGAATTTAATTCCAAAGTACTTCAAAATTCTGGTGTGAATTTGAAGGAGGGAGCTCCAAGCAAACAAAAAGAACAAAAACGTGTCCCCTCCAAAATCCATACCAGACCCTATCTGAAGGTGGGGGGGCATATTAGAATCTGGAAGAACATTTTCAGGTCCGGGGCATCTCCCAAGCATCCTATTTTGCATTTTTAATGTTTCACTTTAAACAATATTATTATTACAATTGATGCTGTCTGCCTTTTTAAAATACATTTTTAAAACTTTATTTTGCATTGGTGCATGCCCCCCCCCCCCAGGGTAGTGCCCAGCTCCCAATGCCCTTTGTTTGACAATACCTTGGCCTTTAGCTTAGAAAATGACCATTACTGATTTCAGAAAATGACCATTACTGATTTCTAAGATTTAGCTCCCATTTATTTCACTGGCATCCAGATTCAGCATCCGAACTTTGGTTAGTTTGCTGAATATACATGGGTACATTTGGCTCATCACCACTGTAAAGGAACATACTGATAATAGGAGAAAGCAGAGTGACAGAGAGATTAGCTCATCACTATGCTACCTCTGATTCCTTAGGAACTATTTTGAGAGGTCTGTCCCTGGCAAACCAACATCCCTGTCACTCTCCCCAGTAGTGTTCCTACAGTGCCTTGTGAAAGTAGTCGCCCCCCTTGAACTTTGCGACTTTTTGCCACATTTCAGGCTTCAAACATAAAGATATAAAACTGTAATTTTTTGTGAAGAATCAACAACAAGTGGGACACAATCATGAAGTGGAACGAAATTTATTGGATATTTCAAACTTTTTTAACAAATAAAAAACTGAAAAATTGGGCGTGCAAAATTATTCAGCCCCCTTAAGTTAATACTTTGTAGTGCCACCTTTTGCTGCGATTACAGCTGTAAGTCGCTTGGGGTATGTCTCTATCAGTTTTGCACATCGAGAGACTGAAATTTTTGCCCATTTCTCCTTGCAAAACAGCTCAAGCTCAGTGAGAGCGTTTGTGAACAGCAGTTTTCAGTTCTTTCCACAGATTCTCGATTGGATTCAGGTCTGGACTTTGACTTGGCCATTCTAACACCTGGATATGTTTATTTGTGAACCAATCCATTGTAGATTTTGCTTTATGTTTTGGATCATTGTCTTGTTGGAAGACAAATCTCCGTCCCAGTCTCAGGTCTTTTGCAGACTCCATCAGGTTTTCTTCCAGAATGGTCCTGTATTTGGCTCCATCCATCTTCCCATCAATTTTAACCATCTTCCCTGTCCCTGCTGAAGAAAAGCAGGCCCAAACCATGATGCTGCCACCACCATGTTTGACAGTGGGGATGGTGTGTTTCAGGGTGATGAGCTGTGTTGCTTTTACGCCAAACATAACGTTTTGCATTGTTGCCAAAAAGTTCGATTTCGGTTTCATGTGACCAGAGCACCTTCTTCCACATGTTTTGTGTGTCTCCCAGGTGGCTTTAAATGACACTTTTTATGGATATCTTTAAGAAATTGTTTTCCTCTTGCCACTCTTCCATAAAGGCCAGATTTGTGCAGTATACAACTGATTGTTGTCCTATGGACAGAGTCTCCCACCTCAGCTGTAGATCTCTGCAGTTCATCCAGAGTGATCATGGGCCTCTTGGCTGCATCTCTGATCAGTCTTCTCCTTGTATGAGCTGAAAGTTTAGAGGGACGGCCAGGTCTTCGTAGATTTGCAGTGGTCTGATACACCTTCCATTTCAATATTATCGCTTGCACAGTGCTCCTTGGGATGTTTAAAGCTTGGGAAATCTTTTTGTATCCAAATCCAGCTTTAAACTTCTCCACAACAGTATCTCGGACCTGCCTGGTGTGTTCCTTGTTCTTCATGATGCTCTCTGCGTTTTAAATGGACCTCTGAGACTATCAAAGTGCAGGTGCATTTATATGGAGACTTGATTACACACAGGTGGATTCTATTTATCATCATTAGTCATTTAGGTCAACATTGGATCATTCAGAGATCCTCACTGAACTTCTGGAGAGAGTTTGCTGTACTGAAAGTAAAGGGGCTGAATAACTTTGCACGCCCAATTTTTACGTTTTTCATTTGTTAACAAAGTTTGAAATATCCAATAAATTTAGTTCCACTTCATGATTGTGTCCCACTTGTTGTTGATTCTTCACAAAAAATTACAGTTTTATATCTTTATGTTTGAAGCCTGAAATGTGGCAAAAGGTCGCAAAGTTCAAGGGGGCCGAATACTTTCGTAAGGCACTGTATATTCACACTGTGCAGGAGCCAACCTGTATGTCAACTGTGCTTTTCTATTACACCCAGCAAGAGGAAGCTGTGAGCTCTCCATCCATTGATGCCGCTCTCTGCCTCTTGCAAATATGCACCCAGCTAGAGGAAGCTGCTGGCCCTCTGTATTTATGATACTGAAGATGGATTGCAGGAATGATGTTGTTAGATTAGGGGCTAGTCAGGAATTGGTAGGGCTTAATTGCAGCACAGGGACTGGGGCTTATCACCACGGTATAACAGTGGTCTGTGTTAGAGATACATTTTATAGACCAAAGCTACTGTATGTGCATAATATGCTCTTCACTATTGCTCAGCCTCCATAACCAATCTATCTTTGGTATTAAAGCACTGAAGATGATTCAGTTATGGTGCACAGCGTATTTGTGCGCAAAGCACCATGTTGCTCTATGACATGTGTTCCTGAGGTGAATATTGTATGTGACCCCCATTCTTCCTCTTCAAGTGCAGTATATGAAACTATATGAAAATATCTGTCACTGGCATTTTTGTTGATGAGGAAAGACAACTGGGAATAATTATTTCGCACAATCCACTGTGATTGGTCTAAATCTGATACTGTCTCTGTCATTCCCTTCATTCAATTTGCGGTCTCTGCATTAAGTTAAAAAACCTTGCACTGTGCTTTTCGCTCCTCTCTAACACTTACATGACTTCTGTATCGATCCAGAGCTGTGCCCAGCTGCAGGCCTTCTCTCCCTCTCTTCTTGGTCTCACAGGCTTTGCTGAGAAAAGTGGGAGACATTGGCTACTGCTGCTGTCAGTCAAATACAGTGAGCAGAGGGTGTGGGGCAGGGCTGAGCTGCACTGTGTGTGTCTATGCACACACAGTGCAGCTCAGGAAAGAGCCTGCACATCTGCCTCATATCAAATAATATGCTTTGGGGGCAAAACAGAACAGGAGGAGCAGACAGGAGAACCCAGAAGAGGAGGTAAGTATAAACCTGTTTATTTTCTTAAAAAAAATCACTGTCACTTTAAATCTTGTGAGAAGATGCTCTAGCACAGCGCAGGAGCATCATCTCTTGAAATTTGGGGTACTCAGCTTGTACCTGGATATTGTTGGAAGGATGGTGAAGTTACCTTTCCCTCACAGAGTTTCTAGCCTTTCACCACTCTTTCTAAAGCTAATAAAAATATTGGCTAGAACTGAGTTTTAAATTACTTTATTTGTCCTGGTGTAGTATGTTTCATCTGTTTACTTTAGGAAAAAATGGAATAATTGACAGTGGTTAAATATTTTATTTAAAAAAACGTTATATTTACAAGCTACATTAGAATTCTCATCTTCTGTGTTTACCACCTTTCTACATCAGATAAAAATGTACTTCATGATTATGAAAGTTTAATCACACAATTGACAATAAACCTTATATTTACTGCTAATTGTATAAGTCTGCGCAAAGGTGTTGAAATTTCATTACAGATTGGTGGATTGTAAATTACTTATTTTTTAATTAGGTGAGCAAGCACTGAGTGGACAGTTCTGGGGGAAAGATGTTTAAAGAGACACTGATCTCAAGTAGGGACAAGCAAGTCCATTCTATTAATGGGTATTGCACATTCATTTCATGGGAACTAAATGTATCATAGTTTCTAGTCAAAACGTGACTCACCAGTTCTCAAGAATATAAGGGTTGTTTCACGTTTTCCTACATAAATACTACAATTCGTGAATTTAAGCAAAAAGGCATTCATTAAATTTAAAATGTAAAAAAAACAAATAAGACCTCATGAATCTGGAGCATATCAAATGTGTTCTATCTGCATGATCTGTGGAAAATGGAACTCCTTAGTCCTTTCCAAAAAAGGACTCAATTCTGCAGCTCTATACAACTCTTAGGCCTTCATTGATAATAAAGAAAAGATACCACTATTCGCTCTTTGTCAGATACCTCAGTGTTTACTTCACACTGTGCCTGAATTTTATGTGCCGTTCATAATATGCAGGTCAGAATGTGGAGCCTGTGGTACTCCGTGTTTAGGGGAGAGGCTAATACCTTGGTCCTCCTACTCGCTTTCCCCCCCCCCATCCTTTCTTTTCAGTGGGGCTTCCCATGCTTTGTGACTCCACTAAACACATTGCTTTACAAATGTGTTTTTTTTCCCCTTAAAAAGCAGTGAAATGGCTGTGGTACGGCAAGCATAATTGTGTGATAACAAAGCTAACATTCGTGACCACTGTTACTTTTCTTACTGCACTGAGACTCCCCGGCAATCACCAGGGTTAAAGTTGTATGATATTGGTTCCAAAGACAACCTACCCCAGCCACATCCAAATAAATATAGTACGGAAAAAGAGAAAACAGGACGAGAGCGAGGGGAGATTAACCCGTTGGGATAGAAACCCATCTGGGTAAACCCCTACTCACGTCCTGTGAAAAAGTATTTCAGAGGCTATGAGATTGTCATAAATGAGTCATATTAGTATAAAATACATTTTATTAATACAAGCGATTAATACATAAATCCAGCCTAAAAATATACATACATAACATGCCTGTAAACAATTCAAGCGGATACAGTATTGGCTGCAAAAGTATGTGGTATAAGGTCCATCGTGTTTCGCATAGCCTTAGCCTTTAAAGATGCTTCGTCAGGGTCCGCATACGATATGTGCAAACTTTTGCCACATACAAAAAGAGAAAAGAAACATACAATAATAAACAACAACAAAAAATAATCAAAAATACAAGATACACACATTTGTACGATAATTACATTTTGATTTTTATTCATTAATCAGTAATATAATATTCTTAAGCTTACCCATCCGTTCAACCGCAAGTGATAAATCACAAGCAATACATGGCAGAGCAAGAGGGCAGAGGAAAACAACATATCCACATAGGCAGCAAAAACCGCAGATGGGGATAAATCCTTGACGGGCTTCAGACCGTACTAGTGCCTGGCTGGCAAGCAAATGTGCTGGCTATATGGGGACCATATATATAGCTACTCTGTGAATAAAAATTATATGTATGTATAATGTATTGTTCTCTTGGAATTCCAAAGTAATGCACAGGGGAATGTCATACTGAGGTAACTAGGGAAAGGGGAAGGAGGAAGAGGAGGGGGGGGGGAAGGAAGGTAAAGGGGAGGAGGGGGGAAGGAAAGGGGGAAGGGGGAGGGAGAGGGAGGGGGAAAAAAGGGGGAGGGGGAGGGAAAGGGGGGAAAGAGCAGGGAGAGAGGGAGCAAATCCCAAAGTCTAAATACTAGGTTAAATGGCACAATTGTCCTAGAACCCATGTGAGTGGAGAATTCCTATCTATAAATTACTCATGGGAAACAATGAATATAAGCAAAAATGTATGCAAATGCACAGTCCCCTCAGAACCCCTAAATAGTGTAATACCCATACAATAACATATAGTACACTAGCTACAACCATAGTCCCCTCAAGGTCACTCTATAAGATCAAATATGGTTATACCTTGTGTGACAGGAAGTCAGCTAAATCTGGGAATGTAGTCACAGGAAGGAGATACATTTTCCACCTGATTGAGAAGTCCATTAATTAATTTAGGGTGTTGGCTACAGAGCTAGCCAGCAGGAAGTTGAAAGGCCTTCACCTGTTCAGAATGAGGGAGTTAAGGCTCTATAATTTGTTCAGAGAAATTCCTGTTGTTTGCTGCCTCCAGAAGCTGTGTCCTGAAGCCATGTGGGCTGGGAGCAGGAGGACAGTCAGCGTGTGCCTCCCGACAGGATGTGTGGGCCTGGGAGAAGACCCCCCGGAGTGATGTGTGCCCGGGACGGTAACCAAGGGTGAATACGTCTCAAAGGTGAGAAGACGAAGTGTTTCTGTGTGAAAGAAACAAAAGGACTGTGTTGCCCTGTGAAGCTATTATAAAAGGACTATTGAGTGTCCGCTGTAGGACAAGGAAGTCTGCCCGACGGTAGGTTGGAGACAGACACTTAGGCAGGTTCCAGTTGTGAGAAGGTAGCCGCCCACAGAGGCAAGGATTTATTTTCTGTTTTATTTTATTTTGGATGTTTTGCTGCATACAGCCTGGTGAAGAAAACACCATTTAATAAACCACACTGTTTGTTTGCAAGCACTTGTCGGCTACCTCTCTGGGAAAAACACCCCCCAAGGGGTCATCCACACCCGCCACCGAGCTAATCCCTCACATATGGTGGAGGTATGCAGTGGGCATAAGCAGAGATCCCTGCAAGGAAGTGCAAATGTTTGATGAACTTTATCTGGTGCATGAGATTGCACAATCTATGTGTGCAGGAGAGAAGATCCTGACAGAAAAAAAAAAAAAAAAAAAGTGTTTTAAAGAGACAGGGGTCTCAAAATTTTTTGATGAACTTTGTTGTGTCTGGTGCAAGTGACTGCACAAACTGTGTGCGCAGGAAAAGAGATCCTGCAAGAGAGAGAAAAACTACATGTGTTGAAGAGACAGTGGTCTGAAAATTGTTTGCTGGACTGTGAAAAATTTGTTTGTGGAGTTATTGAAGATGGGGCGGTCCAAACGCCTGAAGAATGCAAAGATAGATGAAATGAGAGACCGGATTCTATGGATGGAGGGGATGTTGCCGTCTGAACCAGCCCCATCCATGCCTAAAGAGAGTCTACTAAAGAGGAAGGTTGTTGTCCCTAGCAACACTGATGAAACCGCTATGGAGACGCAGTGTGCTCAGATGAAAAGTAAACTCAAAATGGAGGAGATGTTGAAACATCTGATTATATCAAATACAGCTCAACAGCAGGCAAATGCGGATTTTCAGCAGAGCTTTGCAGCTCAACAAAAGGCTCATCAAGAGAGCATGGCAGGCTGGAAACAGAGACGCCAGCAGCCAATGGAGGCCATCGGTATGGAGGAAACCGAGTATGTGTGCAGGGCTAAGTTGGATGCCTTGCAACGGAAAATGGAAGAAAAGGAACAAGCCTTGGAATTGCTTAAAATGGAGCATAGAAACTTGCAGGAAATGAATGAACTACTCAAGTCTCATGTGTTACAGTGGGAAGAATCCACTGCTCTTCTTTTGGTCGAGTTGCAAAAACGCAGAGAGACTATAATGGAGAAAGATACCATCCTCATGGAAAAGGAAAGTGAAATTCAGACTTTGCAGAAGCAAAGTATGGCTGATATGTTGGAGTTGCGTAATCAGCTGGAAAAAAGTCTTCAGTCTTTGGGAGCTACAAAAATAGACCTGCAGGAGTCGCAGGAACAGAATGTTGCTCTGAAAGCGACATTGTCTCTCAGCGACAAAGAGAAAAGTGAAAGAGAGGCTAAATTACTGAGTACTGTGTATGAGCTCACTACTTTGAGCAATGTGGTAGATGAATGGCGTGCGGACTGTGAAAGTTGGAAAGGGGAAGCCCAACGTGTCCAGCAGCAGTTAAAGGAGAAAGAAGCCTGTGTGGCAGAATTACATTCTTATTCCCAGATGCTAGCCAATGAGGTGAAGGCTCTTATGCAGGGAAAAGGAGATTGTGAACATAAGAGGGAAAAAGTAGAGGCACAGCTTCTGGAATCGCAAGTCAAGGTGTCAGAAGGTGACCGATTGTGTGCTAAGCTGTCAGAGAAGGCAAACCGATTGCAGGTTGAGTTGGACAGTGTCACAAATCGGCTTTCTCAAGCAGACCGCAAATCTAGAGAAATTGCGGAAGATTTTTCTATCTTGGAATCGCAGCTGCAAGACACGCAGGAACTCTTACAGGAAGAGAGGTGTCAAAGGCTGAGTTTTAGCACAAAGCTCAAACAAATGGAAGATGAGAAAAATGGCTTCCTGGAACAATTAAAAGAGGAGGCGGAAGCAAAGAAAAACCTATCAGAGCAAGTCGCAACATTGCAAGCTCAGATAGCGGATATGAAAAAACGCATGGAAGAAAGCGTTGGTTCATTACAGTGTGTTGAAGATGTGAAAAAGAAGTTTGATCAGATGCTTGGTGAAGAGAAGACTGTGTCTGCAAAATATGCAGAAGAACGCGCACGTGCAGAAACGGAGGTGCGTGATAACGAGAGCAAAGCCCTGTTCTTGGCTCGCTCTTTGGAGGAAGCTCTAGAGTGTAAGGCTGAACTAGAAAGTGTTAAACAGCTGCGTACAGAAATGGAAGAATTGGTCAGCTCCAAGGATGATGTTGTGAAAAGCGTTCAGGAGCTAGAAAAGTCTAAGCGAGCCTTAGAACAGCAAGTAGAAGAGATGAAGATTCCGTTGCAGGAACTGGAAGAGGAATTCCAGGCAACAGAGGATCTGTCCCAAAGAGGGGATAGTGTGCCTGATGCAGTTTTTAAAAGGATCAGTGTTTTGGGGTCTGTCCTGAGTGAGCCTCAGAAATGTGATGACACGTGGCTTGAATCACCCCTTTGGAATAAACCGTTCCTTCAAAAACTTCAAGCATTGGAAAATGTATCATTAGAACTTCAGCAAATAAAGGAGTTGTGTAAGAAATGTGATGATTTCTCAGTTCAGGCTGAAAACCTAGTGGAGAAAACTAAAGCGGAGAAAACTAAAGCAAGTGATATAAATCTGGGAGGAAAAAGCAAACGCCACCTAGTGGAGAAAACTAAGGCTGTTGGTGAAAACGTGAAGCAAATGAATTTCAAGTGCCTTTCAGAGAATATTTCTAAAATGAAACTGGTGAAAGACGGGTGGCAGAAGTTTGATCGTGATCTTGAGATGCATTCCATGTGGAATTCAGATAGAGAAAAAGAACTAGGTGACCTTGAGCGGTCAAATAGTTCAGCAGAAAGTGCATTGAAGAAACCTGTAAAAGAATGTGTTGCAGTTCCATGCTTCTTCACTGATGCAGAGAGGAGGTCTATAATGGATACCACCCAGATCGCTGGGTTAAACTGTGTTGTTGCCTTTGACCCCTATGTTGGTGGAAGGAAAGTTGATGATGTTCTGGTTGGCTTCTTCTGTGAAGAGTTTGGCAAGAAATATAAACTCAATATCAAATCAAATAGTAGGCCTTTACTGCGACTCGCTCAGGAGGGCGAAAAGTTTAAGAAGTTGATGAGTGCAAATGCTTCAGATCTGCCTATGAATATGAAATGTTTGGTGAATGATATTGATATCTCTGGGAAAAGGAACAGGGGTCACTTTGAAGAAATGTGTGACAGCCTGTTGTCTCAATTGGAAAATCCTCTGCACAGCATCTTAGAGCAAGCAAAGCTCAAGAAGGAAGATCATTCCCTTTTACAACAAAAAGTCAATGATTGTGTACAGATGTATGGAGAGGCAACTCAAGTCACAGAGGGATGTCAAGAGTCCCTACTTGGAACAAAGCTTAGTGAAGCAAAGGTTCTCAAAGTTTTGTGGAAAACATTTATGGATTGCAGAGAGAGGCGTCTTAAGAATGTTGAAGACATTAAGACTAGCCCAATTGAGTTGCCTATGGATCACGGTCCTCCATGGTGGATTGGACAGACGGTTATGAGGGACAAGCTGTCTGACATTTATGAGAAAGCTGTCAATGAAGATGACAGAAACGAGAAGGAGCGAAATGATGCCAAAAATGCAGTTGAAGAATGTGTATATGAGATGAGAGACAAACTGTGTGGCATTTATGAGAAATCCGTCAATGAAGATGACAAAACAGTTTCACCCGGAAGCTTGAGGATAATAGGAGGCTTATCAGTGAGTCAGCAGTGCCTGACACATGCGTGCCTGGAAATATGTGTCCCAACCCTAGGGTTGAAACAAGAGGGGGGGGTATGTGACAGGAAGTCAGCTAAATCTGGGAATGTAGTCACAGGAAGGAGATACATTTTCCACCTGATTGAGAAGTCCATTAATTAATTTAGGGTGTTGGCTACAGAGCTAGCCAGCAGGAAGTTGAAAGGCCTTCACCTGTTCAGAATGAGGGAGTTAAGGCTCTATAATTTGTTCAGAGAAATTCCTGTTGTTTGCTGCCTCCAGAAGCTGTGTCCTGAAGCCATGTGGGCTGGGAGCAGGAGGACAGTCAGCGTGTGCCTCCCGACAGGATGTGTGGGCCTGGGAGAAGACCCCCCGGAGTGATGTGTGCCCGGGACGGTAACCAAGGGTGAATACGTCTCAAAGGTGAGAAGACGAAGTGTTTCTGTGTGAAAGAAACAAAAGGACTGTGTTGCCCTGTGAAGCTATTATAAAAGGACTATTGAGTGTCCGCTGTAGGACAAGGAAGTCTGCCCGACGGTAGGTTGGAGACAGACACTTAGGCAGGTTCCAGTTGTGAGAAGGTAGCCGCCCACAGAGGCAAGGATTTATTTTCTGTTTTATTTTATTTTGGATGTTTTGCTGCATACAGCCTGGTGAAGAAAACACCATTTAATAAACCACACTGTTTGTTTGCAAGCACTTGTCGGCTACCTCTCTGGGAAAAACACCCCCCAAGGGGTCATCCACACCCGCCACCGAGCTAATCCCTCACACTTGATATATATAAATAACGCAGTAAGGCTTAAACCCTGTGGTGGAGGGGAAGAGGTAGCTGAAAGCCATCCCACATCTATCACCTAATGCCACGAGGGAGCCGCGGGCGTAGAAACGGCGGTCCCGGAAAAGCCAGCGCGCGCCGCATACAAGCAGGATGCTATCCCCGGCAATCACCATTTGGAAATATTATCATATTTATTCTTAGCTGATTTGTAAGTATCAGAGCCCCTCTGGTGGCTTTTGAGGTTGGAATTACTTTCTCTCTATATATATTATGAGATACCATTAGGTATGTTACATGCACAATGTTTTATCTTCCAGATACTATACATGCACCTACTCCTGAAGAGTGAACAAAGAGTCACAAAACGCGTTACGTTTATAGATTCAATTTTTGTTTTAATCATGTATTGCCAGTTGGATTGTATGTGGCCATCATTATATTTAATATTATAAATAAAAATAATGCAAGAATATGGATTGATTACAAATCAGTTTGTTACCATTTTATCCTCTATTTGTATGCAATATTTATTAATTTATTAAACTGCAATATTGGAAACTAGATATTCATTGTCATATGTACTGTGCCTCATTTAAAGTCCCAGCACAAATAAAGTGGTTGTAAGGAGATAAAAAGGTAAAGAGGTGGAAGCACATCACTGGATGCACCAGGCCACTTTCTATTTTGTACATTAATTTGGGTGGAAGACACCCTGGTCCATAGCGGCCTCCTGCATCATGTGGATGTATAATAATGATGTTGTAATATATTGATTTTATTGTATTACTATATGAAGTTACAGTATGTAAACTACCTTAACATGACATTTCTGGTTTGAGATTAATGGCCGGGGTTTGCATAGTCCTGGGAGCTGTGATACTTTATGGAGGCTTATGTCGCTTTTCGTTGCCCATGCCTACTTATGTGAGACATGTGGGGTTTTCCCTGCATCGGCACCATGTCTGCGCTCGGTGTGTGATGTCAGCTGGGTTGCGGTGTCATCACACTGGTGCGCCCTATTTCCATCCTCTTGCAGCCTTGAGGGTTATATGTTGCCCATCTGGTGGTGGACGCCGACCTGTTGTTCAGCGCTTTCCTCTTTGACTGCACACACATAGTGTTGGGAGAGACTGGTAATTTGCACATGGGGATAAATAGTGGAAGCAGAGTGGAAGTAGATGGGATTTTTTTTTGTTTTTTTTCTTCTTTTTTCTTTTCTTTCTTATGTCACACCATCGGATGCAGCTTATGGAGCCTTCACAGGCTCATCATGTGTTAATGCCAATTGCTCCTGCAGCCAGTGCTGCATTTTGTTTTTGTTGTTTATCGCCCATTGTGACTTAATGTAAGAGTATAATAAAAGCTCCCCCCTTATTAATTACACACACATTGTTTTGGAAGTGACTGGTGATTGGGGATAAATAGTGGAAGCAGATGGGAGTGTTTTTTTCTATGAGGATACTAAGAAGCAACATTTTTGCTCATAGCTTCTAAATCATGGTTGGGTATGATGTGGCTGCCTGTTTCTTGTCTTTGCATTGGTTTTGGGTGCTTGTTGGTCTACTTCTTTTCACCTATATAAACCTTCATCTTTGGACTGGATTCAGACTTGGGTGCTCTTTTCTTTCTTTTTTCACACCACCAGGTGCAGTTTTTTGTTCCTTTTATAAACTCATTGTGTGTTAATTACTGCTAGATTGCAGCTAGTACTGCACTTTATTTTTGTTTATCGCTTATTTTTATTTCAATACTTATTTATTAGTAAAATGAAAGTTCTTGGTAATTTATGCTTTGGCTGCCCACATTTTGTCTTCATTTTCAACTCTGGACATTTGGTGGCCTATTTTTTTTTTACTGGCACACTCCTTCTGTGGACTGAACTTTGAAACTTAGGAGCTTTCCTTATACCACCAGGTACAGCTTTCTATACCTTTCACATACTCACTATATGTTTGCCCTTTTTCATTGTTATATTGCAGCCAGCATTGCACCTTGTTTTTGTTGCTTATTACCCATTTAATTTTATTATTTATCACTATGATGCATATTCTTTTTATAGCAACTTCTTTGAGTGCCATCATGGATCGCCCACCTATGTTGAATCTGCTTCCTGTTTGTGCCCTTGAGTTCTCGCTGAGTCACACCTTCACAGCTCCCAGGTGAGACTCCCCTGGCAATCAACATTTGGAAATATTGTCATATTTATTCTTAGCTGATTTGTAGGTATCAGAGCCCCTCTGGTGGCTTTTGAGGTTGGAATTACTCTCTCTATATATTATATTAACATTTGGTATGTTACATGCCTGATGTTTTATCTTCCCGATACTATACTCCTGAATCTACTCCTGAAGAGTGAACAAAGAGTCAGGAAACTCGTCGAGTTTATGGATACACTTTTTGTTTTAATCCTGTATTGCCAGATGGATTGTATAGGGCCAACATTAAATTGAATTATGTATTAAACGCAAGAATATGGATTCATTACAAATCAGTTTGTTACCATTTTATCCTCTTTTTGTATGCAATATGTATTCATTTATTAAACTATAATGTTGGAAACTAGTTATTCATTGGTCATATGTACTGTGCCTCATTTAAAGTTCCAGCACAAATAAATTGATTGTAAGGAGATATTATGACGGGATGGAGGCACATCACTGGATGCACCAGGCCATATTAATAGTATCAACAGAAAAAGTAACATATTATTGTCCACCATGAATTGATAAATTGCTAAAGTAACACAGAGATTGGCCTTAGTATTACTAGCAGTAACCAGAAAAACCATCTTGAAAAACTGAATTCAATTCCCCAATTTTGTGAAAAACAGGCCTTATTTTAAATTGCATAAATAGAAACCTTGCTAAAAAAAAAAAGAAAAAAAAAAAAGGATACTCACCACACACCTTTGACAGTGGAAAGGCTTTATAAACACTACAAACCCCCCACGCATACACCACTATATGTGTTTGAAACTTACACCTAAGTATCTAACACGAGGGGTCCACAACCAACGACTAATTCAATAGCTACATTGGGGCTTTGAGAGTGTCTAGGGAAAAGTGAGAAACGTTGTCGCCATCACTAAGCCTAACTTACCGAATAAACCAAAGACTGCAAGACTATTTATGGTAAGCACATCTGATGGACCTTATGTGATCATCTCTCTTTTACCAGATCCATTAATTATTATACTAATTCTATGTATATCTCTCTAGCAAACATACTACATCCTATTTAAAGACCTGTCAAACCTACAATTTACAGTGCTGGCGAAAGACTTCCAATTGCTTACAATTTTAAAGGAGAACTAGGACCAAATCCCTTTTAGTCCTACTTCCCGTGGGGATCACAGGAGTGCAATTCGTTCTGCAGTCCTGTTAGCAGTATTCAGCCTACAGTGGGCTAAATCCTGCTCTTGGCTGACATCACTCAGCCAGTCCAGACCATGAGAGATTCCAACTTCAATTTTGCTAAACATCCAGATGCCTGGACTGGCACCTGGCACAGTTTCTCTATTGTGCCATGAATGTATTGGACTCTCTGAGCTAGTTTAACCATAAGACATAGACCTACTGCTCCACTGAATAAAGCCATGAAAGAAGTGGTCTAATAAGGCAAGCATTGAATTATTCGCTTGGTATGCGTATAGAATTTTATTATCTATTAAGATCTGGAAAACAAAGGGCTTTTCCCAGCAAATGGTAGGTCTCATTTAAAAAGGTGCTAAGGCCTGTATACTGTGAATGAGCTGACAGGTGCTGCATGCAAGCAACCCATTCAAATTTTTTTAGGAAACAGCAGCTGCACGAACACAGTCACTAGTTGTAGTGTGACAGGTGTGCAGGTGGAGGTGAGTGGCTCCAAATGCCTACTGTATTTGGGCCTCAGAACTTATGTGAACAATGCCATAGGCAGAAAAATGAAAACATGTAAAAAGGAGTCTAAAACACCTGCTGGCTGAATGCTGGCTAAATAAAACACTAACAACATTCTCTACAATATCTTACTTGACAAAAAATAACAGGAAGTTGTATTGTAAACTTATAAACATTAATAATAATAATAATAATAATAATAATAATGCACAAAAAATATGCTGGCTGAAAGTTACAGAGTATGCAAACCCCAATAATTAACTACTTTTTTTGGTCCCCTTTAGCCTGTTAGGCCTCAGGTACACTGCAGCTGCTAAACTCTTGTTTAGGAGCAGCTGGGCGTTTTTTTCAACAACACCTGAACTCTCCTCAATTTTATCTTATGTGTACATGTACACTCAGTTGTATATAGTAGTTTAGAGGCAATTGAGTTTACTGATGTTTTTTTGAAACTGCTTGTAAACATGTGTAAACGTTAAGATACAGCTTTAAGCTGCGTCAAGTATTTTTTTTGACATGTCAAAATCAATGGTTCCCTATGAGAGCCATCTTAACTGATTTGACTTTGAGCCCATTGATTTGAATGGAAATCACATCCAAGTCGGACCATCATGATCCAACTTGTGGTGCAACTTGTGATCTAAGGATCAGGTTAGGAAAGGGGGGGTGAGCGAGTGCCATGGACCATACTTGGCCACACGCCCTCAACATAAATGTCTGAATTTATACTTATGAGAGACTTATGAGCCAATCACACCTGTGCCCACAACCAAAAGTGCCTAAAAGGGGCATGTTTACATCAGAACTGCTGAATGTGAGTCCGATGGATCCCTTACAGCCAACAAGAAGTTCCCACTATTGTGTAAATATAGGACCTTTTGGATCCACTAATTAGATACTTTAACTCCTAATGGCCTCAATAAGAATCCAGAGATTCAAAGTAAAATTTAGTGGTTTATTGCTTATGTTGATCTTGTTATAGACCATACTGGTCTGCAATACAATGCTTTTATATGGTCTGCCTGTTGTTACTCCATTATCTCTTATACCTTTATTTTAATTCAAATTTCATTTTTTCTTTTTTCAGTTTTTCCCTTTTTTTCTATTATGTATTTTTTTTTTTCATACAATTTCAATGTGTTATTCGGTATAAAAATTATTTACGTATACGTTAATGTGCAGTTGTGAGGTGGCATGTGCTTTGTTTATGCCAATTTTAATCCATAAATAGAGATTTTTCTAAAGGTCTATTAAAGGTAATGTTGCATACCCCATCGGCAGTTGACCACAGCATCCTTGGGCTGTGGGATACGCTGGGTTAACTGTTAATTGATGGGTGTCAGGGCACATATATAAACATGGGTTTGCTTGTTGCCTGCCAGGATTTGACAAAGGTGCGTATCCCGAAAGATGTGTGTCCACCACCACAGACTTCCTGGTTCCGGCTATGTCACTTCCGGTGACGTCTTCTTCTGGTGATGTGGATCCACCCATCTCTTTGCCGCGGCTGGCTAGAAAGTTCCAACACGGTTCCCACGGTTCTCATTGCCTCTTTCAGCAGGATAATGCACCCACACTGCAAAAATGGTTCAGGAATGTTTTTTGGGAACACAATAATGAGTTTGAGGTGCTGACTTGGCCTCTGAATTCTTTAGATCTCAATTCAATTGAGCATTATTATACAGGATTTATATAGTGCCAACAGTTTGCATAGGGATGCACCGATAAAAGTTTTTTAAGACTGAGTACGAGTACCGATACTTTTTCTCAAGTACTTGCCAATACCAATTACCAATACCTATTTTAAGTGTCATGTGACAGTTTTTTTAGACTAATTTTTTTTTTAGACTTTTTTAGACTAATAAAAAATGATTACTTCAGGCTAGGTTCACACTGAAGCGGTGCTGGGAACCACATTTTATTCAGACGGGAATCACACAGCATTCCTGTTCAAATCACATGTGATTCCTTACAGTGTGATTTGAGCCCATTCAATTAGTTCGAGATCACAGGCCAGTCCCTCATCTAACAGCACTCTGCTCCACATTCTACTTTTATTTCCTCCAATTTGATCCCCCAGCATTGATTATGGAGATTATGGGAGCACTGCAGAAACAGGTTAATGTATGGCAAAGGGGGGAGGAAGGGTGTGAAGTAATGGGTCAATGTATCGCAATTGGGGGGGGGTGATGATATAAGGGGTCACTGATGTATATGGAGATGGGGAGGTGCAGCAAGGGGTAATGCTTAAAGATGGGCAGTAAAGGGTTACTGGATGGAGATGGTTTGGGTGCAGTAAGGGGTTACTAGATGGAGATGGGGTGATGGGCAGTAAGGGGTTACTAGATGGAGATGGGTTGATGGGCAGTAAGGGGGTATTGGATGGAGATGGTGTAGGTGCAGTAAAGGGTTACTGGATGGAGATGGGGTGGATGCAGTAAGGGGTTAATGTATGGAGATAGGGTGGGTGCAGTAAAGGGTTAATGTATGGAGATAGAGTAAGGGGTTAATGTATAGAGATGGGGCGGGTGCAGTAAGGGGATAATGTATGGAGATGATGGGGTGCATGCAGTAAGGGGTTAATGTATAGAGATGGGTAGTTGCAGTAAGGATTTAATGTATAGAGATGGGGCAATGGGCAGTAAGGGGATCTGGATGGAGATGGGTGGGTGCAGTAACGGGTTAATGTAGGGAGATGGGGTGAATCACCCCATTTCCATACATTAACCCCTTACTGCACCCAACCCATCTCCATCCAGTAACCTCTTACTGCTCATTGCCTCATCTCTATAGTGATGATCAGTAAGGGGTTACTAGATGGAGATAGGGTGATGGGCAAAAAGGGGTTACTAGATGGAGATGGATTGATGGTCAGTAAGGGGTATTGGAGGGGTTACTAGATGGAAATGGGGTGGTGGGCAGTAAGGGGTTACTAGATAGAGATGGATTGGTGGGCAGTAAGGGATATTGGATGGAGATGGGGTAGGTGCAGTAAAGGGTAACTAGATGAAGATGGGGTGGGTGCAGTAAGGGGTTAATGTATGGAGATAGGGTGGGTGCAGTAATGGGTTAATGTATAGAGATGGGGTGGATGCAGTAGGGGTTAATGTATTGAGATGGGGTGGGTACAGTAAGGGGGTAATGTATGGAGATGGTGGGGTGGGTGCAGTAAGGGGTTAATGTACAGAGATGGGGTAGGTGCAGTAAGGGGTTAATGTACAGAGATGGGGTAGGTGCAGTAAGGAGTTAATGTATAGAGATGGGGCAATGGGCAGTAAGGGGTTACTGGATGAAGATGGGGTGGGTGCAGTAAAGGGTTAATGTATGGAGATGGGGTGGGTGCAGTAAGGGGTTAATGTATGGAGATGGGGTGAATCACCCCATTTCCATACATTAACCCCTTACTGCACCCAACCCATCTCCATCCAGTAACCTCTTACTGCTCATCGCCTCATCTCTATAGATTAACTCCTTACTGGATGGAAATGGGGTGGGTGCAGTAAGGGGTTAATAAGGATGCAGAGAGGTCGGTCTATGCTCCACTCACCTTAGAGAGAAGGAAGCCATGTTCCATTCGAAGTGCCAAGAGACAGCAGAGACAAATGGAGATGAAAGAGCCGGTGCCTGGAGTGTACATGTCTGCCGTTGTTTATCTCTATTACATGGTTGATTGATAGAATTCATAGTTTAGGTAAGAAAGGAGACATTGTTTTTGCTATCTTTTCAGCTCACTGGAAATGACAAGAACACTGCATTTCTGGAAAGATCAAAACATATTTTCCCTTCTTGGTAAAAATGTTCCTAGCCTGAAAAAACAAAACAAAACAAAAAAAAAACCAAATACAGTCCCACATCTAATGACTGGTAAGCTGCATTACAGTTTTGCTTTTCGGTCTAGATATAATTTGAATGCTTTTATTTCAAAATTATATTTACATTTTTCTACATTACTGGTGCTACTATCTCAAAATACTGAGAAGCTTATGTAAAATCCAAAAATATTAGGGGCAGAGGGAAAGGTAATATAAATGTCTGGAATAGGTTATAACATAGATCCTCCAGCAGCGGGCAGGTGTATCAGCATAAGCAACAAAGATTGATCTTCCAAAGTCACTGCAAACTACCACCTGCCTGACCTAGCATTTAACGTTGACTTGTTGATCTTGCAGTTGCAGTTGCGAAGGTGAGGATGAAAATGACATTTTGATTTGGAGCCAGGTTAATGGTTAATCCTCCACTCCCTGACCCATGCAGGCACTCTTACTCACAGCCCAGGTTGTCAGTCTCTATTACTCTAAATCACAGTCTTTCTCTCTAAGGAAAAGTGACAAGAAATTTTTCCTTGAATCTAAATTACAACTCAGACAGAATGGAGAGGCCAGTGTTTGGAAATGAAAACGCAGATGCAATGCGGAGAGGAGGATAAAGACAGTGCAATTGTTCTTATGAAAAGGTTTTGGTGATGGCATCGATGGCACAAACTACAGTAAACCCCCGCTACATCGCGGTTCAGTTTTTGCGGTCCCGGTATATTGGGTTTTTTTTTGTAATGTTATTTTACTATATAAATCATTAAAAATGAAATATTTTTGTGTTTTCCATAGCTCTTGCTATGTCTCGCAGTATCTTTTATGTGTTTAAATGAGTTTCTATTGTTTTAAAAGTGTGTTTAAAGACCTTAAAATGCTTTTACACGTACAGTGACAGTAAAAAAAAACATGCCTACAATGCATTTTAATAGGGTTTTTCTATTTCGCGGATTTTCACTTTTCGCGGCTGGGTCTGGAACGTAACCCCCGCAATGGAGGGGGGTTTACTGTATAGCAAATCTTGGCATATGAAGGTTAGTGTGGACAAGAAGCATTTATGGCATAACTACTTCTTATGATGAGTTTTAATCTGGCACAGTTGATAATAATGAAATGGAGGATATGATATGGGAAGAGGGTCAGTATGATGGAAGGAGGGTGCCACAGAAGAAAGTGGAGCCAATTCTATTTATCACTAAAAAGAGAAAAGTATTTGGAGCCTATTTCTCAAGTGGTCAGCTCTTGCACCAATGATGCCGCTATGCAACTTACTCCTGGATAAATGCACTGCAAGGCATCTCCAGTCTTGGCAAATAGAATTCTAGGATGCATTACTAGAGGGTTCTCCAGTGGGGGGAAGGAGGTCCTGATTCCCCTATATAGATCTTTAGATAGACTTACTTTAGAATACTCCATCCAGTTCTGGAGACCTCACTTATAAAAAGATATTGATAAGATAGAAAATGTCCAGAGAGATGGGTAACAAAAATGGTGAAAAGTCTGGGGAATAAACATATCAAGAGTGACTTCAGGTTCAAGAGGGCAATATTTTCAATATGAAACCAAGATCAAGAACATGGGGACATTACCTCAAACTAACCAGAGGAAAGTTCAAAACTAATCTTAGAAACTATTTATTTTACTGAAAGGGTAGTTGATGTTTGAATTAGACTTCCAGCAGAGGTAGTGAGTCAGTCAACAGTAAGTGGTCTAAAACATGCTTGGGACAAACTTAGATCTATCTTCACACAAAAAAAATACAAAACATGTATACAAAACAAAATGGGCAGACTCGATAGACCACTGAAGACAATGCTGCCCCGCCATAGATACACATTTCACCCTATGGCAGGAAGTGTTACCAGCAGGATTACCTGGCTAAAAGAAAGAAAAAATCGAATGCAGCCAACACATCTAAGGACTGATAAGCTGCAACATACTTTTTGTTCTTGCGTTTAGATACACTATTATGGCTGTTAACCACTTAATCCCCGGAAGATTTTACCCCCTTCCTGACCAGGGCCTATTTTGTGATTCGGCACTGCTTGATTTTAACGGACAATTGCGTGGTCGTGCGATGCTGTACCTAAACGAATTTGGCGTCCTTTTTTTCCCACAAACAGAGCTTTCTTTTGGTGGTATTTGATCACCTGTGCGATTTTTTGATCATGCGCTATAAACAAAAAAAGAGCGTCAATTTTGCAAAAATAACAATATTTTTCACATTTTTTTATATGAAATTCCCCCCAAAAAAATTTAAAAATCAAAATTTTTTCACATTTTAGGCCAATTTGTTTTCTGCTACATATGTTTGGTAAAAAAAATCGCAAAAAGCGTATTTTGATTGGTTTGCGCAAAAGTTATTGCGTTTACTAACTAAGGGAAAGATTTTTGTCATTTTTGTTGTTTTTTTTTTTTTAATGCGTAATGGCGGCGATCTGCGTTTTTTTTTGCGGGACTGCGACATTGCGGCAGGCAGATCGGACCCTTGACTGACATTTTTGACACTTTTGGGGTTACCAGTGACATTACTACAGTAATGAATGCTATACATATGCACTGTTACTGTAAAATGACACTGGCAGTGAAGGGGTTAACTTTTTTTTGAGAGGGAGGGGTTAAGTGTGTCCCTAGGGGCGTGCTTCTAACTGTGATTGGCTGTGGCTTGAGGTGTAAGAACAGTGATCAACGGTCCTACATAGCAGAACCGTATGATCACTATTCTTACACAGGGGAGAATGACAGGCGGCTTGTTTACATTAGCTGCCTGCCTTTCTCCCGGTGTAATGGACATCGGGTCCTCCGGGCACACGCGCGGGGGGGTTCGTGACTGAGCGGGAGCGCGCATCCGGCGGCGCTCGCTCGCTCCCCAGAGCCTCACAGGCTAGTGACGTACCCATACGTCACTTTGCCTGTGAGGGGCTGACCGCCACAGTATATGTACTTGCGGCAGTCGGCAAGTGGTTAATGTGTAATAAAAGTACCAGATGACGAGAGGCCATGCAACGTATTTTACTTTGCATGAATATCTTCAAGCTGCTGCAGATCTGTAGTTGATAAGGAAGAACACACAGACATGAATGATAAGGTCTTAAAAAAAATAAGATAGGATTTATACATTTTATGACTTAGACAGATGTCCATAGCTGTCCATGTGACACAATACTTTATTTTGTCATAGTAAAAAATATCTTATTTAAAAAATGATCTTAGACATAATAAAGAACGAGACAGACAAATTGTTGACCCTTGTGACCTCTACTCTGGTGTAAAAAGCTGGAAAGAAAAGAAAAAAAACAAATCCTCTCTCTCTTTTTTTCTTTTTTTTTTTTTGCTGAGTGCCAGTATTTTTGTTTCCAAATTGTATCCATTTATCCAACATCCAAACATATTTCCAATGTGAAATCATCCAATTTCCATATCCTCTTCCAGTTCTAAATTCATATAAAACTTGTAATGCAAACAATGGGGCAATATTTCATTTTGACTTGGCTGGCCTTGAACAGCTATGGCAATAATGCTTTAATAATTATTTTTTGCTAATTTGGTCAACGTTTTATCATTTTTCAAACATGATCTGCTTCTAAAAACACTGCCAAGCCAACTTACAGAAGCTACTTCATGTAGGAAGATGAATACATTTTATATATAAATATATCATTTGCTACTAGAAATACAGTGAGGAGAGCAACATACTTTACATAAAATAATTCTATTACTAATTACTAATTACTTTGTAATTAGGAAAACATTTCCTGTAACTATGGTTGTAGGGAGCTTGAATTAAATTTAATAAATCCAAGAATTTCTGCATTTTCTGAATGAATGTAAAGCATTCTCTGACTGAATGAGGTGAAGATGCAAGGGAGTGATGTCACGCCATTTTTTTAAACATATTTCTATTGCCAGGCAATTGCCAGCATTCTTTTCTTTACATTCATCTGTCAGTGGGGAAGCCCGCTGACAGATGATAACTCATGGTTGTTAAGGACGCGGGCGGCCAGCTTCCTGGCCCGCTGCTTAACAACCAGCTATTTCTTTACACAGAATTTGAATTGGTCGATCGTTTTTCGACAGATTCAATTTCTAATCTTTCTGAAAAGTTGGAATTTGTTAGACAACGAATAAATTAAACAAATTTTAACCACTTAAGCCCCGGAAGATTTTACCCCCTTCCTGACCAGGGGGTATTTTGCGATTCGGCACTGCGTGACTTTAACAGACAATTGCGCGGCCGTGCGACGCTGTACCTAAACGAATTTGACGTCCTTTTTTTCCACAAACAGAGCTTTCTTTAGGTGGTATTTGATCACCTGTGCGATTTTTTGATCATGCGCTATAAACAAAAAAAGAGCGTCAATTTTGCAAAAATAGCAATATTTTTCACATTTTTTTATATGAAATTCCCCCCCCAAAAAATGTAAAAATCAAAATTTTTTAACATTTTCGGCCAATTTGTTTTATGCTACCTATGTTTGGTAAAAAAAATCGCAAAAATCGTATTTTGATTGGTTTGCGCAAACGTTATTGCGTTTACCAACAAAGGGAAAGATTTTTGTCATTTTTGTTGTTTTTTTTAAACGCGTAATGGCGGCGATCTGCGATTCTTTTTGCGGTACTGCGACATTGCGGCGGACAGATCGGACCCTTGACTGACATTTTTGACACTTTTGGGGTTACCAGTGACATTACTGCAGTAATCAGTGCTATATATATGCACTGTTACAGCAAAATGACACTGGTAGTGAAGGGGTTAACTTTATTTGAGAGGGAGGGGCTGTGTGTGTGTCCCTAGGGGCGTGCTTCTAACTGTGATTGGCTGTGGGTTGAGCTGTAGAAACAGTGATCAACGGTCCTACATAGTAGAACCGTGTGATCACAGTTTCTACACAGGGGAGAATGACAGGCGGCTTGTTTACACAAGCCACCTGACTTTCTCCCTCTGCAGCGGCGATCGCAGAGTGACCGGCGGACATCGGGTCCGCCGGTCACACGCACGGGGGGGTCCGTGACCACGCGGGAGCTACGTCACTTTGCCTGTGAGGGGCTGACTGCCGACGTAAATCGTCGTTAGGCAGTCGACAATTGGTTAATGGATTTCAACGAAATTTGTTTCTATCCATTACTATTTCATCCAGAGATGAAGATACATCCGAATATTCCTTACTATTTCATTCTGAGGTTCAGATACATCCAAATCTCTGAATAACAAGAATTTTGTCCGAATTTACATTTGGACCGAAACAAATTGCACATGTCTAGTAGTTCTGCATATACTTTACAGCAGACAACATGCTCCTCCCAACAGTACAGTACAGTCTTGTTCTGGGCAAGTATGATCAAGGAGCTTGGCTGGTGACTAAATGGGTAAAGCCTTTAGGCAAGAACTATCACTCACATCAGCCAAAGCAGCATAATGCTTCAATACAGGAAATAAAAGTTTGTTTTTACTATCAACTCTTAGGATAGGTTCACATCGCTGCTCTTTAGCAGATTAACGGGGGTGCCATCAATTTTTGAACATGGTGCTTTTTCACGGGAGGGTGCCACTGAACAATGCGGCTCGGTGCTGCATGCTATTAAAAAAGGGTCAGGCATTTCTTTCCCCACCTTTCTGTGGGTAGGGCAGCCCCTTGAAATGAATGGGTGTCCCTACATGCAGAACATAGCCGCAGTATTGAGAACCTAGCCTTAGAAACCACTTCTTCAGGCAAACATATTAGCCTGCATAATGTATCGCTTCAGTTCATTGTTTCACCAGTGCTTCCTCTTCCACTTTCTGACACAATTACTATCTAAGATATTATGCAGAGCTGAGTTTAAAAAATATATATATATACACTATACTGCTAAAAGTATTGGAACGCCTGCCTTTACACGCACATGAACTTTAATGGCATCCCAGTCTTAGTCCATAGGTTTTAGAATTGAGTTGGCTCACCCTTTGCTGCTATAACAGCTTCAACTCTTCTGGGAAGGCTGTCCACAAAGTTTAGGAGTGAGCTTATGGGAATGTTTGACAATTCTTCCAGAAGCGCATTTGTGAGGTCAGGCACTGATGTGGACGAGAAGGCTGGTATGCAGTCTCCGTCGAATTCATCCTAAAGGTGGTCTATTGGGTTGAGGTCATTGTGCAGGCCAGTAAAGTTCCTCTATCCCAAAATTTCAGGCGTTTTCCAGGCGTTTTTATAGGAGGTAAAACGCCTGTAAAACGCTCTATATCGCCTTTCCAGCATTTGCATTAAGTCTATGGGGAAAAAAACGCTTGTAATCTATCCAAAAATAAGCTCATGTACTTTTTGGAGCATCGGGCGTTTTGCTCAAGGCGTCGGAACGCTCAGATGTGAACAGGGGCCATTGAAATTAATAGGATTTGTCTTGTTGGGCGTTTTTTTGAGCTGATCCTTAGAGCTGAAAAACGCCCCAAAAGGCCTACATGTGAACTTAGCCCAAAGGTCTAGTGGAGTCAATTTATTGATGGGTCAGGGCTGTTTTGGTAACAAAAGGGGGACCTATCAATATTGTAGTGTTAGGTGGGTGGTCATAATGTTTTTGTGTGTGAGTATATATATATATATATATATAAGTATTATTGTTATTATTATTATTTTTTTCTCAACATCCTTTTCTATATTATATACACATCTGCTTGTCTCCTGCCACTTAGTTGCAAACATTTACTTTTCTGTGTTTTTGTATAGTTTAACAGCTTTTTGATGTAAATACACAACAAGGATTTTCAAATGAAATATCTATTTATGGATTTATTGCTTGTACTATATATAGATATTTACTAGTTCACTAATGTTTGCGGAAATACTACTAAAAAACAAAGGACTGGATTACAAAAATTAAAAGACATTCCTAATTTTGTGTCTGATTGCAATTACACGTATTTTCACTTTGCAGTTTTCTGATTGCTGTTCCGCATACCTATTCATCATTGTGTTGTATTATTTCGATAGCAACAGTGGGAGAAACAGAGAGCATTATGGTATATGCTTGTAATTAAAGCATGAATGATAGAGTGAACTGAACCATCAAGTTTACATTACTGGTGACCTCAAGGTTATTTACTTATTGGATGCAATCATAATCAAAATAACATTTGGAATAGTCACTGATTCAATAATCCAGCTGATCTAAATCTGTTAAATCGGAAAGTTACAGAAACAGTTTGGAATATAGTTTTCCTTTATATATCCTGTATGATTTTTTATTTTTTTTTGCTTGCTAAAATAATACAGTTATTATGAGCTAGCCATTATCCTGCTGCTGCTCCATGCACTGGTATGGAATGTATATGTTTTAAGCCCATTTTTTATTGAATAGCTGCACAAGTGAGAAGAAGATTTAGGAAGCATCAATTACATTTCAGCTTGAGAAACACTGTGGGGCTTATTTACTGGAAGAATCATTTTTCATTCAGCTTGTTCTCAGATCAAATACTCAGTGAGGTTACATACTGTAAATCTAACCTGTTACTTGAAGTAAAAAGAGGTGTAGTACTACCCCTGTAGGGGCCGCTGGATAGGATGGGTCATTTGTTCTTTGGCTCAACCTTCGCAAGAACCTTAGCCCCTCTGACACACCAGGCTGAGTGTACAAAAATACAATATCACAGGAAATCACTGAAAGTAATACTAAGTACCCAATAGTAGCGTCATATCAATGAAAACAGGCACCAAACCAGGTAGTAAAGGTAACATTTATATTTTGTCATCTAGTTTGTTAGGTAACTAGGCAAGCATAAAATTAATTAGCAATTGCAATGACACACTTTAGCATACAATGTGATTGACAGTAAGGACTAGGCATAACATGATATTTGGTGTCCAGATCAACAGAAACAGTAGCAAAGCCACTTCAAGTGAAGCAGTGAGCAGTAATAAAGTTTCGTCTACAGGGTGCTTAAACTATTAAACTATACTGCCAGAGCACATTTATGGTGGCAATGCTAGTCCTAGACTGACTGGTTATGTACTGTGCACAACCATAATTAGGATGGGCATTTCTTTGAGATTTTCTTTTGTTGGCTATCGTTGGGGAGAGGTAGATATGGCTCAGATGCATTAAAGGTTTGGTATAATGCGGGATAAGGCTGGTATACTGTAAGTGCAGTCCAGGTTTGAAAATAATGTAGTTGTCAGGGTGCTATTCAGAATAAACATGAGCATGTGCTGACTAGGAGACAAAGGAAAAAAGATGTGCATGTACTGAGGAAAAGACCTGCCCGAGGGCTTGTTGCCAGTGAGGGCCCCGTCACAGCTTCCACTACAATCTTCCTTTCAATCACAGCTAGCTGAGGGGTAGATTGAGTACCTGCTCCCTGCTAAGAGACTGTAATTAGACCTCTCGTGGCATGCGCCTCCCTGCCGGCCCCTCTTTCCCTCCTGTCTACCCCAAAGAGGAGGGGCTGGCAGGGAGGAGCGCATCACGAGAGTTTTAATTACAGCCGCTTCCCATGCTACTCTGCATCTAGGAAGGAAAGTGCATCTGCTTATATGCTGCTGTATGCCCTGTGTCCTGCTATGTGCCCAGCTGTGTGTCCCCATGCCCTGCTGTGTGCCCCATGCTTTGATGTGTGCCCCATGCCCTGCTGTGTGCTCCCATGCCCTGCTGTGAGGCCCCATGCCCTGCTGTGTGCCTCATTGCCCTGATTTGTGCCCCATGCCCTGCTGTGTGCCCCATTGCCCTGCTGTGTGCCCGAATGACATGATGTGTGCCCCATTGCCCTGATGTGTGTCCCCATGCCCTGATGTGTGCCTCCATGCCCTGATGTGTGCCCCTGTGCCCTGCTGTGTGCCCCTATGCCCTGATGTGTGCCCCCATGCCCTGATGTCTGCCCTATGCTCTGATGTGTGCCCCCACACCCTAATGTGTGCTTCCATGCCCTGCTGTGTTCCCCATGCCCTGCTGTGTACCCCATGCCCCGCTGTGTACCCCATGTCCTGATGTGTGCCCCCCATGTCCTGATGTGTGCACCCCATGTCCTGATGTGTGCACCCCATGTCCTGATGTGTGCCCCATGCCTTGCTGTGTGCCCCCATGCCCTGATGTGTGCACCATGATGTGCCCTGGTGTGTGCCCTTCAATGTGCCCCATGGTGTGCCCTGATGTGTGCCCTGTGATGTGTCCCAGGCCCTACTGTATGCACTGTGATATACCCTACTGTGTGCCCCATCATTTGCCCTAATCCGTCCCTTGCAATTTGCCCCATGATGTGTCCTACTGTGTGCCCCATGCCCTACTATGTGCCCCACTGTGTGCCCAGTTCCCTCCTGTGTGCTTTCTGATGTGCCCTGAGCCCTACTGTATGCCCCATGATGTGCCCTGTGTGCCCTGCTGTGTGCCATGTGATGTGCCCTAATGTGAGCCCCATGATGTGCCCTGATGTGTGCGCTGTGATGTGTACCATGGTGTGCCCTGCTGTGTGTCCTGTGATGTGTCCCATGCCCTACTGTGTGCCCTGTGTTATGCCCTACTATGTGCCCCATGATATGTCCTATTGTGTGCCCTGCGGTGTGCCCCATGATGTGTCCTACAGTCAGTCCCATGCCCTACTATGTGCCCCACTGTGTGCCCAGTTCCCTCCTATGTGCCTTGTGATGTGCCCTGACCCCTACTGTTTGGCCCACAATGTGCCCTGTGTGTCCTGTGCCCTACTGTGTGTCATGTGATGTGCCCTATGGTGTGCCATGTTGTATGCCCGGTGATTCATTATTCTGTGCCCCATAATGTGTCCTGCTGTGTGCACCATACTGTGCCCTATAATGTGCCCTTTTGCCTCATGTAATATCCCCTGCTGTGCCCCATAATGTGCCCTCTTGTGCCCCATAATGTATTCTCTTGCCCCCATGTAATATGCCCTTCTGTGTCTCATAAAGTGCCCTGCTATGCCCCATAATTTGACATGTTGCCCCCCTAATGTGCTCTACTGTGCCCCATTATGTGCCCTCATGCCCCGATGTAATATGCCCTGCTGTGCTCCATTATGTGCCCCCTTGCCCCCATGTAATATGCCTCATAATGAGCTCTGCTGTGCCCCATAATGTGCTCACATGCCCCCATGTTATATACTCTGCTGTACCCCATATTGTGCCCTCCTCCCCATGTAATGTTCTCTGTTGTGCCCCATAATGTGCTCTGCTACCCCATGTAATGTGCCCTGCTGTGCCCCATAATGTGCCCTGCTGCTCCCCATACAGTATGCCCTCCTGCCCCCCCCCCACACACACACACACATATTGTGCCCTCTGACCCCCTGTGCTCTTACCTGCTGACTCCTACACTTTGTCATGCTTCCCCCCATGCTCTGCCCTGCCGGACCCCTGTGTACTGTGCTTGCTTGACCCCCTGTGCTCTGCCCTGTTGCCTCCTGTGCACTTTTTATCTCAGATTTAACCCAGAATCAAGCACCTGCGCAAAATTCTGCAAGCACAGGTTTTACAATAAATAGGTACGTTTTAATATTTATTCTATTTTTTATTCTATTTCTAAAAATAATTGTTATATCAACAGCTTGCTGATCATACCAATGTTCCATGAGCTGTAAAACTGAACATTATTTCAAGGGTTCCCTGAGATCTCAAACTTTTTGCCAGGAGTTCCTTGGTAAAAAGGTTGAGAAACCCTGCTTTATTGGATCTCCAGCTTCTTTAGACATTCCGCCTCGTCAGCCCTTACCCACTCTCTTTAGCCTGTGGAAAACCAACTGGTTTTGATCCCGCAGAGGATGCATTCATGCAGTGCAAGCTGGGGGGGGGGCTTGAGTGTGGGTTGGGACACAGGAAGCCCCATAATCTCCTGTTGCCCCTGCTGAAATAGTTGCCAATACTTTACATGGTCATGTGCGCTTGCTCAGAAGTGTGATGTGCGTGGGAGCATAAATGTTTGCGTTGGCGCACGTTCACGCACAACTACTGCCAGAACCAGCACCAAACGCCCCATATTAGGTCAGTGGCTGCACTTAGACTTTGCTGGATGATCTTCAGCCACCAGTACTACTTGTCCCTGTTTTTCCTGTATTCTTTGGATTACCTGTTATCGACCTGATTTGCCTCTGGACTTCTCTTCTGCCTGATCCCTGGTTTTGACCTTGTCTTGCTTTAAGGGCCCTGCTTTTCTTGCTCTACCGTGTATGACCCTGGCTTGCTCTTGACTACCATTCTGCTTACTCCCTGGCTTGCTTTCCTGTGTATGACTTTGGCTCCCATCCTGACCATGCCTCTTCAGTCCAGCCCTATCAGTCTGTTCCAGCTTTTTCCTCTGGTGCCACCATGCCTGTGGTCACTGCCCTGGTTCTCCTACATGCCTGTGGCTATGGAGGTCCTGCCATCTGTCTTGACCGACCAGCTGACAGCTATCCAGTTCAACTGTGCTGCAAGCAGCTTCCAGCAGACCTAACTAAACAACACTCGTGCTTCTTTGAGCCTAGCACTCCCTGTTATCACCTTCAGAGATGCTTGGCACTTAGCCGCAAGGAATGTCATCTCGTCAAATCAGCCTCAGACCAGGTACATGACAGTAGTATAGAGTGCAGTATGATGAGGTATGGGTTAGGTACATTGGGTGTCCTGCTCTCAGTCTCTCAGTTCCTGCTATCAGTATCGGCATTAGGTGAAGATCCAATTAACTCTTCCTGTAGAAGGGGGCCCCCTCGGTCTCTCCCCAAAAGCCTCTGGTGATCATTAGTGGGAAGCAGAGGGTGAGTGGATGCTCCAGTCTCATTAGATGCAGTGGTGCCGGTATTGTGATTTGGGTGATGCTTAGCTGCCCTGGTTTCAGGCTCAGATCTCCACTGGTATGGTTTCCTGCTGGCAGGTGAATATCCAGACAGAGGTGCTCTCTATTTACCTTCATCAGTCCCAGAAAAAGGACTTTCTCAGGCAGTTTAATAAAAAACCACTCTCCATTCTTCCTACTTCCCTACACAGTGCATATTGGTATCTGCAGAGTAGCCAATATATGGCTGCTGTCCCAAACTACAACTTCCAGCATTCTCAGAACTCTGCATGTCTACTATTGACTTACCTGGCTTCTGCTCTGCTGGCCAGAGGAGTATGGTGCAGCATAACATTAATATAACTGTAGAGGGAGAGAGGCAAAAAAAAAAAGCAATGTCTCCTCTATGTTGTTGTAGCCCAGCACCTTGCTACAGAGGCTAGAGTAAAAGTTACTCTTTTAGTAAGCTTCAATGTGATATATAAACCCCAATATCTCCATCTTGTTGGAGCATTTGGTAAAATTGTACTGTATATTTACAGCAACTTGTTCAATAAAGAATTTTGCATTTTAAATATCCTAACCGTTAAATGCCTTGAAAAGAATTATAACAGTGAAGATGAGCTGCTTTATGGCTTAAATATTTGCATCAATTAATTATTAATTCTATAGCAATTTTCTTCCAGGGAACTCAAAGCACTTTGCTGCTGCTGTTGGGCCAACATCTTAGGCGCACTTAGTAGAATATCATAGCATTGGGCCAATCTTAGGCTGGAGACAAATAACCTATAAGCATGTTTTTGGAGTGTGGGAAACCACAGTACCCCAAAGAAACCCATGGTAGCACAGATAGAACATACAAACTCAATGCAGATAGTCGGTGTTAATTGCGTCTACTAAAATATTTTCGTTAACTAAATTAACTCTATTTTAGTCAACTAAAATGCGACTAAAACAATTCAGATGACTAAAATAAGACTAAAACTAAAACAACATTTTAGTCATAAGACTATGACTAAAACTAAAAGTAAATTGACATCAAAAGTAACACTACTCTGCTGGCCATTTCTAAATCGGCAACACAATTCCATCCAAAGCCTGTAACAATAGCACATTAAAGTTTAAACATGTATTGCACTACCGCATAAGTATGGGGCATCTACTCAGCTGCTGAAAGAGAAAAAATAGTAAAAAGGCTTTCCATATATTTTTTCCTAATAATTAATGTTGGTAATATATTCAGGTAATATGTGCAATGACAGTACAGCCAATAGAGTTTACAGTTTTTTGTTTTTTTTTTGTATTTTAACCACTTGCCGACCAGCCGTCATAATTTTACAGCAGCAGGCCGGCTCTGTCCCACGAAAAGATGTACCTGTGTGTCGCTTCGCAGGACTGCTAGTGGGGGGGGGGGGGGCGTGCAAGCGCCGCCGAAGGTGTGCACATGTGCCGATTGGCTACAGGGGGAGCCAACCAGCGGGTCTGGTGGCCGTGATGTCCGCCTGGCACAATCGATCGCTCAGACCAAAATGATCGCTCGTGGAGACAGAACGGCAGTCTGCCATTATTTAGGAATACAGGTCTCTGTGTTCATGCAGCAAGCCCATCCCCCATACCGTTAGAAAAAAACCCATAGGGACACATTTAACCCTTTGATCGCCCCTGGTGTTAACCCCTTCCCTGCCATTGTCATTAGTACAGTAACAGTGCATATTTTTAGCACTGATTACTGTAGTAATGTCTCTGGTCCCCTACAAAAGTGTCAAATGTCAGTTAGGTGTCCAATCTGTCCACCGCAATGTTGCAGTCCCGCTAAAAATCGCTGATCACCACCATTGCTAGTAAAAAAAAAAAATTAAATAAATAAATAAAAATGACATAAATCGTTTCTCCTCTAGTTTGTAGATGTGAAAACTTTTGCGCAAACCGTGGCCAGGATGTGAACTGATCCGGACGTGTTCCCGTGGAGCTCCTCAACTATCCGTCTCTTTTCTAGCCCTACCGAGGGGATTTTATCCACATGTGCCGCCTCTACTTGCCTGTACTGATCCGGGAGTGTGCCTAGCTCATGGTGGGCAGGAAGTCAGTGCCGGCGCCGCATCCTCAGAAGCAGCAGAGGACCCAGAAGAAACGGAGCGCATGTGTGTCCTCCGCCATCTTGCCTCCGCACGCAATCTCCTCCCCTCCTCTAGCAAGCAGGCTGCGAGGATGGAGGTGAACATGCTGTCTCCCGGCGGAGCGGCTCCGGCCCCCTGTTCTGGTGTTGTCTCTCAGGTCCTCCCTGTACACCTGGGTGAGGGTGAGAAGCAAGCTGCGGACATTACCAAACCTATTCTGGAGGCCATTGATGGCTGCAAAGCTGCCCTGATGATCTGCATAGACTATCTGGCCTCTGAGTGCACTCTCATTAGGCATCACCTGGACAAGATTCGTGGTCGTCTGACTGGTTCTAAGGGGAGAATCTCTGAGGTGGAGGATACGGTCGCTGTGCACAGCACTCAACTTGGGGACCTGCAGACCCAGGTGGGTGCCCTAACTGCCAAATAGGAGGACGCTGAGAACCGGCAGTGCTGGAATAATGTCAGAGTAGTGTGCCTCCCTGAGAAGGCCGAAGGGGCTAATCCAGCTGCATTTGCTGAGCAGCTCTTTAAGGATCTTTTGCAGCTGGCGGATGTACCCCCCACTTATGTGGTCGAGAGGGCAAACAGAGTTTCAACGGGCTCTAGACCATCGGGGCCCCCCCCCCCAGGCCTTTTCTGGTCCGCTTTTTGAACTCCTGGGACAGAGACAGGATCCGTGCAGATCAACACAGGAAGGGTGACCTGCACTATGAAAATACTAAAGTCATGCTCTTCCCGGATTTTGCTGTCAAAACGCAGAAATGGCGCCGTTCCTTCACTGAAGTTCATAAGCGTTTACGCACCAAGGGTCTGAAGTACAGCATGCTTTATCCAAACAGGCTGCGAATGGAATACCAGGGTGCTGTCAAATTCTTTGAATCATCTGGTGAGGCCGCGGACTGGCTGGATTCCATCTAATGAGGGCTGTTTTCCTGCTTGCCTTACTGCCCCAGCTCATCTGGCTGTGTGCGCTGTGCCTCCGGTCCGATTTTGTTTCTTGGGGTCCTTCCCTTCTGTGCCTGTACTATGGTTTACTTGCTATGGATCACAGGGTGCTCTGTTTATAAAGTTTGCAATGCTTTGCTCCCTCACTCAACAACTGAAGAGGCTGCGCCTGCACCCCTCTGTTTGGAGATCTTTGAATTGGAGCTCTGGGGTGACCGGTCCGTGAACTACAGTTTTGTACTTTGTTGGCTCCGCTCCTCTAGTGGAGCTCTTTTTCTCTTTTTTGGGACTTTTTCCTTTTTCTATCTTGCCGCCCTTTTTTTTTGGATGAGTAACTGTTTTTGAACTGTTGTAGCCTTTGGCTACAAGTTTTGGGGCTAAGCTGGATGCCTTGTTTTTTTCTGTTTTGTTTTTGGGTATTACAGCAGGGTTTAGTTTCAGGGGTTTCAGGCACCCTGCTGCTCATTTTCATGTACTGTGGGTCATGCTGATATGTACTGTCATGTGTCGCTGTCCCTCAGGGGCTGGTTCTGAGCACTACTTCTCACTCCCAACCCTTTGGGGTTGGCCATTCATTCTAACTAATTTCTATGGCTATGTCAGCTAAAGTTTTGTCATGGAACATTAGGGTTATTATTGATAAAGTTAAGAGGGCTGCAATGTTTACTTATTTGAAGGCAGTTAGACCGCTCATTGTTTTCCTGCAGGAGACTCATCTGGACGGGATCAGGATACTTGCACTCCGCAGGCCATGGTTGCAACATATGTTCCATGCGCCTTTCTCCTCATATGCTAGGGGAGTGTCCATTCTGGTTGCTAAATCTGTTTCCTGCACCATCCAGAGGACCATCTCTGATCCAGGGGGCCGCTATCTGGTCTTATATTTCGCAGAGGTGATAAAATACCACCAAAAGAAAGCTCTATTTGTTGGAAAAAAAGGGCATAATTTTTATTTGGGTACAGTGTCGCACGACTGCGCAATTGTCAGTTAAAGTAACGCAGTGCCGTATTGCAAAAAATGGCTTGGTCATTAAGGGGCAAATTCTTTCAGTCCAGAAGTGGTTAAAGTTGCACTTCTGTTTGTCAAAAAGCAATATTTTTGTTTGTTTTATTTATTAAGACGTTATATATCACAATGGTTAAGGGCCGGTTCACACTTGTGTGATGCGGGAAGGCTGCGAATTCGCAGCCTGTTCCCGCATCGCATCCGCACAAGAGGCAGTTCACACTGCCATATGCGATACGCAGGGGGTTTCAATTAAAAATTAACGACACCCTCAGTTTGATCGCATATCGCAGTGCGATCTGACAGTTCGCACAGGATCGGATCGCACAAGTGTGAACCACTGTGCGATCCGATCCTGATGCGGCTGAAAAAAAGGGTCCTGTGCGTCTTTTGTGCGGGTGCAGTGTGAATTTCAGCCATACAAAGTGTATGGCTGAATTCGCATCTGCACAGGAGATTGCATGTAATGAAGGAGCAGTGCACTCCGAATTACATGCGATCAGCGCACCCGCAGTAGTGTGAACCGGCACTAACACTGGTCAGTGCAGCATTGGGACAACATTTCCCTTCTTCACACTGTAATAAGTTCAGGGAATTTCAGTTTCAGGATTGCAGCTTCAACATTTAAGGCTTGGGCTTCAGTATGTAAAAGAGCAATGTGTACAGCAAGATTTTACAAAGTATTTGCAATGCATTCAGCAAGCTTCAAGCAGCTTTGTTAAAGCCTTTAAAAAAAAAAAACTTAGTTCCAATATGAGTGTAGCAGGTTTTCATTGCGTACTAGCACGTTATGGAATACTTACCATAGAAAGAAGCCCTCCCTCAGCACACTGTCACCGCTGAGAGGGCTGACATCTTCCCCCAGTCTTTCTACTGGGTTTGCATGCTCCCGCTTGGCCGGAGCCACAATGAAGTCACTACCGCACATGTGCAAGGGAGTCCTCGATTTCGGCATGAAGCTTCGAAGTTCCGGCAAGGTATGCACTGGTGATGTCACTGGCTGCATGCAGGATGAATATCTCCTAAACGGTGCATGTTTAGGAGATATTAATTTTACCTACAGGTAAGTCTTATTTTAGGCTTACCTGTAGGTAAAAATCACAAAGTGGGCTTTTATACCGCTTTTCTTTTTAAAATCCAGGCACAATTTTTTTTGTGTTTTGGATAGGGCTGGGGAGGAATCAAGATATATTAAAGAGATTTCCCCTCACTTAGTGTCCCGGAGACAAGGGTTTAACCTGACAAAGAAGGAAAAATCTCTAACAGCATCACAAACAGCAATAAAAGCTCTAAAAAGTTCTACCCTTTCTACTTAACTAGAACAACATTTTGATTATGTCTTTGTTGCTTTTGGGGATTTTCCCTTGCTTCCTGTCTAGTAAAATCACTGTAACCATGATAATATGTGAGGAAAAAATGGAGCCCTTTTGAGAGCAGTAAAAACCTGGAGATTCTTTTAGTTCCGCATTATATCCAAAACTAAAAAAAAAAAAAAAAAAAGTTTAACTGAACATAGACTTTAACTCAGGAGTTCTAAGTTTTTTAACTTGTATGCCAATTTTAATTCCTTTATTTCTTAAAAAAAAAAAAAAGACTGTAGTAAAGACAATGAATGAATCTGAATATGAATCTAGTGTAGCACCCTTGTCTTTAACAGGGGCTACTAGTAAATTTAGCTGTGCTAGGTGGTAACTAACCTGGCTAATTTATAGTCTTTGTGATCATTTGGGTTTTCTCCTAAGCCTGGTTTAACTGTGGTTCCTCCCTTCTGTCAATAGGTGGCACTGTTGCCTTTGGCATTAGTATGATGAGCTGCAGTGAGACTGAGTTATAAATATGCATATCTATTTCAGCCAATCAGTAGAAGTTTCAGACCAGTGAGCATGCTGGGAGAGAGTATATATCAGGAGGAAGGCAAGTGATTGGGGTCTTCCTACCCAGACCTTGGTCTGGTGTGGATGTGTGAGGAAAAGCTACGTTGGGTGAGGCCTGGAGTCTTAAGCCTGTCCATGTGCTCAAGGCTCTGCCAGAGAGAGCCTGTTTGTTGCCTGGGGGCATTGTAGAGGCTCTGCCAGAGAGAGAGAGACTCTTGTTGCCTGGGAGCAGGAGGAGAAGGATAGAGTTCTGAGATGAAGTACTAGAGGTTATTCTTCATGAGGCGGGTACTGTGAAGAGGCTGGGAAAGGGTCCAGAGGGATTCATCCAAGGAAAATCCTGCACAGTGTTGTGAGTTTGTGAGAGTACAGAACACTATCACGACCCCTATCCTGTATTGCTATCTACCTGGCTGTTTTGTTTTCAGAGTCTGCTGATCTGTCTGCCTACTGTCCAAGGGTGTCCTGTGCCCTAACACCTCTCCTGCATTTTTCTGTTGTGACCAATAAACTCACTTTTGTTCATCCTAAAAGGGACTGGTGGCCATCTTTTCTGCAACCGACCACACCCACCATGCCTAAAAATCAGCACCCTGAGGTGAAAAATCAGCCCTCCCTGATGCCAGGGTCGGGGTGGGAGGGGGGACTACACTTGTTTTGCTTCATATTATCAATCAAATGGAGAAAAAAATGTAAACATTTAATTGGAGGACGGTTTTCACCATTCATTTTGGTCTACCTTGCATTTTATTTTATCAGCTACTAATAATATGAAAAGTACATGTTAATTTAATACCCACTCTAAAATGACATGTTTTATGTATTGTAGAATGAAATATATTAACTAAAAAAATGCCTTATGCCTTATTCTGTCCTCCTACTAATGAGCCGTGACCCAGACCCCGCAGCCTCCAAGCCCACACATATTGGCTGCTTTATATAGTGTCGGAGATCTGTTGATAGTGAGTCAATGCAGTAAAATATATTTTAAATCAGCATTGCACAATGTCTTAATTGCACAATCTCTATATTTTTATATCATCCGTGTTTATACAGATCTTCCTGCCAAGAACACAAATATGCTTACTTATTCCAAGCTATGAAACGCAGCCCCAGACACCCAAGAATTGTTAGTATGTTGCCTGTAAAGATGAGAATAGGAATAGAGACAAGCAAAAAAAATAGGTGATTAGTTTCAAATTTGAAGTGTCAAGGCTACACATTCCTGTGCATGATAATTTGTGTTGTTCACTGACCTGCATGAACCTTGCAATTTCTATACAGATATATTTTGGTTATGCACTTTTAGGAAATCTCCAGGCTTGCCAACAGTTCCAAAACTTGCAGCCTGTCAGTAAAGAGAGGCATCCTGTTCTCCCTCCACCTTCCAGACAGGTATCCAGTGCTCCTTTCCATCCTATACAGTACTGCAAAAACACTTGCTCAGGTACAGTGCTAAAGTGCACACTAGAAGAAATAGACCATAAAGATGCTACCCTTAATAATGTTACAACTTTTACCTTTGTAGAAAGCTGATAAAGAAGAGATGGGAGCTATTGGAAAAGAGATATAACACAAAAACAGAAAATAAAAACCCGATTTAGCTCAACCCCCTCTTTTAAAAAAAAAAAAAATAGCTTCAACTCACTAGATCAAATATAGCAAAGTTTATTAGTATAAAAGAAGTGAAGAAAACACATTTTTAAAATGGTACCACATTACGCAAAGACGCATACTGTTAGAAAGCACTAATGTCCACCTCATTGATATTGTACACCTATGACCAAAAAATAGCTTAATATTCTTTCCCCCTGACTAGGTGGTGCCAGTGAATGGGGATAATGGTATCTAGTAATCTGAACATGTGAGTGTCCAAGGGAATGCTGAAGTATTGTCCCTTAAATGCATGATTTAGGCACTTTATAACCACGGTTTGGATATCAGAAAGTTGAGATGAAAGAAGTCCATAATTAGCATGTGATAATGAATGGAAGATTCCAACAATAATGCCAAATCTGTATTGACCCAGATAATATAGGGAAGGTGCAGTGGTCTAGAGGAGGCTGATTAGTCAAAGCTTTGGGGATACAGTTCTGCTATATGGAAACCGCAGCAGATCATACCTGTATAGCCCAAACAAAGAGTGTCACTGTGCGGGTTGAGATCCTCCCTCGCACTGTAAAGAGTGTCACAATAGTGGAGCAAGCACCGTGCTAGGGGCTCCACTTGTGTTGCCAGGGTGTCACAGATATGATTGGGAAATATTTCATGACACAGATGTCATTAAATATTTCCCAATCATAAGTCCAGCATCCACAATATTTATATGTATACTTATCAGGACCTGCCTGCGATATTCTTTAGGGCCAGTTTGTGTGACATCCATAACAGAGCAATTCCATCTCCTGAAGGGATAACTAGTTGGTCATGGTGGAGAAGTTGACATTGGTGACCGATGCCCATTCCCTTTTCCACTGTAGAAAAACAAGCACACCAGAGATTAATGTTCCTGGAAATGTTATTGGCAAGTAAGTTGACTTAGGACATTGAAAATGTAGTTGGAAATTACCTGAAAGTCAATATTCATTAAAAATCTGCACAATTAGGTCTACATGTACAAAATAAAAGGATTGATTCATGGTCAGGCAAGGGGTCATGAACACAATTTGATGTATATTCCTATATTCTCTATTCTACAACAATATCTGCTTAGGTTTATTAACCCCATACACTACTATAAAACAAATAAAAATGCTAAAAATGGCAGTCTGAGAAAGGAATGTGTGTCTACATCAATGAGTCAAAACAGTAGTCTGTACATTGTGTATGCATTTTTTGAATAATTGCATCCTCCTATACACTCTAAAATGCTGCACAAATATATACAAATTCCAAAAGTATCTTAAGGCTTTGTCTGTAAATAAATTCTGTGGAGCAGTATATATTCTTTTAGATGGCTTTTTGAATTTACAGTGATGCCACCATCATTCTAAAACACTCCTGTATCTTTGCAGTTATAAAAAAAACAAAACATTTTACTGACTGAATGATTAAACTGACAACCATTTTTAAAAGCTATAGTTTAGCAAAAAGGGCCCTGGATCTATTTTAAATGCTTTCTTTAAAGGTATGCAATGAGTCAAGTATGAGATTTAGGACCAAATGTTAAGCCAGAATGATTAGAGATATGACACAGCTTTCTGGGAATGCAGGACCCCCCAGAACTACTCTAATTCTAGAACAGTTATTTACTTTTGAAGGGAGTGATCACTTCTCTTCTATTTCCCTTTAAGTGACTTGCTTTGTATACAAATCCAACTTACTGCATTTACCATTTTTTCTCTCGTCATACATCAGACATTTTTTATTTAGATCTAACAAATATTAGACTAAAGGGACTAAATGCAGAAAATGAAATGATTGTAGAGATGCTTAAAATTCAAAAGATCTCCATTGAATTAACAAACACAATTTCCTAAAAGCAGCTCTATGTTCCAATTACATATACTATGTGAATTGGCAGATTTTTAAGGTACTGTGCTTTGTCTGATTGTTCCCACTAAATACACCTTTGGTTAAAAATACATTCCCCCCCCCCCCCCATCACCAATCCCTAGCTACAGTATCTTATATATTTTATTAAAAATCATAAATTACCTAAAAAAACTATTTATTTACCTGAAACGCTAGTCACATGGTGGGCTGTGTCCCAAGAGTTCTGTCTTGTAGATTGTAATATGGGAAGGTCCTTCTTGCAGTGCCCACAATTATTCCTTGTGATGTGTATATTTCCCATTGGATGCCAGAAGCATCTGTTACAGGGTCCATGTTGGGACCCCACACCTCCAGTGTTGTGTTCATGATCTCATGAAAAAAGGGGCACCAACTAGAGCAGTCATCTGGCTTAAGTGAAGCTTGCAATCATGGCTCTGTCATACAACAACCTTAGTGTGGCCATCAGTTGACCTGTCACACAGTCCATCAGTGGATCTGTCAAAACAACCCCTTAGTGCCACCATCAGTGGATCTGTCATACAGTCCATTAGTGCTGTCATCAGTGGATCTGTCACACAGCCCATCAGTGGAATGGATCTGTCACACAGCCCATCAATGGATTTGTCAGGACAACCCCTTAGTGTCGCCATCTGGATCTGTCACACAGCCCATCAGTGGATCTGTCAGGACAAACCTTAGTGTCGCCATCAACAGATCTGTCACACAGTCCATTAGCGTGGCCATCAGTGGATCTGTCACACAGCCCATCAGTGGATTTGTCATTACAGCCCATTAGTGGTGCCATCAGTGGATCTGTCATACAGTTAATTAGTGCCACCATCAATGGATCTGCCATACTTTCCATTAGTGTCACTATCAGTGGATCTGTCAGGGCAGCCCATCAGTGGATCTATCACACAGCTCCGTCAGTGGATCTGTCACACATCCCCATCAATAGATCTGTAAGTGCAGCCCATTAGTGCTGCCATCAGTGGATCAGTCAGCTCAGCTCATCAGTGGATCTGTTAGCGCAGCCCATTAGTGCAGCCTAATCAATGTCACCCGTCACAGAGCCAACATCACTGCCACCCATCAGCAGTGTACCCATCGTAGCTTCACATCAGCTGTCATGTCCATGTTCACATCTGAGGAGGCATACACAATCCTTACTATGACAGATAATAAGAGCAGCGGGAGCTCTATCTATCCAATTCTGATATAGAGTATGAGCAAGTTGTGCGTAGTGGTTCGGGGACCGAACTGGAGGAGGAAACAGTCCCTCCCAAAAGAATAAGAAGAATAAGAAGATCAGAATACCTGTCTACCACCAGCAACACCATACACCCCAACGGCACCAACACCAATGGCTCTAGACCCCAGGCCCTGGCAAACCCATTATGGCTGCCTTCAAGCTCAGGGTCAGCTACAATCCCTCTTTCACCGCACAGCCAGGTATGCAGTCCAACACTGACATTTTTTCTGAAATAGTTTTTTTTTTTGTTTTTCCCCTTAAGATTTGCTGCAGTACATCGTGAACCAAAGAAATCAGAGCAATTTAATGCCACTAACCCCATTTCTCCCTATGCCCGTATGTTTGTTTCATTGGTGACATCTCACAGTGGAGGAGTTAAAGTTGTTTTTTTTAGGCCTTACATTTAATATGGGGCTTACAAAGAAAAACGAAGTGCATGCCTACCGGTTCACCAACCCCATCCATCACATGCTGATTTATTCTGCTGTCATATTCAAGACAAGCAATGACATGATCATGCGCTTTCTGCATTTCAATGACCATTCACAGTGCCCTCCCCAAGATCATCCCAACCATGATAAATTATATAAAATACGCCCACTAATAAAATCTTTTTCCAGGCAATTTACAGAAATTTATATCACAGGCCAAAACATTTGTGTCGATGAATCCCTTGTCTACTTCACTGGCTGTCTGCAACTCAAAAAATATATTCCCAGTAAAAGGGCCAGGTATGGATTAAAACTCAACAAATTATGTGAAAGAGCCGCAGGATACGTGCATGCCTTCCATTTGTATGAAAGCAAAGACTCCCAGCTCCAGCCCCCTGAGTGTCCAACATACATCGGAACCAGCGGAAAAAATGTCTGGGACTTGGCATACCCACTGTTCAAAAAAGGCTACCATATCTACCTTGACAATTTTTACACTACCCGCTACCTGTACCATGAAAAAACCTTGGCCTGGGTTACCACCAGAAAAAATATAAAGGGCTTGCCACAAAATGTAGTGACAAAAAGGCTACGAAGGGGAAATAAGCAAGTCTGAGGAATGAGGAAGTGTTGATCATGAAGTAGAGGGAGAAGAGAGATGTCCACCATCCCCAATGACACCTTGGTGGAGATTCCTGGAGGATACGTTCCCACTGTAAAGCCAGAATGCATCAACGATTCTAATCTGATCATGGGGGGATTTAAACTACCAAATGCTACAGCCCTATTTAACAATTAGAAAGTCCCTATACTGGTGTAAAAACGTTGCAGTTTACTTTTATCATATGGCCATGTATAATGCGTACGTCATCTGTCAAATGTCAAGAGAAAGACCCAGCACCTTCCTCAGATTTATTGAAGAAATTGTCACTGCCCTGATCTACCAGCAAGGATCCCCCCCTAGGAAGCATTTGCTCTGATTGTGTCTACTTCATGAACAACATTTCCCAAAAAACATTTCCCCCCACATAATCGGGAAGAAGACGCCAAAAGAAATGTTGTGTATACAGCAGAGGAGGAGTTAGAAGAGGCGCCAGTTATCATTGTCCAAAATGTTCAGGATGAAGAGCTGAGGAAAGGGACGGTAAATATGTAATGTTGTATGTATGTTCACACACAGAATAACTCAATACAATTTTAACATTTTGATTTAGCAGAAATTTTGTAAGTTATGTTACAGTGGGGAAAATAATTAATTGCACTATCAGTTCTGTGATGTGATTGTGCTTCAATAAATAATAGTTTGGGCGCTACATGTCGATCTGTGGTGTGCTGGCAAATATCCTCATTGTGGCTTTCCGATCTATTTTCCAGCTAGTGGTTGCTGCAGCATCCATATCTTCATGAGCTTAACCCAGGAACATGTGTGATGGGAACATGGAGTATTATATCATTGTCCAAAATGTCCCTCCCAACCTGGCCTATGCATCAGAGAATGCTTCAAACGTTATCACACATCCCTAAAATATTAGCCCCCCTTATTTTTAACAGCCTGCCATTTCCCCTGTTTCAAATACCTGTGCGGATCATTTGCCTGCTACCTCAATTGACAATGTTTTTACCTTACACGTTTACTGACCCTGGTCTGTTTACCGACAATACCTCTGCCTGCCGTTTTAATTGTTTCTAAACCACGTTTCTACCTTTCACGTTAACTGACCTTGGCATGTTTACGAATGATGCCTCTGCTTGCTGTCTAAATTGTTTCTCGTACACTAACCTGAGCCTGTTAATTGACCTTGTTTTTTGCCTGCTGCTTGGACTGATTTTTTTGCCCTGCTACTGTAGTACACAGGGGTCTCACATATGTGAGGGGCTACAGAAGAGTGTTCCGAGTAGAGAAAAACAGTTTTTGGTATTCTCTGGGTTTTGTAATTCCCAGAACAGGGTTTGGAGACCGGAGGCTTCAAAGAGATTTTGGTGGGAGAAGCCTCTATCCCTGTCCCGATTCTTTCCTGACTGAGGCCTAAGCTTGATGTTCCTGCCTGCTGCCTGGACCTGTGTGGACCTTGTTGGGCTGATCCTTTCTCTGCCTGTAATGACCGAGGACTTTATGGACCATGTTTCTCCCTGCTACCTAGTTGATTTCTTTTGCTGCTGCTGACCACTTCCCTACCTGCTACCTGGAGCAATGCTTTGGCTGTGCTAACAGTATTCCTGCCTGCTGCCTGGATGATTCCTGACCATGTCCCTCCCAGCTGCATGGACCGATTCTCTCCTCTGTGGACCACTGCACTACTAAAACCACAGGTAATCTTTTGTTTACCCTTTAGTCAGCAGAATGTATTTTGGGGTGTAATGGTATGTACATTCTATGTGTTAGAAACATGAAGGGTCTTCAAAAATGCAACAGGTTGTCAGGAAACTATATGTGTAATTTATGTCCCTAGAACGCCTGATGGTGCTCCTTGGATGTTGGGCCTCTCTATGTGGCCAGGCTGTGAAAAAGTCTCACACATGTGGTATCGCTATACTCAGAACGAGTAGCAGAATGTTTTTTGGGGTGTCATTTTTGCTATTTTCATGTTGTCTTTTAGAACTTTCTTATAAATTAAATAACTTTATTAAAAAAAATGCATTTTCATTTTCTTTCCACATTTTCCAAAAATTTGTGGAAAAAAATTACATGTTCAAAGACTCATAATGCCACATAGAATATACGTTAAGGTGTTTGCTTGCTTTCCAAAATGGGGTCATTTTGGGGGCATTTCCATTGTCCTGGTTCTCCCAGGGCCTTCATAAATGTGATAAGTAGTCAGGAAATTAGATGTGTAATTTATGCTCCTAGAATGCCTGAAGGTGCTACTTGAATGTTGGTCCTCTGTATGTGGTTAGGCTGTGTAAAAGTCTTACACATGTGGAATCGCCATATTTAGGATGAATAGCAGAATATATTCTGGGGTTTCATTTTTGCTATGTACATACTATGTGTTAGAAATATCTTATAAATTTACAACTTCGTGTTAAAATAAAATATTTATAAAAAATATAATAAATTCTTTTCACATTTTCCAAAAACTTACGGAAAAAAATGACCTGTTCAAAAGACTCACAATGCCTCATAGAATATACAATGGTGTGTTTGCTTCCAAATGGACCCCATTTTGTGGGTAATTCCATTGTCCTGGTGCTCCAGGGCTTTAAAAAGTGTGATAGGTAGTCAGAAAATTAGATGTGTAATTTATGCTCCTACAATGCCTGGAGGTGCTACTTGGATGTTGGGCCTCTGAATATGGCCAGGCTGTGTGAAAGTCTTACACATGTGGTATCATCATACTCAGGGTGAGTAGCAAAATGTGTTTTGGGGTATAATTGCAAGTATGCCTATGCCGTGTGTGAGAAATACATTTTTAATATGACATTTTTGTGTAAAAAATAAATAAATCATTTCTTAATTCCAAGAATTGAGGGAAAAAACTAAAACTTCAAAAAATTTACCATGCCTCATATTAAATACCTCTGACTGTCTACCTTACAAAAAATGGTTATTTGGGAGGCATTTGTATTGTCCTGACATTTCAGGGCCTCAAGAAATGAGATAGACAGCCAGTACATCAGTATTGTAGACTATAACTTTCACAAAGACTAAATCTATTAATTAGGGTTATTTTACCAATAATATGTAGCAGTATAAATTTTGGCCCAAATGTATGAAGACAAATTACTTATTTGCAACATTTTATATTAGAAACTAAAAAAAGTTTTTTTTTTTCAAAATGTTTTTTTTTTTTGCTTATATCGCAAAAAAAAAAAAAAACAGTGGTGATTAAATACCAACTAAGGATAGCTTGTGTGAAAAGAATGATTAAAATGTTGTTTGGGTACAATGTAGCATGATTGTTATTCAAAGTGTGAGAGCACTAAAAGCTGGAAATTGGTCTGGGCATGAAGGGGGTAAAAGTGCCCTGTGTTTAAGTGGTTAAAACAAAATATATTGTTGCTTTATTTTGTTAAATGTATGTAATTTGTGCATGCAAACTTGAATGGCTGAGCGGTCCACTTCTGACACTTCTGAAAGGTTCTCATTTACTGAGGCTAAGAAGGTTGGAGATATACACTGCCTGGCCAAAAAAAAAGTCGCCACCTGGAATTAACTAAGCAACTATCTAAACTAAGCATGCAGTAACTATCCTATTGGATAGTTACTGCATGTGCCCAAAAAATGAGGTCAGCTGACTACCTGAATATACCGAATGACCAGGTTATTCCATAAATGGATTTTTCCCTCCCTGTTGGCACGAGCATATTCCAAGATGACAATGCCAGGATTCATCAGGCTTAAATTGTGAAAGAGTGGTTCAGGGAGCATGAGACATCATTTTCACACATGGATTGGCCACCACAGAGTCCAGAACTTAACCACATTGAGAATCTTTGGGATGTGCTGGAGAAGGCTTAGCACAGTGGTCTGACTCTCCCAACATCAATACAAGATCTTGGTGAAAAATGGATGCAACACTGGAAATAAATCTTGTGACATTGCAGAAGCGTATCGAAACAATGCCACAGTGAATGTGTGCCGTAATCCAAACCAACAAAATATTAGAATGTGTGACCTTTTTTTTTGGTGGCAACCTTTTTTTTGGCCAGGCAGTGCCCAGTCATACGAATGAAGATTTGTATTTTTTCACTCTTATCGACTCATAACATTTTGTAGTTTGCATCAGAAAAAAGTAATGTTTTCATATCCATACCGCATACATATCAAACCAACATAAGGGAAACTGACACAGCTGGAGAGCTACAGAACCAGGTCTGATCAGAGTCCTGCACTATGCAATAGCACTGAAAATGTGTCTACACTCAACATCAAACTGGACTCATGTATATATTATTAAAAATATTATTCAAAATATATGAGATACTAGGAAGTATGACCAAAGTGTAAGCATTTACCAAACTGCTACAAAGTTGAGTTGCATAGAAACAAGGAGTCTTGGTTTATATAATGTTAACCACAAAATCAACCAAGCACCAAAAAAAAAAAGAATTAGCTCATGTATCTGAGCAGATTAGATTTTAATTCCAAATATAATAATTCCAAATTCCAAATATTCCAAAATATTGCTCCTTTTGGTAGCAATTTCCAATACATTGGGCCCCACCTAGAGCAAAATCAAAGGTCAAACACGTTTCTTATTTTGCCACATTGAATATTGTATATGATAGCTTTGCTCAAGCTCTAAACAATATAGAATATTATCTGTTTTCAAAAAATAAAAAATCCTTTAATTATAGGGAAACTACAGTCTGCTAAAAATAGGAAGTAATTTACATAATGTCGGATTACATGCACTAGGGGTCGATTTATATTTTTTACCCAAAATTCACACAATGTTCCCCCAAACATTCACTTTAACTTGATTTCATTGAAAAAATTGTGAAAGTTGTGTAAATCTCTAATTCATCTCAAATATTTACCTTTCCTAAAGAAAATGCTGCTACAGGCATTCTAATTGTGGTCTAAGCATTTGGTCTCATGATCTTGCCTGGTAACAATGATCAGCCAATCAGAACCTCCAAACCCTGATCCTCTTTAGATCACATACCAAATAAGCTTTTGGTAAACCTCATTGGTGAGAGACTGGAGCAGTATTTTTGCCAAGAAAGGTAAAAAAATATTTTAGTCTTTCTTTACTGTAAGGAGGCAGACTGCATTCCCCGTAGAGGGATCCAAATGACTGGTTTGCTATTCAAACAAATTAATTTACTCATCATTACTAGTCACATTATATTTTTCCATTCCTAGTCAAAATTCCCAAATGTAAACACCTTACAAAGTGCAAAAATTCCTGAAATAATCTATTTGTAGACAGGAGACAATGCGCAAGCAGTTGTGCAATAGCTTCCATTTAAATCATTTGAAAAATAAAATAAGTTTGAAAGCCATCCATAATATTAGCATTATTGAAATAACCCACATATTTCCCTCACTGACCATTTTTTCCATTAGTCCAGTCAATACCAGCATCTTATCTTATGTATACCGTAGATTATCTATCAGAAATCCTACTGCTACCAGCTATAAACCACATTAATTCATTTTCAAGATATGCTTGACTTGATGTAGGAACTTGCATTGTTTCCATTTTTTTCCAGCTGAAGCAGACTGGTCTTGCAAAATAACCCATTAATTATACACAAAAACCTTTTTTTTTTTTTTTTATAAACAAAATCATGTAAATTATGTCATAAAAACACTCAATCAAAAAATGTAGAAGGTTCATAATTTTATAAAAGATTTAAATGAAGGTTATCCAGTAGAAAGTAATATTTGTCAATTTGCATCGGACATTCAGAAATTATTCCTGTTTCTTTAACCAGCTCTGGAATGTTTTAGCCCCTTCCTGACCAGGCCAATTTTTGCGATACTGCCCTGCGTTGCTTTAACTGACAATTGCGATGCTGTACCTAAATAAAATTCATGTCAATTTTTTCCTACAAATAGAGCTTTCTTTTGGTGGTATTTGATCACCTCTGCGGTTTTTATTTTTTGTGCTATGAAAAAAAAAAAGGCCGTTAATTTTGAAAAAAAAAATAAATCAATCAATATTTTTTACATTCTGCTATAAAACATATCCAATACAATTATTTTAAAAAATCTAATTTCTTCATCAGTTTAGGCCAATTTGTATTCTGCTACATATTTTTGGCAAAAAATTCCAAAAAGCGTATATTGATTGCTTTGTACAAAAGTTATAGAGTCTACAAACTATGGGATATTTATGGACTTTTTATTTTTTATTAGTAATGGCGGTGATCAGCGATTTTTTTGTGGGACTGCGACATTGCAGCATGGAGACACTTTTTGGGGATCAGTGACACCAATACAGTAATCAGTGCTAAAAAAAATACACTTTTACAGTATAAATTGCACTCGCAGGGAGGGGGTTAACATCAAGGGCGATCAAAGGGTTAAGTGTGCTCCTAGGGAGTGCTTTATAACTGTGTGGGGGATAGACTGACTGCAGGAAGAGAGAGATCTATGTTCCTGATTAGTAGGAGCACAAGATCTTTCTGTTCCTGTCTGACATAGGTAGACCGCCTTTCTGTCATTCTCCTGAACGATCGTGGGTGGCCGGCAGCCATAGTGGCCGGCGGACCTGCTGTTTGGCACCCGCTGTGTCCAATCACAGCGGGAGCACGGTTTCTGTGGTGCAGGCACGCCCCCTTGAGCCTTTGTAAAAAAAATCACTTATAGGTACGTGATTTTGCACTTAAGGGCCACCCTGCCGTAGTAAATGTATGTGGGGCGTTCCTTAAGTGGTTAAAGTGGATCTAAACCTGAAAGGTGAAGTTTCTCTATTTCATAGGTAACGTCCAGAAATATTGTCGTGTCAAAGTAGTACCCTGAAAATTGTACGTTTTATCTTATTTCCTCCTAAAAAACCACAGTGTGTTTCGTGTTCCTACAGCCATATAGCAGTACATCTGCAGTGTGGGATTATCTAAGGCAATGTGCGAGATCTGGAGTGAAATTTGGAGTCACTATTGTTCTAATCAAAGTCTAACTAAAGGCCAAACTTTTTTGTTTCCTGTCTGTCTCCATGGCAGCCTACGTGTGGGTTAACCCCGCCTCCACTCCAAGGGTATAGGACCCCCCTCCCATAAATTTCAGCTCTCAGGTACAGCAGGTGTTCATTTTTTGTCCTCCTCCAAGGACCTACACTTCTGATGTCTTACTACGTCCAGCTTACCTTAGGATACTTTGGATGGTGTCTGCATGTCCAGAGCCCAGCCACGGGCGGGTGAGTGACATTTAAAATCCCCTGCTCTCTGCGGTTGACTGAAGCTTGATTGGCATTCTCTGACATGGGTCTGAAGATTCGCATTGCTTCCCTTCATGGCAGCGGTATTTGTTATTTATGTACACTTTGTTTGTCTCTTTTTCTATCACTGTACAATTTGTTTGTTTGGCCCAATGGCGCTGGAACGCTTCCTGCGTTCCAGCAAACCCTTCCTGCGTTCCAACAAACCCTTCCTCTTCCTCCTCTGCTTCTAGCGTCCAATCGGTAGACGCTTCGTGGTCCCGCGCATGCGCAGTGCGCCGCGAGCGAAGTCGAGGCTTGGTTCGCACATGCGCATTAGCGATCGCGGCCGCATCACCGCTGACGTCATTCCGGCGGGAGATTTAAACAGCTGACGATTCCCCTGTACTTTGGGAATGTACTGTGGGCGTTGCGGCAGCTTCCCAGTGTCTCTGGATTCCTTGCTACAGGTATGTGCAATGGAGACTTGACTGCAGAGGGGGGGGGGGGCGGAGGGTTGTCACCTCACAATGTATCACTGACATGGTGTCTGATATGTATTACCTTTCTTTATCAGTCTGGTTGTTTGGCCTGAAGTATGGATCCTGCGTCACCGCCCTCCTGTGGCCAGCCCTCTCACAACAGGTGGGTGCTGGCATTTTTCAGAGGGGGGGGCGGGGAGGGCTTGCTGGTCCCTAGGTCATGGCTAAATCCAGTGTCTCCCCGATTTTCTTTTTTTTCCATCAGCTCTCCCAGGCCTGTTTTACCACAAGAAAGAGACCCTGTCAGACCTCGTGGGAGTTCATCCTCCAGATCTAAACGCCGTGAATCTCCATCAGGGAGTAGGCAACAAGGGAGACGCTCCAATTCCTCCCCCAGACACCATACACGATACCAGAGTCACCGCACACACCAGAGAGCCTGTTGGGGTTGTGGGGCGCATGTCCCGGAGGACAAGTCCCTATGTGAGCCATGTTTTGCTCATGCAGCCGGTGAGAGGGGGCAAAAGGATCAAAGATTGGAATCTCTAGTGAAGAGAATAGTACAACAGTCCCTGAAAGAATGGGGTACAGTCCCACCACTTGGTCCCACCACATCCAGTTCTCCAGGGGAAGTGCAGGAAGATCAAGGCCCCTCTCAACCGAGTATTACTTCTGCAAAGTCATCTGACAGTGATTCGGAAGAAGAAGGGGCTGTAGGCGGCTTTGAGTTCGCCCTAGTTTCACCCCTGATCAGAGCCATTAAAGAAGCTCTCAGATGGGAGGATCCTGTGTCTCCTCAGAAAAAGCAGCGGAAGTTCTTCAAGCACCTTGGTAAGGAGCGTATCAACTTCCCTTCCCTCTCTGAATTACAAGAGGTGATTACTGAAGAATGGAGTAAAGGGGATAGTAAGTCTTCCTTATCCTCCAAACTTGGGAAATTATATCCCTTTAAACCTGAAGATGTCGCCCGTCTGGAATCTGCTCCTCTTGTGGATGCGGCAGTTACAAGATTAGCAAAGCATGTCACTTTGCCACTAGATGACGCGGTCTCTTTCAAAGACCCTTTGGATAGGAAGATAGATCTGGACCTAAAGAGGATCTTTCTGACGGCCGGCGCGGCCTGCAAACCTGTGATGGCATTAGCAACAATGTCTAAAGCCATGGAAGTCTGGGTTTCCGATATAGAATCCAAACTTGGAAGTCTCTCGGAAGAAGCCGTAGAAAGTTCCCCTATTCACGAACTCAAGCTGGCTTCAGTGTTTTTAGGAGAAGCATCTATTGATGTTCTGCGTCTTCTGTCCAGATCGATGCTATCCTCAGTAACAGCAAAGAGGGCCTTGTGGCTTCGCCCGTGGATTGCAGATCCAGCTTCTAAACAGGCATGGTGTAAGATCCCTTTTGAGGGTACTTCCCTTTTTGGAAACAAACTAGACAGCGCCATTGCCAAGGCTACTGGCGGAAAGTCAGGTTTCCTCCCGCAAGACAGACGACTATTTGGTCAGAAGAAGCCTCAACCTAGGAGGCAATACACGGAGAGATCAAGAGATGCACGCTCTTACAAGCCTAATAGAGATTTCCGAAGAAACTGGAGAGGTGGTCAATCCTCTACTCGGAGGTCATCAAAAAATCCAGCGCCTGCTGGACAAGATTCCACTAAATCTTTTTGAGATTGGGCCCGTCCAGGCATGTCAGGTGGGGGCACGTCTTCTCCATTTTCAGCATGTCTGGGCGGCCTCAATCACGGACTTTTGGACCGTCAGGACGGTCTCTACAGGCCACAGATGGTCATTTCTGGCAGATCCAGTTCCAAGATTCATCTCAACTCATTTACCCTGTCTAGAAGAGAGAAGAGAAGTCTTGCTCGCCTATGTAGACGCTTTGGTGGCTCAAGGAGCGGTAGCTCCGGTTCCGGAACAAGAGAAATTTCAAGGGGTTTACTCACCCCTCTTCTTAGTCCAGAAGAAGAACGGGGCCTGGAGACCTGTTATAGATCTCACATACCTGAACAAGTTCATAAAGAACGAAAAATTCAAGATGGAAACACTCTCAACTATTCAAAGGGCAGTACTGCCGGGAGATTGGCTCGCCTCAATAGATTTAAAGGATGCGTATTTTCATGTACCTGTGGCAACCGACTTCCACAAATATCTTCGCTTCTGTGTTCGGGATCAGCATCTGCAATTCATTTGCCTACCCTTCGGCCTGTCTACCTCACCCAGAGTATTCACCAAAGTTCTTCTAGCAGTGGTAGCCTTCATAAGATTGAAAGGTATACGTCTACATCATTACTTAGACGATCTTCTGCTTCTGTCTCAAGAAAAGGATCAGTTATTGGCACACAGAGATCAGGTCATATCGACCCTCAAAGAGTTTGGCTGGCTGCTAAACCTACAAAAGAGTCAGCTGGAGCCTACTCAGCGCCTAGTCTATCTTGGGGCGCAATTCGACACCGTCGAGAATTCAATCTCTCTCCCATTAGAGAAGATACCGGTAGTGAGGGAGAGAATCCTTCCGGCTCTTTCCTCTCCTCGGCTGAAAGCCTCTCAGTGCCTCAAAATCATTGGCACCATGGTGTCCACGGCTCCAATGGTCAAATGGGCTCTCTGGCATATGAGGCCCTTCCAAAAAGGGTTCCTACAACAATGGAACACAGAAGAGAAAGATCAGTACATTCATATCTCCTCCAGCATGAGATACAGTCTTCTTTGGTGGCTGCAACGCAGGAATCTGCTCAACTGTCATTCTCTGGTTCCAGTCTCATGGACTATAATCACAACAGACGCCAGCAACTCAGGTTGGGGGGCTCATTGTCTGACAGAGATGACACAGGGGAGATGGTCTTTTCAGAGACACACTCCAGTCTCCAATATACTGGAACTCCGAGCAGCCTACCAGGGTCTTCGATCTTTCCAACACCTGCTAGAGGGGAAATCTGTAATGATTCGGATGGACAACACCACGGCAGTGTCTTATGTGAAGAGACAAGGTGGGACACGGAGTCTCTCTCTGCTACGAGAATTAGACCCGATCATGTCCTGGGCCCAGACTCACCTAGTAAACATCTCGGCAGTTTACATCCCAGGTTCACAGAATGTTCAAGCGGATTTTCTGTCCAGGGTCCAGTTGAACCACAACGAATGGTCGCTCCATGTGGAGTCGTTCAAATGGATTCTGTCGTTGGGAGTATCTCCCGAAGTCGATCTGTTCGCCTCCCCTTGCAACCACAAGTTGGGGAAGTATGTCACGAGGGGCAAGTGTCCTCAAGCTTACGGGACAGATGCACTAACCGACAGGTGGGAGTTCAGCAGGGCTTATGCCTTTCCTCCAGTACCCATCATTCTCAAATTCCTGCAAAGGCTTCAAGCGGAAGATGTGGAGATAGTGATGGTGGCGCCTTTCTGGCCGAACAGGCCATGGTTTCCGCTACTCCTACAACTGAGTTACCGGGACCCGGTCCCTCTTCCCCTCAGACCAGACTTGCTTCTTCAGGGAACATCAGTGCACCCCTGTCCTGCAATTCTCCGGTTGACGGTCTGGTTCTTGAGAGGGAAAGGTTGGAATCGCTCGGCTGCCCATCTACAGCCATTTCCACCTTGATGAATGCTAGACGACCAAGTACTAATAGAGTATACTGTAGAATCTGGGCAAGATTCATGGAGTCTGCATATCCTGAAGGTATGTCTTCCTCAGTCCCTGGGATTCAAGAAATACTAAGTTTTCTTCAGGCTGGTCTGGATATGCCCCTTTCAGTGGCAACTCTTAGAGTTCAAGTTTCGGCCTTATCGGCCTTCTCCGGGGTCATGTGGGCCCAACACCCACTAATCCAACAATTTTTCAAAGGAGCAATCAGGCTCAATCCTCAGAGAAGACCTAGGTTCCCGAAATGGGATCTACCTCTTGTCCTAAATGCCCTCTCCAAATCGGGCATAGATTCCTCTTCTTCTATCAAGGACCTGACCATCCGAACTGTCTTCCTGGTAGCCATTACCTCGGCTAAAAGGGTCTCTGAATTAAGTTCTCTCGGATGTAAAGAACCATTCTTGACTTTTTTTCCGGATCGGGTAGTACTGATACCCAGGCTGAATTCAAATCCGAAAGTCACCTCAGTGTTTCACCAGAATCAGGAGATTGTCCTGCCTACTTTCCGTTCATCTAATGAGTCCAATCCTCATCCGTTGGATGTAGGAGAATCCTTAAAAGCCTATCTTCAAGCAACTGCACCATTCAGGCAGTCTGACAACCTCTTTGTCCTGTTCTGGGGAAAGAACAGAGGTAAACCTGCTTCATCTAGGACTATCGCTTCATGGATAGTGGCAGCTATCCAACAGGCCTATAGAGCTGAGGGGCTGGCTCCTCCGGAGGCGGTGACGGCGCACTCTACAAGGAGTATCTCTACTTCCTGGGCGGCTTCGCGGCACGTGGCTCCAGATGTGATTTGCAGAGCGGCTTCGTGGTCATCAGTCAATACTTTTATGACCCACTATTGTGTAGAGCCTGCTTCTCTGTCCTCAGTTAATTTTGGTTTGACTGTTTTGTCTGCAAATAGCATGAATTAAAATTTTCTTTGCTAAAGCATTCCCACCCGTGTGGAGTGAGCTAGTTATTTCCCACACGTAGGCTGCCATGGAGACAGACAGGAAAACGGAAAATTCCTATCATACTTACCGTAATTTTCCTTTCCTGATAGTCTCCATGGCAGCCGGAGTACCCACCCTCTCGTCTTGGATTCGGCTAAGATATGGAACACCTGCTGTACCTGAGAGCTGAAATTTATGGGAGGGGGGTCCTATACCCTTGGAGTGGAGGCGGGGTTAACCCACACGTAGGCTGCCATGGAGACTATCAGGAAAGGAAAATTACGGTAAGTATGATAGGAATTTTCCGTTTTTTGTATTGGATGGAGTGGAGAGGAATTAGAACACCTGTCAGTTTTTATTGCGTTCTTTGTCCCCGTTAAGGAGATTCACCCTGTTTATTGGTCCTGTTTACGATTATCCTTGAAAGAAAAAGTAAGAGAAATTCCCCAAATTTTGGGTTGTCCCCAGAAAAGTAATAGATAGGAAATCTTCAAATAGGTACACTAGTTCTGGTGACCTGGGGGTCCCCAAGGAATTCCCTTTATTTACAGGGATTTCTCTAACTTCCTGTTTGTCTATGGGACAGGAAGTGAAGGGATACTGAAAAAAAATCTAACAGGGGCTATAACCGTCCCTTGCTCTATACAAAATGAACAAAATTAATAAAAAAAGATTTTGGCTATAGTTCTATTTTAATGTTTTCCTTGATGAAGAGAAGGCTGCAGTGCAAGAACCTCCCTGATTCTGTAGATCTCTGCTTTTGCTACAACTCCTGTTGCTATTTGATTATTCTTCCATTAGTCATCAGAAAACCTGCTATCAGTGAAGCAGCTCTTATATGAAAAAGCATAGTCCTGCTCCTTGACCAAGATGTCTGCCTCCACACAAAAAGCAAACAAATATGGAGATAAGATCAGTTGCAGGGGTCCAGAGTTATTGTCCTTTTTAATAAGGTGGCCAATCACATCAGCAATCTTTCTTTGCAGATCTTGGTACACTTATGGGCCATACACACTATAAGATTTTCTGAAGACTTTTTCCTTTAGATTTACCAAAACCAGATAATATGAGGTCAAACCTAAACACTTTCAATTTGTATGCAATCTGGCAGGCCCTTGCACTACATAGAAAAGGTAAATCTGAAGGAAAAAGTCTTCAGAAATTCTTATAGTGTGTATGGCCCTTTAGTGTATGTCGGGAGAAAGGTGATTCTGATTTGGTTGTAAAAACAAGGGAACCAATGAAGCTGCATTTTGTCTTCCTCTGAGTCCTTGTATATTTTGCAGATTATCTAATATGCAGGGATTAATGCAATTCATGAATGATAATTGCCTATGTTCCTAAAATGTGCAAATCCCTACAGCTCGGCCGGAGCTACATGCAAATATTCAGAATAATTAAAAAATGATAAATCAGCAGTCCCCCTGCTTCATTTGTACCTACTCTGTTTCCCCTTACCTTACTGTACTTCACACTATGCTGTCTGCATATGTCCTATTTAGAGCTAATAATTGACACTCAATACATGGCTACAGTAACTGTCAAGCACAGGCAAGTTCATTGGCAAAAGAAATATAATTATCTAGTTTTGCTGACCTCTGGGTATGAGTGAAATTGAGAGCTTTTATTCTTCTTAAATTTTTTGTGAAAATCAAGAGATGTATCAAAATTTCATCATTTTGGCAAAGGACATTCAATCTAATGAGAAGGAGAATTTAAGATGGGTTTTGGTAGTTTTAAGGGTGCAATTGGCTTCAACTTGCACCAGAGTGTAATGAAACTTATTTTGTCTGTCTTGGGTCAGTGCTTGTGCCAAATGGCCCCTCATTAGCCTCATTATCTTACATTTTTAATTAAAAGAGTAAAACAGACAATGAAAAAAAATGGTATAAAAGGTTACGTTTACAATATACAAATCACTGCCAAACACATAAAAAAATACCAAACAATTAAAAATGCAAAGAATATATATTGAAATAAACTAAATGTACCCAAAAAAAAAAAATATTATATATATATATATATATATATATATATATATATATATATATATATATATATATATATATATATATATATATATATATATAAAAGATGTAAATAAGTACATTTTGCTTAAGTAGCTGTAAAAGCAAAATTAGGAGTTTCTGCTTCTGGAAAATGTTGGTGATTTTAGTGAGATAATTTTTACATAAATCACTTCACTCATACCTACTGACCACAGAAAAAAGCGCAGGTAGAATAAAATATGTATAAACAAATTAAAAAGGGCCTCCTTTGCACCTTCAACATGCAAAATGAAACAACACAGTAACCTTGAATGATTTCATATCACAAAAACAATGGCTTTGTTGAGGCTCAATGTCACACACCATGGAGTGTCAAAGGTAGGAACATAGCACTTCTAGTGTTTTTCTTTTGCTTTTTCACTTAGAAGTACCCCATGGCAAAATAAGAGACTAATATAGGCAACATTTTGTTGACATTAAAATCAGCCACTCATTCATCCTCAATGTACCAACATCCATCTAAAACTGAAACATCTATTTAGGATGGCATAATGTTATCCTCTTTTTTTAATGTCAAAAGCTATATATTTTTTTTATTATATCCATGATCTCACAAAAACGCACGTAACTCCATTTTAGACAACAGAACCACATTGTCAATACAGCACAGATTTACCCCATCCCAAATGCTTCTCCCAAGTGTTCTAAATATAATGCTCTATTAATCGCTAATTTTGCACGTACATTCCATCCTAATTTTCTCATTATTTCTCATAGAGAAATTATCAGGGGCTACATGCAGGATTTGCTTTGAATAGAGCCCTCAATAGAGGTTCATTGTACGGTCAGAATAATTATCATCACATACTGGCTGTCGTCCTAGAGTGAGAGAAAAAATAAAAACTCAAACAATTGATGCAAACATAACACCACAAAAAGATATCATGCATGTTTATCCAGATCAAATTTTCATTAAAAAAACATGATTAATTTGTGCGTCCACAATTGTGTCTCTTATTATTAATTAGAGATGCCAAAATCCAGTTTGTGCACCATCCGCGCTGGGAGTTTTTGAGGTGAAATACGTACAGTTATAAAGAATTTGGCTCATTGATAAAGAAGTGTAGAGTTGCAGGTATTAAATCTGTGAAAGCTTGACTAGGGTTGTGTGACCACACATTGAGATATCAGAAACCGAAAGAACCTCCAGCCGTTCATTTTCAAATTTATCTGGATTTCTGGAGAATGCCAAGTAGCCCGGTTAACCTTATATATATTCAAATTAAGAGGGGGCTTGGGACTTTCAGAAATCATATAAACCAGCTCAAATGAGCCAGCTAACCCAACTATTCTCTAACACTTAGAGACCTGACTGGATCATGCTTGAGGCGCAGGTGGGCACTCCACACCCAATCGATCTCCTTTTATTGCATCCTTCTAAGGACCGTAGAGCTATAATGAGCCCCACAATTTCACACACTCTCAGTCTCTGGGAAAGATTTGCAAAACCCACTCTCTCCAATCTCTACACATGCCTGTGGCTCCCCTTTTTTTTGTAATCCATTTTCCCCCAGGCTAATCCCCTCAACAATTCTGCTGGTGGACCAATAAAGGCTGTTATAGGATAAAACATTTTATATGTTATGAAGGAGCTAAATTCACTGAATATTTCCAACAAACCATGGAGATGCCAACCTCAGAAATGTTTTCCTACCATCAAATACCCCATTTACTGGATTTCCTAAGGCGAACTACAGACAATATATCAAGCAGAACTAATTCTGAGAACAGATGAAAAAGAGACACTGGAACAAAGGGAGGAATCTTTAACTTGTATTCCTTCTCTTCTAGCCCTGCAGGCAAACCCCCATACCAGAACGCATGGGAAAAAAAATTGGAAATCAAAATAGAGGAGGAGGAATCAGTCCGGTGGTCAGACATGATGCACAGAGGAATCTTGAATACACCTTTTGCCGAGGAAAATTACAAATTATTATGTCATTTTTCATCCGATTTTCATCAAGTGTGTACGAGCCTTTAGACAGCCTCCTGATTTCAGACTACAGGGCATAAACCAAGGAATTTAGACAAGCAGTGTCATCACGGAGACTAAAAATCTGCATAGAAATGGGACAACATCCCAGCTTCCAAAAAGCACCACAAAAAAAAACAAATGCCAAACAAGTATTGCAATGAACTAAACCAGACATCCTAAAAGCTTTACCTAAAATCAAACACATGTACTAACCAAAGATAGTTGGCTGTCTCCAAACTCCTGCTTTTTCAAACAACTGCTGTTCAAAACTATGTACTTCTGTCCTGCAGAAGCAAAGCCTACAGAGTAAAGCCTCCTACACACGCAACTATTATCGGCCGACCGATCGTCTGACTTTTGTCCAAGTTGTATTTTGTTGGTTGGAATGTGCCTAGACTGCACACAAATTTTCTCGGCCAACAAAATTCTACTTCAGAAGTAATGTCATGTGTTGGTTTGTTTTCTTTGTGTTTTTTCTTCACTGAGCATGCCCAGACTTGCTCATCAGATTTTTCCCTGTCGAAATCTGTACTGACTGCACGAAAATCGGCCGTTGTGTTGACGGCCAACAAAAATTTTATAGCCTGCACCCCAGATTTTTTTTGGCCGAAAAGTCAGAGTTGGTTGTCTGAAGCATCATACTAACAAGCCGAAAATCGGCAGATCGGACGTTGGCCGAAAATTCCCTGCCAATTTTCGACGCGTGTGGACGGGGCTTTAAACTCTGCAAAGTTGCTACCCTTCTTAAATACAACACTAATTAGGCACCAATTTGGAAATCATCTCACCTCTCTTACATATGCTAATTGATAACACTATATCAATATATCAATATATTTCAATATATTTATGCTTTTGTGTCACATATTTAGGGTTCAAAGATTTTTTTCAAGGATTTAGTGCCATTTCCTCTTTTATTTATATCTGATTATGTATGTGGTGACACACACATAATAGGATATTATTTGGATACACATTTATTTGTTTTAAGGTGTCACTATTTTTTTTCTTTTTTGACATATTTTTGCGAAGTGTAGCGCACAAGTGTTTTCACTTTTCAATCTAGTTTTATCATGTGTATACTGATGCTATATATAAAGAATGGGAAATACCCCAAAAGCTTTTTTGAAAATGTTACTGTTAGTGCAACAAAAAAGTATCATGGACAGCTATATTTCTGCAAGTAAACTAATTTGACTATAATCAAATTAAGTTCTCAGAGATACTGGATTTTTTAAAATGTGTATTTGTATTATATACCTGATAAAAAGATGATAATTTCGAGGGGGCGTGGCCGGCATCCTGAGGTGATGGACGCTTAGTTCTGAGCTCTGGATGAGCGGGATCGTTTAGGCGGCTCACAGCGACAAGGAAGGTAGCAAATTCATCCCTAGACACCTCTACTATTACCCCACAACTTTACTTTTCACATGAGGAAACGCAAGTCGCGGGAAGGACCCCGCAAACTTAAAAATTTCTTCAGTACAGCGGGGCCTCAGAGAAGTCAAAATGGCACCTGCCTCACAGCACTGCCACACAGACACACAGCAGCAGCTGCTGCTGCTGTGTCTCATGAGACAGATTCCTTAAGGCAAGAATATACACATGAGGGGAATGGTCACCCTGACACCTTGATTTTCCAGAGCCCAGTGAAACAGAGGAAGCTGGACATTACAACTACTCAAGGAAGTACCTCTCCCTCCTCTGTAATTACTCCACCTGACACAAATCTCTTTGGGGAAAAACTGGATGCTTTTCCCACTGCTGGCCAGCCCATAATTGATTCCACAATGAAGGATATGCTTATTACACTGCGGGGAGCTTTGCAACATGACATGTCAAGCTTTATGAAACAAACTAATGTTGAAATGGAAGCTCTAGGTAATAGGGTTGATCAAGTGGAATTTAATATGAGTGATTATGCTCAGGCTCACAATGAATTAGTAGATGCCCATGATGCTCTGTTGGATGAAATGCGCACCATGAAAATAAAAATGGCGGACTTGGAGGACCGCTCCTGCCGCAACATTATTAAGTTTTACGGCATTGCTGAGTCGGTTCCTGCGGCGGAACTCTGCTCCTATCTACAAAAGATGATTGCTGAACTCCTCCCTGATGTGCAAGGTCAGGATTTGACAATTAACACGGTTCATAGGCTCCCTAAGCCATCCTTTTTGCCTGAGAGAGTACCTAGAGACGTCATTGCAAAAATACATTTCTTTCATGTGAAGGATCGCTTAATGCAATATGCAAGACAACGTGCCTCCCTGCCTGAACCATATGCAGGTATCTCACTCTACACAGATCTTTCCCAAGCCACTGTAGCTGCCAGGAAAAATCTTAACACCATCACAAAAATCCTGCGCAACAATAACATCAAGTACAGGTGGAAGTTCCCGACTAAACTTGAAATTGAAAGGAACAACAGGACCTTTTGGATTTCTGACCTGGAAGATGGCCTCCTCTTAATGAGAAAATGGGGACTACTCCCCCCCCAGAGGATGATGAAGACAACGCGGACCAACCCTCTCAAGCGGGCAATTCGGGTCGCTGACCCTCCTACCACACCACGCTGTGGTTCCTCCGCCTTGGAATTATTACACCGAGCTCTCTGGGCCCCTACCTGACTGTACTCCCTTAAGTTGCTTTTCCCCTCCTAAATTGACAGATCCCGTCCGGCTGGACTATTGATCTTAACCCCTTAGAGATGCGTATAGGATTCGCCTGTACAATGGGCCGCTGGAGGCTCTCTGTTGCCAGGGCGGCTGCCTGTATGTTCAAATTTTCCCCTTTTTTGTTGTCTTATATATATTTTTTTAATTTTTATTTCATCAGCAAACCTTTTGTTGGTGCACCGTGCACTTCTTTATCACCTGATGTGACTTTGTGGCACTCCCTTTGTATACTTTTTCTATTGTGTTGCCATGGTACTGAAACTAGTATCTCTTAATACAAAGGGGCTAAATAGCCCACACAAAAGGAGATCTCTTTGGAAAGACGCTGTTAACAAACAAGCAGATATTCTATGCGTACAGGAGATGCACTTCACAGCACTGAACCCACCTAAATGCTCTCACAGATCTTTTCCACATATTTTTCAGGCAAACTTTTCTAAAAAACAAAGGGGTGTCATGATGGCATTCAGGGACACTCTGTCCTTTCACTTACTGGACCTAGTTACGGATGTCAATGGCCGGTTCCTGATTGTTGTGGCAACCGTCAATAACATTACCTATACCCTGGTCACACTATATGCTCCTAATACCCATCAACAAAAGTTTGTTCGGAAAGTGATGAAGAAGGTGAGATCAGTGCAGAGGGGGTATGTTCTTCTTTGTGGAGACTTTAATATCACCATGGACCCATCTATAGTTTCCACAGCTAGAACTCGCAAGAAAAAGTTAGGTCTGGCTCCCTATGTTTTTCAAGAGGACTTCCACGATCCCTGGTGGTGTTTGAATCCCACTGGACGGGACTTCACTTTTTTCTCTAATCCGCATTCCTCTTATAGCAGAATTGACTATTTCCTGGTTGATCGTAAGCTGTTGTTGAAAGTATCTGATGCAACAATTGATAACATTTCCTGGTCTGACCATGCGCCGGTCTCTCTTGAGATCACGGATGGTCACCCCAGGTTCAATACCTCTTTATGGAGGAATAATACCTTTTTGCTGGCTGATCCGGCTTGCACTGAGGAATTGAAGGTCCGCCTTCAGGAGTTTATTTTCTTCAATGCAGGGGGCTCGGTTGATATATTTAATCTATGGTGTGCTCACAAGGCATTCATTCGGGGATTGCTAATACAGATGAATGCCAGAGTTAAACGTAAAAAAACACAATATATATTGTCTCTTCTGGCGGAGATTGCTCGGCTGGAGAATTTGCATAAAATTAATTTACAGGACTCGGTACTGACAGAACTCACTAAGGTTAGATCTGATCTTAGATTGGCCCTGTTAGATAACCATGATAGGTATATCCTAAAATTAAAAGCATCCTCCTATTCGCAGAGAAACAAAGCAGGGAAATGGTTAGCCAGACAGTTGCAGCAACAACGCACTAGAACCCGGATCTCCCAACTGGCTCATCACGCCAAAGGTACCTTGGCTATTAGCCCACATGACATAGCACAGAACTTTAGCGATTACTACTCCTCATTGTATAATTTGCGGGAGGACCCTGGTGTACATCAGCCCTCTCTAGAGGAAATTAACACTTTCTTGGACAAATTGAGGTTACCCGCAATAGATGCATCGACCCTAGAATTAGTAAATAGACCTATAGACCCTCAAGAAATCACCAAGGTAATTAAAGATCTTCCATCCCATAAAGCGCCAGGCGCAGACGGCCTGTCCTCAGAGTATTATAAAGCGTTCTCTGACATTCTCACTCCTCACTTGTTTAACCTTTTTAACGAGGCAGTCTCCACCGAGCAATTTCCCAAAGAAATGATGGAAGCTATTATTATTACTCTACAGAAACCGGGGAAAGACCCCACTCTCCCTCAACACTACCGGCCTATATCTTTACTAAATTCTGATGTGAAGATATACGCAAAGGTACTCGCAAATAGGCTCTTGGAAGTTACCCCGACTCTTATAAGTCCTGAACAGGTCGGCTTTGTTAAAGGCAGACAAGCGTCAGACGGCACTAGGAGGATGATTAATTTAATTCACCAGGCTGGGACCCGTCAATTGCCTTCCGTGCTCCTTAGTTTGGACGCGGAAAAGGCTTTTGATAGGGTCCATTGGCAGTACCTGGACAGAGTCTTATATAAATTCGGCATTTCAGGCCGGCTTTACTCTGCCATAATGACCTTATACTAAAACCCTTCTGCAAAGGTATTTACCTCTGGTTCTTTATCTAGATCTTTTGACCTATCCAACGGCACCCGACAGGGCTGTCCGTTGTCCCCAATCATATTCACTTTAGCCATCGAACCATTAGCGGCAGCTATTAGAGCAGACCCTCTTATTAGAGGGATAACAATAGGTAACCAGGAGCACAAAATAGGGCTTTTTGCAGACGACGTTATTCTGTCGCTTTCCGATCCACAAACATCTCTCGCCCAAGTTCAACAAGTAATAGACACCTTTGGCCAAGTATCGTACTACAAACTTAACACAACCAAATGCCAAGCACTCCCACTTTATTTAACCCAAGATAACTTGGCCCATTTGAAAGCTCAATTCCCCTTTCAATGAGAACATAGCACCATTTCCTACCTAGGCATCCAGCTGACACCATCCACCTCTGAACTATATGAGGCTAATTTCCCACCTCTACTCCGTAACATAGAACATGATATGAAGCAGATAAATAAAGCACAACTATCCGGGCTAGGTAAAATGGCTGCATTTAAGATGCAGCTTCTTCCCAAACTATTATATTTTTTCCGCACCCTCCCAATATCACTACCATCTAGTTTCTTTGCGAAATGTAATACCCTTCTTAGGACCTTGATATGGTCTGGCAAAAGACCGAGAATAGCCCTTAAAACGCTGGTGAACAAGAGAACCCACGGAGGCACGGGGCTCCCCAACATCCCCTTTTATCATACCGCCTCACTCCTTGACCAAATGCAATATTGGCTACAGGAACCTTCAGACAAACTTTGGGTTTTCATGGAGAGATCCCTTCTAGTGCACCAGGATCTAGGGGCACTATTAGCTGCCTCATCCTTGTCCTCCTCGACCCACCGCATCCATCATCCTACTATTACGGCCACACTAACTGCCTGGCGATCCTTACTGTCCATTCGCCATCAGACCCTTGAAAGGCGTAATTTAGATATTCCATTGGGGGCATACGAATGGATCATTCCATCCTTCTCGACATTAGATTGGAAAAAAAATGGCCACAACTATTGGCTCAGCGTTAAGGATAGCTCTCTCCCCGCAGACTGCTTTAAAACCGCACAAATTTGTCATTTTCACAAAACTAACAAACTTGCCTTCCAGTTATCCATCCCTGCTACGGCATGGGACTTCCTTAGGGGCCACGCTATATCTGGCACACGGGGCATATCTTTTTTTTACAACTTGTATATGAATACCCAAGCACCTTCATTGGGCCCAAGTAGGACTAAATGGGAATCTGAATTCCAATTGACCTTTACAGATTCACAATGGCATAAGGCCATCACGGTCAACTATAAACTGTCTAAATGTATTGATCATTGGGAACAATTTCTGAAAATATACCATGGATGGTACTTAACGCCTCATAGGCTATCTAAAATCTATCCCTCCCCCAGTGCGTTGTGTTGGAGACGGTGCAATAAGGTAGGAACACTGTATCATATCCTTTGGGATTGCACCTTTGTTCAACCCTTTTGGAAGGAAGTGGAGGTTTTGCTTGGAGTTTTTCTGGGCACGACCTTCTCTATCTGGCCGGCTTTGGCACTTTTGAACTTGGGAATAGATTTGATCCCTCCGAAGTACCAGACTATAGTACTCCACATCTTGTTTGCTGCCAGATTGACCATCACTCACCATTGGAAATCACCTGAGTCACCAAAAATTCAGGAACTTACTTCACGGGTAAACACACAATGTCATTTTGAGAAGTTACTTGCTGTTAAAGATCATAGAATGCCTACCTTTAGCAAACGATGGATTCACTGGTTAAAGCATCCTAATGCCGCTCCTGGTCTCAAGCCCAATTAGCCTGCTTTGATTTACTACCAAAGAGTATTCCCTTTACTTTACCTTTCATGTATTCTCTGTTAGTGTCACAAATAACACCTTGTAGAACTATGTACATGTCAGTCTAATATATGGTGGTCCACGGATGTTTAGCTGTCAGAGGGTCTACCCCCTCCCCCCCAACTGGACACAGTGTGTACCCATTTGGGGTGTTCAGGGGGGTTGGGGTGGCCCTATTAGAGAATGGCCATCAGCGACCCCATCTTATAAGTATTAATGCTATTCGTATATTTAGATTGCTTAATGCTGTAATGGCTTATCTACATGGGCATGAAGTTAGATTACATAACTGCACCTATGTGCTACTGGCCATAATATCAATGTTTTATGAGTTTGCTTTCCTCTGTTATTATTATGATTTCCTTCCTCTGTTATTATTGTGATTTACTTTCCCTGTTTGTTACTATTTGAAATAATCTTAATAAAAACTATTAAAAAAAAAAAAAAAAGATGATAATTTCTAAATTATGTTACAAAACAGGAAGGTTTGAAGTTCGCTGGTACACAATTAGCACGAAACAGCAAAAAAAAGCAAAGCTTCAAGAACCAAACAAATATAAAAAATACAAGATTAAAAAAAAAACTAGAGAAAATGCTTGCTATATCCCACATCAATGTATATTGGGCAAACTACACATATGAATAAATCACACTTTTAAAACCATTGTGTAAATATAAGAAACAATATACAATCTCTCAGTCCTCTTTCAAAGCTCTCTTAAATAAAATGAATTATACAAGAGAGTTTAAAAAAATGACAGCATACAAATCTCAATAGATATTAAAGATTCAAAATGGCCAGTTTTCCAGAGCATTTCTTAGAACGTAAAGCAGTATCTATCAATATAGTCCCATATGACATATCAGAAGATTCAATAATAATGTTGCTAAATGTCAGTATGAGTGAGAGACAATTAACAGTGTTGCTGAGACATGCCTACCATATTTTATATCATTACCAATCCTAAATCCTTAAGCTGGTTGTAAATAACTGGTACTAAGGTTCAAAGTTCACAGATGAGGTCATACCTTGGGCACAGCAGCCACACCTACAGAGTTCCTGCCAACACGTACCATTCTATTATAATATCTATTCTAAGAAAGTATTCACGGCACTTCACTTTTTCCACATTTTGTTATGTTACAGCCTTATTCCAAAATGGATAAAATTCATTATTTTCCTCAAAATTCTACAAACAATACCCCATAATAACAACATGAAAGAAGTTTGTTTAAAATATTTGCAAATTTATTAAAAATAAAAAATGAAAGTGTCGGTGCACAGCCATTTTCAGATCTCTCCAGAGATGTTCAGTCAGGTTCAGGTCTGGGCTCTGGCTGGGACACTCAAGGACATTTACAGAGTTTTCTCATAGCAACTCCTTTGTTATCTTGGCTGTGTGCTTAGGATCATTGTCCTTTTGGAAGATGAACCTTCACCCCAGTCTGAGGTTCAGAGTGCTCTGGAGCAGGTTTTCATCAAGGATGTCTCTGTACATTGCTGCATTCATCTCTCCCTCGATCATGACTAGTCTCTGAGTTCCAGCCACTGAAAAACATCCCCACAGCATGAGGCTGCCACCACCATGCTTTACTTTAGGGACAGTATTGGCCAGGTAATGAGTGGTGTCTGGTTTCCTCCGGACATGATGCTTGCTATTCATGCTAAAGAGTTCAAACTTTGTTTTATCAGACCAGAGACTTTTATTTCTCATGTCTGAGAGTCCTTCAGATGCCTTTTGGCAAACTCCAGACGGGCTGTTATGTGCCATTTACTGAGGAGTAGCTTCCGTCTGGCCACTCTACCATACAGGCCTGATTGTTGGAGTGCTGCAGAGATGGTTATTCTTCGAGAAGGTTCTCTTCTCTCCTCAAAGAAATGCTGGAGCTCTGTCAGAGTGACTACCGGGTTCTTGGTCACCTCCCTGACTAAGGTTCTTCTTCCCTGATTTTTCAGTTTGTCTGGAAGGAAGAGGAAGAGTACTGGTTGTTCCAAACTTCTTTCATTTATGACTAATGGAGGTCACAGTGCTCATTGGGACCTTCAATGCTGCAGAAATTTTTTTGTACCTTTCCCCAGATCAGTGCCTCAATACAATCCTATCTCTGAGGTCTACAGGCAATTCCTTGGACTTCATGGCTTAAGCTGGATACACACTATCCAACTTTTGTGGTTAGATTTCCTTCAGATTTACCTTTTCTATGTAGTGTAAGGGCCTGCCAGATTGCATACAAATAGAAAGTGTTTAGGTTTGATCTCATATTATATGGTTTTGGTAAGTCTAAAGGAAAAAGTCTTCAGAAAATCTTATAGTGTGTATGGCCCATAAGTTTGTACTCTGACATGCATTGATAACTGTGGGACCATTTATGGACAGGTGTGCGCCTTTCCAAATCATGTCCAATCAACTGAATTTACCACAGGTAGACTCCAATCAAGTAGCAGAAACATCTCAAGATCCAATGATCATTAGAAGCAGGATGCACCTGAGCTCAATTTTGAGTGTCATGGCAAAGGCTATGAATACCTATGTACAGTACATGTGATTTATTATTTTTTTTTTTTTTTAATAAATTTGCAAAGATTTCAAACAGACTTCTTTCACTTTGTCATTATGGTGTTTTGTTTGTAGAATTTTGAGGAAAATAATGAATTTAATCAATTTTGGAATAAGGCTATAACATAACAAAAATGTAGAAAAAGTGAAGCGCAGTGAATACTTTCCAGGTGCACTGCAAATGATCTGATGGTTATGAACTGGAAAGAGCACTATGTATACTGTCTGTAAAAGCAATGGTGGTCCTTTTCAATCTAATAAGAGTATGGCATTTGGACTGTAGATGCCTAGCAAAATGTATCCCTCCACCAGTATCCAGATATCTCCTGACGTTAACACTAAAGTGATTGTAAAGGTATTTTTTTTTTCCTTTAAAAATAAAAAAACATGTCTATACTTACCTGCTTCCTCATCTTGAGTCCCCCGCCGGTGCTCCTGGCCCCTCCCCTCTGTCAAGTGCCCCCAAGGGAAGCTGCTTTGTGCATGCTTGTACCCGAGCCCCTTTGCTGCATCCATTGACACAGACAGCAGAATTCGGCCCGTCACCTTCACCGGCTTTGATTGAAAGCCCTAGAAGCCAATGCCTGTCGATGCCCCAGCAAAGACAGTGAGACCCAAAAGTGAGGGGAGAGAAGAGCTGCAGACGTGCACCACGCTGGATCAAATGAGAGCTCAGGTAAGTAAAAGGGGGGTGAGGGGGATGCTGACACCTAAATACTTTTTTCCTTAATGCAAGGAATGGATGAAAGGGTAGCTCCACTTTTGTGGAGGAAAAAAATAGCAAACAAAGAAAAAATAATATAGTGTATATAATTGTGACACAAGTCATATTGAAATTGAATGTTATTAAAAATCACCTTTCCTTTTCATACTGCAGCTGCTGTAATTTTCTGTAAAATGCAAAATGCAATATGGCTGCCGGGAGATGTTCTGTGCACAGAATTTGTACTGACCACCCCCCAGAGACATAATTTCCTTCTTGTGTGATTGGCTCACTGATTTTCTCAGAAGACTGCCCTAAGTTACAAGTCAGATTTTGGGCATCCCCTGCAACAAAATTTTCGCTTTTGGTAAAATACTTCCAAAAGGGGAATCTCATCTAAAGGGATGCAGACCCTGTCACTTTCCTTATTAGGGTCCTGCAGGTGCGCAGTTGGTTGATAATTAAGAAACCACTCCCATTAGACTCACTTTCCCACATGGATACAGACAAATACACATTTCTTCAGAATTACAAAAGGTAGGAATCTGCAACATGTTTGTTAAAATCCTTGTAATGTACATAGCTCACACAGAGGGGAATGTTTTTTTTCTCAAAAAAAGTGGAGTTACGCTTTAAGGTAAAACATATTTAGATTTACAACCACTTTAATACATATATATATTATGCAAAGTGGGATATACATGCCAAAGCAACTGATATTGTTGTGCGTTATACAGCTTGTCTCTCAAGTAATGATGAGTAGTGATGATCCAAGCGTACATTAGTTTTGTTTGGGGGTGGCTTTGTCAAATGTTACTAAAGGTCAGATGCTGAAAATGAACCCTACTAAAGCCCATAGGTGTTGGATGTTAAAAATCAGTAAAGGACATGTTCTAAACTACTAGTCATGAATTGTCAAACAAATGGCATAGGAGGCTATGCATTGACCTACTGAACATGTGCCAAAGCAAAAAAAAAATATATGTTTAAATTCTTTTGGCAGGGAGTAGTAATTTTACTAATGGTTAAAGGGCAGTACTAAAAATGCAAAGTTCCTTGAAATAACATGCCTGGGAGGTGCCCTTAACCTGTCACTGTCAAAAAAGATCCTTTGGGTTTGGTATAATTTGTATGATTTAATAGTTGTATAAACTTACTGTATAAGCATTGGCAGAGGTATTATTACAATGATAAATAGGTAGATACAGAAGATCGCAATGCTATATCATACATGTCTCAATGTTGTCTGAGCAAAAAAAACTCTACGCACAAAACTCGGCTGTAAGTTGTTGATATACACAAATCACAATGATGTTGAATTCATCCTAAATTAGGTTACCAGCTGGGGCCTTAGATGAAAATGACACAATCAACAATAAAAAGATACAGTACATTAAAATACAACAGCTGGGGCTAGAGAAAAAGGAAAAACTACCTCATGGACATTCACGTCCATTTGGTAACACACAATATACTGTAGGCTCATGGACTACCATTACCACACCCTAAATGTGAATCTGGCATCAGCACTTCAAAATGGGTAGTGTATGGACATAACTTGGGTTTAATAATCGTGGGAAATGGATATTAGCTCTGTCTCCTGTATGGAAACCAGGAGTTATAGCGCCACACACATAAAGCCTCAATCTAACCATCTGTTCCAAATTTTATGAAGTTTAGTTGGGCAGCCCATATGGCTGTAATTTTTATATGGAAAATAAGCATGACTTGCCAAAAATACCTTATAGCACACAACCTATCCCCATGTGGCCATATTTGGGCAATGATTTAAGGCTTCTTTCCCCACAATTTGCTTAGGTGGGATTCCCGGGTAAGTAAGTGAATAAGCCAGGAGACATCAATGGTTGGTAAAGACGTGGCAGCTGCCAGCAGCCGCTGCTTCCTTAAGAACTATTGACAGCATTGCCCAAATATGGCCATGTGACTATATTTAGACAATGATGTAACCCACTTCATTCCTCGGAAGAAGTCACGAGGTCACATGACGTAACGCGTAGGACCCCCGGAAGTGATGAATGAGGAAGAGACGCACATTACCTCCATTCGTTTTACCTTACTGCTGACAGTAATTTTAAATGTGAGTTATTGCTATCTTTTTTAAATAAATTTGCTGACATACTACACTATGAGAGGTCCCTTGTTTGTACCCCATCTCTGAGAATATTGCCAGGAGTAGCGGAAATTTCCAGTCATAGGATCATAGGAGACCCTATTCACAGGACCCTGGGACCCCTGGAGTGATTCCCCACACCCCTCCCCCCTGTATCAGAAGACAGATCAGTATCAGGAACCAGGAGAGGGACCCATCCCTGGAACCCTGCAGCCAAACCTACCTATAGGCTTTATACAAGAAAGTGACAGGTGAGAGGCCAACAACAGTATTAGGAGGTCCCCTCACGGTCCATCAACTGCACTTTCTATTTTTGGAAGTACCCGGTAGTATCCATCTGCACATATACCTCGGATTGATCTATTGTCACCAGCACCCAGCACTTGGCTTAGCACAAGCACTGCTACTACACTAAATGACAGCGAAGAGACTTACATCTATTTGATTGTATTTTTTTTTATTCCCAAGATACTTGCACAATGCACTTTATTTGAATTTATTTATATACCTACAATTATTACCTTTTTGATATTTACTTGTATGCACTTGTTCTCCAGTTAAAACTATTTGTTGAATTTTTGTAAGTATCAGCACGGTCACTTTTTACACATATGTATTAGCACCTATATGTATATTATTTAACTTATACCTAGTTCTATCCGTTAGCACAAGGCACTTTGTGGCAATCACAGCAATTCACACTTTGTGCCCAACCACCATTTTTTGCACTACCCATAGCACCTCACCTTTGCACTGCTATATTTATGGATATTAGATCAATATTTTAGATATATACCTTGTTTATTTACATATTTATTTTATGAGAAGATCTCTATTTGTTTACATTTTCTTCTGATCTATAGAGCTACTTATTTTTGACTGTGATAGTTTTGATCTGTGATTAGGTATACCGTCTATCAGGCAAGAGGTAGCGCAGCACTATCCCACACCTTTAATCTATTTGTAGTTAACTATCAGTGCTAGCTGCAACCTCCCTCCTTTTACTCTCCCCAACAACTTCCCTTCTTCTTTCCCATAGTAGCGCGAGAGCCTTCTTTGTTTAAAAAGGATTAAAAGCTGTGCTGCAAATATGTACACTTTTTTCGGTCTTCATGCTTAGAAAAAATATATTAATACTTTACTTCTAGATGAAATCAGCTTGATCTCCCCATCTAAAAATTGCAGTCTAGCAAAAAAAGAGTACATATTGACCAGGGATCTCCTCAATCTCAGAAAAAAATACACTATTAGGTTTTAGTTCCAAATAAAATCTGATTGATTCCCCCCCCCCCCATCCCTCTGAAATTGCATTCCAGCAAAAATGGAAGGAGGTCAGCAAATCTATAATGTTTTACTTTCTATACTTTAGATTTTATTTCGGGATAAAGCCTGTCTAATTTCTCCTTTTGCTATTGCAGCCCAGTAAAATAGTGTACATTTCCTGGAAAATATCTTACAAGGTACAAAGGCAATGTATCTTCACTAAGAACCTGATTCTCCCACACGCCTAAAATATGTCTGCATAAACAGGGGCACATATGGTGCCCATGGCTGTGCCCTGGGCTTAGCAGAAATATTGGTCTTAACCAATTTAAGACTGGAAGGATTTGCCCCCTTGATTGCCAGGCCACTTTTTTCAACTTGGCACTGCGTGACTAACTGACAATTGCGTGGTCGTGCAACGCTGTACCCAAACAAAATTTACATCCTTTTTTTCCCACAAGTAGAGCTTTCTTTTGGTGGTATTTGATCACCTGTGCAATTTCAATTTTTTTCGCTATATACAAAAAAAGAGCGAAAATTCTGAAAAAAATCAATATTTTTCACATTCTGCTATATAACATTCCCCAAAAAAAATATGTAAAAATCAAAATTTTTTAACATTTCAGGCCAATTTGTTTTCTGCTACATATTTTTGGTAAAAAAAATCACAATAAGCGTATTTTGATTGTTTTGCGCAAAAGTTATTGCATATACTAACTACTGTAAAGATTTATGTCATTTTTATTGTTTTTTTTTACTAGTAATGGCGGCAATCTGCGATTTTTTGCGGAACTGCGACATTGTGGCAGACAGATCAGACCCCTGACAGTTACTGTAATAATGACACTGGCAGGGAAGGGGTAAAAATTGTGGGTGATCAAGGGGTTAAATGTGAGAAAGTGGAGTGATTCTAACTGTGTGGGGGCGTGGCCTGTGGAAAGACCATAGAGACCTGTAATCCTATATATAAGGATCACAGGGGCTCTATGATCATTCCAGGCTTCCCCGCTGACGAACAGGGGCGGGAGCGTGCTGGCGGCGGCACGCGCTCACCCCCCTAGCCTCCTGCTTGCGACCGCCATACAGTTATGCCGATTCGTGCAGGAGCGGCTGTTTGTCGCAGTACATCTGCGGTCGGTGGTCATAAAGAGATTAAAGCAAAATTAATTATGTACCAATAAGAAACCAAGTAATTATATAATAAAGGCACCATGTCAACTTTATAACCTTGAGTCTCATTCATATGGCTTTTTATACAATGTAGAGCCTTAACTCACGTGGAATGGATGAGTACAGTGCCTCTATATCCAAGGTGAGTAAGAGGGTGTTACTAGGGATTACAATATCATCCAGCATAGTAAAAAAGTATGCTGTGAAAGGAAACTTGTCACAAATAGCTGGAGACTATCGTCAATATATTACCTGACTTTTTCAGTCAGGAACCCCTTTACTGAATTGAAGGGTCAGCCCTAAGGGTCTCTGACTCATTTATGTATTATAGATAAATCATAAACCACATGCTCTCTAGGTTGTGGTACTTTAAGAAACTCAACAGTTCATTTAAGGATAATTTCCTACCCATAATTTTGGCCTTTAATCTCAAATAGATTGTTTTTTTCCCACCTATAAATCTGTGTTGGCGATATTTCAGTACCAATCACCATAAGTACCAATCACCATAAGTATTTTTGACAATTTCTGACATAATGAGATTTGTTCCAAATGATTATGTTTCCTCCCTTGTCCAAGGGCTTTATTTCAAAGTTTGTTGATTATTATTATTATTATTATTATTATTATTATTATTATTATTTGTTGGTCATTATCCATGTACTGTCTCATTTCCACACAAAACCCAGCATACCCAGAGTGATAGACAAGGGAAGAATCATTTTGGACCTTGCTTGCAAATTCAGCTCTACTTTTTTAATATACACATATTTTGCTATACTCACAGTTAAAGTGGAACATTAGTCAGAAAATGAAGTCATGATAGATCACTTCAGGCTGGCCAATTTTGCAGGTATAGCTATGTAAAACATTACGAATAAGTGCCTACACTGTTTAAAATCCAGTAATACACTGCCTCACCTTGCTCTACACATGCTCAGCTGCCCTCTTTTTTTAGGCAATGCCGAATTTGTAGAGGCTGATCTGCTGACAGCCTTAAAGCGGATTGAATCCTTCTTATCCTTTACAGTCAAGCAAACTGCTTCTGGTTTATCTGTAACTGCCATGGTGCTGCACATGTGATAAGTTTTGACACTAGCCATTTGATGGTCTGACAGTTTGGTTGAGGACACAAGCAAATGTGCCAGTTAGAAATCCTGGCATTCCAGGAATATAACTGTTTTTGAAACTGTTAAATAGATGGGTTTAGTTCCGTTTTATAATGTACTGCTGTTCACGAGCTCTGGGCTTCAGCAAAATGACAGCCTCTAGCAAAAATAAACAGGAGCAATGCTAGAGGCAATTTACAGCACACGCTAATTTTGGTAGCATAATTATTAATGCAAAATGTACAGTATCTCCAAAAGTGAGTACACCCCTCACATTTTTGTAAATATTTTATGATATCTTTTCATGTGATAACACTGAAGAAATGGCACTTTGCTACAATGTAAAATAGTGAGTGTACAGCTTGTGTAAGTCCCGGTTCACACTAGGGCGACCTGTAAGGCGACCTGGTCGCCTCACAGGTCGCCGCAGGTCGCCTCCCATAGGGAAGCTGCGGACCCGTTCTAATAGGAGCGACACAAGTCGCTCCGACCTAGAAAAAGGGTCCGGAGCTTCTTTGGGGCGACCAGGAGGCGACCGCCATAGACTTCAATGTTATGCGAAGTAGCGTCGCGGTAGTGTGAATGGGGGCTTACAGTGTAAATTTGCTGTCCCTCAAAATTACTCAACACCCATCCAAATAATGTCTATATTTTGTGTGGCCACCATTATTTTCCAGCACTGAGTTAACCCTTTAGGGCATGGAGTTCACCAGAGCGTCACAGATTGCCACTGCAGTCCTCTTCCACTACCACTGTATGGTCTTGGCCACCCTACTGCAACTCAGTTTCAGGGTCTTGACAATCTTCCTTTTAGCCTGGGCCATCTTTATGTAGAGCAACAATTCTTTTTTTCAGATCCTCAGATAGTTATTTGCCATGAAGTGCTATGTTGAACTTCCTGTGACCAGTATGAGAGAGTGAGAGCGATAACACCAAATTTAACACACCTGCTCTCTATTCACACCTGAGACCTTGTAACACTAATGAGTCACATTACACTGGGGAGGGAAAATTGCTAATTGGCCTAATTTGGACATTTTCACTTAGGGGTGTACTCACTTTTGTTGCCAGTGGTTTAAACATTAATGGCTGTGTGTTGAGTTGTTTTGAGGGGACAACAAATTTACATTGTTATACAAGCTGTACACTCACTACTTTACATTGTAGCAAAGTGTAATTTCTTCAGTGTTGTCACATGAAAAGATATAATAACATATTTAGAAAAGTGTGAGGGGTGTACTCACCTTTGTGAGATACTGTATGTATCTTGCTAAATAACATTTTTTTTAATCAAGTTGTTGAGTAAAGTTCCACTTTAAGGCAGAATCATTACCACTATATTGCACAAAAAGCATATTCTTCCCAAAAATTGTACCAAATGAACAGCATATGCTATGTTCGAGACATTAATTTACAAGTCTTCCCACAGTGGATCCACATTGTTCCTGTCTTTAATTTACAGTGACCTTTTGCCACATTTCAGGCTTCAAATATAAAGATATAAAATCTTTAAAACCAATTTTTCAGTTTTTTATTTGTTAAAAAAGTTTGAAATATCCAATAAATTTAGTTCCACTTCATGATTGTGTCCCACTTGTTGTTGATTCTTCACAAAAAATTACAGTTTTATATCTTTATGTTTGAAGCCTGAAATGTGGCAAAAGGTCACAAAGTTCAAGGGGGCCGAATACTTTCGCAAGACACTGTACATAAACTAAAAAACACACAGACCACAATAAAACAATAATATAATCAAAGACTGACTTACAAGATTCTGATGTAACAATTTATCCTAATACAATAAACTCTTTATACTTCTTAGTGAACTGAAGGTATATTGATATGGCCCAGGTACCATAAAAAGGAATATCTAGGCCACGTATACAGTAGTAAAGGTCCATTTTTCATAATTTCTGTCAGGGTCTGCTGGACTGCCCCCTTATCTGATTGCTTAGACAACCTTGCCTTATGTCTTGTTTGTCTTGAAACTTGAACCGTTTACTCCTCCTATGAACTTCCTATTTAGGCCATGACTGCACTTCCTGGTTGCCATATTATTGTGCTCTTTCCAGCCAATTTCTAGCTCTTGTCACTCCTGCTGCCGCCTGTATCTTTGATATCACTTGTTACTGACCTTTGACTTGTTCCTCGACTATACTTTTGCTTGATTCTAACCTGCAACCAAATGTTACTGACCTTTGGCTTGTTGACTGACTACACTTCTACTGGATCCTTACCAATTATATCTGCTACTGGATCCTGGCTTGAAAAAAGGGGGGAAAGAGATCTGCCAAAAAAAGTTTGATGTATGTCTGGCTGCCTCCATCCCTAAATTTGTATTATAAAAGGAGAAGAAATGCGGGACTTTAAATGAGTAAGTGCAGCCAGGCATATATGTTTCCAAATGAGTATCATGCAAAAACCCCCCACACATGGAGGGGGACCCATGAAGAGCTGACATAATATCAATTGTACAATTTTATTAAACCATATTTATTAATCACATATACAATTATTGTAGATAAGGATAAATACACTTATTACATATACAATATATTCGTAAAAATAGTAGGTTACATATGACACCAATTTCTCTATAGATACATGGTCTGGAAACATAAAAACACTTTAATATATAACTGAGTGAATGTAGGCTCTACGTGTTTCGTGGACCTCCGTCCACTCATCAGGAGCTTAAAGATAAATAGGGTATCTAAAAATGAATAAAGGATCTCAATTAAACCAAAGTATTAATGAAGAAAAAAGGGGAGAAGGGGGAAAAAAGAGGAATAAATTGATAATCAATGGAATGGGCACTACCTGAAATAGTGTCACGTATCCAGAAATATTCCAATTGGGGAAAAAAGGAAACGAAGGTTGATCCGAGAAATGCCTGACCCGGGGCTGAGGCATAGACATCATCCGGCACATGGGAGGAACAAGCAGCAAAGAAGTGGAAAACCTGTCGGTGGTTAATGATATGGCAGATGTACTGGGATCAATAAGATCTGAAAATATATATTACTTAATTGAATTTGTATTCGTTTCAAAGTAAGGAAACAAATTAATTTGAAACCACCACCAGATTTATTGAAGAGTAAATAAGAACCAGAGAATCTAGAGAATTGCCAATAAATGTGAGCATCCAGATAATGGAGGGTGCAAAGAGAGTGGTGAAACCACATTGGGTGTCTCCAAATGGGGAGACAGATGAAAAAGGAATAGTGATGAGAAGAGTGACATAACCCATAAGGAGAAATAGAATGGAAAGAAAGAGTAGAGGAAGCAGTGAATTGTAGGAAACCAAAGTGGTATACATATTCATCCCATGGTGAAAAAGAATTGGAAAAAAGGGGGTGCATAAAGTAAATATAGAGTATGATGAAAAGTGACAAGAGGATACATACCAAAATTCCCACCTCCACAGTATAAAGAATATCAAAAACAATCTGATAGCAAAAAAAGGCTGAAATGGTGACCAGGCTGCATATCCCGATGGGCAGAAATGAGTCCACGCCAACGCCATAATGGCGTCTGATCTATAGGCGGAAATCAAGCCTCCCATATCCGGTCAGCAGACCGGATATTGGTCGGAAAGAGCCGCCTCGGACGCAGATGAAGAAAACGTAACCATGGAAATTAGACACCAGATGGCGCCATCTCCATGTTAAGCAGATTATGGCGCAGATGGTTGTAGCACAGCCCAGCCCCCCCACCTGGATGCTGTAGGCAGAGGCAAGCAGGGGGGAGGAGCGGCTAAACAACCATCGCAGCCCCAGAACAGGAAACCCGGACCAGCTCCCGTGTTCCAGATCCACTCTGAATTACATATAGGGAAATTAATGATTTAATAACTAGAATTGGAAGAAAAAAAAATATATAGCAATGGGAATGAAGACCATGTATCTATAGAGAAATTGGTGTCATATGTAACCTACTATTTTTACGAATATATTGTATATGTAATAAGTGTATTTATCCTTATCTACAATAATTGTATATGTGATTAATAAATATGGTTTAATAAAATTGTACAATTGATATTATGTCAGCTCTTCATGGGTCCCCCTCCTTGTGTGGGGGGTTTTTGCATGATACTCATTTGGAAACATATATGCCTGGCTGCACTTTAAAGTCCCGCATTTCTTCTCCTTTTATAATACAAATTTAGGGATGGAGGCAGCCAGACATACATCAAACCTTTTGTGGCAGATCTCTTTCCCCCCTTTTTTCATATCTATTTTGGGTGGAAGACACCCGTTATTTTAGAGGTCTGCCACTTTGACTTTTTTAGTCCTTCTTTTCCTACTTAATTTATTCATTCCCATTGCTATATATATTTTTTTCTTCCAATTCTAGTTATTAAATCATTAATTTCCCTATATGTAATTCAGAGTGGATCTGGAACACGGGAGCTGGTCCGGGTTTCCTGTTCCGGGGCTGCGATGGTTGTTTAGCCGCTCCCCCCCCCCTGCTTGCCTCTGCCTACAGCATCCAGGTGGGGGGCTGGGCTGTGCTACAACCATCGGCGCCATAATCTGCTTACCATGGAGATGGCGTCTGGTGTCTTATTTCCATGGTTCCATTTTCTTCATCTGCGTCCGAGGCGGCTCTTTCCGACCAATATCTGGTCTGCTGACCGGATATGGGAGGCTTGATTTCCGCCTATAGATCAGACGCCATTATGGCATTGGCGTGGACTCATTTCTGCCCATCGGGATATGCAGCCTGGTCACCATTTCAGCCTTTTTTTGCTATCAGATTGTTTTTGATATTCTTTACACTGTGGAGGTGGGAATTTTGGTATGTATCCTCTTGTCACTTTTCATCATACTCTATACTTTATGCACCCCCTTTTTTTCAATTCTTTTTCACCATGGGATGAATATGTATACCACTTTGGTTTCCTACAATTCACTGCTTCCTCTACTCTTTCTTTCAATTCTATTTCTCCTTATGGGTTATGTCACTCTTCTCATCACTATTCCTTTTTCATCTGTCTCCCCATTTGGAGACACCCAATGTGGTTTCACCACTCTCTTTGCACCCTCCATTATCTGGATGCTCACATTTCTTGGCAATTCTCTAGATTCTCTGGTTCTTATTTACTCTTCAATAAATCTGGTGGTGGTTTCAAATTAATTCGTTTCCTTACTTTGAAAGGAATACAAATTCAATTAAGTAATATATATTTTCAGATCTTATTGATCCCAATACATCTGCCATATCATTAACCACCGACCGGTTTTCCACTTCTTTGCTGCTTGTTCCTCCCATGTGCCGGATGATGTCTATGCCTCAGCCCCGGTTCAGGCATTTCTCGGATCAACCTTCGTTTCCTTTTTTCCCAAATTGGAATATTTCTGGATACGTGACACTATCTCAGGTAGTGCCCATTCCATTGATTATCAATTTATTCCTCTTTTTCCCCCTTCTCCCCTTTTTTCTTCATTAATACTTTGGTTTAATTGAGATCCTTTATTCATTTTTAGATACCCTATTTATCTTTAAGCTCCTGATGAGTTGACGGAGGTCCACGAAACGCGTAGAGCCTACATTCACTCAGTTATATATTAAAGTGTTTTTATGTTTCCAGACCATGTATCTATAGAGGAATTGGTGTCATATGTAACCTACTATTTTTACGAATATATTGTATATGTAATAAGTGTATTTATCCTTATCTACAATAATTGTATATGTGATTAATAAATATGGTTTAATAAAATTGTACAGTTAATATTATGTCAGCTCTTCATGGGTCCCCCTCCTTGTGTGGGGGGTTTTTGCATGATACACATTTGGAAACATATATGCCTGGCTGCACTTACAAATTGGATCCTGGCTTGTTCACCTCCTCATTGGCCAATCTTGAGGACTGCAACCTGGTACTAACAAACAGCAAAACTCATCTCCGCCATCAGGAGCTCTGGTAAACACTGGTTAGTGCTTAGACCCCAGACCTTGGGAGAGCCCACGTTATATGCTAGGGTAACCTGCTTGTTCACTTATCCAGCTAGTCGATGAAAATCTCTCTACTGCTTTAACTACTGGTCTCTGAGCCTGACCTCTAACTGTGACAATCTGATTCCTTTCAATTTTCCTACTGATTTAGCTCTATTATTTTGCCAAGTAAAGAACCAGTGATTTTTTTATAGGACAATTACATTACAAGGATTGGTTCATAATATCATGTACCAATCAGTTCTACAGCTCTATAATAAAATTGAAAATCTGGCAGGCCCAGCCCAACACTGGCTTTAATCCCAAATAACTTGGTAACTTGATAGGAAGGATTTGGAGGAAAAAAGTAGAATTTAAGGGAGGTCATTAATTTTCAGTATTTGTACTCTCCACAGTCAACTAAAAGCTTTCTTATCCCAAACCTGTAGATCCCTTTGAACCCCCTGTAAAAACAAATGGAAATTATGATTATAAATAGTGGAGGTCATTAGTGAGATGAACACCTAAACAGGCAATAGAGTGTTGTTTCCAAGAGAAAGGCAAAGCTAAACACAAATGAGTTACCTTACTATGTGTGTGATAGGTAGGATTTTAAATTTTCTAAAAGTATAACTAAAGGCAAATCTCCTTTTTGTTTTTTTAGTTTTGGACAGAGTAGAGAGGGATTAGAACCTCTGTCAGTTTTTATTTCCATCTGTACCCCCGTTGAGGAGACTCATCCTGTCTATTTGTCCTGTTTACCATTATCTGTGAAAGTAAAAGAGAATCCCAAGTTTTGGGTTGTGCCCAGAAAAGTAATATAGAAGAAATCTTCCTATGGGGACTCTAGTCCTGGTGACATGAGGGTCCCCAAGGAATTCCATTTATTTGGAGGGATTTCCTCTCACTTGCTGTTTGGCTATAGGACAGAAAGTGAAGGGAAATATCCACAATGGGACACAGATTTTGAACAATGAAATCAGGTAGAGGTTATAACCCCCCCTTATTTGTTTTGCCTATAGTTGTACTTTAAGGGAATTTTACAATTTGAAAGTTTCTAAAATCTAGGGGGTTCTGTCATAATATTCAGTAGAGAAATCTGGGGCATAGATTCACCTCTTCCAAATTGGTTATCTGTGTTAGACCCATGCTTGATCCTATGAGTTCTCTTCACTCTCCTGGGCTAGTCCTATCACTATCAGTGACAAAAATCCTCCTCCAAAGGACTGTACATGAACCTCCTCATTAAGTTTTATTGGGTTTTTGAGGTTTCTGTATTCTTATCTATTCAATTAAGATCATTCATCCAGAGTGCTCCTAAATAGGGATAAGCTCATGTTCAAACATAAGTTCAGACCAATCACTGGCTGTTCGTCCGAATGCTGAACATTTAGATCATTAACTTATATAGCTGATGACAGCTCAGGAAGTTGTTGTTCAGCTATGTGCACTGTCGGGATTGGTCATGAGCGCTGGTTTGCTGTTTTTTTTTTGGGGGGGGGGGGCAGGTGGCTGAAAGAGGTAACTGATAATGGATTTAAGATGAGGGACTTTTTGGGGATTTTTTTTTTAATAAAGAACTTTTTACATGTTCAGATATTTTTATTTATAGGTGACATGTTATTTACCCCATTCTCATTCACATAGGGGGTCAGATATCTGGGGCCCCGGTTTTTATTAAAGTCCCCCCCCCCCCAAGTTGAGTGCAGGTGGCCTGGTATGGTTCAGGGGGAGAGGCGGTCGAACACTCACCCTCCCTTCCTTTCAGAGCAGCCATGCTCAATGCTCATAATCCGGGTCTGGTAAGGATTTTTAGGGAGACTGCAGGCATTTTTTTGTTTTTTTGTGTGGAGCCTTACAATCCATACCAAATTCAAATGATTTGGTGTGCATTTTGAGGGGGGACTCAATGCAATGTTTTTTCATTTTTGCATTTAAATTTAGGAAAAGAAAAATTAAAAAAATACACAGTTTAAATAATTGAGAGCAAATAAAACATAATTGCCAGCTTAAAAAAAAAAAAAAAGCACAGAGACCCCTCCAAAGGTCCCCCTTAGGGGTCTGCTATATATTTTCCTTTTATACATTTAAGTGCTATAAAAAAATAACTACATGTAAAATAAAAATGTGTGTTTTGTTTACACCCCTTACCTGTTAGCCTAGAAAATGGGCCTTTTTAATTTGAGAGATTTGGCTTCTATTGATTTTTTTGAGGTTTGGGTTCGGCATCTGGAGTTCTTTGAACTTTGCCAAACTGTTCAAACAGAAGCAAGTGTAGTTTGGCTCATCACTACTATGATTATCTAATTTTTAGGGATTACCTTCTTGGTGAATAAGTAGATGTCTTTAACTGCCTCTTTGGACAACAAAGATTACTGGCTGGGAGAGAAAGTATCCTGTGGATCAGAAATTGATCTATTTTGTACCTCTCAGGGGCACCTGTTGCAACATCTTTCTCTGTACAAATCTGTGCCCCCCATGCAGTGGAGGGATTCAAAAATTTTATTAACCAGTTCCGACTTTCAAGCATGGTGTAATTTTTTATCTAATGTCAGTTAGGGGTCCGATCTGTCCACCGCAATGTTGCAGTCCCACTAAAAATCGCAGATCGCTGCCATTATTAGTAAAAAAAAAAAAAAGACATAAATCTTTCCCCTAGTTTGTAGATACGATAACTTTTGCAAATACCAATCAAAATACACTTATTGGGATTTTTTTTTTACCAAAAATATGTAGTAGAATACAAATTGGCCTAAAATGATGAAAATGATTGATGAGTAGAGATGGCCTTGCGGTTCGCCCGGTGGTCGGTTCGTGGCAAATATTGCTTGTTCGCTACCCGCCAATTTTGCGAACACGTGGAGTTTTTCGCGGTGGCCATATTAGTTTACATTGAGGAGAACTTTGACCCATGACACAGCCATCAGGTGGAACGGGACAGCCAATTGAAACATTTCAGCACATGGACATGCCCCCTACCTTATAAATAGACCAGAGCAGGCGGCCATTTCCCATTCTGCTTTTTGTCAGTGTAGGGAAAGGTCTGCTGTATGCATCAGGGAGAGATTGCCAGACACAAATAGCTCTGTTAAGATCCACAAAAGTCCTTTTCAGGGCTGGTATTTAGGTATAGGTCTACTACAGTCTCTTTTCAGATTAGAGACAGGTATCCAGTCTGTGCTCCAGGGACAGATAGAGATCGGCACTGACACAAATCACTCTGTTAATGTCTACAAAAGTAATTTAAAGGGCTGCAATTCATTTTGTATAGGTGTACAGTTTCTGTTCAGTTTAGAGACAGGTATCCAGTGCTCTCCAGGGACAGAGGTCAGCAGTGACACAAATTGCTCTGTTAATGTCCACAAAAGTCATTTAAAGGGCTGCAATTTATTTGGTATAGGTGTACAGTTTCTGATCCGTTTTGGGACAGGTATCCAGTGTGCTCCAGGGGCAAAGATCAGCAGTGACCCAAATCACTCTGTTAATGTCCACAAAAGTCATTTAAAGGGCTGCAATTTTTTTGGTATAGGTGTACAGTTTCTGTTCAGTTTAGGGACAGGTATCCAGTGTGCTCTATGGACAGATCAGCAGTGACACAAATCGCTCTGTTAATGTCCACAAAAGTCATTTCAAGGGCCGCTATTTATTTGGTATAGGTGTGCAGTGCACTATATAGGGGTGTAATCCATGGTATAATATACTTTGTAATATAGAAAGCATATTATAGTGGATTTGTATTGTGCACTGTGCAGCATTGTGACTGGTGTGATGACTGAGCGTTGCTGCAGCAGTACTACAAACAGTGACAAAAGCACTTTTAATGTATTATAACTCATGTGATAGACCAGTGGCCCCCCAATACCACATATTGAAGTGGGGTGTTATCCGAGCATACTTTCCTAAGTGTATTTGTGTCCTGCAATTATATTGCCTCTTTTGCTGCGTTTACTCTGATACACACAGTGCCAAACTCCCTGGCCAATTTTTTGAACAACTGGTGTGATAGACCAGTGGCCCCCCAATTCCACATATTGAAGTGGGGTGTTATCTGAGTATACTTTCCTAAGTGTATTTGTGTCCTGCAACAATATTGCCTCTTTTGCTGCGTTAACTCTGATACACACAGTGCCAAACTCACTGGCCAATTTTGTAAACAACTGGTGTGATAGACCAGTGGCCCCCCAATACCACATATTAAATTGGGGTGTTATCTGAGTATACTTTTACAAGTGTATTTGTGTCCTGCAACAATATTGCCTCTTTTGCTGTGCTAACTCTGCTACACGCAGTGCCAAACTTACTGGCCAATTTTTTGAACACCTGGTGTGATAGACCAGTGGCCCCCCAATACCACATATTAAATTGGGGTGTTATCTGAGTATACTTTTACAAGTGTATTTGTGTCCTGCAACAATATTGCCTCTTTTGCTGTGCTAACTCTGCTACACGCAGTGCCAAACTTACTGGCCAATTTTTTGAACACCTGGTGTGATAAACCAGTGGCCCCCCAATACCACATATTGAAGTGGGGTGTTATCTGAGTATACTTTTACAAGTGTTTTTGTGTCATGCAACAATATTGCCTCTTTTGCTGTGTTAACTCTGCTACACACAGTGCCAAACTCACTGGCCAATTTTTTGAACAACTGGTGTGATAGACCAGTGGCCCCCCAATACCACATATTGAAGTGGGTGTTATTTAACAGTATACTTTTCTAAGAGTGTATTTTAGTCCTGCAAACATTTGGCCTCTTTTGATGTGTTAACTGTGCTACACACAGTAACAGCAGTTACTGGCCAATTATTTGTAGAACTGGTTTGATAAACCTGTGGCCCCCCAATACTACAGATTTAAGCAGTGTGTTATATACCTTTTTCAAGATATACTGCGATTCTCTAGAGACTTTTGTCACAGGGTAATTTAAAAACATGACAGGCAGAGGAAGAGGCAGACACTTACGCAGGGGTGGTAGGGCAGGAGCAGTAGGCCGGAGCCAAAGTGTGAAGTTTCAGAAGGTGTGTTTGATTACGTCAAAGGACGACCAGACTTGGTTGAGTGGCTCACTCAGCCTTCCTCTTCTGCACCCTCCTCATCCTCTCTATCTGCACCCTCTTCACTCTCTGCTGTGTGCACCCCCAAAGACACCACCACAAACACCACCACCACCACCACATACCCTCCGCTTGAGTCACTGGAATTATTTTCCGATCCATCACAAGACATTTGCGATGCGCAGCCATTGTTGACATCGGACCAGGAAGAGGAGGTAGCAACAGCCGCCACTCAGCAGTCTGACGACAGTACCCAGATCAGCCCAAGGAGGTTGCTGCCTACTCCGAGATCTTGAATGTTAGTGGTGGGGAAGGTGACGTGGATGATGACGTGTCTATGGACATGTCAGAGGAAGAAGAGGGGAGTTCAGAGGGAGAGACGGACCAGCAGATAGGGAGGATAGGCAGGCAGAACTTGCATTGCACAAGAGGTACAAAGCAGTCTGCAAATGTATCAGGAGCGAGCCATCAACCATGTACAGTCACATCTGGCGATCCCAGGACGCCGACACATGGCTCCGCAGTGTGGGCTTCTTTTAATGTGTCCGTTGCTGACAACAGTGTTGCCATCTGCAGCCTTTGCAGTCAACGCATAAGTCGCGGTAAGCCCAACACTCACCTAGGGACGACCGCCTTAAGAAGGCACCAGAACTCCCATCACCGAGCCCAGTGGGAGCAACACCGTCAGAACCCACAAAGCCACACTCCAGGCTCTCACCGTCCAGTCTCTTCTACTTCTCCTTCTCCTCTCTCCTCACAATTGTCCTCCACTCCACCTTCCATCATGCCGTCGTCACGTTGTTCTGGAAAAAGGCAGGCTTCTGTGGCCCAAATGTTGGAGCGGAACAAAATGATGACGCCGGATAACCCTCTTGCCCAACGTTTGACTGCTGGCTTGTCAAAACTGATAGCCCGCCAACTACTGCCATATCAACTGGTGGACTCGGAGGCCTTTCATAAATTTGTGGCCATTGGAACAACACAATGGAAGGTCCCAGGCAGGTAATATTTCTCGCAGAAGGGCATTTCAGAGCTGTATGGCCATGTTTAGCGGCAAGTGAATATATCTCTGGCACACAGTGTTGGTGCTGAGATACATCTGACCACAGACACATGGTCTAGCAAACACGGGCAGGGAAGGTATATCACTTTTACTGCCCACTGGGGGAACCTTCTGACGGCCGTCAAGCATGTAACCCGTGGCACCCGTGTAGATTTGGTTGTACCGCCGCGGATTGCATGCAGGCCTGCCTCCTCTTCTCCTCCTCCTCCATTCTCCATCCTCCCTCTCCTCCTCAGCTGACTCCTCCTTTTTCCTCTGCTACAGTCTCTTCTGCTGCGCTGCCCAAGATCCTCAGAACCTATTCCACATGCCAGGTGAGACGTTTCCATGCTGTGCTGCGTCTGTTTTGCCTGGAAGCCAAGAGCCACACTGGTCCTGCACTCCTTTCAGCTTTGCGTTCACAGGCAGATCAGTGGCTGACACCGCTGAATTTGACAGTTTGTAAAGTGGTGTGCGACAACAGTGCCAACCTGCTGAACGCGCTGAAACAGGGTAAAATAACATACGTGCCATGCATGGCACACGTCCTGAACTTGGTAATGCAGCGATTCGTTGCCAAATACCCTCAGGGCTCTGAGGAAGAGGCATGGCCTCAAAATGCGTTAGCCCTTCATCTTCACAAGACATTGGACCTTTAACAAAGATGTTGCTCTATGGAATTGATATGCTGGAATATTTCGCATGTTTGTGAGTAGCTGATTTTAAAACTTGTTTCATTAAAAGCCCACTGAGGATAATGTGCTAGGCTGGTGCGCCCTTTTCTTTGTTTTTATTTGCAGTGTTTTGTTGACCACCCTGGTCGTAGAGGGCAGAAAAGCTTAGCCATAGTGGATGCCAAGTGTGAGTTTCGGGATAGAGGCAGCCTGAGGACCTGGTTCTGAGCGCAGGAGCAGGGTGCTCAGCATTTTCTTTTCTGGAGTCTTAATTGTGACTGCCCGATGCGATGGAACTCAACGTTGCATATGCTTGATAGGCTGCTCCAGCAGAAACGTGCAGTTAACGACTACCTGTACGAACTCTGCGGCAGGACAGGTTCTGGGGAGCTTGGGTTTTTTTCACCTCGCCAGTGGCTGCTCATGCGCGACGCATGCAGACTTCTGCGGCCATTCGATGAGATCACCAAACTGGTCAGTCACGGCCAGGGCGCCATCAGTGACATCATACCTTACGCCTTCTTTCTGGAGCGTGCATTGCGTTGTGTCATTGATCAAGCCGTCAAGGAGCAGGAGCAGGAAGATGAGGAAGATGAGAATATTGGATGAATTCCCAGTGGGTGCTACTCCATCTGAGACAAGTCAACAGCAGGAGTCTGAAGAGGAGTCAGAGGAGGATGGTGCCAGGGGGGGATGAGGAGGAGCAAGAAGAGCATGCTTTAAACCTTTCTGGGATCCCTGGTGTTATCCGTGGATGGGGGGAGGAGAACGAGGACGACATTATGCTGGATGATGAGCTGGAAGCAGGCCACTACACTGCTTCCAGTTTAGTGCGAATGGGGACCCCCGTATAAAAAACATAAAGGCCAAGGACCAGTACTGGGTGGCAACACACTTAGACCCCCGGTACAAACAAAAAATGGCGGAAATGTTACCACAATCACAGAGGGCGGTCAGAATGCAGCACTTCCAGGCCTTGCTGCGGGAAATGCTGCATTCTGCTTTTGCGTACGCTGGCAGAGGTATTTCTAGTCACAGAGAGACAGTTGCGGGTAGCAATCCAACAGCGCCTGCAAGAAGAGGGCGGTTTGAAGATGTCTTGGTCACTTCATATATGAGATCCTTCTTTTAGCCGACCCATCGACAGCTGTACTCCGGATCCAGCATCAGGGAACACCTAGATAGGTGTCCAACTACATCGGGTTAACAGCCGATGTGGACGCTTTGAGGAATGATGAACCCCTGGACTACTTGGTGGGCAGGCTTGACCTCTGGCCAGAGCTTGCACAATTTGCAATGGATATATTGGCTTGCCCCCCGTCCAGTGTCCCATTCAGCGCAGCAGGGGGGATCATGACCAATAAGCACACTCACCTAGCTCATGACAGTGTAGACTACCTCACATTTATAAAAATGAATGAGGCATGGATCTCTGAGGAATTCAACACATGTGACCAGTAGACCATGTTTCATTAAAATTCCTCATGCCAGGCCACAAATATCCACCAGACCGCCATCCACCCACAACAATTCCTGGTCCTTGTCTTCTCTAAATACAGCGGCATAAAAGGCATTTCATGTCCATGGAATGCCAAATTTTTGCGGCCTTTCAGGGCTGACAATTATTTTTTATGTGAATGCCTAATGTACCTCCAGCCATAGAATACAACTTTCTTTGCTTTCAGGTAAACCCATGTGGGCTAATTTTTGGGGCCTATACTGGCCGGCACTTACTTCTGTATCCTGTGAATGCCTAATGTACCTTCAGCTGCAGAATACTACGTTCTTAGCTGTCAGGTAAACCCATGTCGGCTAATTTTTGGGGCCTATACTGGCCGACACTTACTTCTTTATCCTGTGAATGCCTAATGTACCTCCAGCCACCAAATACTACGTTCTTTGCTGTCAGGTAAACCCATGTGGGCTAATTTTTGGGGCCTATACTGGCCGACGCTTACTTTTGTATCTTGTGAATGCCTAATGTACCTCCAGCCACCAAATACTACGTTCTTAGCTGTCAGGTAAACCCATGTGGGCTAATTTTTCGGGCCAATACTGGCCAACAATTACTTCTTTATCCTGTGAATGCCTAATATACCTCCAGCCACCAAATAGTATGTTCTTAGCTTTCAGGTAAACCCATGTGGGCTAATTTTTGGGGCCTATACTGGCCGACAATTACTTCTTTATCCTGTGAATGCCTAATGTACCTCCAGCCAGCAAATACTACGTTCTTTGCTGTCAGGTAAACCCATGTGGGCTAATTTTTAGGGCCTATACTGGCCGACACTTACTTCTGTATCCTGTGAATGCCTAATGTACCTCCAGCTACCAAATACTACGTTCTTAGCTGTCAGGTAAACCAATGTGAACTAATTTTTGGGGCCAATACTGGCCGACACTTACTTCTGTATCCTGTGAATGCCTAATGTACCTTCAGCCACAGAATACAACATTCTTAGCTGTCAGGTAAACCCATGTGGGCTAATTTTTGGGGCCAATACTGGCCGACACTTACTTCTGTATCCTGTGAATGCCTAATGTACCTTCAGCCACAGAATACAATGTTCTTAGCTGTCAGGTAAACGCATGTGGGCTAATTTTTGGGGCCTGGAATGACCGACACTTACTTCTTTATCCTGTGAATGCCTAATTATTCAGACTGGAATTGAAAATCAATGGGTCTGTAAACGTTCCGCCAAATTATGGAATGGATGCAGACCCATTTTACAGATGTGTGAATGGACCCTATATGTATTTGACATGTATTTAGTGGCTGCTGTCACTTCAGGCTGATTTATGAAAAAAAAAAACATTTTTGCTGTAAAAAAGTATATATATATATTTTTAGGGCAACTTTTCCAATTGCAATACTTCTGTTATGACATTGTCCATGTGCTGGGACTATTTGTGCACAGCTAGTAAGTGTTTTGTGGCTGCAAATATGACCTAAATGTTTTTAAAGGGAGGGAGGGAGGGAGGGAGGGAGGGAGGAAGAGAGTATAAGAGAAAGAGGGATGGAGAAAGAAAGGATCAAAGAAAGAACAAAAGTAAGAGAGAGAGAAATAAAGAGGGATGAAGGGAGGGAGAGAGAGGGAAAGAAAGAGGGATAGATGGAGGGAGGGCGAGAGAGAGGGAAAGAAAGAGGGGTGGAGGGAGGGCGAGAGAGAGGGAAAGAAAGAGGGGTGGAGGGAGGGAGGGAGAGAGAGAGAGAGGGAAAGAAAGAGGGATGGAGAGAGAGAGAGAGAGAGATAAAGAGAGGGAAAGAAAGAGGGATGGAGGGAGGGAGAGAGAGAGGGAAAGAAAGAGGGATGGAGGGAGGGAGAGAGAGAGAGGGAAAGAAAGAGGGATGAAGAGAGAGAGAGAGAGAGAGAGAGAGAGAGAGAGAGAGAGAGAGAGAGAAAGAGGGATGGAGGGAGAGAGAGAGAGAGAGAGAGAGGGAAAGAAAGAGGGATGGATGGAAAGAGAAAGAAAGAAAGAGGCAGGAAGAGAGAAAGGAAAGCACTTCTAGCAGTTTTTAGAGCATAACACACTTCTCCTTCCTCACCTCCGTTTGCAGTTGCAGAGCAGCTCCATGCCACTTCACAGGAAGCCTGCTGGAAGTAATGGGCAGTGCACCCATTGGCTGAGAGGCAAGGGAAGCGGTGCAGCCCCCCTCCTGCTACTTCCTCAGCCAATAGGTAGCTGAGTCTCAGCCAGCTTCCTATGGGGGAAAACGTCAGTGCCAACCAGGACGCAAAGTCTGCCTGCAGTGCTGAACGTATATCCGGCTCATGCAGGACAGGGAGAGCGGAGTGCTGCAGCCTTTTTATAGGAGAATCGGATCGGCCTGATCTCTGGCTTGCACTGGTTCGGGGGAACTTATAAAATGTTAGTAACGAACGAACCGGTGCGGACCGGCCGAATCCCACCACTGCCCTCATGTATAATTTGTTTTTCACCTTCCTGGTCAAACTGAATTGTGATTCCTTTTCTCCTCCTCCTTTTTCTTTTCCTTAAGGCGGTAGTAAAAGCGCAGTTGAAGATGAAAAAAAAAATCCTCTGCAAAGCAATGTCATAATGAGCAAGTATGCATCGCATACTAGCCCATTATGGGAGACTCACCTTAAAACAAAGCCCTCCAAAGCCACGCTGTCATCGCTGAGAGGGCTTCTATCTTTACCCAATCTTCCTTCCGAATTCGCTCCCTCCAGATACATGAGTATGCCAGGGGCACAATGATGTTTATGGGCACGGGCTCTGAAGGTCTGGCACAGTAAGCCAGACCTTCAGAGTGCATGCACCAGTGATGTCACCAGCTGCATGCACTCTGAATATCTCCTAAACCGTGCACGTTTAGGAGATATTCACAGTACCTACAGTAAGTCTTATTATAGGCTTTCCTGTAGGTATAAGTGGTAAAACAGCATTTACTACCACTTTAACTGTGCCTGTATATAGTACAAGGCCTTTATTAAGGAAATTAAAACCTGACAAAATTATCCAGTGTTCTAAATCTATTGTCAATATCCAGCGATGCAAATCCTCAGCCGTTACAATAAAGAATGCCTGCAATTCACCAAAAAAAATAATCTGCTGACCCACCACAAATGGGTGTCATGAGTGACCCATCACTACTTGATTGTCATGTGAAATGTAAACAAAGAGGATGAGAGGATAGGGGCTGACATCATTGACCAAACATGGCCTTGGGCATATTTGATTTATTGCCATGTTTGGTCAATGATGCCAGTCACCAACCCTGCCCTTTGTTTACATAGATGGGGATTCCCGGACAGAAAGTGAATGGGACAGGTGACATCACTGGTTGCTAAGGACACAGCAGCTGCAGGCACCCACTGCCTACTTGACATCCATTGACTATAAAGAGTCTGTCATGCAGGGCTGCTGTTAGAGATCACGGGGCCCCATACAGCCTACCTGGCAGGCACCCCCGAATATATCAAGACAATATTTATACCAAAAATACACTAAAATCATTGATAGCAGACACAAACATAACCGCTAACTTGTATGAATTAGCCCTTTTTAATTGTTTTTTCATAAAAAAAAAATTATAATTTATTTTAAAAATTTTAACAATAATTACAATTATTGTATTTTACATTTTTTTTAAATTAATTTATTACAGTGTTTAATTGATATAAATATATATATATATATATATATATATATATATATATATATATATTTTACATTTTTTTTTTTTTTTTACATTTTACAGGACAGGGGAGCCTGCAGTGCAGTGTGGGGAGGGGGTTTGAAGCAGGCAGAACAGGGAGGGGGGATCGCTGTCAGAGAAGCAATTACAGCAATGATGCCCTGTGTCTGTGTCTCTCCCTGCAGTAGCTGAAAGCCGGCGCAGGGGTGGGAGAAACCTGCTTTCAGCTGCTCCAGAGAGCCACACAGGGCCTCCCTCTGTAATTGCCCCTCTGCCCAACCGCACTGATTCCCTGTGCTGTTGGGGCCCCCCTGTGTGCTCGGGCCCCCTACAGGAGGACTGGTGGTCCCCCCCCTATCAGCGGCCCTGCTGTCATGTATAGTAGAAATGCCACTACTTTACATGATGTTCTTCTCCTTAAGAAGGAGTCGAATTGCAGTGTACAAGCAATACACAGCACAGAATATCAGTTGCTTTGGCATGAACAATTGTGTATCTCACCTTGCATTTATGTATATCTAGACTAAAGGCTGGTACACACTGGCTGAATATCAGCTGATATTGGCCGGTTTAGGAGAAACTAGCTGACATTCAGCTAGTGTGTTCGGCAGTCTGTCCAACAGAAGCCCCCTAATGTCCTGCTTCTGTCGAACAGGCATGCTGGAACACCAGCAGACGATCAGCATCTGACCAGTTTCAGCAGCCAATGGCTGCAAGCGCTGAGCGGTGAATTCTGGCGGGGGGCAGTTTCCTTGTCAGAAGACAATAGCTCAGCAGGGAGATCACTATACTAACATTGCATAGTTAGTACAGCGAACTCCTTCATTTTTTTGTTTTTTTTTTGTTCAGCCTGATTGGTTAATCAGGAAAGAAATGCCTGCGTGTACCAGCCATAATGCTAATGTCAGGAGGTGCTTGGATACTATGAGAAAGATACACTTTGCCAGACACCTACAATATAACTGCCACAATATATACAATATGGATTGAAAAGGACTGTCCTTGCTTTTGCAGTGTGCTGTTTCCAGTTCATACCCATCAAATCATGTAATGGCAAATGATTTTCAGCACAATAGGGCACACTTTTTTACAGTGTAATTGTGTATGCATCATAGATACGGTTGCCATGCCTTGGACTCATCATTGCTTTCAGCATAATACATTGATAGAGTTATTGCAACGGTATGGAAATTAAGAGGAACATTCTGGCAGCGCCCTATAGGTGCAGCTGCGGTGCCCGAAGCTTATATTTATCAGTGAATTGGCAACTGCTCTATAGTACAAGAAACACAGTTGCCGGAATGTGGAACTTGACAAACATTCTGTCAATCTAGTCGCTTAACGTCCGTGCAACACTCTTTTGCTGCATTGAGTATTGATGCAAAGATTATTGCATTATTGGACATAATCATTAAAGGGTACATTTTTGTAGGCACCTTTTAGGTGCATCTGCTGTGCCTGAAGACTTAACTCACTTGTGAACTGTGAGCTTTAGCATGACAGGGATATAAGTTATTTAGAATCAGTTTGAATATTAATGATTGGTAATGATATAAAATACAACAGGCATGCCTAGTCAACACTGTTTGTTGGCCCTCACTTTGATATATAGGCTTATACTGACATTTTCCTAAATTGCATATGGGTGTACAGTACGTGGATAGATGCTGCCTTATATTCTACACTTCGCTCTACTGGTGGAATAATGAAAATGCTGGATCTTTCATATCCTTCAAGACAAACTTATTGTTTATATTTCCTTGGATTTATCATCAGAGGTTCGCAGTCACTCAGGCAAGTGTCACTTCAGGGATGGCCTGCCATTATTTCAGGGATCTCAGTGGATATGCAAAAGATGTGTCTCATCATTTTTACCCATGTGAGTGCATTTTATGTTGTGTGGTTAATGTCAGCCTAATAAAAAGTTTTTATTGAGTTAGGTTGTGCTTCCCTTGTTTTTTTCTAGGGGGAGCTGAAGTTACACTCTGCAGAGCTCAGTAATGAAAGTTCTGACAGCTGATTGGAGGGAAGAGACACACCCCCTTCACACAGCACACAGAAACAGAGCTGAGGCTTTCAATCTAAAAGAGGTCCCTCTCCTGTCACCATTTTTTCTTGGTGTCAAGAAAACTTTTTAGAGGAGATTTGTGCTGATAGCAGCGGAATGAGGCAGCAGACAGAAATGATACCTAGTCCTCTGAACTGAGGCAAGTACACACTATAGAGGGATATGCTTTGTTCATATTTAATGTCTGAAGTTTACAACCAATTAAATTTAGTGCTTTAGTGGAAGCAAATATATGCAAGTACACTATATTCAATATTGAGTTGGTCCACCCTTTGCAGCTATAAAAGCTTCAACTCTTGAAGGTTTAGGAGTGTGTCTATGGGAATTTTTGACCATTCTTCCAGAAGCGCATTTGTGAGGTCAGGCACTGATGTTGGAGAGAAGGCCTGCCTTGCAGTCTCCACTATACTTCATCCCAAAGGTGTTCTATCGGGTTGAGGTCAGGACTCTGTGCAGGTCAGTCAACTTCCTCCACCCCAGACTCGCTCATCCATGTCTTTATGGACCTTGCTAGGTTCACTGGTCCAAATCATTTGGGGATTAAGGTGTGGGGTTGTTTTTCAGGGGTTGGGCTTAGCCTCTTAGTTCCAGTGAAGGGAACTCTTAACCCCTTGGAGCCTAAGTCTTTCTTCTGACATATGTTGTTTACAAGATAAAATCTGTATTTTTTGCTAGAAAATTACTTAGAACCAAACATTATATATATTTTTTTGCAGAGACCCCAGAGAATAAAATAGCGGCCATTTCAATATTTTATGTCACACGGTATTTGCGCAGCGGTCCTTTACATTTTTGGGAAGAAATACACTTTCATGAATAAAAAAAAGAAAAAAAAAAGAGTAAAGTTAGCCCAATTTTTTTGTATAATGTAAAAGAGGATGTTACGCTGAGTAAATACTGTAGATACCTAACATGTCACGCTTTAAAATTGCGCTCACTCGTGGAATCACGACAAACTAAGGTACTTAAAAATCTCCATAGGCGACGCTTTGAAAAATTTCAACTGTTTAGTGTTACAGAGAGGGGCTTGTGCTAGATTTTTTTCTCTAGCTCCAAAGATTGCGACGCTACCTCACATGTGTGGTTTGAACACCGTTTATATATGTGGGCGCGACTTGCGTATGCGTTCGCTGCTGCGCATGAGCATGGAGGGACGGGGCGCTTTCAATTTTTTTTCCTAACTATTTTATTTATTTATTTATTTTACATTGCCCCTTTAAAAATATTTTTTTTTATCACTTTTATTGCTGTCACGAAGAATATAAACATCCCTTGTGACAGTAAATGACAGGTGCTCTTTATGGAGGGATCTGGGGGGGGGGGGGGGGTTTTCTGTATCTGTTTTGAATACTGTCATTTTTTTAAAAATCTGGTGCCTTTAAGGTTTCAGTACCCAGTAGTGATGTTATGACATTGCATCCAGGTTTTTACATCAGAGACCCGATCAAAGCAGAATCAGGCTTTGTTCGGAACATGCCGGCTGGTCGCTCGGGTTTCCTAGTGGGACGGGAGACCCGGGCGAGCTTTGGAAGGCGGTGGGAGGGGCGGTGATGTCCCCTCCCACTCCTTGTAATGAGAAGTGAGAGGCTGCTCAGCCACAATGGTTGTTATTATAAGAAAGGTCGACTGTCGGCTCTAAACAACCCCCTGAAGCCGAGGCCGCATATTTGCGTTCAATTGCCATGAAGGGGTTAAGGCATTAGCATATGAAGATATTTTGGACAAGATCATGCTACAAAATGCTCTTAACATGACTGCGCATCAGTGCACAAAAAAAGGCCCATAAAGCAAGTTTGGGGTGGAGGAACTTAACTGGCCTGCAAAGAGTCCTGACCTCAACCCAATAGAACACCTTTGGGATGAATTCGAGTGGAGACTGTGAACCAGGCCTTCTCATCCAACATCAGTGCCTGACCTCACAAATGCGCTTCTGGAAGAATGGTCATTCCCATAGATACACTCCTAAACCTTGTGGACAACCTTCCCAGAAGAGTTGAAGATGTTATAGCTGCAAAGGGTGGGCCAATATTGAACCCTACAGACTGAGAATGGGATGCCATTAAAGGTAATGTGCATGTAAAGGCAGGTGTCCCAATACTTTTGACAATATAGTCTATATTTAGGTAGATGTCTATCTATCTATCTATCTATCTATCTATCTATCTATCTATCTATCTATCTATCTATCTATCTATCTATCTATCTATGTCCTAGCAAATACACATTTTACAGACTTTTTAGTAGCTTTATATTTATTTAACATATTTATTTTTGTGTTGAGTATGTTAGACACATGTAAACAATTGTGACAATTCTTGCTTTACCACAAGGGGCAGAGTGGCAGAGATTATCTTGGTCTTAAAGGATCACTTTCTAAAAATGTTACATGCTACACCCATATTTAGAGCCGGTTCACACTGAGGCGACACGACTTCGGGGGGCGATTGCGTGCACCGCTGTGCACTGCGACTTCGGCGCGACTTGCAGGGACTTCACATAATGGAAGTCTATGCAAGTCGCTCCGAGGTCGCTCCAAAGTAGTACAGGACTCTTTTTCTAAGTCGGGGCGAGGTCCTGTACTACTCAATGGACCGCGACCGACCGCAAGTCGCGGCAGTGTGAATGGACTCTTAGGGTAAAACATGTACATAACAATTGGAGCATCCACCACCTCACCCACCCGACGCACCCCTGTCACAATTTGAAAACAGCATGGCCACGCGGGGCTCCACTCATATGGTTACATCATTTATTTACAGTTTCCTGTGAATTAATAGACTACAATTACCTTCAGCCATGGCAGCTGATGGCAATATAGTTCTTAATTAACTGCGAGGGAGCTGGTGAAGCTCTCGTAGTTCATTGAGCTTCCTGGACTTCAGTAACCGCTTGCCAGTATCAGGGGTATGGGTAGACAGTGTACTGACAGTCTGCATGAGCCTGACATTGCACCTTAATCTCATGATCGTGGGTGCAGTGCTTTACAGGCTACGAAAAAAGATAATAAATGAACATTTTATACCTGGAAAAAAGGTGTACTTATAATTTTTCTTAAGGTGACCTTAGCCTTTAATACATCTGTATCATCTCCTTTAAAGTGGAAATAATTGAGACATTTTTTGCAAATTCCTATATTGTCAGGGGATAGTTATTTTCTTTTGTTGCCAGCAGTTTAGACATTAATGGCTGTGTTTTGAGTTATTTTGAGGGGACAGCAAATTTACACTATTATACAAGCTGTACCCTCACTACTTTACATTGTAGCAAAGTGTCATTTCTTCAGTGTTGTCACATAAAAAGATATAATAAAATATTTACAAAAATGTGAGGAGTGAACTCACTTTTGTGAGATACTATATACTCACCTCATTGCTGCAGCATGACATGACTGCTGATCACTCTGTCTTCTTGGAGTGGAGAGCAGTGATTGTCGATCACCGCTCTCCACTCTGCCCCTTCTTTGCTCACTGGAATGCTGGCAGAATGGGAAGGGGGTGCAGCTGGCTTCGCCTCTCAGCTGGGCACTGGGAGCTGGGGTCAGCTGTAATCAGGAAGCTGGGTGAATCCCAACAATATGGTCAGGATCCTTTCAGAGCTTGGAGGGACTCTGTGATGTCAGCCGACAGCAGACTTAAGCCCGCTGTCCTCTGATTCTGGGTCATAGGAGATCAAATGTTAGTGCATTCCTGTGACCCAGAAGAGAAGTATGACCAAAAAAGGTCTCTTTTAAGGTGTGGATATAGATTGCCATGAGGCAGGAATTTGGGGTGGGTGGAGTTGACCTGGTACAGAAAGCACCAACAGCTTAGTTCTACTGAGGGTACACTATTGTCACCCATAGTAACTACAGTAGTTGGCATTTTTCCTACTTTCTCTACTTAAAATAAGCTAAGCAAAATGAGTGCCAGAGAGAATCTTAGGCTCCTTTCACATGGTCCGCCTCCGTCGGCTGACTCCGTTCTGCTCAGCGGGGGGATCGATACACAGATCCCCGCTGAGCAGGCAGGTGAAACCTCCCTCTCCACTCTGTGTGCAGAGATGGAGGTGTCAGAACCCAGCTGCTCTCTATGGGGAATCGGATGAGAGTGGACCACCTGTCCACGCTCATCCGATCCCATCCCATCCCCTGGACGGATGGAAAATAGGGTTTCCATCCGTCCAGATTTCACGGACAGGACCGGATGCGGATGGCAGCGGGTGTCAGCGGACATGTCTCCGCTGACATCAGCTGCCCCATAGGGATGCATGGAGGATCCGCCTAAAAAACTGACAGGCAGATCTGATCGGATCGTTCATGTGAAAGGAGCCTTAAACTGAAAAGATCTTTTAAACAAATAATATAAGATGGCTGTGTGCACTATTTTAAATTTTGACTCATCAGTACACAGCACCGCCTGCTGTTTTTCTGCACTCAATTCATAGGTTTTCTTGCATTGTTGAGTTATTTAGCCTTGTTTCCATGTCCCTAAGCACATAAAACATAAAAAGCATAAACATGAAGATAAAACATAGGAACTGGGGTGCAGAAAAATGGTAGTAGGTGCTCTAGACTGATGAGTCAACATTTGAAATATTTGGCTGTAGCAGGAGCCAGTTTGTTTGCCGATGGGCTGGACAGCTGTACAATAATGAGTGTCTTTAGGCAGCAATGAAGCATAATGAAGGTTCCTTTGGAGCTGTATTTCCGCAAAGGGAGTTGGAGATTTGGTCAGGATCAATGGTGTCCTCAATGCTGAGAAATACAGGCAGATATTTATCCATCATATCATATCATCAAGGAAGCATGTGATTGGCCCCTAAATTTATTATGTAGGTGAACAAATACTGCAAAACATACAGCCAATGGTATTAAGGACTATCTTTAGTGTAAAGAAGAACAAGGAATCCTGGAAGTGATGGTTTGGCCCTCACAGAGCCTGATCTCAACATCATGGAGTCTGTCTGGGATTACATGAAGAGACAGAAGCCTACATTGACAGAAGATCTGTGGTTAGTTCTCCAAGATGTTTGGAACAACCATTTGTGCCCGCATCCTTGAACAATTCTGATGTTTTGGGTATTTTAGCTCATTTGTAGCGCCAAACAGTGAGTTTTACTCCACTCCTAAAGTCAGTTTTAGGGCTTTTCTTCCCACTTTTATTGAAAAAAAGTAAAAGTTCATATTAGAATAGTTTTCCTCTTAGGGGTTCTCACCATCAACGTGACAAAAAAACAGTATTCAGCCTTATTTGCTGTATCTCTGCTTAGACCTCCTGCCTTGGTCCTCCAGACCATCAAACACACAGTCCCAGTGCTTGCACCCTAAACGCTGAGCCTTCCTCAGCTCTGACTGCTTCTCCTGCAGCTCCCTGCTTATACACCCATACAGGCTTGGCCTTTCACTGTCCCAGCGTGGACAGTATGGAGAAAAGTGCTCCTTGCATCTCCCTTTCACAGACTGACCCCCTCAGGAGGGTGGGGCCACTCACCTCTAATCCAAGCTCCAATATGACCCCAGCACACACCTATATAATTAGTGTGCCTGTTTTCTGCAAAACGTGGCCAAACTGCTAATATAAACAGTGGCACAGGCTCACCTCTCTACAATATATATATACAGTATATAACATATATTAACTAAAATGTGCAGCTTTTAATAAAATAATACCCGGTTATCTTGCCAAGAAGGCCATTGTTTAGGCACTTCCTATAACAGTATAGGGTGAAAACTCTCTGTCCTTAATTATTAATTAATTAATAGTATTATTAATTATACTCCAGCGTTGCCACCCTGTCACACCGGCTTCTGATGGAGACCACAAGAGGCCATTTGACCACATAATATGTAAGCATTGTCCACTACTGCCACCTTCAATAAGCCCCCCTGAGAAATACCATGCAGCTATTGCTACAGTGCATGCATGTAGACAAGAGGTGGCTCCAAAGAGGCTGCAGATAATCAGCACTGAAATACAAGAAATGGTTTAAGAAAAAGAATGAAGAAAAGTATTTTACCTAAATAAAACATTGCATTTGATATGATAAACAGTGCTTTAGCCAACTAAATATTATTTGGTTAAGTTTTATTTAAGCTGTTTTATCCCTACCTATACAGCCATATATCTCTCAAACCTGGATGCAATTAGGTCTCATGATGCCCAAGGCATAATGTAATGGCAGGGGGGTTGTCAAAACTTAAAATCAGAATGCATTTAATGTCTGGTTGATGTCGGTTTCCAGTTTCAGGTGATCTAGGTCCACATACACAGGTGAAGACTTGCAAACAAGTTAAATCTTCTTGGCAGATTAAACAAATAACATTAATGTAGTTCATTAAAAAAATATTACATTGCAGTTAGTGTAATTAGTTTAAAAGGGAGGGGCAGCAATGGGAGCCAAACAGTTGTGCTACAATACAAAATAGTTGGCAAGAGACATTCTGACAGGAGGAGAAAGCAATGGGAAAGAAGGGTGACTTGTCACTGTGATGCTACTGTGCCTTCACTGTCCAGTCATAGACGAGATAGTCAGGGAGGTGACCGGACTTTACTACTTAACAGTAATAGGGAAAGGTTAATTCACCGATCTGACTCTTTTGTCTGCTAGGGTTCTATAAAACCCAGTACTTGGTGGCCAGACATGCAGAACCTTTTGCATATAAAACAGTTATTATATATATAATTCTGTGGTACATTTAGTTATTAAACTGCCTGGAGTTCAGCTTTAAAAAGGAACTTCACCGGTGGGCAAGCTTATTTTTACATGCATACAGAAAAATGGGTGTGGGGGCTGGGCATGTAGAAAGGAGAAAATGAGTTTAGTGACCCTCGTCCCTTTACTGGAGAGTAGACATACAAGAGAAAAAAACACAAAAATACATGAAATTTAAATAGGTGAGCACAAACGTACAAAAGGATTTGCAAAATGTAAGTAAAAAACCTTGAAAATTGGCGACTAAATGTGGTTCCACTAAACATGTGACAATGACATGGAGAAACCTGAAGTCTGATTCTTGAGACCCTATGCATTTCAAACAAGTCTTCCTCAGGGGTCTTTAGACCATAGTTCCAATTTATTATGTTCTATAATAGAGAAACATATTTATTTACAATATCAATTGATTGCAATTTGTTTTGTATGAGAAAAATATTGATTAAACTCTTTGAATAAACATACCATGTATTGCATCACATTTTCGAACATAAAGTCACCTCTATTTAAAATCTTGATTGATCAGCTCCACATGCGGAGTAGCATACCCGGAATTGCTCCAAGGAACCCGCAACGAGTGTCCTCACCTTCCCCAACACCACTGATGGACAGGTGTGGGTTAAAGCAATAGTGAGTGTATATATGGGGGGGAAAGAGAGAGAGGGAAATTTAGACCATCCATAACATCACATGGGGTCCAAGAAATGGCGATACTTGAGTATCCAGATCTCAACTTACAATTCTGAAAGATTAAATAATATATATATATATGAATGAGTATATCATAGTGATAATTTCTGAAAGTAAAGACAATATCACTGCCAAAATTATCAGTTTTCACATGATTCACTCCACTGAGCATAGAAACATCTAGCATCAAGAAAAACGATCTTCATTTTTCACATGTCTATGTATAAATATTCAGTAAATGAACTAGAAACCCACCTTAAGGGTAGCAGATGGTAAGACATGGAGGGCCCACACTTTAAGATAGCAAGTCCAATAAGAAGGGTATGGAAATTACCATCTGTTCATAAATGTAAAACAGAGGAATAAGTGAGCATATAACATATTCATAGATTAAATAGTATTGCCAAATTTCCCAAAAGGAAGGGGAGTATAGGCTTCTTTTTACCTCTTATGAACCAGCAAAGCTTCACAGTGTGTAGGATGTCCTCCTGGGTGGAGTGTCTCAAACACACTGAAATATCCAGCCTTTTTATAATGGTCAATTGAGTTGAAATCTAGATCAGCTGCATCGCTTAAGGGCCCCCCGGGTGGGTGGTGCGGAGGGCGGCCCCATGTGGGCACGCCGACCAATGGGGGTATGAATAAGAGGCGACTTTATGTTCAAAACTGTGACGCAATACATGGTATGTGTATTCAAAGAGTTTAATCAATATTTTTCTCATACAAAACAAATTGCAATCAATTGATATTGTAAATAAATATGTTTCTCTATTATAGGACATAATAAATTGAAAGTATGGTCTAAAGACCCCTGAGGAAGACTTGTTTGAAACGTGTAGGGTCTGCAGAACCAGACTTCAGGTTCCTCCATGTCATTGTCACATGTTTAATGGAACCACATTTAGTCGCCAATTTTCAAGGTTTTTTACTTACATTGTGCAAATCCTTTTGTACTTTTGTGCTCACCTGTTTAAATTTCATGTATTTCTGTGTTTAATAAAATTTGGGAAATTTTTGAATATATGAGTTGGTATCCGGTATAGTCCCCTTAGGGGGTCCTTTTCCTCTTGTATGTTTACATACATACAGTATCTCACAAATGTGAGTACACCCCTCACATTTTTGTAAATATTTTATTATATCTTTTCATGTGACAACACTGAAGAAATGACACTTTGCTACAATGTAAAGTAGTGAGTGTATAGCTTGTATAACAGCGTGAATTTTCTGTCCCCACAAAATAACTCAACACACAGCCATTAATGTCTAAACTGCTGGCATCAAAAGTGAGTATACCCCTAAGTGAAAATGTCCAAATTGGGCCCAAAGTGTCAATATTTTGTATGGCCACTATTATTTTCCAGCACTGCCTTAACCCTTTTGGGCATGGAGTTCACCAGAGCTTCACAGGTTGCCACTGGAGTCCTCTTCCATTCCTCCATGACGACATCATGAAGCTGGGGATGTTAGAGACCTTGCACTCCTCCACCTTCCGTTTGAGGATGCCCCACAGATGCTCAATAGGGTTTAAGTCTAGAGACATGCTTGGCCAGTCCATCACCTTTACCCCCAGCTTCTTTAGCAAGGCAGTGGTCGTCCTTGAAGTGTGTGTTGGGGTCGTTTCATGTTGGAATACTGCCCTGCGGCCCAGTCTCTGAAGGGAGGGGATCATGCTCTGCTTTAGTATGCCACAGTGCATTCATGGTTCCCTCAATTAACTGTAGCTCCCCAGTGCCGGCAGCACTCATGCAGCCCCAGACCATGACACTCCCACCACCATGCTTAACTGTAGGCAAGACACACTTGTCTTTGTATTCCTCACCTGGGTGCCGCCACACAAGCTTGACACCATCTGAACCAAATAAGTTTATCTTGGTCTCATCAGACCACAGGACATGGTTCCAGTAATAAATGTCCTTAGTCTTCAGCAAACTATTTTAGGCTTTCTTGTGCATCATCTTTAGAAGAGGGTTCCTTCTGGGATGACAGCCATGCAGACCAATTTTATGCAGTGTGCGGCGTATGGTCTAAGCACTGACAAGCTGACCCCCCACACCTTCAACCCCTGCATCAATGCTGGCAGCGCTCATACGTCTATTTCCCAAAGACAACCTCTGGATATAACACTGAGCTCGTGCACTCAACTTTTTTGGTTGACCATGGCGAGGCCTGTTCTGAGTGAAACCTGTCCTGTTAAACCGCTGTATGGTCTTGGTCACTGTGCTGCAGCTCAGTTTCAGGGTATTGGCAATCTTTTTATAGCCTATGCCATCTTTATGTAGAGCACCAATTCTTTTTTTCAGATCCTGAGAGAGTTCTTTGCCATGAGGTGCGATGTTGAACTTCCGGTGACCAGTATGAGAGAGTGAGTGCGATAACACCAAATTTAACACACCTGCTCCTCATTCACACCTGAGACCTTTTAACACTAACGAGTCAAATGACACCGGGGAGGGACACTGGCTAATTGGGCCCAATTTAGACATTTTCACTTAGGGGTGTATTAACTTTTGTTGCCAGTGGTTTAGACATTAATGGCTGTGTGTTGAGTTATTTTGAGGGGACAGCAAATTGACGCTGTTATACAAGCTACTTTACATTGTAGCAAAGTGTCATTGCTTCAGTGTTGTCACATGAAAAGATATAATAAAATATTCAAATGTGAGAAGTGTACTCACTTTTGTGAGATACTGTACTATAGCTGGCCATACATTGCTCAATTTTTTGCGGATTGCTATTTAATTGGCCAAAATTAGAGCCGTAGGTGGCTCTGTTGATTTGAAGGTTAAAGGAGCTGGATGGAAAATTGTCAGCTGAACAGTGACTTCATCCTATCAATCAGTCACTGTTCCAATATTCAGGCAGCTGCAGGCATTGAGGATGTCTTAAAACAAGCCGCCATTGGACATTTCGTCATCCATGCTGTTTAACAAGAATGGGAGAATCTGGGGAATTCTCTCATTCTCTCATCTCACAGTGGAGCTGAATGAAAGAAATCAAGACGTGTATGGCTAACCTACAATCCAATTCTTTTGCATCCTGGGTGCTTGCTCACAAAGATCATCTCCACTTGTTATTGATGAATGGGAAGTCGCACACCAATATCTTGTTCTGTATTTCTTTTTATTGAACAGTTTTTTGTGCAGCTGGTAACATAATGTCCCTGCACGGCTATCAACTCTCCTTAAAGAGGAAGTAAACTCTGGACAAAAAAAAATGAAAAAAAAAAACCTGTAAGACAAAGGCATAATGAGCTAGTATGCATCGCATACCAGCTCATTATGAAATACTTACCTTAGAACGAAGCCCCCGCAGTGCCACCCACACAGCGACAGGACGGCCAACATTTCCGGCCGTCCTGCTTCCTGGTTCGTGTCCTCCAGCCATCTGATTGGCCAAAAGCGCGATTACATCACTCCTGCGCATGCGAGCCTGAGCCGCTGTTCACGGCACAGGGCTCTGAAGGAACAGCACAGGTGGTTATTCCTTTAGAGCACATGCGCTGATGATGTAATCGGCTGCATTAAAAGTAAATATCTCCTAAACGGTGCAAGTTTAGGAGATATTTACAGTACCTATAGGTAAGCCTTTTTAAAGGCTTACCTATAGGTACAACTTCCAAGAGAGGGTTTACAACCTCTTTAACACATTTCAGCAGATTTGCTTTTGTCTGCTTCATACAGTATATACAGTAGGTATATAATAATAAAGCCGCGCTTATCCTAACATAATTAATATCTATAATCAATAAATATAAGTAAATAGACAATTAATAATGTGCTTGATCAATAATAAATGATTAATATATTCAAAGTGCTCCTAGTGCCATCCAATGTGTAAAAATAAAATATATAATAGCATGAATAGTCCGTGAGGTGCAAACTGCTGTGACAAAGCTGCTAAGTGCAAAAAGATTATATATAAATCCAGGGATGTCAATACATATACTGTACACTCTTTGTCCCAGTGTGACGGCTAACTGTACCTCCAAAATATATATAGTGAACAAAGTGACAAGTGCACAACAGCTGCGTAACAGTAGGATGATAATATTATGTATAAAACTAATAAACAATGAAAAAAAAAAAAAATCCCATAAAACAAGTCCATTCAGTGATCTGTTGCATCTTCAAACATCATGCAGTGAAAGTGGCAGCAAATCAGGTGGTGTAAAATCAGGTGAGTGATTCCAGGAATCAACCAGTGAGGTGTAATAGGGAGATGTGCAAAGCGTCTGGGTGTGCTACACCCTTACCTTACTGCTGTAAGGTTACAGCATTTGGATGGTGTCAATCCCGTGTTCCTGTGTGTATCCAAAGGGGATGCTGGGAGGGGGTATTTAAAATGGATCCTATCCGACTTCCACCTTCCAGGGGTGAGGAAGGGAGCTGTTTATGTCCTGTGTGCTTCCAAATGGGGACAGACCAGCAGAAAAACTTCCTCTGGTGTAGTATTTCACAACATTTATTGACCAAAAAAAGTAGCAACTTACATTTAAATTCACAGTAGTCAGTGTATACAGCTGTCCGTTATGAGTGGTCAGTGATGCCGCACTTCCGCATCAAGTCTCCGTCCCTGCGTCTCTACGCGTATCGTCACGGCCCACGTGACTACTTCAGGAGATATACAGTATTTCAAATTTTTGACACCTTTAACCACTTAAGCCCCGGAAGATTTTACCCCCTTCCTGACCAGGGGGTATTTTACGACTCGGCACTGCGTGACTTTAACTGACAATTGCGCGGTCATGCAATGTGGTACCCAAACGAAATTTACGTCCTTTTTTTCCCACAAACAGAGCTTTCTTTTGGTGGTATTTGATCACCTCTGCGCTTTTTATTTTTTGCGATATTAATAAAAAAAGAGCGAAAATTTTGCAAAAAAATGACATTTTCAACTTTGTCTTTTAAAAAATATCCAATATACTCAATTTATGTATTTTTTTTTGGCCAAAATATATTTAACTACATGTCTTTGACAAAAAAAAATTCAATGAGCGTATTTTTATTGGTTTGCGCAAAAGTTAGAGCGTCTACAAACTATGGTGTAAATACTGAAATTTACGCAGCTTTAATTTCTGACTGCCTATCTCATTTCATGAAGTGCTAAAATGGCGGGGCAGTACGAAACCCCCCCAAACTACCACTTTTTGGAAAGTAGACATCCTAAGGAATGTTCTGAGAGGCATGTTGAGCTCATTGAATATTTCATTTTTTTGTCACAGGTGTTTGAAAAATGACTAAAAATTTTTTTTTTTTTTTTACACAAAGTCGTCATTGAAATGATATATTGCTCACACATGCCATGGGTATATGTGTAATTACACCCCAAAATATATTCTGCTGCTTCTCCTGAGTACAGGGATACCACATATGTGGGACTTTTTGGGAGCCTAGCTGTGTACGGGTCCCCAAAATCAAATCACCACCATCAGAATTTCAAAGGGCGTACATTTTTCATTGCATTTTCTCACTACCTCTAACGGTTTAGGAGGCCCTGAAATGTCAAGATACCACAAACCCCCCCCAAATGACCCCATTTTGGAAAGTAGACACCCCAAGCTGTTTGCTGAGAGGCATGGTGAGTCCATGGAATATTTTATATTTTACCACAAGTTTTGGGAAAATTACAATTTTTTTTTTTTATTTTTTTTTTTTACACAACGTTGTCACTAAAAGATAAAATTCTCACACATGACATGGGTATAAGTGGAATGACACCCCAAAATACATTCTGCCACTTCTCCTGAGTATGGGGATGCCCCATGTGTGAGACTTTTTGGGAGCCTAGCTGTGTACAGGACCGCGAAAACCAATCAACACTCTCAGGTTTTCTAATGGCGTAAATTGTGCATGTCACCTCTGCACTACCTGTCACAGTTTCGGAGGCCCTAAAATTCCAAGATAGCACAAACCCCCCCCCCAAATGACCCCATTTTGGAAAGTAGACACCCCAAGCTATTTGCTGAGAGGCATGGTGAGTCCATGGAATATTTTATATTTTGCCACAAGTTCCGGGAAATATATATATATATATATATATATATATATATATATATATATATATATATTTTTTTTTTTTTTTTCACAAAGTTGTCAGTAAATGAAATATTGCTCACACATGCCATGGGTATATGTGAAATGACACCCCAAAATACATTCTGCTGCTTCTCCTGAGTACAGGGATACCCCATGTGTGAGACTTTTTTGCAGTCTAGCCGAGTACAGGTCCCCGAAAACCAGTCCCCGCTTTCAGGCTTTCCAAGGGCGTAAATTGTTGATTTCACTCCTGACTACCTATCACAGTTTCGGAGGCCCTAAAATTCCAAGATAGCACAAAACCCCCCCAAATGACCCCATTTTGGAAAGTAGACACCCCAAGCTATTTGCTGAGAGGCATGGTGAGTCCATGGAATATTTTATATTTTGCCACAAGTTCCGGGAAATATATATATATATATATATATATATTTTTTTTTTTTTACACAAAGTTGTCAGTAAATGATATATTGCTCACACATGCCATGGGTATATGTGAACTGACACCCCAAAATACATTCTGCTGCTTCTCCTGAGTACAGGGATACCCCATGTGTGAGACTTTTTTGCAGTCTAGCCGAGTACAGGTCCCCGAAAACCAGTCCCCGCTTTCAGGCTTTCCAAGGGCGTAAATTGTTGATTTCACTCCTGACTACCTATCACAGTTTCGGAGGCCCTAAAATTCCAAGACAGCACCACCCCCCCCCCCCCAAATGACCCCTTTTCGGAAAGTAGACACCCTGAGCTATTTGCAGAGAGGCATGTTGAGTGTTTTGCAGATCTCACTTTTTGTCACACAGTTTTGGAAATTGAAAAAAGAGGGAAAAAAATGCATTTTCCTGGTTTTTCTTCATTTTCCAAAAAAAATGAGAGCTGCAAAATACTCACCATGCCTCTTAGCAAATAGATTGGAGTGTCTACTTTGCAAAATGGGGTCATTTGGGGGGGTTTTGTGCCATCTTGGCTTTTTATGGACTTCAAAAGTGTGATAGGTAGTAAGGAGTGAGATCAACAATTTACGCCCTTAGAAAGCCAAAAGGTGCGCATTGGTTTTCCGGGTCCTGTACGCGGCTAGACTGGCAAAAAGTCTCACACATGGGGTATCATTGTACTCAGGAGAAGCAGCAGAATGTATTTTGGGGTGTCATTTCACATATACCCATGGCCTGTGTGAGCAATATATCATTTACTGACAACTTTGTGTAAAAAAATAAAAAAAAATTTTTTCCCCGAAACTTGTGGCAAAATATAAAATACTCCATAGACTCACCATGCCTCTCAGAAAAAAGCTTTGGGTGTTTACTTTTCAAAAAGGGGTCATTTGGGGGGTGTTTGAACAGTCCCAGCATTTTATGCTCAATCTTAGCCACACATCACCCACTCTTCTAACCACTTGAAAACCAAGCCTTTTCTGTGCCTTTTTGTTTACATGAAAAAAAATTTTTTTTTTTTACTAGAAAATTACTTTGAACCCCCAAACATTATATATTTTTTTAAAGCAGAGGCCCTATAGAATAAAATGGTGGATGTTGCAAATTTTTTTGTCACACGGTATTTGCGCACAGATTTTCCAAACGCAATTTTTGCGAAAAAAATACATTTTTTTTAATTTATTGCACAAATACACTATATAATTCCAATTTTTTTGATAAAATTTAAAAGATGATCTTATGCTGAGTTCATAGACACCTAACATGACATGCTTTAAAAATTGCGCATGCCTGCGCAGCGGCAAAAACATACGTACATTTTTAAAAACCTTTAAAAGTCTCTACAGGTTACCACTTTAGACTTACAGAGGAGGTCTACTGCAAGAATTACTGCACTCGATCTGGCGATCACGACGATACCTCACATGCATGCTGCAATTGCGGTTTACATATGACACTAGACCACCGCTTGCGTGCGCCATTGCGCGCAAGCACCGGGGGAAAGGGGGGGGCTAAATTTTTTTTTTTTTTTCTTTTTTCTTTTGCTTTTTTATGTTATTTTGACACCTTTCCTTTAATTTTTTTTTTTTTAAATCATTTTTATTGTTATCATAGTGAATTTAAATATCCCCTATGATAGCAATCTGTGGTGACAGGTACTCTTTTTTAAAAAAATTGGGGTCTTTTAGACTCTAGATCTCTCCTCTGACCTTAACGCATCTGACCACACCAAAATTGGTGTGATAAAATACTTTCCCAATTTCCCAATGGCCCTGTTTATTTCTGGCGAAACAGAAGTCATAAAATGCTTGTAGCCTCCGGCATCTTAGGCCATAGAGATGATTGGAGCCATTCTCATCTCCAATTAGCTCTATGGTTAGATAACTGAACCACCGGCTGCACTCTCGGGTTAACCGGTGGGACAGGAGAGCCCGAGAAAAACCACGGAAGGCTGCGGAAGGCGGCGGTGGGGGGGGGGGGAGGCCCCTCCCACTGCATGTAAAAGCAGTCTAGCGGCCAATTACCTGCTAGGATTGCTTTTACATGTAAGCCGACCGCTGGCTGTAAAAAACGATACCAAGATGATGCCTAAATCTGCAGGCATCATCCTGGTATAACCACTCAACGTCCAGCAATGCACCAGTACATTGCTGGTCCTTGTTTGGCATATAGGTTTTTTTTTTTTCATGCAGCCTGTGGGCTGAAAGAAAAAAAAGAGAACCTATCAGAAATCAGCACAGGAATAATGCGTAGTATTACTCATCATTAACCGCCCAAACAACCACCCACTGAATTTAATGATGGGTATACACGACACTATCCACGTATACCAAAATAGTATTTTAACTGCAGTGCTGAAATCAGAAAATCACCACAGCTGCTATCAGCAAAGGTATCCATATATGCTGAGTAGGGTTGAGCGAACACCTAGATGTCCGTGTTCGACGGGTTCGGCCGAACTTTAAAAAAAAGTCCGGGTCCGTGTCCCGGACTTTTACCGAACTTTTCCCGGACACCGAACCCCATTGAAGTCAATGGGGACCCGAACTTTAAGGCACTAAAATGGCTCTAAAACACCAAAGGAAAGGGCTAGAGTGCTGCAAATGGCAGCAAAACGTAATTAAGAGCATGGCAAGTGCTCTGCAAACAAATGTGGATAGGGAAATAACTTAAAACAACAAAAAAAAACAGAAAAATAAAACAATGTTCTTCTTCATCTCTGAAGGACGAGGCCCATATGGAGTAGGAGGGAGGTTGAGGTGGTGGTGGATGTGGCGGTGACTAGACATATGCCGGTTTTCGGTAATTCGATATATCGCGGTATTGCATAGCCACGGTATTGTTATTGTGGCATTTTTAAAATACCGAGTTTCTCTGTCAAGTCTGCCTGACTTGTGAATTGATACATTTCAGTGAGCTGGATGACTCATTCACTCACTCAGCTAACACCTTTCAGCATTAAGTCTCCTAACTATAAACAAAAATGATTACATTTGTATCTTTTCCTTCCCTCTGCCAGGGAGAAAGGAAGTTTAACCTCTTAAAGACTGGATCTTTTTCTGACACTTGCTGTTTGCAAGTTAAAATCAGTTTTTTTTTTGCTAGAAAAGTACTTAGAACCCCCAAACATTTTATATATTTTTTTAGCAGAGACCCTACAGAATAAAATGGCGATTGTTGTAATATTTTATGTCACACTGTATTTGCGCAGCAGTCTTTCAAACGCAATGATTAGACTTTAATGAATAAAAAAAAAAAAAAAAACGTAACAGTAAAGTTATCCCAATTTTTTTTTTTTTGTTACACAGAGAATCGTGAGAGAATCGCGTGATCTTTATTCCAAGCTAAAAAATCGTGATTCTCATTTTGGCCAGAATCGTGCAGCTCTAATAAATATATATATACACACACACACGCCTAGCAGCCCACATTACATTATTATATAGCCATCAAGCAGTGTCTGGCCTACCTGGTGATGACTGGTCCTGGCACTCTGATCCGATGGCCTGGTCTTTAAAGGGGCAAATCCTTGCGATCCAGAAGTGGTTAAACCTGCAGGAGGACCGGTGTTTTTATCTATTAATGACTTTACTATTGCTTTAGGCCTGGTTCACATGTATGCGGGTTGGTGGTTCACATGTATGCGGGTTGGCGGTTCACATGTATGCGGGTTGGCGGCCCACATTTGCACAGGCATAGCAGCCCATTGATTTGAACGGGCTGCTATGCCCTCATTTTCCGCAGAAAAAAGGTGCATGCAGCATTTTTTTTAAATTCAGTGGCCTTGAAATCCATCCTGCTTTTGCACCATGCGACTAACCTGCAGTTCCTGCTCTGGCAAGCTTTCTGCATTTTTTGTATACGTGGGCACGGCATTTAAAAATAAACAGTTTGCGTGTGCAGCAACGGCAGGTAAGTCGCATGGTGCAAAAGAAGGATGGATTTCATGGCCACTGCATTTTTTTAAATTCTGCATGCACCTTTTTTCAGCTGAAAACGCAGGCATAGCAGCTCAAGCCCATTCACATCAATGGGCTGCTATGCCTGTGCAAATGTGGGCCCCCAACCCGCATACATGTGAACCAGGCCTAAAGCAATAGTAAAGTCATTAATAGATAAAAACACCGGTCCTCCTGCAGGTTTAACCAATTAATGACTTTACTATTGCTTTAGGCCTGGTTCACATGTATGCGGGTTGGGGGCCCACATTTGCACAGGCATAGCAGCCCATTGATGTGAATGGGCTTGAGCTGCTATGCCTGCGTTTTCAGCTGAAAAAAGGTGCATGCAGAATTTAAAAAAATGCAGTGGCCATGAAATCCATCCTTCTTTTGCACCATGCGACTTACCTGCCGTTGCTGCACACGCAAACTGTTTATTTTTAAATGCCGTGCCCACGTATACAAAAAATGCAGAAAGCTTGCCAGAGCAGGAACTGCAGGTTAGTCGCATGGTGCAAAAGCAGGATGGATTTCAAGGCCACTGAATTTTAAAAAAATGCATGCACCTTTTTTCTGCGGAAAATGAGGGCATAGCAGCCCATTCAAATCAATGGGCTGCTATGCCTGTGCAAATGTGAACCACCAACCCGCATACATGTGAACCAGGCCTAAAGCAATAGTAAAGTAATTTATAAACAACACCTCCTTCAGGTTTAACCACTTCTTGACCACAAGGATTTGCCCTCTTAATGACCAGGCCATCGGATCGGAGCCGAGCGCCAGAACCAGTTATCACCAGTTAGGCCAGACACTGCTTGATGACCTATTTTAGGCCTGGTTCACAGAGTCTGTACTGACTGACTATATAATAATGTGCATAAGTGAACCAAAGCCCCTAAATTCAGCAATGAAATTGAAGTGAGGTGGAAATTTAATAATTTAAATTTAATAATAGAATACCGTGATAATACCGTATACCGTGGCAAAACCTTAATCAATTAATCGCAGCATGAAAATCTGATACCGTCACAAGCCTAGCGGTGACATAGGCGTGCGCACAGGGTGTGCTGGGTGTGCCTGGGCACACCCTAATCACCTAGGGCACATAGCATTGCCAGTGAGGAGATGGGAAAGATCTCCCTGGGACCTGCTCTGCTCTATTTCTCCTTGCCTACAGGTACATGGCCCCGATACATTACTCTCCCTGCTGGCAAACACATGCATGTGTATTTCAACTTTGGGGTGCACACCTTAATGCAATAGGCTGCGCACACCTATGGGCGGTGTAGGTGGAAGCGGCGGTGGAGGAGGACCAGGGCCGGATTAACAGCATCATGGGCTTGGTGCTGAGGATTTTGAAGGGCCTTAAGGGCCGTGCCTTGCCATGCACCCAGAGGAGGAAGGGTGCAGCCATGCATGCCTAATTCAACATGGGATGCTGTCTCTGAAGCCCATAAACACATCCATGCATCGCCAACTGTCCCTCCTTGTCCGGCCTTCACGCTGTGTGGGGAGGTTCTGAGGGTGCTGCCTGGGGAAGCGAGCATAGAAGCCAGACTTCTGGGTTTACAAGTGACAGAAGAGCGGTAACAGTGAATATGGCCAACCCGGGGCCTATATAAAAGGTAGGGGCCTGGAGCTGCAGCTCCAATAGCCCCTACATTAATCTGGCCCTGAGGAGGAGGACGAGGTAGCCAACACTGCTTCTTTTCAAAAATTTTAAATGAGGGTACACCCCAAAAGAGTGAGAAAGAGCAAAAATGGAACAATGGGTGGGTAAGGTCGGTATCCATTGCTATTCTGCATAAGGTACGGAAAAGTCCCGTGGGATCCATGCCTGGTTCATTTTAATGAACGTGAGCTTGTCCACATTGTCTCTGGACAGGCGGCTGCGCTTGTCTGTTATAACGCCCCCAGCCGTGCTAAATACCCGTTCAGATAATACACTGGCTGCAGGGCACGCCAGCACCTCCAAGGCGTAAAGGGCAAGCTCAAGCCATGTGCCCAATTTGGAGACCCAGAAGTTGAAGGGGGCAGACCCGTCATTCACTACATGTAGGCGTGTGCACACATACTGCTCCACCATGTTGGTAAAATGCTGCCTCCTGCTAAGACGTTCCATCTGAGCTGCTGGTGCTGCTGTTTGTTGTGGCGTGCTGACAAAGCTTTTCCACATTTCGGCCATGCTAACCCTGCCTTCTGAGGTGCTGGCGGTGCCCTGGTTGCGTTGGCGACCTCCTCCTCCTCCTCCTCTGCCTTGTGCTTCCACTGTGGCCCCGCTGTCAGATGGGAATGCCAGCAGCATGGCGTCTACCAGCGTGCGCTTGTACTCGCGCATCTTGCGATCGCGCTCCAGTGAGTGAATTAAGGACGGTACGTTGTCCTTGTAACGGGGATCCAGCAGCGTGGCCACCCAGTAATCAGCACAAGTTAGAATGTGGGCAACTCGGCGGTCGTTGTGGAGACACTGCAGCATGTAATCGCTCATGTGTGCCAGGCTGCCCAGAGGCAACGAAAGGCTGTCCTCTGTGGGAGGTGTATCGTCCGTGTCCTCTGTATCCCCCCAGCCACGCACCAGTGATGGCCATGAGCTGGCCTGGGTGCCACCCTGCTGTGAACATGGTTCCATCTCCTCCTCCAGCTCCTCCTCCTCCTCATCCTCCTCATCCTCCAGAACTGTGCCCCTGCTGGACAATTGCGTCCCTGGCGTTTGCGTGTGCAGGAACCCACCCTCGGAGCCCCTTGCGAATGACTGCCCTGAAAGCCTTGGAAATGTTACCTCTTCATCCTCCTCCTCCTCCTCATCCTGTGCCACATCCTCTTCCATCATCGCCCGAATTGTTTTTTCAAGGAGGCATGGAAGTGGGATAGTTAAGCTGAGAACGGCGTCATTGCCACTGGCCATGTTGGTGGAGTACTCAAAACAGCGCAACAAGGCACACAGGTCTCGCATGGAGGCCCAGTTAAATTAAATAGCGGAATAGAAAATATGATCCAAAAAAAGTGTATGTATATCACACGTACACAACCACACTGGGCCCCAATTACTATTGTTTGTACCCCTAAAAGGCTAGATGAGGAGTAGGGGGAGTATGGAACAGGCAGCACCCTCAAACCTTCAGAAGTATGAGATGAACCCCAACAACTTGGAAAGGTGGATCTCTCTCACACGTACCGACACAGACTATCCCGCAATTCAATTGATCCTCAAAGGTTTTTATTGAATAGCGGAGTAGGAAATATGATCAAAAAAAGTGTATGTATCTCGCACGTACACAACCACACTAGGCCCCAATTACTATTGTTTGTACCCCTAAAAGGCTAGATGAGGAGTAGGGGGGGTATGGAACAGGCAGCACCCTCAAACCTTCAGAAGTATGAGATGAACCCCAACAACTTGGAAAGGTGGATCTCTCTCACACGTACCGACACAGACTATCCCCCAATTTAACTGATCCCCAAAGGTTTTTGATTAAATAGCGGAATAGAAAATATGATCCCAAAAAAGTGTATGTATATCACACGTACACAACCACACTGGGCCCCAATTACTATTGTTTGTACCCCTAAAAGGCTAGATGAGGAGTAGGGGGAGTATGGAACAGGCAGCACCCTCAAACCTTCAGAAGTATGAGATGAACCCCAACAACTTGGAAAGGTGGATCTCTCTCACACGTACCAACACAGACTATCCCCCAATTTAACTGATCCCCAAAGGTTTTTGATTAAATAGCGGAATAGAAAATATGATCCAAAAAAAGTGTATGTATATCACACGTACACAACCACACTAGGCCCCAATTACTATTGTTTGTACCCCTAAAAGGCTAGATGAGGAGTAGGGGGAGTATGGAACAGGCAGCACCCTCAAACCTTCAGAAGTATGAGATGAACCCCAACAACTTGGAAAGGTGGATCTCTCTCACACGTACCGACACAGACTATCCCCCAATTTAACTGATCCCCAAAGGTTTTTGATTAAATAGCGGAATAGAAAATATGATCCAAAAAAAGTGTATGTATATCACACGTACACAACCACACTAGGCCCCAATTACTATTGTTTGTACCCCTAAAAGGCTAGATGAGGAGTAGGGGGGGTATGGAACAGGCAGCACCCTCAAACCTTCAGAAGTATGAGATGAACCCCAACAACTTGGAAAGGTGGATCTCTCTCACACGTACCAACACAGACTATCCCCCAATTTAACTGATCCCCAAAGGTTTTTGATTAAATAGCGGAATAGAAAATATGATCCCAAAAAAGTGTATGTATATCACACGTACACAACCACACTAGGCCCCAATTACTATTGTTTGTACCCCTAAAAGGCTAGGAGTAGGGGGAGTATGGAACAGGCAGCACCCTCAAACCTTCAGAAGTATGAGATGAACCCCAACAACTTGGAAAGGTGGATCTCTCTCACACGTACCAACACAGACTATCCCCCAATTTAACTGATCCCCAAAGGTTTTTGATTAAATAGCGGAATAGAAAATATGATCCAAAAAAAGTGTATGTATATCACACGTACACAACCACACTAGGCCCCAATTACTATTGTTTGTACCCCTAAAAGGCTAGGAGTAGGGGGAGTATGGAACAGGCAGCACCCTCAAACCTTCAGAAGTATGAGATGAACCCCAACAACTTGGAAAGGTGGATCTCTCTCACACGTACCAACACAGACTATCCCCCAATTTAACTGATCCCCAAAGGTTTTTGATTAAATAGCGGAATAGAAAATATGATCCCAAAAAAGTGTATGTATATCACACGTACACAACCACACTAGGCCCCAATTACTATTGTTTGTACCCCTAAAAGGCTAGGAGTAGGGGGAGTATGGAACAGGCAGCACCCTCAAACCTTCAGAAGTATGAGATGAACCCCAACAACTTGGAAAGGTGGATCTCTCTCACACGTACCAACACAGACTATCCCCCAATTTAACTGATCCCCAGAGGTTTTTGATTAAATAGCGGAATAGAAAATATGATCCCAAAAAAGTGTATGTATATCACACGTACACAACCACACTAGGCCCCAATTACTATTGTTTGTACCCCTAAAAGGCTAGGAGTAGGGGGAGTATGGAACAGGCAGCACCCTCAAACCTTCAGAAGTATGAGATGAACCTCAACAACTTGGAAAGGTGGATCTCTCTCACACGTACCAACACAGACTATCCCCCAATTTAACTGATCCCCAAAGGTTTTTGATTAAATAGCGGAATAGAAAATATGATCCCAAAAAAGTGTATGTATATCACACGTACACAACCACACTAGGCCCCAATTACTATTGTTTGTACCCCTAAAAGGCTAGGAGTAGGGGGAGTATGGAACAGGCAGCACCCTCAAACCTTCAGAAGTATGAGATGAACCCCAACAACTTGGAAAGGTGGATCTCTCTCACACATACCAACACAGACTATCCCCCAATTTAACTGATCCCCAAAGGTTTTTGATTAAATAGCGGAATAGAAAATATGATCCCAAAAAAGTGTATGTATATCACACGTACACAACCACACTAGGCCCCAATTACTATTGTTTGTACCCCTAAAAGGCTAGATGAGGAGTAGGGGGAGTATGGAACAGGCAGCACCCTCAAACCTTCAGTATGAGATTGTGTTCACTGTACCCCACAAAGATTGAGTTCACTGCACCCCACAATGATTGTGTTCACTGCACCCCACAAAGATTGTGTTCACTGCACCTCACAAAGATTGTGTTCACTGTACCCCCCAAAGATTGTGTTCACTGCACCCCACAAAGATTCTGTTCACTGTACCCCACAAAGATTGTGTTCACTGCACCCCAAAAAGATTGTGTTCACTGCACCCCAAAAAGGATGTTGTTCACTGCACCCCAAAAAGGATGTTGTTCACTCCACCCCAAAAAGATTGTGTTCACTGCACCCCACAAAGATTGTGTTCACTGCACCCCAAAAAGATTGTGTTCACTGCACCCCAAAAATGATTTTGTTCACTGCACCCCAAAAAGGATTTTGTTCACTGCACCCCAAAAAGGATGTTGTTCACTCCACCCCAAAAAGATTGTGTTCACTGCACCCCAAAAAGATTGTGTTCACTGCACCCCACAAAGGATTTTGTTCACTGCACCCCAAAAAGATTGTGTTCACTGCACCCCAAAAAGGATGTTGTTCACTGCACCCCAAAAAGGATTTTGTTCACTGCACCCCAAAAAGATTGTGTTCACTGCACCCCACAAAGGATTTTGTTCACTGCACCCCACAAAGATTGTGTTCACTGCACACCAAAAAGGATTGTGTTCACTGCACCCCAAAAAGATTTTGTTCACTGCACCCCAAAAAGATTGTGTTCACTGCAGCCCAAAAAGATTGTGTTCACTGCAGCCCAAAAAGATTGTGTTCACTGCAGCCCAAAAAGATTGTGTTCACTGCAGCCCAAAAAGATTGTGTTCACTGCAGCCCAAAAAGATTGTGTTCACTGCAGCTCACACACAGAAAAATGGATGTGGATCACTGACACCTGCCTATCTCCAATCCCACACCACACAGCAATATCGATTGTAGTTTGTAGAACACAGTTTCCCTAAAATTCAGCAGACTCTGTCCCTAACAGGATTGAGAAGAGATCGTAGATCAGGATTGAGTGCAGACCCCACCCCCCACACAGCAATATCGATTGTAGTTTGTAGAAGACACTGACCCTATATAATTCAGCAGACTCTATCCCTAAAATGCCTACAACTCGCCCTGCCTAAACACTCCGACCTGTCCCTCAATTCTATCCGGACACAAATGGTTTTTTCCTGCCTATCTTTCCCTAATCAGCAGCCAGCACGTTGATGTGTGCTCTGTCCCTGAATCTAAGCAGCATAATGACGCCGCTGCGGCTGCCTCGAACTTATAAAGACTTGGTCACATGCTTCAGACGGCCAATCACAGCTACTGAGACATTTGCAGGCATGGCTGGGATGGCTTAAGGCACACCAGTTAAACGATTGTTGATTGGCTGTTGAAAGCCCGCCATGAAAAGAGCGCCAAAGCATGCAAAACCCGGAAATAAAACGACCGAACACGGATTTTTACCCGAACATACAGTAAAGTGTCCGTGTCCGTGTTCGGGTACAAAAAATCCAATTATTCGGTACGAACACGAATAATACAGTCCGTGTTCGCTCAACACTAATGCTGAGCGCAAACACTGTTTGTGTCAGAATATATAAAATCAATGCGTGGTAGCCGACGAGTACCTGCAAGAGAAACAGGTCACAAAAGAATGAAAAAACAAAGTACATTAAAAAAAGCACATTAGGAAGAGTAGAAGGACATATAAAATGACTGACAACAACAGTTTTTGGATTCTCATCATTAACCGCCCAAACAACCACCCACTGAATTTAATGATGGGTATACACGGCGCTATCCACGTATACCAAAATAGGATTTTAACTGCAGTGCTGAAATCAGAAAATCACCACAGCTGCTATCAGCAAAGGTATCCATATATGCTGAGCGCAAACACTGTTTGTGTCAGAATATATAAAATCAATGCGTGGTAGCCGACGAGTACCTGCAAGAGAAACAGGTCACAAAAGAATGAAAAAACAAAGTACATTAAAAAAAGCACATTAGGAAGAGTAGAAGGACATATAAAATGACTGACAACAACAGTTTTTGGATTCTCATCATTAACCGCCCAAACAACCACCCACTGAACTTAATGATGGGTATACACGGCGCTATCCATGTATACCAAAATAGGATTTTAACTGCAGTGCTGAAATCAGAAAATCACCACAGCTGCTATCAGCAAAGGTATCCATATATGCTGAGCGCAAACACTGTTTGTGTCAGAATATATAAAATCAATGCGTGGTAGCGGACGAGTACCTGCAAGAGAAACAGGTCACAAAAGAATGAAAAAACAAACAAAGGACAATAAAAAAAAAGTACAGTAGGAAGAGTAGAAGGACATATAAAATTACTGACACAACAACAGTTTTTGGATCCTTTTATTTTTCTTTCTAACTGTTTCTTGATTTCTTGATTTGGGAGGGACTGCGATCTTCTGCGATCTTCTCTTCCAGCTTGGGTCTCTCAAAATGTCGATGGACATCCAACATCCTTCGAGACCCTGTGTTTGTGTGCCCTACACTGTGTCGTGCTGTACCCTACGCTAATACTCCACTAGTGTATGGTAGCGCTCGAAACATTCCCCGATGCAGAGACCAGTTTGGTCAGGACATTTGGGACAATAATAGCGGGTGTCACGCCTAAATCCGCGCCTGCTACAGACACGACATCTTCTTTGGGGCCATCTTTGGGTAGGGGTACTCGGGAGGACATGTGAAAAATGCCTCTCATGCAGCCGGCTCACTGCATCTGGAAGGGGAAGTTGGGCAGGCATGCCTCCTGGGTACAGGTAGGCAAGGATGATCTCTTCCTGGAATTCCCGGAAAGATCCAGTTCGTCCTGACGCCCTGTATAGGACAAAGGCGTTCAGCATCGCCAATTGAAATAAATAAACAGACACTTTTTTGTACCAGCGTCTGGCTTTACGGGCAACTAAATACGGCGCCAAAAGCTGGTCGTTAAGGTCCACCCCTCCCATATTAAGGTTATATTCGTGGACACAGAGGGGTTTCTCCATAACGCCAGTTGCCGTAGGGATTTGGACTGTCGTGTCTGGGTGAAGGGAGGACAGAACATAAACATCCCGTGTATCCTTCCACTTCACCGCAAGCAATTTGTCCGTTTTCAAGCAGGCTCTCGCCCCCCGACTAAGACGGGAATCTACAAGCCGTTGGGGGAAGCCCCGGCGATTAGGTCGCACGGTGCCACATGCGCCAATTTGTAATTCGAGCAGGTGACTAAATAGTGGCACGCTTGTGTAAAAGTTGTCCACGTACAAATGGTACCCCTTTCCGGATAAGGGTGACACCAAGTCCCAAACAATCTTACCGCTGCTCCCTATGTAGTCTGGGCAGTTGGGGGGCTCCACACAGCTATCTTTTCCCTCATAGACCCGGAAACTAACTGTATAGCCTGTGGCCCTGTCACAGAGCTTGTACAGTTTGACCCCGTACTTGGCACGCTTGCTGGGGAGGTACTGTTTCATAGCAAGGCGGCCAGTAAATTTAATCAGGGACTCGTCAACGCAGACAACTTGTTCAGGGGTAAACAAGGCTGCAAACCGCTGATTGAAGTGGTCTATGAGGGGCCGAATTTTGTGGAGCCGATCGTATGCAGGGTCTCCCCGAGGACGACAGATTTCATTGTCGCTGAAATGCATAAATCGCAGAATTTGCTCATATCTCGCCCTGGACATGGAGGCAGAGTACATGCGCATATGGTGAAGTGGGCTAGTGGACCAATATAGCCGCACTTCACTCTGTTTAGTTATGCCCATGTTGAGGGAAAGGCCCAGAAAGATCTTAAATTCGGAAACCGTTATAGGATTCCAGCCGAATCGTCTGGCAAGGTGCGAATTTGGGTTGGCGGCGATAAATTGTTGAGCATATAAATTTGATTGATCCACAATAGATCTGAAAAGATCTTCCGTGAAGAACAGCTCAAAAAAGTTCAGGGGCGTAAAACCAGCTGTCTCCACGTGGATTCCAGGTTGGGCGGTGAATGGGGGAAGTACTGGCGCTGTAGAATCAGTGGGTTGCCAATTAGGAAATGCCAGCGCATCAGGGAGGGCACTATGGGCTCTACGGGCCTGTCTTCGAATACGCGGTGGCTGCGGGCCACTACTCGTGCTAGCCACCGCACCAGCTTCAACTGCACTTAGGGGACTCGCCACGTCACCAGGTGATACTGCAGTGCTGGTTGTACTAGGTCCAGGGTGTACTAGGCCGCTGGCGCTTGCCAGGTCGCCAGAAAAATGAGCGGCACTAGTAACCACACTCTGCTCCATACGAGCACCCTGCGATTCCTGCATCTCAACAACTTCAGAATGGGGTCGGGTACGCCTGGGTCTAACAGGGACCCATCTGTCGTCGGAGCTATCTGTCAGGGAGCCGCTGCCGTCATCTGGTTCGTATACTGACCCTGATTCTGCCGGTGAGGCTTCCCCATCGCTCTCACCTGACATGGTCATTATACTGTAAATAGCTTCATCACTGTACGAACGTTTAGACATTTTGGTAACTAAATTTACCCGTACAGTGATGCGACTCACAGGTAATAAAAGCACCTGGTTGTCGAAGACTATTTCAAGCGCTACCAAAAAAACTGCTAATGCTAGCAGGGATCAGGCCTGACTCTGCTAACACAGCGGTTTTGTGTTTTTTTGCAAGTGACAGTAATCTATTGATTACTACACTTGCCTGGGTGAAAGGGTTAAACGCAGGTGCTGGCAGGAATCAGTACTGATCGTGCAAACACCGCGTTTTGGGAACCCTAAACTATGGGGGCGCTAGTATAGCTCTGATCAGATCAGATATTGATCTGTTCAAACACTATACTAGAAATGGAAGTGTATGTGCGTGCGTGCGTGTGTGTGTGGCAATCAAGGGGTTATTTCTAAACTATGCGCCGGGGATCTGGGGGGGTGGCAGGGACCCTAAACCTCCTTTGGGAAAGAAACTAGCTAGCTAGAGCAACCTCAAGTCACAATGACACTAATACAAAATACAGTAAAAACTGTATATTATGTGTGTATTAGTGCTAATGTGACAGAGGGTGTAGGGGTTAACGGGATGTGATCAGGGGGGATCAGGGGTTTAAATCTTTATTGGAAGGGGCTGGCGGGTATCCTACGGATAAAAGAAACGGTGGCAAGCGCTAAACCTGGTCACAAGTCACACTTATACGGGTATATAGAAAATGCTATATACTGTATACAGTGTGTTGTGGCAGGGGGTGTAGGGGTGATCAGGGGGGGGATCAGGGGATTAAATCTTTATTGGGCGGGTGGGGGGGACCCTAAACCTCCTTGGGACACAAACTTAGTCGCCTGCGCTAATTCTGATCACAATCACACTAATACAAAAATACAAAAACACAGTATATTACGTTTGTATTAGTGCTGATGTGACAGAGGGTGTAGGGGTTAACTAGCGGTGATCAGGGGGGGATCAGGTGGGATCAGGGGCTTAAATCTTTATTAGGGGGGGGGTGGCGGGTAATTCAAGTGGAAAAGGGGGGGTCGCAAGCGCTAGACCTGACCACAAATCACACTTATACGGGTATATAGCAAAATGCTATATACTGTATACGGTGTGTGTTATGGCAGGGGGTGTAGGGGTGATCAGGGGGGGTCAGGGGCTTAAATCTTTATTGGGCGGGTGGCGGGGACCCTAAACCTTCTTGGGACAGAAACTTAGTCGCCTGCGCTAATTCTGATCACAATGACACTAATACAAAAATACAAAAATACTGTATATTGCGTTTGTATTAGTGCTGATGTGACAGAGGGTGTAGGGGTTAACGGCGGTGATCAGGGGGGGGTCAGCGGCGATCAGTGGGTTAAATCTTTATTAGGGGGGGGTGGGGGGTAATTTGAGTGGAAAAGGGGGGGTCGCAAGTGCTACACCTGTTCACAAATCACACTTATACAGGTATATAGGTAACTGCTATATGCTGTATATAGTGTGTGTTGTGTCAGGTGCTGTAGGGGTTAATTGGGGGGGCGATCGGGGGTGAAATGTGCCTATCTAACTGTGTGTGGGTGTGCTTGGTGCAATACTCACAGTAAGATGTGCTCTCCTCTCACGCTGGATCCAAAAAGACCGTTGGGAGGGGAGGGCACATCTCCTCTAAGCCTGTGTTTACATTTCACAGGCTTAGAGTGACATTTGATTGGGTAGGACCGATCAACAGGTCCAGACCAAAAATGATTGGCCTGGACCTGATGACTGATCGGTTCTGAACCCAATCGAGTCATTGGCGGCGGCGGCGGGGCGCGGGAGCGCGCACAGGGCCGGCAAAAAGTGCTGACGTAGGCCTACGTCAGTTTGCCTGGCCGGGGCTGAGCGCCGACGTAGATCGTCGTGCGCCGGTCGGGAAGTGGTTAAAAGAAAAAAGCAATGTCTCTGACCAAGGGTTAAAATCCCTGCAAGGTTATCTTTTGCTCTGTGTGTTAGGGAAATTAGGGAAATATCCTTTCACTTACTGTCTCAGAGATGCATCCTCATTTCCAATCCCAGTGTCACACTTTAACCCCTTTAACTGACACATTAAACCCCCTTCCTAAAAAAACAAAAACAAAAATCTGCACTGTGACAAAATGTGTAACTGATATAGGCTGCCAACACTAAAAAGCAGTCAATTGGTGCTTCAATAAACAAACAAAAAAGAGAAGTGCAGCACCTTAAAACAAATCACATGTGTATAGAATTAAAGTCAGAAATAAAACAATAAAATAAAAAGTCCAATCAATATGTGAAAACTGTGGACACCAGAAGTGATACTGTATATAGATCTTCTCAAGAGTGCTTCAGTGATCTCCAATCACCCATGTACAGAATGCAAACTCACCAAAATGAGTGACTGCCACTACAGCAGTAAGATCGCCTTGGTCAGCATGTTGCTTAAACACAGATCTTTGGAGTATAGGAATTCTCAGGGTGTCCCCTCAAAAGCTTCCAACACTGAATAAATAAAGCTCACCAGAAAGCCAGGAGAAGATTCCAATAGTGTAGGATTTAATATAAAAGAGTAAAATGAACAGTGTATACAGGACAGTCAATTGTAGCACTCACATGTAAAAGCCGCGGTTGGCCCGGAATTTAGCAGCGGCATGACACCAGCATCAAAATCTCCGCCTGGCGCGTTTTGTCCATTAGGCCGTTCTCAAACCCCCTTCCTGCCTAGATTTCAGCACTGTCACAATTTGAATGTTGATTGCTCAGTCATACAACCCACATAAATTTAACATATTTTTTGAGACAGATAGAGCTTTCTTTTTATGGTATGTAACCCCTTTATGCCAACGGAATGCAAATATGCGACCTCGGATCAGGGGGTTGTACCGGGGTGAAGCCTGCAGCTAGAGTCATCACCTTGGTACCGTTGTTTAGAGCCGGTGGTTGGCTTTCTTGTAATGACAACTGATGCCATTGTTATTACAAGGGGCGGAAGGGGACGTCCCCCCCCCCCAACGTCTTCCGCGGCTCGCCTGGGTCTGGCCGAAGACCTGAACAAAGCCACATTCTGCTCTGATTGGATCTCCGATGTAAAAAGCAATGTCATGAAATCACTTCCAGGTACTGGAGCCTTGGCATTTTGAATGCTTTTAAGTGCAGAGGAGGGGTTTGGGATCTTTTAGACCCCAGATCTCTCCATAAAGAAAAATTATTTTCACTTTTTTACACAAAGTTGTCAATTAATATGATATTTCTAAGGGCACATGCACATTGCACCTTGTAAACTGCAGTTTTTCTGGCATTTAGCATTTTTTTCCTGAAGCCCCTGAACCCTCCTCTATGTTAGTCTATGTATCTATGCACACATAGGCTTTTAGAGGAGTTTACAGGCAGGATCTTTTAGAGGCAGTCTCCTGAATTAATCAAAACTGCATTTATGAGATGAACTTTTGGGCATAAAAAAATTTCAAACGTGCCTTTAGAAGTGTTTTTGAAGTTTACTGAATGGTTGTTGATGATGACAATCCAGGACATTCTGCATGCATGAAGTTCCCTGTGACCCTGACCCACCCACCCTGGGGTCCACACGGCTGCAGAGAGACCATATGGCTGAAGAGAGAGACAGACACCATGGCTAGGAATGTGAGCCAGTCTCAGCTGATTGCACCCATCCAAATGCATCCCCAAATTTGGGACAAGTTCCATTCCAAAAATGAAGACCATATATTAAAGTGAAATATATGGGTCAAAGTTGGTCACAGCCTGACAAAGGGTTTTGAGGCTCTTACACACAGACAAAAGAAGGAGAGATGCAAGTGCATATGTCCTCATGATTTTGTTAATGTAAATTTTTGGATGTATGTAAATACAACCATGTTGGACTATCAAAGTAATGTGCTAGCTAGTGCATCAATAATTCAAAAAGTGCAAATCAACAGATACAGTGCTTAGATAACTAAGATTAACATCAACATGTGCAAATAAACTAATTCATAAGCATTCAAGGAAAATTGTATTGTACAGTGGGGATCGAAAGTTTGGGCACCCCAGGTAAAAATTTGTATTAATGTGCATAAAGAAGCCAAGGAAAAATGGAAAAATCTCCAAAAGGCATCAAATTACAGATTAGACATGCTTATGATATGTCAACAAAAGTTAGATTTTATTTCCATCATTTACACTTTAAAAATTACAGAAAACAAAAAAATGGTGTCTGCAAAAGTTTGGGCACCCTGCAGAATTTATAGCATGCACTGCCCCCTTTGCAAGGCTGAGACCTGCCAGTGTCATGGATTGTTCTCAATCATTGTCTGGGAAGACCAGGTGATGTCAATCTCAAAGGTTTTAAATGCCCAGACTCATCTGACCTTGCCCCAACAATCAGCACCATGGGATCTTCTAAGCAGTTGTCTAGAAAACTGAAACTGAAAATACTTGACGCTCACAAAGCTGGAGAAAGCTATAAGAAGATAGCAAAGCGTTTTCAGATGTCAATATCCTCTGTTCGGAATGTAATTAAGAAATGGCAGTCATCAGGAACAGTGGAAGTTAAAGCAAGATCTGGAAGACCAAGAAAAATATCGGACAGAACAACTCGCAGGATTGTGAGAAAAACAATTCAAAACCCACGTTTGACTGAACGATCCCTCCAGAAAGATCCAGCAGACACTGGAGTTGTGGTACACTATTCCACTATAAAGAGATACTTGTACAAATATGGTCTTCATGGAAAAGTCATCAGAAGAAAACCCTCTTCTACGTCCTCACCACAAAAATCAGCGTTTGAACTTTGCAAATGAACATATACACAAGCCTGATGCATTTTGGAAACAAGTTCTGTGGACCGATGAGGTTAAAATTGAACTTTTTGGCCTGGAATGAGCAAAGGTACGTTAGGAGAAGAAGGGGCACAGAATTTAATGAAAATAACTTCTGTCCAATTGTTAAGCATGAGGGTGGATCAATCATGCTTTGGGGTTGTATTGCAGCCAGTGGCACAGGGAACATCTCACGAGTAGAAGGAAAAATGGATTCAATAAAATTTCAGCAAATTTTGTATGGTAACTTTATGCCATCTGTGAAAAAGCTGAAGTTAAAGAGAGGATGGCTTCTACTAATGGATAATGATCCTAAACACACCTCAAAATCCACGGGGGATTACATCAAGAGGCGTAAATTGAAGGTTTTGCCATTGCCTTCACAATCTTCTTACATCAACATAATTTAAAATCTATGGATAGACCTTAAAAGAGCAGTGCGTGACAGACAGCCCAGAAATCTCAAAGAACTGGAAGACTTTTGTAAGGAAGAATGGGCAAAGATACCTCAAACAAGAATTGAAAGACTCTTGGCTGGCTACAAAAAGCGTTTACAAGCTGTGATACTTGCCAAAGGGGGCAGGACAAGATATTAACTCTGCAGGGTGCCCAAACTTTTGCAGACACCATTTTTTTGTTTTCTGTTATTTTGAAAGTGTAAATGATGGAAATAAAATCTAACTTTTGTTGACATATTATAAGAATGTCTAATCTGTAATTTGATGCCTTTTGGAATTTTTTCCATCTTTCCTTGGCTTCTTTATGCACATTAATACAAATTTTTACCTGGGGTGCCCAAACTTTCGATCCCCACTGTAAGTGGTTATTATGCAATAAATGTGACATTTTTTTATACTACACAATGGGAGTGTATCTTTTATACTGAGGGGACATGGAGGAAAGGAAGTCCAGACAAAGCCACCTCAGTGAGGAGAGAAGAGAGAAGAAGCAGACTGAACATCTGAGGATCCTGGAATTAAAGCAGAGTTCCAGTTGTTTTTAAGTCTTAATAAAAGTCAGCAGCTACAAAAAGTGTAGCTGCTGACTTTTAATAAACACACACTCACCTGTCCCAAGATCCAGCGATGCGGCCACCCAAAGCCTTGCTCCTCTCTCTCGCCTCTCTCTGGCGCCGGTATCACAAGTGTGGGCACCAGGCTGTGACAGCTTGCAGCTTCACAGTCGGGTGCGCAAGTCGCGCTGCGTCTCCTCAGTGGCCAGACAATCTTCTGGGACCATGTGTCCCAGAAGATTGCAGGGAGGCGAGGGGGAGAGGCAAAGTTGAAGCGGGTACCTGTCAAAACTAGGTACCCGCTCCCCCTCCACAAAAATTACATGCCAAATGTGTCATGTAAGGGGGTGAGGAGTGCTGAAAGCGGAAGTTCCACTTTTGGGTGGAACTCTGCTTTAACCCCAGCAGGGGAAGGTGATTTTAGACCTGGAAACAGGTCTAAGCTGTAGGTGAGCGCAGTAGAGAAAGTTGTTGGGAGTTACCGCACAAACCTGAAATCCACAATGGTGAATGGTGAAAACTGCAGAATATGAGAAGCACATTTAAAAGGAAAAATATTTGAAAGAAGAAAAGCACTAATAATTTAACTATTGTCATCTGGGACTGTCACATTTATTTAATTTTATTGTACATGAGAATTTGTCATTGAATAATAAAAGTAATTTTGTGGTTTGAAAGTAAGGTTTTAGTTTAAGAAAATCATTAATTGGATTGCCCATGGATAGGTGCAGCACAACATTTTTTATTTTAATATTTAATAGATGTTATATTTTATGGGTACTCTTAATAGTCCTTTTAGGTTTATGTGGATTACTCATTTGTCTTTGGAGTTAAAATATTTGCCTGTTTTTCCTGAATACACAGTGGGGTCAACTTACTAAAGGAGTAGGGAATGTTCACTTAGCAAAGTGAATGTTTATTTAGTTTAGTAAATACATTGCAGCTTTATTAACTTTTAATACCTGATAATGTGCAGGGATTTAAACATTATTGGATGAATGTAGTGAGCAAATTACACTTTACACAATACTTTATTCACTAACCTGAACATTTACTTTCCTAAGTGAACATTTAGCACTTCCTTAGCGAATGAACTCCTGTGTACTAGGTATTGTGTATCAGGCCAAGGCTGATATACTTAAAAGTGATTTCTTAAAATGTATTAATGCATTAGTTTGAGGATGTTTATATGTAGCAAAGAAAAATCCAAAGTATGCAAAATAAAATATAACCATAAAGTCAACATTTAGTTAGGTTTATGTATATATTTAATAGTAATTCTAAATATCTGGGTACAGCTTGCACAAACAATCCTGAGTGTCTGTAATGAGGTTCCTATAAATTTTCTAGGTTACGAGAGCTGTGTCAGACACCTGGTTGACATGTATCAAGTAAAATTCACAATTAACAACCAGCACCATCAAAATTTCTGCCTTTAAAGAAGGAGAAATTTAAATGTTTTAAGCCTAAAGTTGGCCATACGTGATTAGATTTATTTTCATTTAAAATTTTGTAGAAAAATAGTTTGTCAGAACATTCTTTCTTGCCATCTTTAAAGAGGAAGTAAACCCTCCTCTGCAACTTGTACCTATAGGTAAGCCTATGATAAGGCTTACCTATAGGTACTGTAAATATCTCCTAAACATCCAACGTTTAGGAGATATTTACCTTACATGCAGCCAGTGACGCCACTGGCGCATGCGCTCTGAAGGAACGGCCGCTGGTGCCGTTCCTTCAGAGCCCCGTGCCGTGACCGTCGGCTCCCACGCACGTGCGCGGGAGTGACATCACCGCGGCTCCTGCCAATCAGATGGCTGGATGCCACGATCCCGGAAGACGGGCGACATGTCCAGTCATACAGGTAAGCAGGCGGCACGGCAAGGGGCTCGTTCTAAGGTAAGTATTTCATAATGAGATAGTATGCGGTGCATACTAGCTCATTATGGGTTTCTCTTTTTGGTTGCAAAAAAAAAAAAAGTTATGGGTTTACAACCTCTTTAAGTCAACTAATGTTGTTCAAAAAGCCTTTAATGGTGTGTCTAGACCAGGGTTTCTCAATCAGGGTTCCTCCAAAGGTTGCTAGGGGTTCCTTGAGCAAAGAGCAATTTCTACCGCTCAGATAAGTTCTCACTGACACCATTGATCTTTTTAGCTATCTGCAGGGGAGTAATTCTCCCCAATGATCTCAAGTGTAAGGAGCATTCTTCCCACTGACCATCACTCTAATGTATCATCATGAGTTGTAAATACAGTAATTCCTAGCAGGGGTTCCCTGAGACCTGAAAGTTATTTCAAGGGTTCCTCTGTGTTGAAAAGGTTGAGAAAGACTGGTCTAGACTATTTAAATTGAACTCCACATGTATTAAATAGGTTTTATTATCATATGTAAAAATGTTCCTCCAGCTCCTTTGAATTTTCACATCATTACAAGTCAAATCAAATGTCGTTTTCACCCCATTACCAATTAAAAAATTAAACAACTAATTTACATTTTTATGGGCTGAAAAGTGTCAGCCCTCCCAGTTGTCTTCTGATAAACTACTAGGCCACTTCCACGTTCAGACTTCTCCAACATTAAAGTAGAACTATAGGCAACATTTTTTTATTTTCTGTTTTGGATAGAGCAAGGGAGCTATGTCTAGTGACGAAGATTTCCCTTCACTTCCTGTTCCATAGCCAAACAGGAAGCAAAAGAAAATCCATACAAATTAAAGGAATTCCTTGGGGAGCCCCAGGTCACCAGAACTAGTGTCCCCATTGGAAAATGTCCTGGTTTCCACAACAACCCAGAATTTTTCACAATCCAATTGTCATAGGGGCAGAAAGTGAGGTGAAATCTTCTAAACAGGGGCACAGACAGCAAATCAAATGTTACTGGGGTACCCTTCCCTATGCTATCCAAAAAACTTAAAAAAAATATTTTTTGGCTGGAGCTACACTTAAAAAAATGTACCTGTGAGTAGCGTGGGAGAAAATAAAGAGTCTCAGAGAAACAAACTTTTTAAGAGGTTTGTGTTATTAGCACATGTTAGTTTTAAAGAGCCTGCTTTTGTTTTTGCTTTAAATCTCCCACTTCAGTTTTAAAGCTTTTAGCAGCTTTTAGTAAGTCCCATTACTTTCTGTCCCTTAAAAAGTGGGAGGTACATATACAAACTGTTGTAATTCCTACCCTCAAATTAAAGCTGAAAGTCTGCAGTTAAAGCACATTTTGTTTGTTTCATTTCAAATCCATTGTGGTGGTGTATAGAGCCAAAAAGATTAGAATTGTGTCAATGTCCCAATATTTATGGACCTGACTGTAGATGTGATCTCTTCTGCATTTTCATTTTCACAAATAAATATGGTATCCACCTGCTTGGGGCAACTAATACAAGTCACTGCTGATTTGTTTTTGGCTGTTTGCTTCAACACTGGCTCTGGGCAAACCAGACTGTCAGATGTTGCAGGTCAAAGCTAGACTTACTAAAAGCTGCTAAAAGCTTTAAAACGGAAGTGGGAGATTTAAAGCAAAAACAAAAGCAGGCTCTTTAAAACTAACATGTGCTAATAACACAAACCTCTTAAAAAGTTTGTTTCTCTGAGACTCTTGGACCTGACTGTAAATGTACAGGGTTTGTTCCAGTAATTCAATGGTGAAATTGACAGCCCAACACATCACACCGCTGCTTTATCCCATTTGGTTGACCCTGGCTAATGTTCAGTATGTGAAAGTTCCATCTGTCTCATGGTGATTGGTGGGATGGACATTGGCATCTCTGTCTTCCGCTAGTACAAGGGCAACATTTAACAAAAATGGGTTTCGATACATAATATGATGCCTAAATTAAAGATCTCATCACCCACTACTATTGTAACCAATATGTTATTATCTGCATCTTTACTACCTGAGGAAAAGGTGATGAGATTGTAACCACAGCTAAAGCTTCTAGAAAAACCCTGATCATTATTATTATTATACAGGATGTATAACAGTTTGCACAGTGCTTTATAACGTGAGGACAGACAGTACAGTTACAATAAAATGAAATACAGGAGGAATCAGAGGACCCTTCTCATTAGAGCCTACAATCTAAAAGGGAGGGTCAAGTGATTCAAAAGGCAATAACTGTAGGGGATGAGCTGATGCAAAAGAGAACAATTTGGTTGGTATTTTAAGACTAGGTTAGTGAGGTAGCTGGGGGCCACGTTGTGGATGGCTTTGTAAGTCTGTAACGCTCCTGCGTTTTATGTATAATGTGGATTTACAGCTGCAGAAATATTCCACTTCAGTAGTCATGTAGAGAAACGCTGAGACACCAATCCCAACTCCCAAGACTCATCATGTGTGGATAGTCTCAATTCAGCAAGTAAATACACACACTCAATAAGATGTTCCTAGAGTGACTTATATGTATAGTAATATAGTGATGATAGGCTGAAGAGACAGGTTGGGTAGAGATGGTAGATGACAGACACTTGAAAGGAATGTTCTTGAAAGTAAGATAGTAGCAGATGGGATGCAGATAGGTTTAGCAATCATGTATGGTAGCAGATGATAGAGTAGCAGGTAAACATACAGGATAGACCAACCCAGTGCAAGAGCAGATGGTATTAGGCTCAAGAGCTAGCAATCTTAGTTAATGCAGATGTAGTAATAGTCCTTAGTATGCAGAGCTAGATAGTGTAAGCTTTAGTATGAAGGTTATAGAGGTTTCCCCTGTGGGGTACTTATCACTAGTAGCAATGTAGTAGAGGAGAGGTTCGGCAAGAGCGGATGATCCGGTAACGGGATACAGGGATCAGCAGCGTGGTTCCGATAGCGAGGTATGCTTGCAAGCATGAGAGCTTCAAGGCAGATTATGCGGCGTTGAACGAACATGTGAGTGAGACCGCCAGAGGTTGAAATAGCCGCTCCAGCGGCGCTCAGTGATGACAGCATCGGTCTTAAAGGTGTATGCGCACCTTACCAAAAGAGAATGGTGGGGCACATACACTTAGGAAAAGTGGAATTAGGGTACCAAAGTTACCAGAACATTACAAATTCATTGTAAGTATTTTTAATTAAATTAGTTGTGCGATTGGCAGCCAATAGAGGGATTGGCAGAGAGGAGTAGCAGACGCTGAGCTGTTTGTAAGGTGGATGAGTCTGACAGCAACATTTATGATGGACTGAAGGGGGAATATCCGATGTAAAGATAAGCCAATGAGGAGGGAATTGTAGTAGTTTAGACAAGAGATAACCAGGGAGTTGATTAGGAGCTTTGTGGTGTCATTGGAAAGGAAGGGGCGTATTTTTGAGATGTTGCGGAAAGTGATTGGATTGCATTACACCTAGCACCCAGGCATGTGGGCATGGGTTGATTGTTGTACCATTTATGTTGACAGAGAAATCAGGGGAAGGGACATGTGGAGTAGGAAATATTATGAGCTTGGTTTTGGATAGGTTGAGTTTGAATAAGTGGTGTGACATCCAGACTGATATGTCGGTCAGTAGATTAGTGATACGTGAGGAGACTGAGGTTGTGAGCTGAGGGATAGAGAGACAGATTTGGGTGTCATCAGCGTAGAAATTATAGTGAAAGACATTTGAGGTAATCAGCTGACCCAGAGAGGAGGTGTAGATTGAGAATAGTCAATAGAAAGGTCCAAGAACAGACCCTTGGGGGACTCTGACCGAGAAAGCAAGAAGAGGAAGTAGAATTGTAAGTGACACTGAACGTGCAGTGGAATAGAAAGGATGAGAGTCAGTAAAGAGCACAGCCACGGAGACCAAAGGAGTAACATTTTTTGAGGAGGAAGGGGTGGTCAACCATATCAAAGGCAGTCTTAAGGTCCAGAAGTGGGAGTACAGAATAGTGTCCAGTGGTTTTTTTCTATTAGTAAATCATTTGTGAGTTTTAGGAGAGCAAGTTCTGTGGAGTGTTGAGAGCAAAATCCAGACTGAAGGGGATCATGAAGGCTATTCTTAAGGAGGTGGTCAATCAGTTGGTTGTGGACCAGGTGTTCAAGAAGTTTGGAGGAAATGCGAGCAAGAAGATTTGGCATAGGATGTTAAGATTGGTGGGGTCCAAGGAAGGCTTTTTAAGTATGGGGGTTAACAGTACATATTTTAGAGAGTTGGGGATGATGCCGGAAGGAAGGGAGAGATTGAAGATGTGAGTTAGACAGCGTAGGATAGAGCCAGAGGGTGACCGTAGCATTTGAGAGGGAATAGGGTCCAGAAGACAGGTGAATAGGCGAGCCTTATAATTTAGTTTAGTAGCAGGGTTGAATAAGGGAAGTGTTGAGTGTACCTGTGGACATGGGGTGTTAAGTGGGGGCATATCTGTAGAGTGGAGATTTCATCACAAATTGTGTCAATCTTATTTTTGAAGTGATTGGTGTTCTCCTGGGCAATAAGTGAGTTAGTGGGTGGAGGCAGTGGAGGATGAAGCAGAGAGTTAAAGTTAGGGAAGAGTGGACGGGAACTGGATGAGAAGGTGTTAATGAGAGTGATAAAAATAGGTCTGCTTGGCAGTGTGGAGGCATGAATTGTATTTTTGGAGGGCAAATTTATATTGGTTGAAGTCTTTGTGAGACTTAGTCTTACGCCACAGATGTTTAAGAGCACAGCTACGTTTTTTGAGAATTCTGGTGTCATCTGTTTTCCAGGGTTGTAGGGGTCGGGCCGGATTCTGTGTGTAGTGAGGGGGGTGGAGATTGTCCAGGGTGGAGGACAGGGATCTACTGTAGACAGAAGTGGCTAGTTTGGGGCAGGACTGAGGTGAGATTTTGTTAGTAAAATAAAGAAGGGAAGGGTTGAAGTGACCCATTATGTCACAGGCTGCCTGATCAGGTTTGTCCTTAGATCTTTTGGTGGGATAGTCCATCTCAATATATTAGAGAGTTGAAAAGACAAGTGGTCATTAAACCTCCTAAAAGGGGCTTTTACTTACGGTGTAATCAGTGTAAATCCAGTATTACATTGGAGAGCCATTTTCCAGCAGTAGCAATAAGCTCACTTAGTTTAGGAACTTGCTTGGAAGGATTTCATATTTTCAGACTTAACAATTTAATGTTTATTCAGAGTAATTACCCAAAATAATCTCTTGTATTCATAATGCATTTTAGTTTGCAAAAGCATAATGATATTCCGTTGTGCAAAAACACTGCATTATGTAAGGTATTGAAATAGTCACAGTGTACAAAGCTATCAGGCGAAAACACATTTCGTCTAATGAACGTCAAAATGAGTCACTAACAAGCTGTAATACAGAGTTGCCTGTGTCTGGCTGTGCTGGCAGTCCTCTGGAATTCCCTTGCTCTTGTCACCTGAACAATGCACTGCTAGGCACAGGGCCTCTTCATTCTAATGCATAAGATTATAGCCAATTTGTTTATTCAGCCTAATCAGCTCTTTGCTTAGAAAGTGTTGTATTGGGTTGGTAACTTAAAGGGAAAGTGTACACTGAAAACTATAACTAGAAAAAACACTTGTTCCTCTTGTTCTTCAAAGACGGTTTCAGTAAAAAGTACTTATTTTGGTGGGCAACTTGTACCACCTAGACGGCCTTACAACTACTTTAAAAGGCCACATGTAGTTACTGTAATTTTGGCTGAAATTAGAGGGGCAAAGATGTAATTATTCTCATCTTTGACAGACCATGTAATAATAATGCCATAGTAGCAACCAGTCTAAGCAGACATCTATTTGCCCCGCCATTGCAGTTTTTCCTCTGGAATTCTAAACCATACCTAGACCAGCTAGAAGATACATTCCCAGCAAATTGTTTTGGGAATGCCCAGAGTCCTTCACTCAGTTGGATTATGTTGTGATGCCACTTTAAGAAGAATAAGAATTATATTAAGAAAAAGTGTGTAGCGCCAAAAGTAAATGAACAACAATGAAATGTCAATACTGTGTTATGAATGTACAACACATTGAAATAAAGTCCAAAAAAGTGCCAAAGGGAAAAAAATAAATATATATAAGTCCAATCTTGAATAAAAAATCGACAATAAAAACCAATATAGTGAAAAATATAGATTTAAATGCACAGTCCCATGGTAGGATCAGCAATATACAATTATTGGTGAAAGCACAAAGTTTAGTGCACAGATGTGCACAAAAAATTGGTGGTGACTTGAGCAGTGAAGTGCACCAGAATCATCCACTACACCCCTGTGAAATGGACACTCACCGGAAAAGCTGGCTGCCGTTACAGCAGTAAACACGCACTCAGTGTCAATCTGCCATCTGTTTTGGGGAAGGCTGTTCAGGAACTTGCACCATCCAGATTTAGCTGTGGTAAATAAAGCTCCCTGGGAGCCAGATGAAGTCTCCATAGTGTAGTATTCATCAGGTGTGTATGTTAAAAGGCAAAATATAATGAATCACAAAACCATATGACAATGGGTGCCACTACCAACCTGGTATCAGACAGTGGCCTGACATCAGCATCCTCAACATCCTCCCTGATGGGTTTCATCCAATAGGACATTATCTAGGGGTTCTCTAGTGTCAGACATCAAACTAGTTTATAAGGCCTCTCAAAACTGCTCAAATCACAGTGTTTCCTTAGACAAATTGCACGCAAGAAGTGATCCGTCAACCATTTTGTCGTTGAGAGGAATTATACCCATGTTCAAAGGCACAGGAAATGCCAATAATACCATTTTGTTGAAGACCTGGAAATGAACAAAGTTAGGCCCCTTTCACACATGCTGTCCGTTTGTCCATTTTTCATCCATCCGTTGACGGATGAAAAACGGACATCAATGTATCTCTATGTAAAAACGGATGACAACGGATGATCATCAGTTAACATCCGTTTTCACCCATTTCCGTCAATGTCCTTTTTTTTGAACGGATGTATGCCCTATTTTTCATCCGTCAAAAAAACGGATCGGGTGAGAAACAGATGACAACGGATGAAAAACGGATGTCAACGGATGACAACGGATGAAAAACGGACGACAACGGATGAAAAACAGATAACAACGGATGAAAAACGGATGAAAAACGGATAACAACTGACGAAAAGCTGATGACAACTGACGAAAAATGGATGAAAAACGGATGAAAAACTGATGAAAAATGGATGAAAAACGGATGAAAAACTGATACATTTGACGTGACTGAACTGATGAACTGAATGGACTGTATGTGTGAAAGGGGCCTAAGGCCCCTTTCACACAGGCGGACCGTTCAGATCCGCCTGTCCGTTTTTTTGGCGGATCTGAACGGTCCCCCCATGCATTCCTATGGGGCATCGGATGGCAGCGGAGACATGTCCGCTGACATCCGACCCGATCCGATCCGTCAAATCTGGACGGATGGAAACCCTATTTTCCATCCGTCCAGCGGATCGGATCGGATGGGATCGGGTGAGAACGGACTGACGGTCCATTGACATCCGATTTCCCCCATAGAGATGCATGGGGAACTGTCAGCTGTGTCTCCGCACACAGCGCGGAGACACAGCTGTCCTCCTGCTGCTCAGCGGGGGATCGGCGGCTCGATCCCCCGCTGAGAAAAATGGACTCCGTCTAAACGGACGGAGTGTGGGAAAGAGCCCTTATTCAGTGGAAAAAACACCAAAAGATAAGAATGTTGGTGTCCCCTAATGCAGGAAAAAGTGCATATGCCATTTAAAAAATTCTCAGAGAACATCAAAAATAAATTGCAAACAGGCAAAAACAGATGTAAAAAAATATATCTAAAATCAGACATCACAGCCAATGAGCAGTAATGACCTGCCAAAGTAAAATATATTAATACATAAGAATGCATAAAAATTTATAAAAACATACATAAAGATGCAGGCAGCTCAAAGGTTCATTGCTATATGGTTTTACCTATAGTTGTCTGAAAACCTCCACTATGGTATCCTAACTATACCTACAACTATTCTTCACTTTCAAAATAGTGACTGCGTTGACACCTAAATATTACCACAAGTGCCAAGTATGCCAATATTGAGATGCAACATGCTGTGATGATGATGATGAGTCAGGCTTCATTCTTCCTTAGACTAAAAATATAAAAAAATAATAAAACTGTCCAGTACAAAATCAAGATAGATGCACATAGCTGAAGTAGGAAGATTACATGCATGGGTGTTCAGCCTGTGGTCCTCCAGCTGTTGCAGGAAACACATGTCCAATGAGGAATAGCAGGGCTGACAGTTACAAGCATGACTCCCAAAAGCATGATTGGACTTGACTCCCAAAGGCAGAGGCATGATGGAACTTGTAGTTCCGCAACAGCTGGAGGGCTCCAGGTTAGACAACTATGAATGGTACAGTAGTGTGACAGTCTTTTGGGGATAACTCTTTGTGATTCTTTTTTTTGGTTGCTATTTTTATATACAGTACTTGTTAGTTCCATACATAAGAAAGTAAGAAGGAAGGCTATTTCACTATTATTGTATAGTTAGTTAAGCTAGCAGAATAGTAAAAATCATTGTTTTATAAGCGCTTTCGCTTTTGAGAAGAGGTTGAATATTTTATTCATATTGCAAACATCTACTGCATAATTCAAAGGTAACTCCTTCAAATTGGAGTTTTTATATTTTGAGAAATTCACACTTCAGAAATTGACACGAGACTGCTAACACAATTATGACTTTTTCTGTATGAGTTGAGGGATTCTCTAGGCACAAACCTATGTTTTAGCTAGACACAAACCCACAGCCACGTAAAAACAACTGTGAAATGGGTAACTGCGAATTGCAAAGATTGAAACAAATGCTAAAGATCGTGAAGGCCATTTTGTTCCATGCTAACTCTTCATCCCATTTATCTTTCATTTTTTCCAGATTTTGGTAATGAGTATCATTTTTTATATGCACAGTATATGATGTTGGCATATGAAAAGCACGTAGTATGATTGGCATAGTTGTTAATGCCACAATTGTGCACACAATATAGAGTTATATTAGGCAAAGTCAACAAAGCTACCAATATCTTTTTAATATTGTGCTAGGCATGTGAAGGGAAATATCGCAAATATAACAAGAAAATGCAAGCTCCAGATAAGTAGGGTCCAGGTGGGAAATAAAAACTATATATGGATAGTTCCCTGATTTGGACTGATGCAAAACAACAGTGCTAGGTATAAGAGATGACTGGAGTGAGTTCAGCAAAATTATAAAAAAAAATTAGTTATTCCGACACTGTCTAAAAGGGTTGTTTTTTTTTTTTTTTTTTTTGGCAGAATGGGTACAGGATAAATCAAAGTATCGTCTGTAACCATCAGGAACTATTGGTAGCCTATTACACCCTTAAAAAGCACCTAACCCCTACTGAATCAGATACATGTTCCCAAAATGGTGAACTCTCACTGAAATCTCTAGATTTTTGCCAACATTTTGGGGAAGTGGAAACTTTTTTTATATTTATTTTTTGGGGAAGTTTAACATTTTTCTCAACCGTACTATCGAGTTGTTGTACCTTTTTCCAACCTTCTTCTTTTGTTTAGCAATTGCTCATGATCAAATACACTTTTTTTTTAAATTTCTACAAAAAATGGTCATGCAAAGTTTATTGGTACCTCTTGAATTTAATTTACTGATGTAGGGTATACAGAGTCTTATAGGTCTGCTGATAAATATTACAAGTGAAAAGAGTTCTATAATCCGTTAAGTATTGTAAATTTACAGAAATGTTATCTTGCAAAGTATAAGATATTTTTTATTGTAGCGAGTAGCATGATGGATATTTAGTTTGAGTTTATTGAGTCCCACAGGGAATAAAGCCTCAGGTGTGACATACACCTGCATCTACTCTAATCACGTTCTCTCTTTTCCTCTTTTGGGTTTATTGTTTTTTTATTTCCTTCCTGGTATGTTTTGGCATCATGCTCTCTGTCTCACTCTGATATATGTTTTTAAAGTAGGTTTATTTGTGGATTATGAATGCCTACCTATTGTAAATTTATGTTTTTGTTTTTTGTTTCTCCTCCTCCTGGTTCTCTCCTAGAAGATGTACGATTGGATTGAAGGGGTTATATTTTGTTCCTGCCCCTTTTTGGAAACTTAGAGGGAGGTTATTTAATGATCTGTTGCCATTGTATTTGTTTGCCATGACTACAGCCTGTAAGTGCTGAAACACGTCGGCAGTTTTTTTGTGTTTTGGATCCTTATGTGTTTTGTGTTTTTATGAGCATCCTACACCAGTCTGTCGACCTCACTTATATTGGATATTTTCATCTATTGCTAGTAACACAACACTTAATGTACCCATATGGTTAACATAAGTGTCTTTTGAGTAAATACCCTTTTTGAAGCCTGCCAATAGTCTGCTAGCTCTGCTAGCTTGGCATTGCATGGTATTGCTGAGCTTGTGATCTACTAGACCCCCATGCCTTTTCACATCCTGAATTTTCTCAAAGCTTCTCTATCTAGTGAGTAACTTGCGTTCATACAGTATTTAGCCCCCAAGTGCATATTACTTTACATTTTTCAACAATAAACCTCATTGGCCATGTAGTTGCCCACCCCTTTATTTTATTGGAAATCCACAAACTAGCAAATCACACTTGAAGTCCCAGCTTTCAATGTCCAATGTCAGTAACATCAAAAAATTCAACATGATAAGGAAGATGATTAGGGACATCAAATGAGAGGCTCTTGCAGCTTCCAAAGCTCTGAGAAAGAAGGGACTCCTTCAAAACATGTTACCGCCCCCCTCTTTCCCCCAGCATGTAGAAGACACCACGTGGCATTAAGTGATGACATAGAACGCTGTTTGTTGGCGGTCTTTTTTACAGCTGTCAGAGCAGCTTCCTGTGATGTCCGCCATAGGATCTGGAGCTGCCGTTCCTGCACACAGCCTTGCTTTGTATCAAGCTTGATGAATCCTACTACCCATGCTGACGTTTAAGAATTCTAATTGTGAATGTGCTATTTTTTTTCTCTCCATAAATATATACTGTCATGCTAATGAGGTGCTCCTGTTTTATCATTTTATTGAGGTCTTCTTGTAAAGTTTCTCTATCCTGCTGTAAAGTTTTTGCCTTGCTTAGCTCTGCATCATCAGCAAATTCATGTCCTTACAGCTCTGACAGTAAAGGACCCTTTCACAGTTTAAGGTTAAACTGCTTTTCAAACACCCTAATTGGGAAGCCATATGCCCTCCTTAGGAACCTGAGACTGAAAATTTTTCTCCCTGTGCTAGAATTACCATGGAGATATTTGTATATTATCTCCTCTTGAGCATCTCTTTTCCAGGGACAATAGGCTTAATGCTTGTAGTTGTTTTTTGGAACTGAGGTCCTGCATTCCCTTTATTAGCTTTGTTTCTGTTCTGTGGACACTCTCCACTTCCAGCATATCCTTCCTGAGGACTGGTGACCAGAACTAGATGGCATACTTGAGATGCGCTTGGGACATAATTTTTGTAAACTGGCCCTCCCACAGTTGTATGCGCAAGTACGCCCATGTGAACAAAGTTTTATTTTGCAGGATTTACAGCAAGTCAGCTTGGCTTTAATGTCAATACCAAGCCAGGGGCACAAATTGGCATAAGAATGTGAATATTGGCATAAGAATGTGAAAGCCAGGCCAGCTCTCACTTTTCTTCCCTAATGTGTAAGCAGAACAGGTTCCTCTCACCCCTCACTTCCCTGCTATGTGAGCAGAAAGGGCTACACTGTGAGGAAATATAAAATCCTTATTTTTCTCATCTCTAAGTAAAACACACACAACAACAAATTTGGTTTAAGATAAATGAATGAATGCGCAGCTCATTAAATAAATCAATAAGTGTTATATAGATCAGTTAGCATATCCTGATATTTTTAAAACATGCATAAATAAAGAAAAAAATTGCATGCATAAAATTATATACAAGAAAGAATTGTGATTATAGCAAAACACCATACAAGTGATCACAAAGTTTCGGTGTAATTGAATATGACTGCCTTTATAAAATAAAATGTCCACTTAAAAATCTCCACTATTGACACTTCTCAGAGTGGCAAAACAAAACGTGATATATATTCAGTGCAAATCCTTTACCACTATGTACTCACAAGAAGATCAATCTGCTCAGAAGAGCAATAATTAGCATTTGCACAACATTCCAGCCTCCAGGGATCTCCACCAATCACTCTTCAGAGTGTATAAATGTAACGCTCCTGCGTTTTACGTATGATATGGATTTTCAGCTGCAGAAATATTCCACTTCAGTAGTCATGTAGAGAAACGCTGAGACACCATTCCCAACTCTCAATGACTCATCATGTGTGGATGATCTCAATTCAGCAAGTAAATACACTCACTCAATAAGATGTTTCCTAGAGTGACTTATGTATATAGTAACACAGTGATGATAGGCTGAAGAGACATGTTGGGTAGAGATGGTAGATGACAGACACTTGAAAGGAAATGTTCTTGAAAGTAAGATAGTAGCAGATGGGATGCAGATAGGTTTAGCAATCATGTATGGTAGTAGATGACAGAGTAGCAGGTGGACATACAAGAGAGATCAACCCAGTGCAAGAACAGGTGGTAGTAGGCTCAAGAGCTAGCAATCTTAGATAATGCAGATGTAGTAATAGTCCTTAGTATGCAGAGCTAGATAGTGTAAGCTTTAGTATAAAGGTTATAGAGGTCTCCCCTGTGGGGTACTTATCACTAATAGCAATGTAGCAGAGGAGAGGTTCGGCAAGAGCGGATGATCCGGTAGCGGGATACAGGGATCAGGGCAGCGTGGTTCCGACAGCGAAGTATGCTTGCAAGCATGTGAGCTTCAAGACAGGTTAGCATCAAGGCACAAAGCAGTTTGAACGAACACATGTGAGTGAGAGCCGGCGATCTAAATAGCCATCCAGTCCGGCGCTCAGTGATGACAGCATCAGTCTTAAAGGTGTATGCGCACCTTACCAAAAGAGAATGGTGGGGCGCATACACTTATGAAAGAGTAATTAGGGTACCCAAAGGTACCAGAACATTACAGTACCCCCCCCCCCTTAAGGCCGGCTCCTGAAGGCCTCTGGAGCTGGTTTGTCTGGGTACTTCGCATGAAAATTGCGGATTAATCTAGAGGCATGTATGTCAGAGGTGTTTAGCCAGGTGTCGTCTTGGGGCCCATAGTTCTTCCATCGAACCAAGTACTGAAGTCTTCCTCTGTGGATACGAGAATCCAGAATCTCTTTTATCTCATATTCTTCTCCACCTTCAACTTGTACAGGAGGAGGAGGTGGGATAGTAGGACTTATTCCTTGGTCAGGAACATGGGGCTTCAGTAGCGACACATGGAAAATGGGATGTATTTTGAGGTCTATTGGCAATGTAAGCTGTACTGCAGCTTTTCCAATAAGTTTCTTGATTGGGAAAGGTCCCAAGAACAGAGGTCCAATCTTTTTGCTAGGGATTTTCAGTCTTAAATTTTTTGTTGAGAGCCAAACGAGGTCCCCGATAGCGTACTGAGGAGAAGGTCTTCTGCGAAGATCATAGTACTTCTTTTGTTGACTATGAGCGTGTGCAATGGTAGTATTAAGCAAACCCAGAGAGTCCTTTATTTGGGTAAGATAGTCTGAGGCTACTGGGTTATTTGAAGGAAGGATGCGTGGTGGAAGAATAGAGGGATGAAACCCATAGTTCAAGTAGAACGGACTCTGCTTGGTCGTACTGTGGGTTGCGTTGTTGTAGGCAAATTCTGCCAGAGGGAGAAGATCCACCCAATCATCCTGTTGGTAAGAAGTGTAACAACGTAAATATTGCTCGATGCATTGGTTAACTCTTTCAGTCTGTCCGTTGGTTTGCGGATGGTAAGGAGAAGTGAGCTTCCGGTCGATCCGTAGTATGTGACATAGTTCTTGCCAGAACTTGGAAATAAATTGTGATCCACGGTCAGACAGAAGAGTTTTTGGGATACCATGTAACTTAAAGACATGTTTCATCAGGAGTTCTGCCGTTTGTTTGGACGAAGGTAGTCTGCGAATAGCAATGAAATGTGCCATTTTTGTCAGATGGTCCACTGACACTAAGATGGTATTAAATCCTTTGGAAGGAGGCAATTCCACTATAAAGTCCAAGGACACAACTTCCCATGGAGTTTGGGGTATTGGTAGACTGCATAGTAGACCGGATGGTCTCGTGGTGTCAATTTTGGACCTGGCACAGACATTGCATGAAGAGACGAATTTTTGTATAGATGTTTTCATGTCAGGCCACCAGAATTGTCTGGTAATCAGATTAAGAGTCTTTGTCATACCCATATGTCCTGCCATAGGCACATCATGCGATAATTCCAAGATCTTGGTGCGTATGGTAGGTGGTATGTAAACTTTGTCGTTGTAGTAGAGGAAGCCTTCTGCATCAGTATTTAGTTGTGGTGGGGGTGAATCCAAACTTATACCATGCAAAACCTCTTCCTTCAAGGAACGGACAACTCCAATAATGCGTTTGTGAGGTATTATAGGAACGGAAGGGATTTCGAAGTAGTTTTCTTCAGTTAGTCGTGATAGTGCATCCGACTTTTTGTTCTTATCTGCAGGTGTGTAGGTCACTAAGAAGTTAAACCTTAGAAAGAATAGTGACCATCGTACCTGTCGGTGAGAGAGAGTTTTGTTAGTCTGAAGATATTGGAGATTTTTATGGTCCGTGTATATAAGTATTGGTAATTGGGTGCCTTAGAGTAGATGTCGCCAATTCTCCAGAGCCAATTTTATAGCAAGCAGTTCATTTTCACCCACGGGGTAATTTATCTCTGGACTGCTTAGGGATTTCGAAAAAAAGGCGACTGGATGAAGTGGTGAAGTGTGAGTTGGTCGTTGGGAGAGTATTGCCCCTACTGCCATGTTTGACGCATCTACTTCCAGAATGTATTGGAGGGATGGGTCTGGATGGCGTAATATGGGAGCAGAAGTAAACCTTGTCTTTAACAGGTGAAAAGCTTTATTTGCTTCATCTGACCATTTGAATGTTTTTTTAATGCTAGTGAGCTGTGTGAGGGGTCTCACAATGGCAGAGAAGTTTCTGATGAACTTCCTGTAGAAATTCGAAAATCCAAGGAATCGCTGTAGCGCCTTGCGTGTGGTTGGTGTAGGCCAATCCTAAATGCAGGATATCTTACTCATGTCCATCTCGATTCCTGTTTTGGATATGATGTAGCCTAGAAACAGTACCTCTTCTTTATGAAACAAGCATTTCTTCAGTTTCACATAAAGGTTGTATGCAAGCAATCTCGATAATACTAGTCTTATATGTCTTATGTGTTCAGACAGGGATCGTGAATATATAAGTATATCGTCCAGATATACCACAACACAGACATCTAGTAAGTCTCTGAAAATATCGTTTATAAATCATTGAAAAACTGCAGGGGCGTTGCATAGCCCGAATGGCATTACAAGATATTCGAACAATCCGTATCTGGTTCTGAATGCAGTCTTCCACTCGTGTCCAGCACGGATTCGAATGAGATTGTATGCTCCTTTCAGATCCAATTTTGAAAAATAGGTAGCTCCACGCACCTGCTCAATGAGCTCAGGGATAAGCGGTAGAGGATAGCGATCTTTTATTGTAATAGCATTCAATTGCCTATAGTTGATGATAGGCCTGAGACTTGAGTCCTTATTGCGGACAAAAAAGAGTCCTGCTGCTGTGGAAGAAGTGGAAGGTCTAATAAAACCTTTCTTCAAATTCTCATCCAAATAGTCTTTGAGATGGGAAAGTTCATCCTGTGAAAGAGGATAAACATGACCGAACGGCAATTTGCTATTTGGGAGTAGATCAATGCTACAATCATAGTCTCGATGGGGAGGTAGTGCTTGAGCATTTTTCTCAAGAAAAACCTCAGAGAGATCCTGATAACATAGTGGTGCAATCTCATCTGTCACCACAGACAGGATCTTCCCGAAAGACGGGAGGTTACACGTACCCTCGCAATAGCAAGAGAGGAAGGCCAGGGTCCGTTCCTTCCAATCTATGGTTGGTTGATGTGTGTGCAACCAGGGAAGTCCCAACACAATGGGAAAGTGGGGTGAAGGTATTAGATCGAAGGTAGTGGTCTCCATATGAGACCCGTTAGTAGTGACTAGGAGTGCCTGTGTCTGATCAGTGATCGGACCAGAGGATAAAGGAACACCGTTAATAAGACTTACTGAGACAGGTTTAAGTTTAGAAATAATAGGAACTTTATTTAAAGCAGCAAAACGTATGTCAATATAATTTCCACAAGATCCTGTGTCAATCATGGCCTTAGTAGTAATCCTGTTGTGGTCCCACTGTAATGTTAAGCAAACAGAAAGGTAAGGGTTAGTGATTGAAGTTGTCAATCCCCCTAGGAGGACATGTGAACACTCACCCTTCTTTTTGTAGACTAGGGGACAGACGTTTATCTTGTGATCCAGGGATGCACAGTACAAGCAGAGATTACCAGATCGTCTTTTGGCTCTTTCCATAGTTGATAGAGGTGGGCGTATGGTTCCTACCTCCATAGGAACGGGGTCAACGGCCAAAATCCGAGAAGAACTGGATAATGGCATTCCCATTTTCTCAGCCTTTCTTTCTCGTAGTCTTCTATCTATGGTGATACTGAGTTGTATCAATGCATCCAGGGTTTTTGGCAGATCCGCTCGGGCGAGCTCGTCTTTTACGGCCTCTGATAGGCCAAGCCTAAATTGGGTTTTCAGAGATGCATCATTCCATTCTGAATCAAGGGTCCATCTCTTGAATTCTGCGACAAAGTCTTCTACAGGTCTCCTACCTTGTTTCAAGGATCTTAATTGAAGATCGGCAGTACTCTACCTATTGGGATCATCATATAGGCTAGTGAGTTCTGCTAGGAACAAGGCATAGGAGTTGAGAAGCTGGTCGTTTTTCTCAAAAAGAGAGTCTGCCCAGGCTAGAGGATCGCCTGTTAGGTAAGAAATAATAGTACAAACCTTAATGTGATCAGTAAGGTAGGTACGGGGTTTTAGCAAGAAAAGTAACTCACATGCGTTTTTAAATTCGCAAAATTTTTTGCGATCGCCTGTAAATACCAAAGGAGGATTTATTTTGGGTTCAGGGGACTGAGCAGAGGTAAGTTGTGTCAGTCTAATTACCTGCTGCGACAGAGCCTGATTGTCTTCTTTTAATTCAGCAAGTGCGTGTATTAACGCAGTTACTTGCTGTTTTAATTGTGTCATCTGAGTGGTTATTTCTGCTGAATCCATTTGAGGCTCGTTCAATCTGTAACGCTCCTGCGTTTTACGTATGATGTGGATTTTCAGCTGCAGAAATATTCCACTTCAGTAGTCATGTAGAGAAACGCTGAGACACCATTCCCAACTCTCAATGACTCATCATGTGTGGATGATCTCAATTCAGCAAGTAAATACACACACTCAATAAGATGTTTCCTAGAGTGACTTATGTATATAGTAACACAGTGATGATAGGCTGAAGAGACAGGTTGGGTAGAGATGGTAGATGACAGACACTTCAAAGGAAATGTTCTTGAAAGTAAGATAGAAGCAGATGGGATGCAGATAGGTTTAGCAATCATGTATGGTAGTAGATGACAGAGTAGCAGGTGGACATACAAGAGAGATCAACCCAGTGCAAGAACAGGTGGTAGTAGGCTCAAGAGCTAGCAATCTTAGATAATGCAGATGTAGTAATAGTCCTTAGTATGCAGAGCTAGATAGTGTAAGCTTTAGTATAAAGGTTATAGAGGTCTCCCCTGTGGGGGACTTATCACTAATAGCAATGTAGCAGAGGAGAGGTTCGGCAAGAGCGGATGATCCGGTAGCGGGATACAGGGATCAGCGCAGCGTGGTTCCGACAGCGAAGTATGCTTGCAAGCATGTGAGCTTCAAGACAGGTTAGCATCAAGGCACAAAGCAGTTTGAACGAACACATGTGAGTGAGAGCCGGCGATCTAAATAGCCATCCAGTCCGGCGCTCAGTGATGACAGCATCAGTCTTAAAGGTGTATGCGCACCTTACCAAAAGAGAATGGTGGGGCGCATACACTTATGAAAGAGTAATTAGGGTACCCAAAGGTACCAGAACATTACAATAAAACACAGCCAGAAGGAGTCTTAATTGAAAGATTCTTACAGAAGAACGTCAGTAAAACCAGCAATTTATATACATGTGTCAATTAGTCCATTCAATACATTTTTAAAGATGTCTTTTTTCTCAACACGTTTCATATATCCAGCTTCACCAGGAGGACAAGGAGAAGGAAATTCAAACTTCAGTTCTGGGTAATCATGTACTCCTTACTTTCATTGTACAGCAAGTTTCTTCCCATGCAGGGAATAGGCCCAGCTCAACTCCTTAAAGTGTTACTAAACCCTGTACCCTGCATTCACTATATCTGGTCTCCCACAGTACACAGAACATAGAAATGCAATTATTTTAGTAAATATAAACTGCTAAATACCTTTTTTCATAAGCAGTATAAAGCAGTCTTGTGACTTCTATGAAAGTCAGGTTAAAGCTTGTAGGAAGAGTTTTCATTCTGCACTGACTGTCCTATCAGGATGCAGGAGTCCTGACTCTTTATCTGGACAGTGCTAATTGGCCCTGTGCTGATCACATGCACCCTGCCAAGAAAAAAAAACTCTCCAGCAATACACACCAAACTGAGCATATGCAGCCTATTTTGTAGGCTCGATATTATCAGCAAATATATTGGGGACAGTGGAAGAAGGAGAGGATCAGAGAAGAAAGGATAAAACAACCTTTTTACACAATGCTGAAAATAACCCCTTAGGTTCCACAGTAAGTATAACAAGCATGCTTTACTGCATATACAGACTGAGTTTACTGTTGTGGGTTTAGTAACACTTTAATGATAACCTATGTGTCCCATCAGTCCTGTGGTCTGACTGTTAGCCATTAATTATTTATTTATATGGATTATTGGCTTGGTCATTGGATCAACCGGCACCCCGAACGGGTACCTCCGTTGACTGATGCTCATAGTGCTTCCTGAGGGCTCCAAGCACTCCACCAGACACCATAACCACGTCAGACCCCCAAACCACCACAGATTGGTTGGGGTCTCACCGTCTCCTACCCACCCTGGACCTACGACAAGGCTCCAGGTTCCCGTGGGTGACCCTCTCTTTCTCCAGGGAGTGAAGCAGGAACAGGAACAAGCTCTTACACAAGCTCTTACAAGAGCTTAGTGATTATCCAAGGGAGTATGAAAAGCATAGCAATCCCTTGTAGCAGGTTCCCCCAATGAGAGACAGGACTCTAGATTGAGGGTGAACTACAACTCAAAACTTTAATGGTACAGCTGCTCTTTTATACAGTTTTCCCCTGCAAGGTTACCGCCCAGGTGGACCTTGTTGGGGACAGGACATGACATTCACAATACAATAGAACCAGGGTTTTACACTCAGTCATAAACATACATTGTACACAATCTCTCCCCTCTGGCTGATTACAGTATCATATGCAGATGAAAGTGTATACAGGAACTAATTATCTAACCATCTTGACAGAACAAGGTCATTAACATTTAACAATGGGACAGACACAATCCACATTCCATTTCAATACACAAACAATAGGGAAGCATGTCAATGTCTGTGTCTGTCTCTCTCACACAGAATACACATTATCTAGGAGGCAGACTTCATGGCAATGGTCTATAACAGTCTAAGTCTCCCAGTGTAAAGTGGGAATAAATCTTCATATTTCTATATGACGATATTGCTGACAAATATTACTGTCCCATCTAAAGCAATTCAATCCATTAAGAATCTGTTTTTTCACTTCCAGTGACGGTGAATATCATCACAGTCATCATCTAGTACTAGCAGCTCCATCCTCTAAGTGATCATTATTATTTGTTTTATCTGTATATTTGATGGAAGAGTTTTGGTTTAAAGTAGACCTTACATCAAATTGCAAGGTCCACTTATTTATTAGATTCCTCAACCCATGCTAAAATGCTGCATTAAAGAGGGGAAAAAAACTATACATTGGATAAAAAATTTAAAATGTACTTATCTTACTCCCCAGCTCTCACCCAGCGAGAGTGACATTCTATGTGAGAGAGGTTTTTCAGCGAGATCTTGAGAAAGCTGAGGATCACAAATCTTATAAAAAGATGCCAAAGCACTGTGTAGGAGTGTTTTCCCATGAGATTTATGATCCTCAGCTCTCCAGGATCTTGCCAGAAGCCTCTTGGCATCATCCTTGCCTAAATGTCTTAGGCATAAGCAGGAGTTTAAGCTGAGTATATTTTTAAAGGACAACTGTACCTTTAGTACAACTAAGCAGGAGTTTAAGCTGAGTATATTTTTAAAGGACAACTGTACCTTTAGTACAACTAAGCAGGAGTTTAAGCTGAGTATATTTTTAAAGGACAACTGTACCTTTAGTACAACTACCTTTTTTATCAGTTCACCCACCCCCCACCTGAGTGCAGCCCACCAGCTCAAATACTTACCCCCTCCTCGGTTCAGCAATTATTTGCTATGCATTCCTGCCCAAACAATGGAAGCCAGCAAAAACATCCTCTTTTTTGGAAATGACACGGCTCAATTTATTCTTATTCTATATTCCTATTGAAATTAATTGGTCTGTGGTGCACATGAACCTCCTTTTCTCTAGGACTAAGAGATGGGTACATTTTGCTGGAAAGGCTGTGCTCTGCTTGGCAGGGAAGGATAGCTTGGGGATGATTCTAACAGGACGGTGAGTATTTGGGAACGTAGGCTGCTCTCGTGGTGATGAGGGGAATTGGGTAGAATATTTAAACCAAAGGTGACTTTTTTCCTGCTATTTATTCAGCATTTTGCATAGAGGGGGTCTTAAAGCTTAATGGACCTTACATTTTTCTGCAAGGTCTGTTTTGAATACAAAGTTTTGTCAAGGGACAGAAGAAGGATAGTGAATGTAATAGTTTTTACTATAGTAAGAGTTGGGCTTTAAACTTAAAATAAAAAAAGGGTGGATGGCAGTTCCCTATGTTAAGAAGCATACACAAGGAAACATAATCTTTAAATTACTTATATATCTGGTGAAGCTCAAACAGCCATTGTTTTTCTTCACTTATTAAACAATGTTTCTTTTATTTGGCTTGCCCAGTAATTTCTAGATAAAACTGAAAGATTATAAATACTGTATTCACTGATAAAGTAGTTTTTTACTGTCCAAAAAAAGAATTCTGCTCATAACTTTAATCATCTTCATCATTTGGAACACGAAACGCTGATAAAAATTACATATAATGCTTGAAGGTTGGCAGGCTCAATCCCAAGATAAGAGTTTTATGGCAATGAAATTAAATGCCACATTCTTAAGTCAAAGTAAATTTCAACCTTTATAAATTAATAGTTACTTGTGTTTACAGAGGTATTTTATGTAATTAGATAACACGTTTCAAAATAATTGTTCTTGTTGGAGACGTGAAGAGCTATATATACAAATTACAAACTGGACACTGAATGCATGACTAATATTTACATAGGGTTTAATAGCTTAAACTGTACATTTTAAAGCTGAACATTTCTTGCAGCAGACTGGTGCAGGTGGGAGAGTAAAACAGACATAAAGCACATCTGACAGACTTTTTCTATTGTTGCAAATAGAGTCAGACTGGATTCCGAAAAATATACTGCCGACAAAGCTATAATAAACACAAAGCTATCCTTATGAATGTTATGGGGCCATTCGGGGTCGGGGTCCTATACTTAAAAAGACACATTTGCTCCAGGGTCTTTTTAATGCCTTATGGGTAGTGAAGAAAAGAGATTTCAGGTTTTTCTGCTGCCCAGGGATCTGTTAAAGATTTTTAGCCTAATTTCCTATACTTCTGACAATGTTTTCATCAGACACACATTATTAATCGATCACCTTTCTAATAGTGACAGTGATAAACTATACCCCTTGCACAGCTGCTTGTAGTGTCTACAATAGGTATATAACAGGATAATAATGCAGGAGCAGAAGACAAACCATTGTTACCCTATATAAGACAATGTCTAAATATGGACTCTCAGGGCAGGATCACCAAATTTTATTGTAAGCTTTTAGATTTAAAAAGATTGAAGACAACTTTTAAAAGTATTGTATATTAACATGGTAAAGTTTACTGTATATATTTTTAGTGACTTTTATAGAAAGATTCACGTTGAAAATAAGTTTTGCTTTCAAATAAGTTATTGATTTAAATTTAAAGAATAATAAACTGCAATATCATTTCTTTTCTTAGTGCCTAAATAGCAGCATACATGTGATAGTAGTCATCAGAGGTGTAGCTTGAAGCTTGTGGGCCCGGATAGAAAAAGAAAAGGGTGCGCACTGGCCTAGTGCATTATCCAACAGATTTATTAAAAGATATGAATAAAATAATAAAGATGTCTACACACAAACATAAGGTAAAAACAGGCTCCTCAGGCCACATTTGTGGCTATCTCTCATTGGTTGCTAGAATCACCGAACCTGGCAGTGTGGGGACCCCTCAGGCTGACGCAAATTTTAAGGAAAACTCCAAAGAACATAATAAAACAAATGTCACTGTAAAATTATAAACTTAGTCTACCATAAAAGTAGAAAGTGTTGGTCAGTAGAGCAGTGGATAGTGTCAGTCAGTAAAGCAGTGGTTGGTGTCATTAGGGCAATGGACGATATCAATAAAGCAGTGGACTTGTCAGTAGGGCAGCGGACGATGTCAGTCAGTAGAGCAGTGTACTTTGTCAATAGGTCAGAGAATGGGGTCGGTAGAGCATTGAATGGTGTTAGTAGGGCAGTGGACAGTGTCCAATTATTTTTTTTGTTTTTGTTTTTTTTATTTTATGTATTTGATATTTTTTACCATTTTATTTTATTTGTTTTTACAGTTCTATTTTTTATTATTTAAAAAAAAAGTTAAGCCCTGTTGGGGGGCTTTGGTGAAATATCAGGGGTCTAAACAGATCCCTGATGTCTATCCTTTGAGATAGAGAAAGGAGATTGAGAACACAGCCCTCAAACGTCATCTCTGCAGCCTCAGCTTCACAGAATGAATGAACAGGAATAACTCAGTACAGAGTTTTCCATTTATTAACAAACTGAAACATAGTAATCACAGTTTACTATGCTTCAGTCATGATTGAACACAGTAAGTGATTGGCTGGGGATCTTCAGGATCGGTACCATTCTAACGATCCACAGCAGCAGCTGGTGGGAAAGGAGAGGGGGAGATAGGCGAGTAAAAAGGGGGCCCAGGCAGCGTAGTAAAGAGTAACCTGGACAGGAGTGGCTGCAAGGCAGCATTTACAGGAACCAGTCCTCTCCATTTTCCTCCTATAGCTGAATGCAACAGGGAGGTCACATGGACCCCCTGGAGGATGGTCAGGGTCACAATTTGGACAAACACTGCCTGGCAGCCATCTTAGAAATTGTGAGAGGTGACCAGGCTGGTCAAGAGACAGGGGCAGGCAGAGGAGAAGAGAAAATGTTTTTCAAAAGCCGGGGGGGGGGGGTTTACAGACATGGCGTGCATGGGCTAATATTGTTTTTCTTGTCTCATGTCAGTATTGTAGCTGCCCTGCACTGTAAGCTAACCTGAATAACAAAGATCCACATGGTTCCTATAGTTAAAGCGTAACTCCACTTCTGTTGATAAAAAAACATTCCCCTCTGGGTGATCTATGTACATTACAAGGATTTTAACAAAAAAATGTTGCAGATTCCCAACTTTTGTTATCCTGAAGAAATCCCTGTGTATTTGTCTGTGTCCATGTGGTAAGTGAATCTAATGGGAGTGGTTTATTAACTATCAATTAGCTGCTGCACTTGGGGGATCTAATGAGGAAAGTGGCAGGATCTGCATGCCTTTAGACATAATTTCCTTTTAGGAATATCGCAGCAAAAATGACATTTTCGTTGCAGGGGGATGCCGGAAATCTGACTTGTATCTTATTGCAGACTTCTGGGAAAATCAATGAGCCAATAACACCAGCAGGAAACGATGTCTGGGGGAGGGGGCGAGGGGAGCATTCTGTACACATTCTGTGTACAGAACACCTACAGGTAGCCATATTGCATTGCATTTTACAGAAAATGACAGAGCCGACAATTGAAAAGGAAAGGTAATTTTCAATAACATTCAGTTACAATATGACTTGAGTCATTGTATATGCTATAATATTATTTCTTCATTTGCTATTTTTTTTCCCCACGAAAGTGAAGTTACTCTTTAAGGGTCATCAGACCAGGTAGGTTTTCTTGCTACTAAAAGTGGGAACTCAAGAGCTAATAGGGCTCTCTCAGCTAAAAGTCCAGCACACCTTGCTAATAGAAATTCACTGCAGGAGAAGCGCCAGAAATCAAGTCTATGGTATCTTCAAAGGCTGTAAAAACTCCACTGCTGTGTAAACTCCAGGTTTCTTTTATGAGAAAGCACTCATCAAAGCTCTTCTGCCCCTTATTCATGGCCTAAAAATAATTGTTATAGGCCCTGGGTGAAGCTGGCTTTAACAGGTAGAAAGTGTGCTAGAACTGCCTTATAGAGGTAACCAGAGTCATCGACACCAGGAGCAGGGAGCAGTTTCTGCCCTTTGCCAGCTGATGAACAAATCTCAGGCAAAATGCTCCTTGTAGCCTGGTCCCTCACACAAAGGGAATCTCGATATCATATCTGTTTCCAATTCAGAAGGAAGTGGGTTTAGGTCATATTGGGATCAGTATCCCTAATAAAGACAAGCATTTCAGTTCTACTTTGTTAAACCCTTATGATAGCCAAGTTATTATGGATAATCTAAGGTGCATTACCACATTGTTGCTACCGATTACATAGAGCCTCCCAACAGCAGGGAGTAGGAAAGTTTTCCCTGGCAAGGAAAACAGAAGGGAAAAGCTGATGTGCATATGCAAGAACCAGAGGAGCCAGAGAGCTCTAGATAAATAACTTGTTACAGAATTTCCTCAGATGAAGAAAGTAGACTGCAAGGCCTTTGGGGAAAATGTCTCTTTAAAATAGCTCAGGACAACAACATTAGAGATGCTGCTGAGGATAAAAACACCAGTCATTCCCAGCGGAAGAAGCCATGAGGGCAAATTCCAAAGTCTTTTCTTGCTTTAATTTTTAAGGAATGGCTTTCTTCATATCTCCACTCTTGATCTGTGCATATCTTCTCAAGGATATGTCACAGGTAAGCAACACTAGGGGTTGACTTCCTGGCGTTCAGCTCAAACTACAGACTAGACAATTTAAGCCCCGTACACACGCAACGATTATCGGCCGACCGATCGTCAGTCTTTTGTCCAGAGTTGTGTTTTGTTGGTTGGAATGTGCCTAGACTGCACACAAATTTTCTCGCCCAACAAAAATCTGCTTCTGAAGTGATGTCATGTGGTTGGTTTGCTTTCTTTGTGTTCTTTCATCTAAACATGCCCAGTCTTGCTCATAAGATTTTTCCCTGTCGAAATCAGTACTGACTGCACGAACATTGGCCGTGTTTTGACGGCCACCAAAAAATTTATAGTCTGCACACCAGATTTTTTCAGCCGAAAAGTCGGAGTCGGTTGTCGGAAGCATCATACTAACAAGCTGAAAATCGGCAGATCGGACGTTGGACGAAAATTCCCTGCCAATTTTCGATGCGTGTGTACGGGGCTTTAGTCTCAGGTGCAGTTATCCTCTGGTGGAACAGTGGATGCTTTGGCAACTCTTTGGGATAAGTAAATCCTCATCTATGTCTTTCTTTGTCTGTCTTGCAGGTTCACGATGAAGGGCATTTATTTATGCAAAACCTTTATCCCTAAAGGAAGGAAAAATGTTACTGTAACTGCTTGTAAAGTGTGAGCTGGAATGTGGCTTCACTTTGCTAGTGTATTTAAATCTGCTAGTATATCTAACTTTCCCATCCCCCCAGATAAACAATGCTGCTGTCCAAATGTGTCCCATGTGTTCCTGTGGAGGCACTTTAATACAGGAGGTGTGTTACTGGCAAGATCACAGGTAAAAATAGAGGGAAAAAAGTCAACCACATCTAATGATCGGTAATCTGCAATATTTTATATTTTCAGTTTTGGGTTTACTATGGCTTTAAGAATCATGGTTGCTAGTTTCTGATTCCCTTGGTAGGCTTTCCAGTAATGAGTAAAGGTTTATTACTCTCAAACCCACAACAGAAAAATCAGTCTGTATATGCGGTAAACCATGCTTATTATACTCACTTTGGAACCTAAGGGGTTAACTCTCTGCACTGTGTAAAAAGGCTATTTGATCCTGTCTTCTCTGATCCTCCCCCCTTCTTCCACAGTCTCCAAACCATCTCCTGATAGAACAGAGCCTTGGAGGCAAGCTGCACATGCTCAGTTTGGTGTAAATTGCTAGCAAGTTTTTTTTATTCTTGGGAGGGTACATGTGATAAGCAGAGGGCCAATCAGCACTGTCCAGACAGAGGGTCAGGGGTCCTGCGGCCTCATAGGACAATCAAGGTAGAATGAAAACTCCCCCTACAAGCTTTAATCAGTCTTCAATGAAATAAAAAAAAAAAAAAGCCGCTCCAGTCTCTAATTAATCCCCACACACACTAGTCGGGTGCTAGTCCAGCTCGCATGCTCTGTAACATAAAGCAATAATTCTGAACAGCTGCACTTCCAATAATCTTTTTTATTGAAGCTTCATATGACAAGTGGTTGACGGATGGAGCAGGGGACAAAGAGGTCCCACGCATTTACGTTTCACGCAAATGTTAGTGCTTAGTCATTACCTGGGTAATTACCCATTGTCATATGAAGCTTCAATAAAAAGATTGGAAGTGCAGCCGTACGGAATCATTTGCTTTAAGCTTTAAACCAGTGCTCTGCTGGACACTAGTAGAAGTCACAAGACTGCTCTAACTGCTGATGAGAAAAGGTATTTAGCAGTTTATATTTGCAAAAACTATTGCATTTTCATGTTCTCTGTACTGTGGGAGACCAGATATAGTGAATGCAGAGTCCTGGGTTTAGTAACACTTTAAGATTAATAATAGTGGAGAGGTCATGAGGAACTCTATCAACATTTTGCTTTCTGTAGGTACGCCTAACAATGAGTTTTGGGTTTGTGTTGAACATGAGTTTGACCCAAACTCAAGTTGTTCACAGTTCAGGAAAACTATGAAATAATGTAGCCATTCATTGACATAGTAATTAATTACCACTAATAAACTTCCTGGCCTTTGCATTGTAGTCAGGTGGCTTAGAAGAGACAATACTGGCTGTTTTCCATTGAGCAAGCCCCCATTCTATAGGAGACAGATTTCCCAGCAGCCTTTTTGAGTGTTTGTTGGAGACTTGAAGTAGATAGAGAGTGCTTCTATGGAGATGATAGTCTCTGCTTTTATACAGTGTTGAACAATACTATATACAGTCATGTGCACAGCACTGTATTGTGCTACATTACAGTGAATTGCAGTTTTATGGGCTACATACTATGTATCCACATAAAAATGTGCTGTATTTGTTACATTACTGTTAATAGCAGTGTGGTGGACTACAGAATATTGTGTAACCTCCATTATGTTCACAGTCCTTTCTATGACTACCTTTGTGTGTGTGTGTGTGTGTGCGTGTATGTGTGCGTGTATGAGCAACAACTTTGACTTCTGTTTAGCTGTTGTACCCCCCTCTCCCCTCATGGCCAAAGCACATGGAGGTTGTGGAGTAGCTAATCAAGCCTTCCTTAAATCCAGGAACAGAGCATCACATTTTCCCCAGAAGCTGCAATTGTGCTCACTTCTTTCTCCTCCTCTTCTTTCAGTTAATCCTCCCATTTCCTTGCAAACTTACATGAAGTAGTGGGCTGAAATATTTCAGCACAGCATCAGAGACTTGATTCAGGAGCATGTATAGGAATTCTTGTTATCAGATGTTCAGAGAGCATTAGGAGCATAAAGGGTAGGGAGCAGTAATTGCCATCGATGTTTCTGCAGGTGCAGCTTACTATCAAATGGTCTTAAAATATGAGAAGAGTGAGAAGAATCATGTGGCAGACAGTACCTGAGTGCCAGAGATTGTAGAGGTGGAAAGTGAGGGAGAGGCATAACAGCAGTGCTGCAGGGTATCATCCAACAACAGAGGCAGCTTGCAGAGGAGCAGAGGGAGCAGCTGTCCTATTCCACCAGAAGGAAGTGCCTCAGGGGTACAGGGCAATGCTATTCAGGCCGTTCTACACAGCTCAGCAGCCTGAGCCTTTTCTTACACATCTGCTACATATCTGCTACTTACAGCACCCAAGCAGTTTGCAGTGGGTTTGCAGTCTGCAGCGTATCAGCATGGTAAAGTTACCAGTTATTTGGATACCACATACATGAGGAGACACATGATTTTTGGCCACAAATCTCGGTGGGAGCAGCACATCGTAGACATCAAAGGCAAAAGTTCCATGTTCCTTCACCTCCTCATTCCTCAACTTTCCCCTCCTCTACAAGATTCTTCATATGCATCTGCATCTGGGCAAGGACGTTACATCTCTTTTATGGTCCACTAGGTACATTTGCTGGTGGCTGGGAAGGATGCAGGATGGGGCACACTCCAAGTATGCAGTCTAGTCCACTGCTATAGCAATCAAAGATTGTTGTTGCTGTTGTCTCTCAGAAATAATACATTATTTGTGTCGTATTACTTCCTTTTTGAAGACCTCATCAAGCTGCTTACATATTCTTCAGTGAATGTACAACACTTGAGGCTATTGTCTCTGAAGTAATACACTGTAATTTTTTTTTTTTTTTTAATAAAACCTGCCTGGGCTCTCCCTATCAAATTGCAGCCTAGTAAAAAGGCTAACATACTGTTTGAGTCTGTACAATTGTTCTTTCCGTTGTCTCTGAAATAATACACTTATTTTTTCCCTGCTAAAACCTGCCTTGTGTCTTCCTCTTTAATTTTGGCCCAGTAGGAAATGCAACTACTTCAGCTCCGGATGGTTTACCCCCTTTCATGACAAGGCCATTTTTTGCAATAAATCACTGCGTTATTTTAACTAACAATTGCACGGCAGTGCGATGCTGTACCCTAACAATATTTATGTCCCTTTTTCCCCACAAATAGAGCTTCCTTTTGGTGGTATTTTATCACCTCTGTGGTCTTTATTTTTTGTGCTATAAGCAAAAAAATATCAACAATTTTGAAAAAAAAAAAAAAAAACCAATATGTTTTACTTTCTGCTATAAAAAACATCCAATAAAAGAATGTAAAAAAAATCGAATTTCTTCATAAATGTAGCCCAATATGTATTCTGCTACATGTTTTTGCTAAAAAAATAAATAAAAAAAAAAAAAAGCGTATATTAATTGGTTTGTGCAAAAGTTATATCGTCTACAGACTATGGGATATTTTTATGGAAGTTTTATTTATTTATTTTATTACTAGTAATGTCGGTGATCAGCAACTTATAGCAGGATTGGGACATTTCAGAGGACAAACCAGACGCTATATGACACTTTTGACACTTTTTTGAGGACCAGTGACACTAATACAGTGATCAGTGCTAAAAAATATGCACTGTCACTGCACTAATGACATTGGCACGGAAGGGGTTAACATCAGGGGTGATCAAAGGGTTAAATATGTTCCTAGGGAGTGCTTTCCAACTACGTGGGGGATGCTTTAACTGTGGAAAGACAGAGATCAGTGTGCCTGCTTAGCAGAAACACAGGATCTCTGTCTTCCATGGTCACAGAACGGCGATCTGCCTTGTTTACATTGGCAGACCACTGTTCTGCCATTCTTGGAAATGTTTGGCAGGTCCCTCAAAACTAAAGATGCCTCAAAATTAGGTTTTCCACCAGACTGTAACCTACCAAAGTCGGGAAAGGCATTACATAAACTCCTCTTTAAGGTGTACTTAAGAGATTTCATCTTCTGCTCCATCTGTGGGGACATGATGAGTTCTGAGAGTTGCCCCTTGTAACAGTAGTCAAGGAGGGTTACCAACCAATAGGGATGATCGAACGGTTCGGGTCCACCATTGGTTCGGCCCGAACATTGGGTGTTCGAGGTTGGGCCGAATTTAGAACTTTTTGCCCAAAAAGTTCGGAATTCGGCAACCAGAACCGACCAAAATGCAATGCTTCAGGAAATGGGCTTTAAAAGCCCGTGATTGGACCAGAACCATTAGCAAAAGCCAATTGAGGGGGCAGGAGAATGCTAGGAATGTGATTGGAGTGACTAGGGGGTCCCTAGACCAATCATTAGTGAATACGCCCCCCAGTATATAAGATCGCCCCCGCCAAATTCCTAGCATTCTTGTACGGGACATGGAAGAGAGTGGAATGCTGTTCTGTTCTAATGTGTTACAAAGTGTCATTTAGCTATTTTTAGTGTGAGGAAAGGGATATCTAGTGTAGTTAGAGTGCTCCTTTACCCTTAAGTTAGCTTCAAAAATTTAGTTTCTGTAGGGAAAGTGTTAAGTGTAAAGGGACCGTAGTGTAGTGTAGGGTTAACTGACAGTGACTGCTATGGAAGGGTTACAAAACCCTTCCATAGCAGGGTGACCGCTATAGAGAAATGATCATTTCTCTGAGTTGCTTCGGGACAGGAATATGGCTTCTCACCAGCCAAGCATTTTTCATGCTGCAGGGCTGCCACTGCCAGTGCTTTTTTGAGGACATGTTTGATGTCAGACATGATATCTGAACATGTGTATAGGGGGTATATATACACATATATGTCTGTATATATACCCCTAGACATATATAGGTGTGATAGTAGCAGAAATATATGCTTGCGCTAATGAAATCATTTACAGTAATATATTTCTGCTACTATCACACCTATATATGGCTAGGTGTCTATATACATATAATTATGAGTGTATATATACCACTATACACAAGTTCAGATGTTTTGCCTGCCTCAAAAGAACCGTAAAAAATGCCAAAAAAAACGCTAGAGTCAAAAAAAAAAATGCCCAGGTGTGTTTTTGCTGGCATTTTTTGGGAGTTCTTTTGGGAGTTTTTTTCATAAAAAAATCTTTTTTTTTTTATGGTTCTGGACATGCTACAGAGCTGAAACTTCACATGTACACTTTTTAGACCCCCCAGATCTGAAATCCAAAGTAAAAATCAAAAAATTTCTCTTTTTTTTTAAATTTTTTCAATAATTGGCTTTTTTATCAAAAATGACAATTTTTAAGAACTTTTTTGTGTGATTTCGTATCTGGGGGGTCTAAAAGGTGTTTTAGCTCTGTAGCATGTCCAGAACCATAAAAAAAAAAAGGATTGATTGTATTAGAACACTTTCAGCTCAGGGGGTTAGCTTCTCTTCTCGGTTTTCACACCTTGCCGGTGTGAAAACCGAGAAGAGAAGCTAACCCCCTGAGCTGAAAGTGTTCTACTACAAACGATCTTTTTTTTTATGGTTCTGGACATGCTACAGAGCTGAAACTTCACATGTACACTTTTTAGACCCCCCCAGATACGAAATCCAAAGTAAAAATCAAAAAATCTCTTTTTTTTTTTTTAATTTTCAATAATTGGCTTTTTTTATCAAAAATGACAATTTTTAAGAACTTTTGTTGTGTGATTTTGTGTCTGGGGGGTCTAAAATGTGTACCTGTGAAGTTTCAGCTCTGTAGCATGTCCAGAACCAGACAAAAAGATCATATAGGTGTAAAAGGAGGGTCCCACATCCCTGTTCTACTGAAAAATTATCTTTTTTTTTTCATGGTTCTGGACATGCTACAGAGCTGAAACTTTACATGTACACTTTTTAGACCCCCCAGATACTAAATCCAAAGTCAAAATAAAAAAATCTCTTTTTTTTCCAATAATTGGCTTTTTTATCAAAAATGACAATTTTGAAGAACTTTTTTTTGTGTGATTAATAGTTAATGGGGCATGACCCAGAACCCTAGGGACTTTTTAGGGGCATTTATTGGGTTTTAGGGCTTAAAAATTGTGTTTTTTGATTACCGAAGTTCGGGTCCCATTGATTTCAATGGGGGTCTGAAATCCGGGCCGAACTTTCGGGAAGTTCGGATGTTCTGGCCGAACCGAACTTTTCAAAAATTCGATCATCCCTTCCAACCAATAGTGATTGTTCTCCTTGATGCCACGTATTCTCGGGTCCTTTCGCAGGCTTTGAAGAATGAGGAAGCTAATGCACGGCAAGTTTGCAGAGGCATGAGAAGCAGACTCCTCCAGACTACTCCAAAGGGTTCTGGGGATGGAAAATCATCATGTCTTGCTCTGCTTCAATGCCTTCAAAACTGCCAGAATCCTCCTCTTCCTCCTCCCTCTCCTCTTGTTTGTTCTTCCTCCCGCTTCTCTGCCTCAAGTACCCTGTCCACAATGCCCCGCAGAGTCTGCTCCAGCAGGAACACAACAGGTGTAACTGATATACAGTGGGTACGGAAAGTATTCAGACCCCCTTAAATTTTTCACTCTTTGTTATATTGCAGCCATTTGCTAAAATCATTTAAGTTCATTCTTCTTCCTCATGAATGTACACATAGCACCCCATACTGACAGAAAAACACAGAATTGTTGACATTGTTGCAGATTTATTAAAAAAGAAAAACTGAAATATCACATGGTCCTAAGTATTCAGACCCTTTGCTGTGACACTCATATATTTAACTTGGGTGCTTTCCATTTCTTCTGATCATCCTTGAGATGGTTCTACACCTTCATTTGAGTCCAGCTGTCTTTGATTATACTGATTGGACTTGATTAGGAAAGCCACACACCTGTCTATATAAGACCTTCCAGATCACAATGCATGTCAGAGCAAATGAGAATCATGAGGTCAAAGGAACTGCCTGAAGAGCTCAGAGACAGAATTGTGGCAAGGCACAGATCTGGCCAAGGTTACAAAAAGATTTCTGCTGCACTTAAGGTTCCTAAGAGCACAGTGGCCTCCATAATCCTCAAATGGAAGACGTTTGGAACTACCAGAACCCTTCTTAGAGCTGGCCGTCCGGCCAAACTGAGCTATCGGGGGAGAAGAGCCTTGGTGAGAGAGGTAAAGAAGAACCCAAAGATCACTGTGGCTGAGCTCCAGAGATGCAGTCAGGAGATGGGAGAAAGTTGTAGAAAGTCAACCATCACTGCAGCCCTCCACCAGTCAGGGCTTTATGGCAGAGTGGCCCGACGGAATCCTCTCCTCAGTGTAAGACACATGAAAGCCCGCATGGAGTTTGCTAAAAAACACCTGAAGGACTCCAAGATGGTGAGAAATAAGATTCTCTGGTCTGATGAGACCAAAATAGAACTTTTTGGACTTAATTCTAAGCGGTATGTGTGGAGAAAACCAGGCACTGCTCATCACCTGTCCAATACAGTCCCAACAGTGAAGCATGGTGGTGGCAGCATCATGCTGTGGGGGTGTTTTTCAGCTGCAGGGACAGGACGACTGGTTGCAATCGAGGGAAAGATGAATGCGGCCAAGTACAGGGATATCCTGGACAAAAACCTTCTCCAGAGTGCTCTGGACCTCAGACTGGGCCGAAGGTTTACCTTCCAACAAGACAATGACCCTAAGCACACAGCTAAAATAACGAAGGAGTGGCTTCACAACAACTCAGTGACTGTTCTTGAATGGCCCAGCCAGAGCCCTGACTTAAACCCAATTGAGCATCTCTGGAGAGACCTAAAAATGGCTGTCCACCAACGTTTACCATCCAACCTGACAGAACTGGAGAGGATCTGCAAGGAGGAATGGCAGAGGATCCCCAAATCCAGGTGTGAAAGACTTGCTGCATCTTTCCCAAAAAGACTCCTGGCTGTATTAGATCAAAAAGGGGCTTCTACTAAATACTGAGCAAAGGGTCTGAATACTTAGGACCATGTGATATTTCAGTTTTTCTTTTTTAATAAATCTGCAACAATGTCAACAATTCTGTGTTTTTCTGTCAGTATGGGGTGCTATGTGTACATTCATGAGGAAGAAGAATGAACTTAAATGATTTTAGCAAATGGCTGCAATATAACAAAGAGTGAAAAATTTAAGGGGGTCTGAATACTTTCCGTACCCACTGTATGTAACTGATATATGTATTGTCATGGTTCACCATCCTTGTGACCTCATCAAATGGTGACAGTAAAGCGCATGCATCCTTTATCAGCAGCCATTGGTGTGGGGAAAAAAGCCAAGCTGGCCTGAGCCTGTCATTGTGCCATGCTCACACAGGTACTTGTTGACAGCCCTCTGCTTCATGTGCAGCTGCTGAAGCATTGCCAAAGTTGGGTTCCACCTAGTGGACATGTCACAAAATCAGGCGATTTACGGGGAGGTGGAATGCCCGCTGAATTTCAGCCAACCGAGTACTGGCTGTGTATGACCGCCTAAAATAGCTACAAACTCTTCTTGCCTGCTTTAGAAAATCTTCCAACCCTGGGTACCTATTTAAGAAATGCTGCACTACCAAATTGAGGACATGTGCCAGGCATGGTACATGTGTCAATTTTCCCTGTCTAAGGGCAGACAGGATGTTTGTGCCATTATCCCACACCATCATTCCCTGCTCCAGCTGGGCCTGCCCATGCAGAGCTCTAAGAATCTCTACTCCGGTGTGGCTCCTGTCCCCTAGACAGACCAGCTGAAGCACTGGATGGCACCTTTTAGCCTGACTCATTGAATAGCCTTTTGAACGCTTAGGGGGTACTTGTGGTTCATAGGACAATTCAGCAGAGGAGGGCATGGAGGATAGGGAAATAGAGGAGGAGGGGATAGAGCTGACAAATCTCCCATCATCAACACTAGCTGTATGGAGACATTGTGGCAACACAAGATGCAGCACTAAACCCTATACTACATCCTTCCAAGTTGCAAGCAAAGTTAACCAGTGTGCTGTGAATGAATTACATCATCCCTGACCATGCTTGCTGGACTGAGTGTCAGCAGTTACATGGACCATGCAGCTGACTGCCTTGCCCAAAGATGCCACAATGGAATGGTCTTACTTGAAAAGAAATAGCGACTGGGAACCAGCCATTGTGGTACAGCACATTCTGCAAATTCACAGAAGGGGGTAGAATCCACCAGATGGAAAGGCAGGAGTTGTAGAGCCAGCAGCTTTAACAAGCTTGAATTTAGACACTGGTCATGTGGGTGACAGTGACTGTATTTTTTATTTTTTTTTGCTGCAGCAGATGGGACAGAGAAATTTGCCCGCTATAGTCTACAGCTGGTGGTGTGCTACTGACAGATGTGCTGCAAGGACCTGGGACACCCTGTGCTATACCATCATCCCTGTCAGTGGAGGCTGCTGAGAGGTCAGACTCATGAGGTATACTGGGAGTAGACCAGAAAGGTGAGGAGGAGCAGAAATGCATCCCTTTTTGTGTGGCTTTTGGGAACTCTTGCCAATGGGCTGAGTGGTGGGAGGTTAAATGCCTTTTCAAGCATGTGGCACCCAAGTGACTGGTGTTTTTGCCAGCCTTAATGTTCTTGAGGCAAGGTTTGCAAATTGCAACAGTGCGATTGGCTGTACCTGTGCTAAAAAAGGCAGAAACAGCTGAGCTGTGGGTAGTGGGCTGAGAGATAACAGCTCCACAATCTGGAGACAACATGGAAATATGCTGGAGCTGGCGAAACATAACTTTTAATTTGTTGTTTACTAGTGTTCTCCGCTCTCTGTAGGCTCATGCTCCTACCTTCCTCAATCTCAGAACTAAGAACTGAATCAACTAAAGGCTGTGCATCGTCAAGGAGCAAGTGGCTGACGTTGTGTTCAAATAACTCAGCTGACTTTTCATGCCTGATGCTGGGGCTATGACTGGAGATCTGTGGACAAGGAGGCAGAATAAGCCACTGAAATATACTGCGTTAAACATGCAGAAACGCACTGAATTATACTGTGTTAAACGTGCAGTAACGCACTGAAATATACTGCAGAAAATCTGCCCTGACAAAATAAACTGACACTAAGGTAAACATTAATAGTCAAAGTACACTCACGTTGCACCATCATTAGATTGACACTAAAGTAAAAATTATTGGTCAAACTACACTCATGCTGCATTATCACTATATTCACACTAAAGTGACACTAAAGTTGTTCATTGAACTGACGAACAGCCAATATTCGGCCCAAACTCATGCTTAGGCTGAACCGTTGGCCCAACTCTACTGCTGATATATAATGCATTGCCGCTATACAGTATTTATGGCTTTGTCTGAAATAATACACTCTAGTTTTTATTTTCTGCTAAAACCCACCCGGTCTCTATCTCTCAGAAAGTGGCCTTGTAAAAAGTCTGACACACTCTGCATCAAGCCTGTCCAATGTATCTGTTTTTCGTCTCTGAAATAACTTCTATTTCCCATTTCTTGATAAAAATCTGAGTTTTTTCTCTTTCCTAAGTTGCAGCCTAGTAAAAAGGCTTACATGTTGTACAACAAGTTAGTACAATATTTCTGGCTGTTGTCTCTAAAATAATAAAATCTAATTGTCATTTCATGATAAAATCTGCCTGGTATCATCCAACCAAAGCCTCCTAAAGCTGCTGACATAATGGGGTTAATTTATTAAAGACAAATAGTCTGTTTTTTTAAGTCCCCAAGGAAGTCCCTTATTTGCAGGGATTTCCCCTCACTTCCTGTTTGGATATGGGGACAGGAATTGAAGGGAAATCTCCCCAAATTAGGGCCCCTTTCACACGGGTGGTTTGAATTCACCTTTTAACTGCAGATAGAGGAACTTATTTACAGCAGCTAAATGCAGACAAAGCATCCCTATGGCTCCATTCACACATTGCATTTAGCAACGTTTTAACCACATACGGTTTTGTGCATTTAGGAAAAATAAATTTGACAGTGTCCAGGAGCGATGTACTGCAGCTATCTGTACATAAACACAGTTAATCGCAGTACAAAGAAAAATTAAGTAATCAGTAGCTATAGAAAAGGCAATAATTTACTACTGCAGCTAAACGCAGCCGCATGTAAACGCAAGTAATCGCAGATAAACTCAATGTACACAACGTGAGTGATCTTTGTGCCAGGAGTGTTGGAAATTCAAAATAACAAAACATGCTTTTACCAGTGGCAGAAAAGCTGCCTGTGTGAAAAGGCCTTAGGGACACAGAAAAAAATCTCCGTTAATCTATCCAAAATGAAAAAAAAAATAAGTTTTGCCTATAGTTCTACTTAAGGAGCTCTTATGGAAGTGAAAAACACCATGATTTTTACTGATCTGGATATAAATGCATTGTTGTCTATGGAACAATGCACACAGCTGCATAAAGATCAGTAATACACCGATGAGTACAGTAAAACAAAAATAGAAACTTTTACATTTCAGTGCAGTAATTTACACACATGTGTGTTTGTGCATCCATATGCATGTTTTTGCGTATATACTCATGTATATGGCAACAATGGCCATAAAGAAGAATTTTACACTTGTATACTTATACAGGCCTTTTATGTGCATTATTATGCATGATCTTTACGGAACATTTTACTCAGGATCTTTCTGTTAAAAAGACCCTAAGTATAAACATCTCTAAATTATTACATCCCTATGCAACTGGCCTTGTTGTCACCACATTCTGTTGCAGCTGTTATTTCCACCCTTCAGTTCAGGTCTATTACCATTGAAATAAAGTCAGGTGTCACAGGCAAAACTATGTAAAAAAAGAAAGAAAATAAAAGCTTTTTTTAGGTTTAAAATAATCAGCTTGGGGTGTGGCTGCTGATTGTAAGCCAAGTAATAATGCAAAAGTAAAAATATCAATTACGAATCTTAAATACACTATATTACCAAAAGTATTGGGACACCTGCCTTTACACGCACATGAACTTTAATGGCATCTCAGTCTCCGTCCGTAGGGTTCAATATTGAGTTGGCCCACCCTTTGCAGCTATAACAGCTCCAACTATTCTGGGAAGGCTGTCCACAAGGTGTAGGCGTGTGTCTATGGGAATGTTTGACCATTCTTCCAGAAGCGCATGTGTAAAGTCAGGCACTGATGTTGGAGAGAAGGCCTGGCTCACAGTCTGCGCTCTAATTCATACCAAAGGTATTTTATCACATGGAGGTCAGTATATTCCTCCTCCCAAAACTCGATCATCCATGTCTTTATGCTTTGTATTGGTAATATAGTGTATGTAATGCCAGAATACCAAATACATCTTGAAGACATGTAATTGAGAGAACTGATGCATTTCCCATGTCACTATTAATATTTGTGCTCTATGGCAATGTCCAGCATCTTAAGCCCTTGATATGACCAAAATTGATTTTAAAGACTCACCCACCTATAGACTTCAACTCCAGGTACCAGGAAAGACCTCACAGGCCAGTCACTTTTATTACCTACCCTGTGGAGTGCTGCTGGAGAATGGAATAGGGTTGACAAATGGCCGCTAATTTACTCATCCCTTAGGAGGAAGGAGGTTCTGCTTCCCCTATATAGATCTACAGTGAGATCTCATTTAGAATTCCATGCCTAGTTCTGGAGAGCTCACTTACAGAAAGACATTGATAAGATAGAATGAGTCGGGTAACAAAAATAGTGAAAGGTCTGAGGGATAAAACATATAGAGAGAGACTTCAGGAACTTAATACGTACAGTCTGGAGGTAAGAAGGGAAAGGGGAGACTTGATTGAAACCTTCAAATACTTCAAGGGGGTACATAAGGTTCAAGAGGGCAGAATTTTTAATATGAAACCAAAATCAAGAACACAAGGACACGACCTCAAACTAACTGGATGAAAGTGCAAAATGAATCTTAGAAAGTATGATTTTACTGAAAGGGTAGTTGATGTATGTAATAGACTTCCAGCAGAGGTAGTGAGTTAGTCAACAATAAGTGGTTTCAAACATGCATTGGTCAAACAAAGATCTATACTCGGACAAAAAATTTAACAAACAAAAAAAAATAAAATAAAATAAAAAAACAAACAAAAAAAAAAGATACAAATCATAAAAAAAAAAAATAAGGGCAGACTCGATGGACCACTTGGTCTTTTTTCTGCCATCACTTTTCTTTGTTTCAATGTTTATTGACCTCTTCTATTGCACCACATTTTATAGGGTTTATTCTGTTTTCAAAATATATTAGGATGTTAAATTTTGTGATGCTAAAAGATAAGAAAACTTAGGACAATGCTTTTTTAATACTTATAAAGGTAAGATAGGTAGTTGTCATAGTGGTAATACTTGTAGTGAATTCTTTAAACCTAAAATGTCAATCTGTGTCATGGTAATTAGGAATGGTACAGGATAAGGCTTATTTAATTCATTCTTTTCATGGTAGATTTTATGTGCACGTCTTATTTTACTGCGTTTTGTAGCAGATTATTACATTGTTATGTCTTAAAAGCCTTGAAAAATATACTATAGTGTTAAAAGTTGGGCCACCAAAAGGAAAAAAAAACTAAATAGCCTTTAATAAAATTTTAAACAAGAGAGAAAGAAATTGATTTTGACACTATTATTAAATATATATTTAATCTTTTTTTAAAAAGAAAACATCATTTTGAAGCAGGCAGATTAAACGCAAGCCACATGAACGTCAGCGCCAGGACTGATCTTAAAAAGTGTCTAGCTAATGGAAAAAAAACTTTGGGCTTGTGAAAATCAAAACACATCTTTGCTTTGATAGAAAATAAAATATAAACTTGCAGAATCTCTACTGGACTTGTTGCTTTGGTTATGAAATAGACTTTTAGAACTTAACTTGGATATATGAACATATTAAAAGACAATAGGCTTTTAATAATTGTATATAGTAAATACAAATAATAAAAGCTAAGAAGTAAAAATCTCAAACATAATTGTTACTAGTGGTCCAAAAGTTCAGTTTGATCAAACTCATCCTATATTGATTTGAGGAGAAATCAGTCTTGTATGTTGGGATGCAAAGAGCATGCTGATAGAAGAAGAGTGACAAAGAGACAAGCTTGTCAGTCCGCATATTCTCATTTAACTACCCAGTATCAGGGTGGGGGAGGGAAAAGACTGGTAAGTGAAAGCGAAACTGCAGGGGAAAAAAATCAGTTCTCCTGGCCTGCTAGACAGGGCTATGTCGTCTATTTGGACTGTGTAAAGGGCTAAAAAGGTAGAATAACAAATAATTTGGCAGGTATACCAGCTTCCTTAAATGTGTTTATTCTGTGTATTAGGCTTCTCGCCGGGTTTTCCGCTTGAATGTTAAGGCAGGGAATCTACTGCAAGATTGTAAACCAAGTATTTAGAAATGCCTACAAGTATATTTAGTTAGCCTCTAGAGAACCTCTCTGTTCAACCCTCAATTTAAGATGCAAAAGATATCTCATCAGTTTTTTTTAGTGCAAGAAAAAGTCAGATACAAACAGTTTTAAATAAATCTTTTGTTCTATAACTAATATAGAACTTTCCCTACCCATTCACCACTTTAAATAAAAAGGCCCAACTCTCCTTCTCACAAATGGAGGAATTGTATCCACACTTACATAATGACATGGTGCTGCTCTCTTCAGCATTCTTCTGTGGGTCCATGGTGGGGAGTGGACCCTTAATGCCCTAGACATCAAGCAGAAAAGACCATCAATTTTGCTTTTTGAGCTGCATAGGTGAAATTGTCTTGAAAATTTAAAATTAATCTGACAGCGTATTTCTTTTTGGATAGTTTGGATTATTTAATTTAGTGCTCCTTGTACTTGTATTTTTTGTGTGTATGATTCTGTGTTGTCCACAGTTGGTTTACTTTTAATTTCCTTTTTTCTTTTTTTTTTTTTTTAAATTTAATTTATTTATTCAAAAGGAACACTGAAGATATTCCATTACATCATTTCAAATACAGTCCACGTTATATAACATTTGACAGATGGTTATTTCTAACATCCTCTATCATATCAGTTTTAATCAAATTTACTGGACTTAATTATTTCGGTTAACTAAGATCATCGGAACTCTCCCTTGTCCCTAATATTTTCTATTTTTTTTTTAAACAAAGAAGAAAAAGCAAAAATGGGGAAAAGAAGAAAGAGAGAAAAAAAAAAAAAAAAAAAAAAAAAAAAAAAGGGGAATTAAAAATTAGAGTCTCTCCCTCTCCTCCCACCTCTAGTATCAAATTAACACGTTCACCATTTATCACTTATCTCACTGAATCCATCTTCTTCATAGTGCCCACAGCTCTGTTTGACCCAGAAGTCAGATTCCACAATGAAATTATTTCCACCGTCTCCTTAATCTCATACTCACACATATTCTTAATTAAAGTCCTACATCCACCTATTTCTATACTTCTTATTACCTTAGGCCTTCTCCGCTTCATCTCCTCTATTCCTCTTCCCTGTTGTATCTCTCTCCAAGGGCATCTAATCTAAACAGATAGAGAAGTTCCCTCCCCCCTCCCTCCTCCAACTCCCGCTATACCTAGTGAGGAGTGTACACAATGGGGGTGGGGCCAGGTATACCTCCTCATCTGTGTAGTCCCCTAAACTCCCTGTAACTAAGTGGGGGGGAGAGTAAATTACTCACTTTTAATAGAGGGTGATCTTGGGGGTTATATAAGTGGGAGCTCCTTACCCAAGGGAGTCTATCCTATATTTGATGTTCCCTTTACTCCAAACAGCATCCCCTCAATTTCCATTATCTGAGTACCATTAACCTCCCCTAAGCGTTCCCTATTGTGTTCTCTCGTATCTCCTATATCTGTGTATTCCTGTGTCATGTGATACTATATATACTTTTATAAATAACATTGGTACTCTAGAGCCACCAATGATTAACAAATTTTGCTGAGTACTATAAATGTAGTGCACCTGTGATTTTAGTTTAAGTATTGCGTCAATAAATATGTTTTCTGTAAATGTGATAAAACTGAATATAATATTTGTGCTGAACAAAAAAAAAAAAAAAAAAAAAAAAAAAAAAAAAAAAAAAAAAAAAAAAAAAAAAAAAAAAAAAAGGGGAGGGGGGACTTTGTGAGTTTGTGAAAATTAAATCCAATTGTGACTCCCACACCTTCTTGTGAAAAAAAAAAGAAAAAACTCATTTGTGAGGAAAGGAAGGAAAAAAAAAAAAAAAATAAATAAATAAATAAATTTTTTAAAGGGGAGGGGGGTACTCATTAATGTAATTATTATGCTCTCCTTGCTGTCACAGTGTCATATATATGTCTCTCCCTGTGGGTCTCATATCCCCCATATCCCCTCAATTATTATATTCTCTCCTTCTCCCCTCCTCCTCTGATCTCCAGATTCTCACTGACTAGGGGGTGGTGGAATAGATTCTCCCTTCATCTGAGGCTATGAACTGATTCCATAATGCCCATGTTTTGGTATACTGTCCATGTTGATCTCGTGTTGATAGAATCAGATCTTCATACTTATTCATTTCTTCTACCTTACTAATCCACATCTTAATAGTCGGCGGGTTAGAATCTCGCCAACACAAGGGGATGCAGGCTTTTGCAGCATCTAATAGATGACGAATAATAGAGTATTTATATTGCCTATCTGGTATATCTGGAGCATGGAAAAGAAAAAAAATTGGTTCGTCAGGTATTGTGCGTTCAATAAATTTCTGAGAAATCTCTCGCACTTGTCTCCAGAATTCCTCTAATCTAGGGCATGTCCAGAAGATATGTAATAAAGTCCCTTTTTCCTCCTGACAGCGCCAACATCTATCTGAATTATGAGGTGAAAATAAATGTAGTCGTGCTGGTGTATAGTACCATCTAGATATCAATTTATAATTTGTCTCCTGAACCCGAGTACAGATGGAGGATTTAAACGTAAATTTTAATATGTGTTGTAATTGTCTTGGTGAAAACTTATAGTTTAATTCTTTCTCCCAACTATCTATATAGGGTGGTCTATAGTCTGATATTGGGGTACCTATAAGAGCATAAATCTTTGATACTACATGAGATATCGTACCTGTTTGTGTGCACATCTCCTCATAGGTGGTTAGTGACCTATCGAATTCCTGTGGGGTATGTTGTGATTGTAAAAAATGATGGAGTTGGAATGCTTTCCAATAGTCTAGTCCAAACCCCTCTTCGGTGGAGGTCAATGTATCCATCGACACCCAGTTTCCTGATTTCAAAAAATGGGATGCCTGGTAAATCCCCCTATCTCTTAATCTACGGAAGGTTTTCTCCTGGTATCCCGGGACGAACTGTGGGTTCCCCAGAACAGGCATCAATGGAGAATGTCTTGTTGAAAAAAACGGATTTCGAAAAATTTTTGCACATATCCGGATCGTTGTTCCAATAGTCGGGTGGCGTGTCATATCTCGTGGCAATGACCCAGAACACCATGGTGATCTATTCAGCGGTATGTCACATTGCGCCTGCTCTATACTAGGCCAAAGTTTAATCTCAGTGTGGCGACACCAGTCTATTAGTCTACCTAAATGTACTGCATAATAGTATTTTAATATATTTGGGACCGCTAATCCTCCATGACTTTTAGGCAGATAAAGTAACTGTTTCTTAAGTCTCGGTCTCCGTTGGGTCCAAATAAATTTTGAAAATACTACTTGTACCTGTCTAAAATAATTAGACGGGATCGAAATGGGTAAGGCCTGAAGAAGATAAAGGAATTTTGGTAAGATGTTCATTTTTAATATATTACAGCGTCCAAACCAGGAACTAAGTCCTGTACGCCATCTACGTAATTGGTCGCTTATTTTATTCAACAATGGTGGAAAATTCATCTTGAATACCTGAGAGGGCACTGATGGTAACAAGGTCCCCAGGTATTTCAAGGCCAATTCTGTCCATTTCAAATTAAAATTTGTATGCAATTGTGCCTTCAAAGGCTGTGACATCCCTACTCCCATAGCTTCTGACTTACCCAGATTGATCTTTAAATTAGACACTGCACTATATGAACTAAATTCCTGTAATAAGTTCGGTAAGGAAATCACGGGATTTGTAAGGGTAAATAACATATCGTCTGCATATGCAGAAACCTTCTGTTGAATACCTGCCAGTTTTATGCCACTGATGTCGGGGTTATTTCGAACAGTACACAAAAAGGGTTCCAAAGTAAGAGCAAATAATAAGGGTGACAATGGACATCCCTGTCTTGTGCCGTTCGAGATGCCGAAGCTCTCTGAGAGTACCCCATTTACTTTAATTCGGGCCGAAGGGGCTGAGTATAACTGTAATATCCATTCTCTCATCCTGTCTCCAACTCCTACATGTTGTAATACCGCGGACAAAAAGTCCCAGTTAACCCGGTCGAAAGCTTTTTCAGCGTCTGTCCCGACAAATATACACGCTTGTTTTGAATCATACGCCACGTGCAGGAGGTTTAGGGCTTTTACGGTATTATCCCGTGCCTCTCGTGTAGGTACAAAGCCCACCTGGTCCAGATGTATCAGGTCAGGTATATGTGGTTGTAGCCTGGAGGCAAGGATTTTTGAGAATAATTTCAGATCTACATTTAATAACGAGATAGGTCTGTAGCTAGGGCATACTGTAGGATCCTTCCCTTCCTTTGGCAATACAGTTATATGTGCGCGTAATGTATCTCTATGAAACGGGGTATCTATATGTGATTTATTAAATAGATCTATCATTTGTTGCCCAAGAACTTGGAAAAAGGTCTTATAGTACTGTATCGGCAGTCCATCCGGTCCTAGTGCCTTTCCTATTTTAGTGTTTTTAATTGCTGTTTGTAGTTCCACCAGGGAAATAGTGGTAGATAATTCTTCCCTCACTTCCTCTGTTAAACTTAACATTCCTGATTTAGTAATATATCTAGTCATTACTTCCGGATCAAGGGGCTGCGGAGACAGATTATAAAGTGATAAATAATATTTTCGAAAGTCTCTTGCTATATCTTCGGGTCGTACAGCTTTCTGCCCTGTAGGTGATATAAGCTTAGGTATATAAGTTCTTGTTTGCGTATCACGTAAGGTTCTAGCCAGCACTTTCCCACACTTGTCTCCTGACTCATATATCACCCTGCGAGTTCTCTGTAGTGCTGATTTAGCTTTATATTGTAGAATATCTACTATCTTTTTACGTATTTCAGTAAGCTCTCTCTTTGATTCTACTGTGGGTATGTGTTTGTGCCGTGATTCTGTATTATGTAAAGTCTGTAAGAGTACCGTCATCTGTTGTGTACGTTCTCTCTTTAATCGGGCTCCATGTTTGATAAATACACCCCTAATTACCGCCTTATGGGCTTCCCATATCACCCCCGGACTTAGTTCTTCATCCGAATTAGTTTGAAAATAATGTGTAAGTTCTTTCTCCACTTCATTAATAACCGTCCTATCCTGAAGGAGACTCAAATTCAATGACCATGTCTGTGATCTAGTTAAAGGTATATCTGATAACTTATATGTAAGTATCAGTGGTGCATGGTCGGACCATGTAATGGACCCGATTGTTACCGACTGTACCGAGTGTAGTTGTGAATGTGGGACCAGAAAGTAATCAATCCGTGAATATGATGAATGTGGGGGGGAGTAAAAGGTATAATCCCTTTCTCCAGGGTGTAACAAACGCCATACGTCAATTAGTTGTTTTTTATGAAGTTGTGTCGCCACTCGCTTCCGAATTCTAATGGGTAAAGCAGAGGTTCCTACTGATGAGTCCTCCGATGGTATCAGAGCCATATTAAGATCCCCTCCGAGAATTAACTGGCCCTCCTGGAATTTCCAAAGCTGATCCAAACATCTTGTCATGAATACATCTTGTTGTATGTTTGGTGCATATACTGACGCTAAAGTTACTCTGGTACTCCCAATATTTCCTTTCAAAAAAAGAAATCTGCCCTCCGGGTCGGCACAAACCTGTGAGCACATCCATGGCACCATTCCTGAAATCATGATTGAGACTCCTTTGGTTCTACTGTTAGAACTGGTAGAATGGTATACCAACGGGAAAAATCTGTTTTTAAGTAATGGAGTTTTGACTTCCTTAAAATGTGTTTCCTGTATATAAGCTATATCAATATGTGCATTTTTTAAGTCGGAAAATAGCATCCGCCTTTTCTCCGGTATGTTTAATCCCTTAGTATTCAGTGAGCATATTTTGATACTATCCATTTTGTTAATAGAAGAAAGAGTCCCGGAGGAGAGAGAGAGAAAAAAAAAAAAAAAAAATTGTGGGAAAACTGGGCGTATAGGCGTCCGGTGATCTTTGACCAAAAAAAATAAATAACCCGGAACGCGTGCCCTAAAGGGGTAAAGGTTGGAAGCCGCCGGTGTGGACTCTCCACACTCCCTCCCCTAACCCGTCTTTTTCTCCCCCAATCGGGGGTCTTTTATTAAGAAGCATTTTTAATATTGCCTACATTTTTTAAGGGGTCCTCTTCTCCAGTAAAAAAAGAGCATTAATCATACCAAAGATAACTCAACATCCTTACCATTGAGATGAAACATTACTCACATATTAATCCCATGTAATGATGAGGATATTTCATTTAAAATACTTAAGGATGACCCCGATGCAATTTATTCTCCTCCTTCTCCATTTGGAGTGTTGGATCCTATCTGCAATCCACGCTATCAACCTCTTAACCCAAGAGGTATATATACAAACAGACACTCAAAATTAGAGGGAAAGAGAAGGGGAAAAAAAAAAAAAAAAAAAAAAAAAACGGGGGGAGACCCCCCCTGATATCCCCTCCTTCCCTCTCCCAATATCCTACTGTCTGTTGCCCCCGTCTCCTAATATCTCCCCTTAATCAAATATCCCATTCCTCTCTATTATCCCGAATCTTTTAGGGGGTATCTGTTATATCATAGGACCTATGGAAATATGAGTTCAACTATCCATCTAATACCTGATCCCCCTCCCTCCATCTGTAAAGTATAACATTTGCTGATCTGAAAGGGATCCACAGAACATTAAACAGGTAAGAGAGTAAACAGCAAACAGCCACTGAGGAGAAGAGTATTCCCTGCTAAATACATAATATCCACAGTTCCTCCGTCTTCTTCTCCCTCAACCAAATAATTTGCACTAAGCTCCCCACCCCTCCCCCAGGCAGCCGGTCCACCCTCCTCCAAGAGAGAGGGAAAAAAAAAAAAAAAAAAACCAAGGGGAGAGAAAGATAAAATGAAAAAATTATTTACTTGTTAGCAAAGTGATTAATGGAGTAAGGGTGCCATTACCTCATACAAATTATGCCAGGGTCATATCTACTCCTCTCCCCTTCTGCCGAAGATGTCAGATTGAGATACGTTCTTCTACCCGAAGTTGGGAGATAGGGGGGGAAGGGGAAAAAAAAAAAAAAAGGGAAAGGGGGGGGGAAACCCCTCCAACATAATTCCCCAATATCTCCTCACCGCCCTCCTCTCCCCTTCCTCTCCCCCCCCCCTTTAAATAATCCATATTATGGGCATCTTAGTCTCTTATTGTATTGGTACAGCGGCCGTCTGTCGATAATAACACTGATCTTAGAGTCTCCGGGGGTTCCCCCTTCTATCTCACACTTCCGTATTACTTATAATAGGTTAACTAAGCAGATGATAATATTTGCTAATACAGAAGGAAAGTCAACCCATGTACTTTATGACTCACGCGGCCCATCCACTCGTCCAGCGTTAGATTCCCTCTGCTGTCCTTGAGATCGAATGTTAACTCTGCCGCGCTGAGCCTCAGCTGCCCCCCTATTTCTTGATCGTGGTACCATATTCAGCCAATTTGGGATCTGAATAGGGGTAACTCCTAAAAAAGAGAAGAAGGCAGGCAGCTCTGTTGGGTCTCGAAGAGTGAATGTAGTCGTATTTTTTCGAAAATAAACTGCCAGCGGGTACCCCCATCGATATGTGCAGCCTGCTTGACTAGCGGCCTCCAGTGCCGGTCTGAGAAGTGCCCTGCGTTGTAGCGTGGCCTTGGATAAATCAGGTAAGATTTTTATAGCCGCTCCATCAAAGTCTACTGCTCTCATCTCCCAAGCCTTGCGCAGGATGGATTCTTTTTGAAGATAGTGATGTACTCTGCACACTACATCTCGCGGTCTTTCTGGGTTAGTAGATCTTGGTCCCAGAGCCCTATGGACTCTATCCAGCTCCACTGCTTCCAGGGGTTCTGAGCCTAATACTTTTTGAAGTATGGCTGTCACTAACTCCCGTAGGTCTTCCCTGTCTGTGGCCTCCGGTATCCCCCGGAGCCGCAGGTTGTTCCGACGGCTCCTGTCTTCCAATTCCTCTAGATGTAGCTGCAGGGAGGTGACTGTATCTGCGGATTCCTTGCTGGTATTCTCCAGGGATGTTACCCGTGCTTCCAATGCTTTTACAGCCTGTTCCCCCGTCTGCATCCTGTCTGAGACTGTCTGTACCTCGAGCTTCATAGCTTGGAAGTTTTGGCGGTGAGTCTCCTCTATTCGGAGCACCAGTGTCTCTATCTCTGAGCGTGTTGGTAACGCTCTGAGCAACGCCCGAATCTCTGGATCCATTTGTAGAGTGGTATGGAGCTCAGGGCTTCTGAGGTTAGACACCTGTTGCTGGGTGCTTGCTGTGCCCGAGGCCAGCGGGTCTATCATCCCAGGTACTGGAACTTCAGTTACCTGTGTCTCCGGACTACACAGCCTCCCCTCTACGTCCCGCATCTGTGCTCCGCTTCCTGCCATCTCGGAGACCGGGTCTGTGTCCACTGCGTGTGGCTGCAGTTTAAAGTACCGTGCTATCTCCTCTCCCTGTCTCCCGGGCGTGCGGGCTGAAGGCGTGCGGGCTGAAGAGCGTGTTCCGCGCTTTCTCCCGGGGGACATACCGAGCTTACTGCGGCTTAAGGTAGCGTGGAGCTACAGGTTTGTAGGCTTCTCTTTGGGTCAGGCGGAGGAGAGTCTGGAGCTCGCTGTTAGCACGTCCTCACCTGGCCATTTCCAGACCCCGCCCCACCAATTTCCTTTTTTCTATTGTCTGTTTTTTTTTTCTTTATGTAAAAAAAAAAAACATAAGTTCCATAGAACACACAAGGCATTTAGGTCTGGTTCACACCTATGCAGTTTGCATTTGATTCGTCTGAGCGGTGGATTTGCAGTGCGTTTTGCGTTTTTGAACACACGTTTTTTTTTTTCAAAAAGAGGTTTATTGAGAACATAGTACAAAAAACGACAGTACAGGTTCAAGTCAATATACATCAAGCATAAACATAACAGAGCTCCAGACGTCAACACATAACAGCTTAATCACGGCTCTGATGCCCAGCCTAAGACAGGTAGAATATTGTGACCCAGCTTCCACTTAATTATTTAATATAACAGGCACCTTACATCAACAGTCAATCCAAAACCAAGTCTACTTGGGAAAGCCCTGGAGTATTTAGCCATGAGTCCCATATATCATTAAATTTATGCAGGTGCCCCCTGTGTTGAAAGAGAACACAAATTTTTACACATTTTATGATGCGTTTTTATGGGCATTTTTTTTTTTGCTGTTTGGTCAGATTAAAAAAAACAAAACATATCCAAACTATGTTTACACACTACATGCTTTTCTGTAGCATCTCCATTTAGGTCTATTGAACCAAAAACTCACTGTTTTGCGTTTACAAAAGTCTCTGACCCTTTCCAAAAATGCAGCGGCTGAAAAAAAAAGCATAGATGTGAACGTGTCCCATAGGAAACTATCTTAAATTAACTGTTAAAAGCACCAAAAAATGCATAGGTGTGAGCAAGGCCTCAAAGCCCATTTTCCCTTAAACTCACCCAAAACCAACTTAATTTTGCCTTCCTTACTGACTTTAACCACTTCCATACAGAGCAGTTACACCCCCTTCCGGCCCAGACCAATTTTCAGCTTTCAGCGCTCTCACACTTTGAATGATAATGCAACGCTGTACCCAATCAAATTTTTTTTTGATCATTTTTTTCACACAAATAGAGCTTTCTTTTGGTAGTATTTAATCACCGCTGGGTTTTTTATTCTTTGCGATATAAGTGAAAATATTGAAAAAAAAATTTTGTTTTAGTTTTTATTATACAATTTTGCAAATAAGTACGTTTTTTCATAATTTTGGCCCAAAATTTATACTACTACATATCTTTGGTAAAAATAACCCAAATTAGTGGTTATTATTTAGTCTGTGTAAAAGTTATAGAGTCTACAAGCTATGGTGCCAATCATTGAAAATTGATCACACCTGATGTACCGACGGCCTATCTCATTTCTTGAGGCCCTGAAATGTCAGGACAGTACAAATACCCCCAAATGACCCATTTTCGGAAAGTAGACATTCCAGAGTATTTAGTAAGAGGCATGGTGAGTTTTTTGAAGTTGTAATTTTTTCCCACAATTCTTGGGAATATAAAGAAATATATATTTTTTTTTTTTACACAAAATTGTCATATTAACAAGTTTTTTCTCACACACAGTATTTGCATACTTGCAATTACACCCCAAAATACATTCTGCTACTCCTCCTGAGTATGACAATACCACATGTGTGAGACTTTTACACAGCCTGGCCCAACATTCAAGGAGCACCGTCAGGTGTTCTAGGAGCATAAATTACACATATATTTTCCTAACGACCTATCACACTTTTGAAGGCCCTGGAGCACCAGGACAATGGAATTACCCACAAAATGACCCCATTTTGGCAAGCAAACACCCCAACATATATTCTATGAGGCATAATGGGTCTTTTGAACATGTTATTTTTTCCAGAAGTTTTTGGAAAATGTGGAAAGAAAATGAAAAAAAAATTTTTTTACACAAAGTTATCAATTTATAAGATATTTCTAACACATAGCATGTATATAGCAAAAATGACACCCCAAAATACATTCTGCTACTCCTTCTGAGTATGGCGATACCACATATGTGGGACTTTGTCACAGCATAGCCAAATACAGAGGCCCAACATGCACGGAGCACCGTCAGGTGTTCTAGGAGCATAAATTGCACATTTAATTTTATTACAACCTATCACACTTTTGAAGGCCCTGGAACACCAAGACAAGGGAATTACCCACAAAATGACCCCATTTTGGAAAGCAAACACCCCAACGTATATTCTATGAGGCATAGTGAGTCTTTTGAACATGTCATTTTTTTCCACAAGTTTTTGGAAAATGTGGAAAGAAAATGAAAACGCATTTTTTTTTTACACAAAGTTGTCAATTTATAAGATATTTCTAACACATAGTATGCACATAGCAAAAATGACACCCCAAAATACATTCTGCTACTCCTGAGTATGGCGATACCACATATGTGAGACTTTGTCACAGCCTGGCCACATACAGAGGTCCAACATGCAAGAAGCACCGTCAGGTGTTCTAGGAGCATAAATTACGCATATCATTTCATTACAACCAATCACACTTTTGAAGGCCCTGGAACACCAAGACAATGCAAACCCCCACAAAATGACCCCATTTTGGAAAGCAAACACCCCAACACATAATCTAGGAGGCATGTGCTGCAGATAGGTACTCAGGTACTCTGATGGGCTGCAGACAGGTACTCAGGTACACTGATCGGTTTCAGAAAGGTACTTGGGTACTCTGATGAGCTTCAGAGAGGTACTTGGGTATTCTGATGGGCTAGAGACAGGTGCTTGGGTAATCTGATGGGCTGCAGATAGGTACTCGGGCACTCTGGGCTGGAGACAGGTACTTGGGTACTCTGGGCTGGAGACAGGAACCTGGGTACTCTGGGCTGGATACAGGTACTTGGGTACTCTGGGCTGGAGACAGGGACTTGGGTACTCTGATGGGCTACAGAGAGGTACTCGGTACTATGATGGGCTGCAGAGAGGTATTCGGGTCCTCTGATGGGCTGAAGACAGGTACTCGGATACTTTGATGGGCAGAAGACAGGTACTACGGTACTCTATTGGGCTGCAGATAGGTATTCAGATACCCTGATGGGCTGGAGACAGGTACTCAGGTTTTCTGATGGGCTGCAGATAGGTACTCTGAAGGGCTGGAGACAGGTACTTGGGTACTCTGATGACAGGTACCCGGGTACTCTGATGGGCTGCAGAGAGGTACTTGGGTACTCTGGTGGGCTGCGTGCCCCCGGGGGGACTGAAGAGCAGCTGATTATATGAAGCCCGCCCGAATCGAGGGACACTTCCTGCCGGCGTCATATTACTATGGCCGGTAAGGAAGTGGTTAATGCAATTAGCCAAAATGGTGAAATTTCACCAAAATCGTCCCATGTTTGCCAGATTTTCAGAGAAAATAAAGTTCTCATTTATTCCCTAATCTTTATTAACACTTATCTTAGTATAGTTTTATTTCTATTCTCACTGTATTTTCTGTGTAGGCTGTGTTTCCAATTACTGCTCTCCAACAAACAACATTCCATCAGTACTCCAAAGGACATGTAATGAAAGTTACCGGCTTGTGACTGTGAGGCCTTTCCTGGTACCTGGAGTTTGCCATATTCTGCTCAATGGGCCTGACACATGCAGGAGCCACAGTCCAGCTACTTCTAGAAATTTCATAGGATAAGAACAGACATACCCTACATTCATCCAGCTAATCCAGGGCCCTGTAATGTGACATCCTTGTTGGTATGCTGAAGAGAAACCCGTGAAGCTGCAGGAGCCAGGACTGTTGATGGTGGGGTGTTTGCAAGTTTTCTTCCCCATCCTTCATATATCCATCATACCTCTCTCTAGCATATAGTAACTGACCTCTTACCATTTATACTTTACTGCACATATCCACACTTATATTGCATTTATTTCCTGTGTATACTGCCTTCTGTCCTTCCCAAAAATGTCTTGTACATACTGCCCACTCCCATATAACAGCACTCTTCTACCTGCATATTCCTCATACCATTGATCTTTACACTGCTCTCAGCATATACTGTACAGCTAAAAATATCATTGTCATACCCTCCACACTCCTCCCCAGCACAAACTGCCCATTATCGTACTCTTCACACTCCTCTCTTTCACATACTTCTCCATATAGGATTGTCCATACTTCTTTCCTGCACATAGTGCCCTTTGTTTTACCCTTCACATACTGCTCCATGTAGGATTGAACATGCTGCCCATACTCTCCGCATTCCTCTCTTGCACATATTGCTCTATGTAGAACCATATGCACTTCTATACTGTACATACGCCTGTACCCTCGGTACCTCTTTTCTGCACATATTGCTCATTGTCATACCTTCTGCACTTCTGTCTTGCACATACTGCTCTGTGTAGGACCCACTGTACTCCTCTCCTGCACATATTGACCTTTGGTATACTCTCCAGAATCCTCTCCTGCACTGTACTGTTCACTGTCATACACTCCAGTACTCCTCTATTGCACATACTGCCTACTGTCACCCTCTGCACTCTTCTTTGGCACATACTGCTTCATATAGGACCATCTCATGTTTTTGTTGCACATACTGTCTGTGGTCATACTCTCTGCACCCCTCTCCTGCACATACTGCTCCATGTAGTACCATCTCATTATTTCTCTGTATATGCTGCCTGTGGTCATACTCTACTGCCCTATGTCTGTTTGGTACCCCTCTCCTACACATACTGCCCACTGTCATGCTCACTGCACTTGCTTTTTCTGGTCATATTTACTTGTTCTGGAATGGGCACACTTTTGCATGTGAAATAGAATTGTCATGGTCAGGGATCAGGCTCAGAAACCAGTAGCTAAATCAGTAGAGAAGCAGGATAAGTACACAAGCAGGTCACCCTGGTAGATTACATGGGCTGGCGTTAAGCACTAACTGGTATTCACCAGATCTCCTGATGGTGGAGATGGGTTTTGCTGCATTTTAGTACCAGGTTGTGGTCCTCAAGATCACCCCTACAAGGAAGTGAGCAAGCTGGGGTACAGTAACAGATATAACAGGTAGGGATCAAGCAGAAGCATAGTCAGTAAACAAGCCAAAGATCATCATTAATGTTTCAGGTTGGGATCAAATAGATGAGTAGCTGAGGAACCATCCAAAGTTTGGTAATGAGTGATAGCAGAGATAAAGACAGCTGCAAGTACTCAAAGGAGCAGGTTATAGGCTGGAGAGAGCATAATATTCTGGCAGACAGGAAGTGCAAAGGCATGGCTTAAAAAGGAAAATTGTGGGAGGAGCAAAGAGTTCAAGGTTCGCTAGAAACAAGGTACAAGGCAAGATCATCCAAGGAATCTGGCAAGATCAGAATGCTGTCCAACATCTCAGGTGGCTGAGCTACTGCTCGATTCAGATGCTGGTCCTCACAAGACTAAAGATTGCTAATGAAGAAATTAAACAAAAGTAATTAGTGCCAACAGATAAACCTGAGAGAAAGTTTGTTTACTGGATTAGTTGTGAGGGGTTATTCAGACACCTTGCAACATAAAAAACTGGCAACCTCCATTGACTGTAAATTATATAGGTGAACCAACAGGTAGAAACATAAGACATAAATTGGGTTTAAAAGTGTAATTGAGTGTAAAACATTTATTGGATTAAATACAGTAGGTTGTGCAGGATTTTTATAACTGTTTGAATTTCTTATCTTACTTTTACACACTGGTGCTGGCTGTCAGGATATCATCAGGGGGTATTCAATCATCTGAGCTGTTCAGATGAATGATTCGGCTATCCGAATGAAAGAAATATACTGTATACATGTAACTACTTTTGTAAAAATTTTTATTCCATTGACAGTAAACTCAGTAAAATGGACAATCTTTTTTTTAATAAGTTAGCATACATGCACCTTACTATATTGCAAATGACAACTTCACTGTGAGTTAGGTTGGTCTATTCTGTTTATACGTTACGGTTTTTGAATTTTTCTAGTTTAGCATAACAAAGATTATTAATTCAGTGCAAATACATTTACCTAAACTCAACAAAAGAACACAACATTTAAAAAAATCATAATCCAAAAATTGTTCAATCAATGAGGATATGTCTGCCGTCACTGAAGCACGGAAGGGAACTACCCTATTTTCATCATAATTTTACTAATCCATACAATTAACCTTACAATGTCAAATTGTGGTGACTAATTTGCCTGCTTAATATCGCAGACAGACTTTATTAGTAATATAGCCACAAATAAGTCTGGAATCAACTAAATATTGTATATGGGTAAATTAAATTGCACCTATTAACAGAATACAGATGAGATGGCCAGATAGTTGCCATAAATAATCAGTCTCCAGGTACAAAGTAACTTCTGCCCAGGATTTATTAAAATGCTATCATATTAAAGTCAAATTTCTTTTTTTTTAAAGAGAAGTATGAGTTTAGGTGAAAAAAAAATTATACTTACCTAAGTGAATGCAGCATTGGTCCGGCTCTAAGACAGAGAACTGAGCGATCAAACACCGCTGATCGCTCAGCTGTTGGCCTTCGGGCTGCAGAGTGATGGTGACTGTCAGTCAGTTACTCTCTGCTCTGCCCCTTCAGTGCTCACTGAAGCACTGTGCTGTGGAGGGGGTGGTAATGGTTGGCTCAGGCTCTCAGTGGTTTACTGAGAGGTTAAGCCAGGCATTTGGGTGTGTCCCGGCCTGGACCAGCTTTGTGACGCCAGCGGATGGTATAGAACCATCCCTGAATAGTACCTCAATCACTGTGTCAATCACTGTGCAGGGGTTGTGTTGGGCCACTGCACTTTTAGAGCAACATTCTTGCTTTTCAGCATGCTGCCTTTTAATTATTTATCTTAGGTCCAGTCCAATAACATCAGCATTCTTATTTATTTGGCAGTGGGTCGATGCTGATTGCTGCAGAGAGCAGAGAAACATAATGATGTGGCATCACTCTCTGCAGCATTCTTCTGTGAGTCCAGGCTGGAGGGCAGGTTCATATTGCCCTGGGCTCATAGGAAATGCTTTTTAAAATTTATCTCAGACACAAATTACCTATTTAGCCATCAGTGAAATTTGTTTGCCGCAAAGAAAGTTTATTCTGGCCATTGCAATGAATTCAAGTGCTAAACGCACCTAGCATTAACACGAGTTTATGCATGTTTACACAAATTTAGACTTATTAAGCATTTTTTCTGCCAAAATATCACTGCTCCTGGACACACTGGCAGTGGGGGTTTCCTTTTGCCTCTAAATGCTCCTGCCTCTAAACTCCTGTAAACGCTTGTGTGCATGGACACAAAGGCTAACATGCAGGGGCATTTAAAGGGTTTTTAACTTCAGCCATGTTAAAAACGTCCCATGTGCATGAGACCTAAAAATGTTCTTTGTGTTTTTTATCTATATAATTCTATGTTGTCTACTGTTGCTTTTCATTTTATTATTTTTCTTTTTTTCCCCAGTCTGTTATAGCAAACACTCCTCTACTGCACACACTGGCGGCTCATACACACCGCACTCCTCTACTGCACACACTGGCCAATGTCAATTACACCGCGCTCCTCTACTGCATACACTGGTCACTGTCATACACACCACACTCCTCTACTGCACACATTGGCCACTGTCATACACACCGCACAATGTCATTTACACCGCACTCCTCTACTGCATACACTGGCCACTGTCATACACACCACACTCCTCTACTGCACACACTGGCCACTGTCATACACACCGCACTCCTATACTGCACACATTGGCCGCTCTCATACACACCGCACTCCTCTACTGCACACACTGGCCGCTGTCATACACACCGCACTCCTTTACTGCACACACTGGGCGCTGTCATACACACCGCACTCCTCTACTGCACACACTGGCCGCTGTCATACACACCGCACTCCTCTACTGCACACTGGCCGCTGTCATTCACACTGCAATCCTCCACTGCACACACTGGCCGCTGTAATTCACACTGCACTCCTCTACTGCACACACTGGCCACTGTCATACACACCGCACTCCTCTACTGCACACCTGGCAGCTGTCATCCACCCCGCACTCCTCTACTGCACACACTGGCCACTGTCATACACACCGCACTCCTCTACTGCATACACTGGCCGCTGTCATACACACCGCGCTCCTCTACTGCATACACTGGCCGCTGTCATTCACACTGCACTCCTCTACTGCACACACTGGCCGCTGTCATACACACCGCACTCCTCTACTGCACACACTGGCCGCTGTCATCCACTCCGCACTCCTCTACTGCACACACTGGCCGCTGTCATACACACCGCACTCCTCTACTGCATACACTGGCCGCTGTCATTCACACCGCACTTCTCCACTGCACACACTGGCCACTGTCATATACTCTGCACTCCCCTACTGCACGCACTGGCCGCTCTCATACACACCGCACTTCTCTACAAGACATAATGGCCGCTGTCATACACACCACACTTCTCTACTGCACACACTGGCTGCTGACATACACTCCACAATCCTCTACTGCATACACTGGCCGCTGTCATACACTACGCACTCCTCCAATGCATAAACTGGCTACTATCATACACTCCGCACTCCTCTACTGCACACACTGGCCGCTGTCATACACTCCGCAGTTCTCTACTGCACACACTGGCCACTATCATACACTCTGCACTCCTCTCCTGCATACACTCCACACTCCTCTACTACATACACTGGCCGCTATCATACACTCTGCACTCCTCTTTTTGCTTTTCCTTATATTATTTTTCTTTTTTTCCCCAGTCTGTTATAGCAAACACTCCTCTACTGCACACACTGGCCGCTCATACACACCACACTCCTCTACTGCACACACTGGCCGCTGTCATCCACTCCGCACTCCTCTACTGCACACACTGGCCGCTGTCATACACACCGCACTCCTATTCTGCACACACTGGCCAATGTCATTTAGACCGCACTCCTCTACTGCATACACTGGCCACTGTCATACACACCACACTCCTCTACTGCACACACTGGCCACTTTCATACACACTGCACTCCTCTACTGCACACACTGGCCACTGTCATACACTCTGCACCCCTCTACTGCACACACTGGCCGCTGTCATACACACCGCACTCCTATACTGCACACACTGGCCCCTGTCATACACACCACACTCCTATACTGCACACACTGGCCGCTGTCATCCTCTCCGCACTCCTCTACTGCATACACTGGCCGCTGTCATTCACACCGCACTTCTCCACTGCACACACTGGCCACTGTCATTCACACCGCACTCCTCTACTGCACTCACTGGCCCCTCTCATACACACCGCACTTCTCAACAAGACATAATGGCCGCTGTCATACACACCACACTGCTCTACTGCACACACTGGCTGCTGACATACACTCCACAATCCTCTACTGCATACACTGGCCGCTGTCATACACTACGCACTCCTCCAATGCATAAACTGGCTACTATCATACACTCCGCACTCCTCTACTGCACACACTGGCAGCTGTCATACACTCCGCAGTTCTCTACTGCACACACTGGCCACTATCGTACACTCTGCACTCCTCTCCTGCATACACTCCCCACTCCTCTACTGCATACACTGGCCGCTATCATACACTCTGCACTCCTCTCCTGCTTACACTCCGCACTCCTCTACTGCACACACTGTCCACTGTCATACACTCCGCACTCCTCTACTGCATACACTGGCCACTGTCATACACTCTGCACTCCTCTACTGCATGCGCTGGCCGCTGTCATACACTCCGCACTCCTCTAATGAATACACTGGCCACTGTCATAAACTCCACATTTCTTTACTGCATACACTGGCCACTGTCATACACTCCACACTCCTCTACTGCATACACTGGCCGCTGTCATACACTCCACACTCCTCTACTGCACACACTGGTCGCTGTCATACACTCTGCACTCCTCTACTTCACACACTGGCCGCTATCATACACTCTGCACTCCTCTCCTGCATACACTCCGCATTCCTCTACTGCATACACTGGCCACTGCCATACAGTCCACACTGCTCTACTGCACACACTGGCTGCTGTCATACAGTCCACACTGCTCTACTGCATATACTGGCCGCTGTCATACACTCCACACTGCTCTACTGCATACACTGGTCACTGTCATACACTCTGCACTTCCCTACTGTATACACTGGCCACTGTAATACAATCCGCACTCCTCTACTGTATACACTGGTCACTGTCAAACAGTCCACACTGCTCTACTGCGCACACTGGCCGCTGTCATACACTCCACACTCCTCCACTGTATTCACTGGCCACTGTAATACACTCTGCTCTCCTCTTCAGCTTATACTTCCCGCTGTCATACTCACCCCATTTCTCTCCTGCACTTACTGCCTGCTAAAACAGTTCTTTTTTTGTAACATTCTTAACCTTGCCTGTTCTGAAATGGGCACCGTTTGCATGTTGAATAGAATAAAAAAAAATGGTAATTAAAAAAGAAACATAAGAAATCATTGACACAGATAATCATGTCAGAAAGTTAGTAAATACCTTATTCAGATAACTTGGAGCATAAAGTACCAGCAGTGCCCTCCAGTGACTGTAAATTCAACAGTTAGATTAACAAATGTGTAGATGAGTGTCCATTTATGGACTATGCACAAATGCAGATGCAAGCCCCCTTTAACTGCATTTCTCACAACTCTCTTGAACACACTCAGGGAATATAAGTTACTCTTGTTCGTCTTACTTTAGCAGCTCAGACAGGCCACACCTGATGAGGCAGAGAGACTGGGCAAGAGATCTGCAGGTAGCTGAGTGGCCTCCCACTGTCAGAAGTGGTATGTGGGCAGCAAGACAGAAGCCTAATAGCACACCGCTTCTTTGGAAGATCCAGCAACTGTGTGGTCCCTCTCCCTAATTGCTAGAGTACTTCAGTACCAGTGGGGTGGCCCTTTTGCTCTATAAGAGTCTGACCTTACCTTACATACTTGCAGTGCTGCTGTAGCAACAGGGTGCACATGTGGTTGTACAGCATGGTGGGAGTCGGGAGGCAGAACAGGTCTGGACAGAGGATATTCTGACCACTGACCCTAGCTGCAGACCAGACAAGATAAAATCTTGTAGCAGGTCACATTTGGCCCATCGACCATAGTTTTAAGACCCCTGATGTATATGATATCATTGTTAGTTCAATGATTAGTTACAGCCGGAAACCACCTGTAACTAATGTTTCATCATCCCCTATACTCTTATTTAATTTTAAATTATATGCAAATTCTTATACAGTGTGTATGAAGCTGCAGTCATTATTATCAGATTCAAAGCATACAGTTAGCATTATTCTATTTAGCATTAAACTATTCTATTTAGGGATAAAAATGAAAAGTAAGGACTTGGAAGCTGTTCCATAGCTCTGTTATTCTCTGAGTGAAGAAGTGCCTTTTCATGTTCCTCCTGAGCCCACTTGAGTCCATCTTTAGAGAATGGCTTCCTATTACAGCGCAGATTTCCTTCAAAACATGCTGCACTTATCTAGCTTGTTGACATAAATGGTTGCACTTAAATCATTTATACAATGTGTTCACTTCCTGTTTTCAAACCGAATTTTAGTACATGGTCCTTCATGGTTTGATAATAATAATAATGATGTAAGCTATGTTCATTTGACAGGCTTATCTAATGTTTTTGGTTATAGAGTAGATAACGATAAAGAATATGTACTTCTTGGTTTGGGTTAAGCGAACTGAGCAATGTTGGATTCTCTGGATGTTTAATGAATAGAGTTGGGTGAACAGTTTTGCCCAAGCATGAGTTCGGGTCAAACATTGGCTGTTCGCTTGTTAGATGAACACCCAATTTATTGGGGAGTTCGACTGTTTGTTAGGCCCGCCGAATGACAACAATGCAACTGTTCTGCAGTGCATTGGAAGCCCTGATTGGCTGAAGCAATGAAAGCTTTGTCCAATCAAGGCACATAGCACTGTCAGAGACATGATTGGACACGGTGATGATGATTCTATCCAATCATAGCTCTTTGCTCTTAGTCGTCCCCCACACTATATAAAAATATTCTTCCCATTGCGGCCATTTGCAGTGTGATATTGGCGTGGAGAGAGAAAGAACAGGGCTCAGTTCAGTGCTACTAGAGAGTTAATGCGCTATAGTGTGCTATTCAGATTCTATTGTCAGTGTAGAATATCAATTTAGTGTGAATATAGTGATAGTACAGTGAGTGTAGTTTGACCATTCACTTTTACATTAGTGTCAGTTTATTTTGTCAGGGCAGGTTTCCTGCAGTATGTTTCAGTGCTTTAGTGCATGTTTAACAAGGTATATTTCAGTGTGTTACTGCACATTTAATGCAATATATTTCAGTGTGTTAGAGCACGTTTAAAGCAGTATATTTCAGTGCATTAGCCCACGTATAACGAAGTATATTTTACCGCCTTACTGCAGGTTTAACACTGTATACATTGTTACATACATGTGCATTACTGTGCGTTTAACGAAGTATATTACATTGCGTAGGTTCACGTTTAACCCAGGTAATTCATTTTTACTTTAGTGTCAGTTTATTTTGTCAGGGCAGGTTTCCTGCAGTATATTTCAGTGCGTTACTGCACATTTAACGCAGTACATTTCAGTGTGTTACTGCACGTTTAACGCAATAAATTTCAGTGTGTTAGAGCATGTTTAATGCAGTATATTTCAGTGCATTACTGCACATTTAACACTGTATATTTCAGTGTGTTACTGCATGTTTAATGAAATAAATTTCAGTGTGTAGATGCGCGTTTAACGGAGTATATTTCAGTGCTGTATTTTTCAATGCATTAGTGCAGGTTTACCACAGTATATTGCAGTGCGTCCGTGCAGTTTTACTGCAGTATATTGAACTGTGTCAGTAGAATGTGTCTTTGTAGTGAGTACTCAAGTAAAAGTGCACCAAACACCACTTTTCATTGATTAAAGTGCATCCACGTACACATTTCCACATCTTTATTACATTTTGTTGATAAGCGCCTCCCCCCCAATAAGGTCTGGGAGGCCAACAAGGAGAGGCAAATGTTCCCATGGCACTGTGAGGGGGCCAGCAGCATATGTATCCACAGGCAAAGGTAGAGGCTGTCCGTCACCAGGCAGGGCATAAGTTCCTCTGTTTAGTGATGTTGCTTGTGCTATCCAGCCACAGCATGCAGTGAAATTGGTGGACTGGCTCACTAAACTATCCTCATCCTCCTCATCCTCAGTCGCCCAAGCAGAGACTAGTGTGCAGTCCACTGCAGCTGCCAGAGTGGCTTATTCTGTCTTCTTGTCCACAGATACTCTGGTCATAGCCCAAGCATCAGGCATGGAGGAGTCAGAGTTATTTGAACACAGCATCAGCCACTTGTGCCTTGACGATGCACTGCCATTAGTTGTTTCAGATCTTGGTTCTGAGGTTGAGGAAGGTAGGAACATGAGCCTACAGAGAGGGGAGAACCCTGATAAAAAAACAAATTGGCAGTCATGTTCCCCCAGCCCCAGCCTTTTGCCAAGTTGTCTCCAGTGATAATGAAGATGGAGGGTATGATGATGATGATAAGGTCACTGATGTGACTTGGGTGCTCGATAGAGCAGAGGAGGAAAGGGAGGGTGAGGCACAACCCCAAAGAGGCAGCTATCATTGAAGGGAAGAGAGCAGCCACCCTATTCAACCAGATTGTGGAGCTGTTATCTCCCGGCCCACTTCCCACTGCTCAGCTGTTAGAGCCTTTTTTAGCACATGTGCAGCCTATCACACTGTTGCAATTTACAAACTTTGTCTCAAGCACATCAAGTGTGGCAAAAACACCAGCCATTTGGTTACCACATGCCTGATAAGGCATTTAACCTCCCACCACTCTGTTGGCAAGAGCACTTGAAAGACACACAAAAGGGATGCAATTCTGCTCCTCTTCAATCCTCACCTTTACGGTCTACCCCGCTTTATCTCATGACCTCTGAGCAGTCTCCAATGACAGGGGTGATGGCATTACGTGGGGTGTCCCAGGTCCTTGCATCACGTCTGCCAGTAGCACACCACCAGCTGTAGACTATAGCAGGCAAATTACTCTGCCCCATCTGCTGCAGCGAAAAAAAAAATAATCGCTGCCACCCACATGCCCAGCATGTATATACAAGCTTGTCAAAGCTGCTGGCTTTAAAACTCCAGCCTTTCCATCTAGTGTGGAATGTGCTGTACCACAATGGCAGGTTCCCAGTCGCTATTTCTTTTTACGTAAAGGCCATTCCAGCTCTCTACCGTCACGTGGAAGGTAATGTTGTGGCATCGTTGGGCAAGGCAGTGAGTTGCAAGGTCCATGTTACTGCTGACATGTGGTACAGCAAGAATGGTCAGGGACAATATATTTCATTTACAGCACACTGAGTAACTCTGCTTGCAACTCGGAAGAATGTAGGACAAGGTTCAGTGCTGCAGCTTGTGTTGCCACCACGTCTCCATACAGCTAGTGGTGGTGATGCAAGATTTGTCAGCTCTACCCCCTCCTCCTCTTCTTCCGTATCCTCCATGTCCTCCTCTGCTGAATTTTCCTATGAACCACAAGTACCCCCTAAGTGTTCCAGAGGCTATTCCATGAGTCAGGCTAAAAGGTGCCATCCAGTGCCTCAGCTGGTCTGTCTAGGGGACAGGAGCCACACCAGAGCAGAGATTCTTACAGCTCTGCACGGGCAGGCCCAAAGGGGGTTTACACCATGCTGGTGGGAGCCAGGAATGGTGGTGTATAATAATAGCACAAACCTCCTTAGACAGAGAAAGTTGACACATGTGTCGTGCCTGGCATATGTCCTTAATTTGGTAGTGCAACATTTCTTAAATAGGTACCCAGAGTTGGAAGATCTGCTAAAGCAGCCCAGCAGAGTTTGTAGCCATTTCAGGTGGTCATACACAGCCAGTGCTCAGCTGGCTGAAAGTCAGCGGGAATTCCACCTGCCCATAAACCGCCTGATTTGTGACATGCCAACCAGGTGGAACTCGACTTTGGCAATGCTGCAGCAGATGCAGATGCAGCAGAAGACCGTCAATGGGTTCCTGTGTGAGTATGGCACAACAACAGGCTTGACAGCAAGGCTAATTCTTGCTTTTATAAAGAGTACCTCAAGAGTACCTCTATAGGGTTACGGTGTAAAGGCACCACCAACACCAAAAGACCAAGAAGGTAGGTAGCTGTGCACTGCCATGTAGAGTGTATACCAATATAAAATAAATAAGTGTTCAGCATGGAGTGAGCCTTTGAATAAGACTTAGAGTATATGTACACCAGCTCTTCGTAAAACAACCCATTCAGTTTAAAATAGGAAAAATAGGAATTAAAGGAAAAACATTTGTGTTCACATATAAAAAAAACATCATAAATACTGTTTTTATAAAAGTAAAGAAATCAGCGCTAGACTCTAAATGAGGGGGACCACTCTATCTGCCTTCAATAATCAATGCCCAATGGTCTCAAAAAGCTGTAGATCACAATGATCAAATAATAAATAAATATATAAATATGTTTGTGGATAACTATAATAAAATGTGAAAATGAGGAAGATCAAAGTGATGGTAAAAAAATATAACGAAATATTCTCAAATGATAATCCAATGGTGAGTGGTCTACTGCGTCCAAATATACAAGTGACTAGCAGTGAAAAACAAAGAAATATGAATCGTTTCTACTCACTCAAATGATAATCAACAATGAACAAAATTAGTATATAAATGTGCAAATAGCAGCATAAGGTGATAAAGTTGATGTGAACAAATATAGAGTGTCACAAAACGGACTCAAAAAGTGCAACAGTGCCAAACTAAAGGTGCATAAATTGTCCACAAAATAGCTAATTAAGCTTAAATCAGTCCAATGCGGTGATTAAAGTGCAGGGTGCCACGAAATTATGTGATATATTCCAGTGCAATCTACAGGTGAGGTCACACTTTCAAACACAGCAAAGTGGGTGTGTCCCGGTGAGCTCGCAATCCAACACTGAGTGCAGTGGCCGCTCACCTCCACAACACTCAAAAAGAGCGTTAGGTATTATTATCCAAGCTCCTCTCACTCTTCGGACATATGCTTATTGTCCTTCAGCTGTTATAGGTTAAATGGTTCAGAGTCGGTCTACGCAGGTCTCTCTCAATCCCTCTGTAGGTAGATTGCAGGGAGTTGTAGACCCTCTGGAAAGTGGCTGTACCCGGCTCCTGAGAGGAGCGCTGTGTAGAGGATGACCTTCCCTCCTCCCGGTCTCCGCTCACACACTGTTTCTACCTTCTTTCATCCACATACCCTCAGTTCTCAGCTGCATAAGGAGCTCAGAGAGCTGGGGGAGTGTAATGTTCCGGTACCTTTGGTACCCTAAATTATACTTTTCACAAGTGTATGCGCCCCACCATTCTCTTTTGGAAAGGTGCGCATACACCTTTAAGACTGAAGCTGTCATCACTCAGCGCCGGACTAGATGGCTATTTAAAGCGCCGGTTCTCACTCACATGTGTTCGTTCAAACACCCTTACCTGGATGCTAACTTGGCTTGAAGCTTTCGTGCTTGCAAGCATACTTCGCTGACGGAACCTCGCTGCGCTGATCCCTGCATCCCGCTTCCGGATCATCCGCTCCTCCTGAACCAACCTTCGGCTGTATTGCTATTAGTGCTAAGTACCCCGCAGGGGAACCCTCTATAAACTTATACTAAGCTTACACTATCTAGCTCTGCATAGTAAAGACTATTTATCACATCTGCATATCTAGATTGCTAGCTCTTAAGACTAGTGCTACTTATTCCTGCACTGGGTTGATCACTCTTGTATGTCCACCTGCTACTCTGTCATCTGCTACCATACATGATTGCTAAACCTACCTGCATCCATCTGCTACTGTCTTACCTTCAAGTGTCTGTCACCTACCACCTCCACTCAACCTGTCTCTTAAATCTTCATCACTGTGTTACTACATACATAAAGTCACTCTAGGCTTGTTGAGTGTGTGTATTTACTAGCTGAATTAAGACCTTCCACACATGATGAGTCATTGAGGTTGGGAATGGTATCTCAGCATCTCTCTTACATGACTACTGAAGTGGAATATTTCTGCAGCTGAAAATCCACACCATACATGAAACGCAGGAGCGTTACAGGGAGGAGAGACAGCAGTACATTCACTATCCCAGTGAATGACTGGACTGGAGGGGGGGGGGTGTCAGCATGAGTTTGATCATTGGAGAAGAGCAGGCTGAGTTTTCAGCAACTGGCTACACTGTTCTCTAATGCCTAGTGTGGTTAGTTTTTTTTTTTTTCTATAAGAAAGCGGAGACACTGGCAGGAACACCAGGGATTTCATACAAAGGAAGCAATACAAGGAGAACATGATATTTTTTAACAAAAGTACCTGGTACAGCTGGTAAATATCAGAAATTTCGGGTTCGGACAACACTAAAAATACACAATTTCTTTATATAACATGCTTGAGGGAATGAGGTAAGCCTTACACCTGCAACGGAAGCAGCAGACTTGTATAATATATTTCTGCAAATATGACACTTAGAAAGAAACTAGATATTGTGCAGCTAAATAACATTTTTCCAGCTGTTTGTAAAACAATGTGTGTGGTCCTCCTATAATCCATACCAGACCCTTATCCTATATTATACTGCAAAAAAAATAAAAAATCATAGAAAACAAAACAAAAAAACAATGTGGGTTCAGCCCCCAAAATTCATACCAGACCCTTATCCTGGAAAGGGGTCTGATATGAATCTAGAGGGGTACCAAATGCAAGCGTAGCACCCTCTAGTGTAGTGTGCTAGAAGTGTACATAGGTTTTTGTAGTGTAGGTAAATTGTATGGCTTGGATGGCAGCCAAGCTTGTGTTTTGAATCTGGGTCAGGGTGCCTAAGGGAGGCTGGATAACTCATCAGGTAGCACCTCTGGTACCTTACCCTACTTTCTAGAACCTTAGAGAAGTTTCCAGAAGAATGGGAGGGAAGTTAGGAGGAGCTGCCTGAAGTATTGATGAGGGCCCCAGCCAATTGCCGGCCAAATGGACTGACAGGGGAGAGGGCACCTCTTAAATACTCTGAGTCAGCCCAGCAGGGGCAGTGTGGTGTTGGTTGGAAGCAGGAGATGGAGTGCTGAGGCTGCTGTCAGGGGCCCTTGAGAGTGCCCCCTAGTATGGGGGGATGACTTCAGGCCTAGAGCTCGGGTGCTGGAGGAAACCTACTACACACAGTAGGATGCATGGGAGCAAGAACAGCGGGAGAGAGCCAGCACATCCAGGAGATCTCTAGGCAGAAGTCAGTCAGAGGGCTGGTGAGTGTGACAGTCTGGCAGGACTGTGGGAAGTAGCCAATAGGGCTAGAGAGAAGGGCAGCTGCTGCTAGGCGGCTGGCAGTGCCTGAAGAGGTGGTGCTGGGATCAGTAGCCACAGGAGGAATGTAGCTGGATACTGGACTTTTTCTACACACCAAAGCCCTTTACAGGCTGTCCCTGCCTGTAAAGGGCTTTTGCTTGATCTGGCGGAGTGTGTGATTTTTCTGCCAGCAAGTGATGTGCTGGAGGAGGCAGAGATGTGTATATAGAGACTGTATATAGTTAAAGTGTCCCTGAAGAAGTTTATTTCAGTCAAGTGGGCATCCCATAATAGTCCCATCTCCATCCACGTTCAATGACTCTAGTGTGCTTGTGGAATTCGGTGTGCCTGGCTTTGCAGGCTTGAGGATATCATTCACCAGCAGCTCCTACAGGAGATGTGCTACACAAACAAAAAACACAAGCTTGGGGCCCCCTTAATTAGTTCTGGACCGGAAGGATTTGCCCCCTTAACCACTTAAGCCCCAGGCCTATTTCTGACACTTTTTGTTTACAAGTTAAAATCAGTATTTTTTCCTAGAAAACTACTTAGAACTCCCAAACATTATATATATATATATATATTTTTTTTTTTTTTAGTAAAGACTCTGGAGAATTCATTGCAATATTTTTTGTCACGTGGTATTTGCGCAGCGGTCTTTAAAACGTATTTTTTTGGGAAAAATTACGAAAAATCACATTTCACTGCATTTAAAAAAAGCTAAACAGTAAAGTTAGCCCATTTTATTGTATATTGTGAAAGATGATGTCACGCTGAGTAAATAGATACCCAACATGTTACAGTTTAAAATTGCGCACACCTGTGGAATGGCGACAAACTACGGTCAATAGAAATCTCAATAGGCGACGCTTTAAAATGTTTTAACGGTTACCAGTTTAGAGTTAGAGTGTAGCTCTTTTTTTTTAAACTATTGCTCACGATCTGGAGATCGCGGCGATACCTCACATGTGTGGTTTGAACAGCGATTTCATTTGCGGCTCGAGTTCCGTATACGTTTTCTTTCGTGCGCAAGCTAACGGTGACGGGGGCGGCTAAAATTTTTTTTATTCTATTTATTTTTTTTTTTAACTTTATCACAGGTTTTTAAAAAAAAAAAAATCTGATCACTTTTATTGCTGTCACAAGCAATGCAAACATCCCTTGTGACACCAATATGCAGTGACAGGTACTCTTTATGGAGGGATCGAGGGTCTAAAATACCACTTCCATGTATTCAAAACACCGAAAACGGCATTTTTGAATATAGTCGTTTTTTAAATCTGCCTCATTTTGCAGCAGAGTAACCTGGACGTGACGTCATGGACGCCGCCTCCGGGTTACGTCATCGGAGACCCGATCGAAGCCACTTCCAGCTTAGATCGGGACTCCATCCAGCCGGCGGACATGACGGCTGGTTGCTCGGGTCTCCCGGTGGGCCGGGAGACCCGGGCAGAGCAGCAGAAGGCGGTGGGAGGGGGGAGTCCCCTCCTGCTCACCCAGGTAACGATTGAGCGGCTCCCGAGCCGCATCGGTTGTTACCGACAGAAAGCCCACCGCCGGCTCTAAACTACGGTACCGGGATGGTGCCTCTAGCTAGAGGCATCACCCCGGTATAACACCGCAAAGTCAGCCGACGTACCCCTACATCACTTTGCGGTAAGTGGTTAAAAACTAAGCCATTTTTTGCGATTCGGCACTGCGTTACTTTAACGGAAAATTGCGTGGTTGTGGGACACTGTACCAAAAATGTCCTTTTTTCCCCACAAATAGAGCTTTTTTTTGGTGGTATTTGATCACCTGTGCGATTTTTATTTTTTGCGCTTTAAACAAAATTCTGAAAAAAAAAACAATATATTCATCCTTTTAGGCCAATTTAGGCCACATATTTTTGGTAAACAAAAAAGAATCGCAATAAGCGTATTTTGATTGGTTTGTGCAAAAGTTATCGCATCTACAAACTAGGGGAAAGATGTCATTTCTATTTATTTATTTATTTTACTAGTAATGGCAGCGATCTGCGATTTTTAGCGGGACTGCGAAAATGCGGCAGACAGATTGGACCCCTAACTGACCTTTTTGACACTTTTGGGGGTGACCAGTGACATTACTACAATAATCAGTGCTAAAAATATGCACTAATACTGTACTAATGACACTGGCAGGGAAGAGGTTAACCTAGTGGGTGATCAAAGGGTTAAATGTAAGCCTAGGGAAGTGTTAACTAACTGTGGAGGGAGGGGCTTGTGAAATGACCATAGAGACTTGTGATCCTATATAGAAGGATCACAGGTGCTCTGTGATCATTTCACATATTGCTCTCTCAGCGGGGAGCAATCGCAGGTGGCCCGCAGCAATCGCAGCTGCCAGCTCTGTGCATCGGCATCCCCGCTGCCTAGTGGGGGCGGGAGCGCGCTGCTGGCGGTGCACGCTTGCCCCCCCCCCCCCAGCACGTAGTCTATCTTTTGTAAGAGGAAGCCCAGGGCGCAGGGTCCCACCCAAGATCTATACCATATGAACTTCCTGATTTAAACCCTGTCTCTGAACTTCCTGGTTGCCAGAATATTGTGCCTTCACCAGCCAACATCTCGCTTGTCTCTCCTGCTGCCAACCGTATCTTCTCTACCATTCGTTACTGACATTTGGCTTGCTCCTCGACTGACACCACCATCAGGAGCTCTGGTGAACACCAGTTAGTAGTTAATACAGTTCCTATCCTGCTGGTTCCTGTGTGAGCTTCAAATCCTATAGCAACTCGTCTTTGAGCCAGACCCCTGTTCGTGACATATTGACTGTGCACTCGGCGGGCGAACATTCCGCTAAGTGCCGAGAAAGTTCGGGTGTTAGGCGAATACCTGAATGGGCATTATTGAGGCCAAACTTTTGCTCCGCCCAAATCGTTCACCCATCCCTAGTTGAGCCGAACACAGTAACTCATCACAGTTACTCTTGCTGGGCGCAGGAATGGGCCCTGCTGTTAAAAATTAGAAACAAACTTTGAAATTACATGTACTCGTCATATAGGTGTAGAAAAATTGGGCCTCAGGTGTTGGTGGTGCCTGAACACTGTAACTTCTCACAGATACTCTTGATGGGCACAAGAATAGGCCCTTCTGTTAAAAATTAGAAACAAACTTCGAAATTACATGCACCTTTGGTACAGGTGCAGAAGAAATGGGCGTTTGGTGTTGATGGTGCCTGAACACAGTAACCCCTCACAGATACTCTTGCTGGGCGCAGGAACAGGCCCTACTGTTAAAAATTAGAAACAAACATTGGAATTACATGCACCTTTGGTACAGGTGCAGAAGAATTGGGCGTTTGGTGTTGGTGGTGCCATAAACCAAAAACATTGTTGGAAGCTATGCAAAAAATTGGCAGAACCCTAGCTCTGCCTTTCGTAAGGCGGACTTTACTGGCACGACCAAGAGACCAAATATACTGATTTTAATAAAAGGACAAAACACATATATGAACATATAGAAAATATTTCCACAATGAACGTATGACAAGAAACATCACAATATATAGAATATAAGACCATTGAAACAGGACATGTGAAAAAGAACTGGAATAAAGGACACTTGCTCCTGGTGGGGAGACAGGGATGATCCTATATCCCCCACTTGATTACCATGAGGTGATCCCGTTCGAGTGTAAGAAAGTTGATACAGTCAATGGTTTGATGCGTTTTGCAGACCTTAGCTTTATCAAGACCAGGCTGTAGAACAGTCTTTGTTTCTGTTAAATATGAAAAAACATATATTAAAACCATAAAACAATTACACAAACACAAAAACATTTCTTGTTGTGTTCAAATAGATTGTGGACTTACAAATTTGTCATTTGAGAACAAGAGCATGGGGCAAATTTCACAGACCCACCAGGGGAGCCATTGTCAACATGGATATCAACCAGATAAGTTCCTGAATAATATATTTTTACAACCACTGCCCTGTATTTTCTGTGTTCAACAAGAAAGGGGGGGCTGCTAGACGGGTGTGTATGAGGTAAAAAAAATATATTGCAATCTAGGGACACCCTGCAGGACAAAAAGGGTTTACATCATTGTAGCCATATGTAGCCGCATCAAGAGCAATATCTCAAACAGTACATGTGTATAAAATACATCATATGCTTTACCTGTATTGGGGTCAACCTGCCATAGGCGCTCATCTATGAGCAGCATCCCATCCAAAGGAATACAGAGATGCAACCAAAGAAATATATATTTCCTGTGCTGATACACCCTAAAATGAATATACAAAAAAAGGGATCAACAGGAGTTCGCAGGGTCCCTAAAGATTAAGGGCAGTAAAAAAAAAAGACAGAAAACACTTTTTGTCTGTACCTCTTTCAGGAAAAAAATCATCATGCATGCATGTCCTGTTGCAGCTGCACTAAGGGTATACAAACATCTCAAGGTTATATAGCCTGTGTGAATTAGGGGATGGATGTCAGCTGAGTGCAGCAGCTGAATATTGAGAGGCATTAGGACTGATTGCGGTTGCCAGGACAACAAAATGTGCAAAATGGCCGACGAGCCGAAAACCAAGCCTCATTTTCATTTGCATACATTGAACAAATCCCTGTAGTAGGAGGCGGGAATGGATTTCCTACACAGGATCCGCCCCCCAGTCGTGTCTCCCGATAAGAAAAGAGGAAACTTCCTCTCTATGTGGTCACCGCTGACAAAAAAAAACTATAGTACATCCTCCAGCCCGGAAGGGAAGCCCACAACTCTCACCTCCATAGAAAATCCAAAAATGCCAATACCCGCATATGTTTTTAGCGGGGAAATAGGCATAAAGTCCATAAATCATAACAGGCTTCTCCCCTGGTGAATCCGAACGCGCCCCATACATATGTCCAATGACAATACATACAATCACTTGTCCAATGGTTGTTACATATTATTCAAAAATAGACACTAGATCAAATACAGTTATATATCATATACAAACAATTTTTTCAGAGAGCAATATATACCCATATAGCTTTTTATTCAGCAATATATTATTGCAACCAAGGTGATCCATGATTCCCTAACAAAAAAACAAACAAACACGCAAGCCCCAACATACATATTAGTATACAGCCACAGCAGCACTCAAAGATACGACTTGTAGCTTGTGGCCTCATTTAGGCCAGGGGCAACAGTCGCGTGTAACAGAAATATCCATATGAAAGCTAGTATAATCAAGATTCAGGAATAGGATAGGCAGCATAGGCAGTCTTCAAGGTTTCCCATATTCCTAGCAAATTCAATCAGTTACATCAGCATCAGGGGCTTGATAGCTGCTGTTAAGCCAAGACTGATTCATTTTTATAAATGTCAGCCGGTCAACAGAGTCTGTGGACAGACGCACTCTTTTATCCGTCACAAAACCTCCAGCAGAACTGAATGTCAGTTCAGAAAGCATGCTGGAAGGAGGACAGAGGTGTGTGCACCTGTTGTTAATTTGGAAGCAGGACAGGCCAGTAGCTCGATTGCATATTAAGCAAATTCTGGCCAGTGGTCCATCTTCAAGACCCAGTAACTCTGTTCTGCCTCAAATGCCCTGTCCATGATTCCACAAAGTGTGTGCTCCAGCAGGAAGATTAGAGGGACAGTGTCACTAATGCATGCATCGTCGTAGCTCACCATCCTTGTGGCCTCCTCAAGTGGTGACAGGACAGTGCATGCATCCTTTATTAGCAGCCACTGGCAGGGCAAAAAGAAGCCAAGCTCCCCTGAGCCTGTCCTTGTGCCATACTCATACAGGTACTCATTGATGGCCCTCTGCTGCTGGTACAGCTGCTGCAGCATTGCCAATGTTGAGTTCCACCTGGTGGGCATGTCACAAATTAGGCTGTTGGTGGGCAGGTTGAACTCCCATTGAATTTCAGCCAGCCGAGCACTGGCATTGTAGGACCGACAGATCTTGTAAGCCCTGGTACCTGTTCAAGAAATGCTGCACCACCAAATTCAGGACATGTGCCAAGCAGAAAAAAGGTTGGTGCCATTGTCGCATACAACCATTCCTTGGTCAAGCTACCTTGGTGTCAACCACCTCTGAGCCTGCCCCTGCAGAGCTGACAGAATCTCTGACCAGGTGTGACTCCTGTCCCCTAGAGAGACCAACTGAAGCACTGCATGACATCTTTTAGCCTGAATGCTTGCGTAGCCCCTTGAATGCTTAGGGAGCACTGCGGGTTCACAGGACAATTCAGCAGAAGAGGCCATAGAGGAAGAAAAAGAGGAGGGGGTGGAGCAGACAGATGTGGCAGAATCACCACCACCAGACATGGTGGCGGAACAAGCTCCAGCACTGAACTCTGTCCTGCAGCCTTACCAGCTGCCAGCAGAGTTACCCAGTGCGCTGTGAAGGAAATGCAATGTCCCTGACCATGCCCGCTGGACCACGAGTCAGCAGTAATGTGACCCTTCCTGCTGACCGCTCTGTCCAACATTGCCTTCCAAATGATGGTACAGAGCTGGAATGGCCTTACATGAAAATAAATTTCTTTTTGGAACCTTCCACTGGGGCATAGCACATTCTGCAAATTCACAAAAGGGGGCAGAATCTACCGGATGAAAAGGCAGCAGTTGTAGTGCTAGCAATTTGGCCAAGCTACCATTTAGACGCTGAACATGTGGAGGGCTGCGACAGTATTTTTTTGTTTATGGTTCAGCAACTGGGGTAGTGAAATTTGCCTGCTGGTCAAATCAACAGGTGGTGTAATACTACTGACAGTAGATTGTGTGGAAGTACCTGTTGCACCCATTGCTATGCCATCATCCCTCTCAGTGCAGGTTTTTGAAAGGACTTGATGAATAGTAAGGTTAGAGGTCCCAGATGAGGAGCAAGGAGAAGTTTGCATTTTATTAGGATGTGAGTCTGGTGCTTTTGCCAATGGACTGCATGGCAGGTCGTCATACATCTTGTCAAGCATGTGGTGCCCAAGCGGCAGGTGTTCTGGCCATGCTTGATCCGTTTCAGACAGAGATTGCAAACAGCAAAACTGCGGTCTGCTGCATGTGTTGAAAAAAGTGCCCACAAATGAACTTTTGGAAGTCGGCAGGGGATTAGCAGCACCCTGCACTTGTGGAGCTCTATGGTGTGATGCAATAGGGGGGTTGCCCTTCAGCCGGCCCCAGGAGGACATCCTCCCTCGTTGGAGTTGTTCCGCCTCATCCTCCTCACTTTCCTCCTCTATTCTCTCAGGCACCCAAGTGCAGTCAGTGACTTTATCATCCCCTCCCTCCTCGTCACTGGAGCAAACTTGGAAGTATGCTGCAGCTTTTGGAACATGACTGTTCCACCTGCAGAGGATACACCATGTCTGCGACCACCACTTTTCACTGTGGACACAGAGGCTACTTGCAATCTTTTAGTGGCCTGTGAGTGTCTGTCTCTCCTTGTTGGCCTTTCGGACATAATGGGGATTTTTAGAGGGGTTTTTATATCTTTTAATAATGGAAAGTAATAGCACCTGTGACACAAAAGGGGGGACAGCAATTATGCCATCAATAAAATTACTGCAGCTGTGCCACGGAGAAAAAAATTACTGCTGACGCACAAGTAATAGCACTTGCGACACAAGAGGGGACAGCAATTATGCCCTAAATAAAATTACTGATGCTGCGCCACAAAAAAATCACAGCTGTCGCACAAGTAATAGCACCTGTGACACAAAAGGGGGACAGCAATTATGCCCTCAATAAAATTACTGATGCTGCTCCACCAAAAAAATCACCCCTCCCTCCTCGTCACTGGAGTTCACTTGGCATATTCTGCAGCTTTTGGAATATGACTGCTAGTTTCTTGTCCGCCATTGTCACCCCCTCTCTCTAGGATCACGTTATTCCCTTCCTCAACCTGGGAACCAACATCGGAGCATTCAAATTGCTGCGCAAACTCCAGCAGCATGTAACTGACACTATGATCGAATAATTCAGGTCATTCCTCCGTGCATGATGGTGAGTGTAATGATATTGTGCGTTGGCACTCTAGTTTGTCAGGCCGCCATTTTGTTCAAACGCTGTCGCAAGCATCCATCTTGTGGTACGAGCTTAGTTGACAGTGTTGGAAATGTTCATTCTTACCAGCATATCCCCCCAGCCTTTTGGCACTGTAATGACCCCCTGGGTCACTGAATGCCAGGTTCCTGCTAAGCTAACATTTTTCACACCTTTACTATACACAAGCTTTGACCAAGCAGACATTCAGTCTCCTCAGGCTCTAAGAGTTAATTTGTAATCTGAACTCAGCATATGGCTATTAGCTCAGTCGGAAAATGACACAGTTGACCATGAAACTTCATATCTTTTTAACCGAACATAACATATTAACAGAAAGTAGATATTTGGGTGCCCCATAAAATACCGATCAAATTAATACCAAACATGAACCCCCTTCAAGCCTAGTAAAGACAAGCTAGCGATCAGAGGCCTTACAGGGCAGAGGTTAGTCCGAAATAACCCATGTTTAGTGTCTAAAGATAGGACATTCCAAACCGGACCATAAGATATCGGTTTCAAGCGTGTAAACTGTTTCAATTCTCAAGATATGAGTGCTTTTATTAATCTGTCAAACGAGGAGGTCCCGTAGCAGTTTAGAAGACTCAGAGCCTATTGGCTAAGTACTTCTGGTGACACCCCCTGGAGAGTCAGAGAAAAACACAGGAACTGAGAGAGTTCTGAGTTCTCTTGCTAAGATCGATGGCATAACACCGCCCCATGGGAACCAAACATACCTGTTCAACTCTGAAACTTAAGGTAATACCAGGACCATTTTAATGCAAGTATTTTCATTCTTTTATTCTCCTATTTCTTAATTGCTGTATTGTGTCTCCATTTCTTTGTAACCCATTTTTCTGTAAATATTTTTATTCGCACCAATTTTTCACCTTTCTATAATTAAACCTTATTTTGAAAAGTGTTAAACTTTGTCTCTAAGCTCTTGAACGCAACTTGACCCAAACGAATCTGCCTCCTGAAGAGCGCTATTGTGTGTTATAGACAGTTATTTTAAAGTCATAATTGATATTTGTACTGTTTAGGCTAACCTATCTGAAACATTCTTGTCAGGTGACAGTGTGTGTTACAGACGGTTATTCTAAAGTCATAATTGATATTTGTGAAATCAGGAGCGTCCGCTAAGCTCAAAACGTAGCGGTGGTGGCAGTGAAAGGGTTAATCATTTAATTAACCCGGTGACAATCGCTCTCAGTCTGCTGGCATCTAGATTGTGGTCCCGCAAGCTGGACAATCTGTGTGCTGGGTGCAGCCGAGAGTGGCATTGTTACGCAAGTGACGGCAGGGTGTGAGATTGCTTGGTCTTTGGTCACGAGGTGGATGAGAAGGCCAGGGGTCTGATACCCGTATTCGTCACAGTGAGGCTACGGAAGGAGTAGCTGAGGACAAGGAGCCTGTGAAATAGGCAGCTTTGGCAGCTGCAGTGGAAGGCAAACTAGGATGAGCCTGGGTGACAGAGAATGAGGAGGATGAAGACGGCTTAGTTCTCCACTCCACCAACTCTTCTGCATGTTGTGCCTCAATAACATGGCTAGCACCAGAAAAAAGGACAAGCGTGCCCCGCCTGCAGAGGATGCACCATGTGTGGGACCACCACTTTTCACTGTGGACACAGAGGCTGCTTGCCATCTTTTAGTGGCCTGTGAGCATCTGCCTCTTCTTGTTGGTCTTTCGGACATGATGGGGATTTTTGGAGGGGTTTTTATACCTTTTTATACCAGAAAGTAAAAGCACCTGCGACACAAAAGGGGGGGGCAGCATTTATGCCCTAAATAAAATTACTGGGACACAGAAGGGGGAGTACTAATATTGTAGCAACAGAACCTAATGATGCAAAAAAAAAGGCACCCTGCCTTTGGCCAATCATGGCTCTGACAGGACATTGTGCTGTGATTTGCTGAAGCATACAGGGTCATGAGCATGCTTTGGCCAATCACAAGTACCTAATGCACTGCAATTGCGCAGTGCATTATGGGGCGCTCATTGGCGGGCGAACTTCCCGCCGAGCGCCACATTTGTTCGACTCGAACGTTCAGCCCATCCCTATTTATTAGCCTTACCAATGGCCAAAATTGAATTACAATATTTACCCCCATAGACTTCAATGGAGGTTCACCACAAAGGTTGAAAACTTTAAGTAAGATTTGCAAAGCTGTTCATAAATCTATGCCCAGCAGATTTGTTCATCTCTGTGTAGAACCCTCTAGTGTGTGCTAGAAGTGAGAGTAGGAAAATTATAGTTTAGCTTAAGGCTAAGCCTGAGCTATGGAATCTGGGTCAGGGTTTACTAAGGTTCAGGGCTGGGTAACCCATCCAGGCAGCCCCCTGGTCTAGAAGGTTGGAAAATCTTCTAGAATTAGAGGGTGGAGGCTAGGAGTTGCCTTCAATATTTATGGAGCCTCAGCCAATCATCAGAGGTAGGCTGGCACGGGGCAGAGACCACTCTATAAATAGATATGAGCCATGCCAGCAGGGGCAGTCGGGTGAAAGATGGAGATGTAGTGTTGAGGAGGCTGTCGGTGGCCCTTGAGGTGAACCCCCTAGTCCAGGGGGGTGTCATGTCTTAGGCTGGAGCTTGGGTACAGGGAGGATCCTGCAAAAAAACATAAAAGTAGTAGGTTTTCCTGCAGGTGTGGGAGCAAGAGAGGACAGAGTGATTAGTGCAACTCTGTGGGGACTAGCAAAGGGGGAGACTGCCACATATAGCCTGTCTATCTTGAAGACAGCAGTGTGTTTAAGTCTTCAGCCTTTCCCTAGAGCCAGGTAGGATAGTGAACAGTAAGACAGCCAGTAGGGCTGGTGAAAGGGGCAGCTCCAGTTAGGTGGGTTGGCAGTGCCTGAAGAGGTGGTGCTGGGATCCGTATCTACAGAGGAGAAGTTACAAGCTGGTTCACTACATCTGTGTCACACAAAAGAGGCTAAGAGTTACTGCCTGTAATGGGCTATTACTAATCTGTCAAGGTCTTAGATTGCCTTCCTGTTAGCAGCCATCTTGGACATGTGCAGACTGCTGTCTCTTATAAACTCTGTTTGCATCATCACTTGCCTGCCGTCTGGGTGTCGCTCAGTGATGATGTTGCATACCTGACTATATATATCACCTGATGGGTTGCAGTCCTTGCCCCTGTGTTTGTGCTCCAAGGTGCATCTCTGCTAACAATCTTCTGTTCTCCGTGTTGCTCCATGTAAGACCCAGCTTGGCTGAAGACTCTCCTGGCTCTCGACCCCATATCGTCAGATGACCCTGCATCGGCAGACTACCCGTTCCTGGACTCGACCCTCGCTTGGATGACTACCTGCTTCTGGACTTGACCCCGGGTTGTTTGGCTCTCACTTCCTCACTCTTGCTGTGCATTTTATTGTTGTTTTCCCCAATAAACTGCTTTATTTTACTTGCATCCCCGTGTAGTCTGATTTTCTGGCACCCTGACAGTACACAAGGGCCATGAATCCTGACGATACAGGTGCTCCTATGCTCCCCATGCTGGTTACCAGGCTCGATCAACAAAATCTCCTTTTAGGTCAGTTTGCTCAGGCATTGCACCTTGCTCCTGGTGCTGCTATGCCGGTGGTTGGTGTTGTTGCACCCACTGCTGCTCCTGTTGCCGCTCCTGCAGCTGCAGCTGAAGTCGCTGTTACCAGAGGGATGACTGGTTCAGCCCCCCTCCTGCAGCGCTATATGGAATGATCCGAGTCAGTGTTGTGGCTTCCTAAACCAAGTGGGCATTTATTTTGAGATGGTTCGTCAGGCATTTCCCTCTGAAAGGTCCAAGGTTGGCTTCCTAATCTCGTTGCTCTTGGACAAGGCCTTGGCCTGGGCAAATCCCTTATGGGAGAATGATAATCTTGTGACACACGATTACCTGTGTTTGTTGCCTCCTTTTGTAGGGTATTCAATGTGCCTGCTTGCTCTGCCTCTGCTACTAAGCTGCTCCTGTCCATTTAACAGGGTATACGAACCGTTGCCGTGTATGCCATCAAATTTCCTACCCTGGCAGCAGAGGTGGGCTAGAATAATGAGTCTCTGGTAGCTGTCTTCTCTCTGATGCATTGAAGGACAAGATTGCGGTCAAGGATCTCACTGACGAGCTCAAGGCTCTCATTGCTTTGCTGATTTTGATCGATACCAGGCTCAGGGAGAGATCATGGTTTAAGGAGCGCCTGAAAAACCAGAATGGCTTTTATGTTTTCTTTCCCACCCATTCCTCCCTCACCTCCCACCCCTTCTGGGTATGGTGCGTCTGGCTGTGAACCCATGCAGCTGGGGTTCACTCGCCTTTACGAGGCTGAGCTGGCCTTTAGGAGGAGGGAGGGCAAGTGCCTGTATTGCGGCCTTGGTGGGCATTTCCTGAAATCTTGTCCAATCCGTCCGGAAAACGCTCGCACCTAAGGTCCTGTCGGGGGTAGATCTTAGATGGAATTTCCTCTTCCCCGGTTTCCTGTAAAGATAAAACGCTAATTACAGTTCTCCTCTCCTGGGCATCAGGTTCGGTGGTTACTTTATTGACAGTACGTTTGCTGCTGCAAATTCTATTCCCTTGCAGCCCCGTGTTTCTCCATTAGTCATTAAGGCGATTGATGGCACACCCCTGCAACTGGCACAGGTTGCCCACAAGACTGTTCTGGTTGACATGGAGATAGGGGCTGTTCACAGGGAGTCGACCTGTTTCCAGGTTATATCGTCCCCACACTACTCTGCTGTTTTGGGGTGCCCTTGGCTTCAGAAACACAATCCGACCTTTGATTGGCAGTCGGTCAAGATCCTCTCTTGCTCTCCACAGTGTGGCACTGTTTGTATCCATGGGCCTGTTAAGGGACTTTGTACCTCCTCGGATTCAGTGTTGCCTACTGAATATCACGAGTATCAAGATGTATTTGACAAGGTACGCGCTGGTACTCTTTCTCCTCATCATCCGTACGATTGTGCCATAGACTTGCAACCTGGTGCCATTCCCCCTTGTGGCAGGGTTTATCCTCTCTTGGTTGCGGAGAATAAGGCCATGGAGGAGTACGTGGCTGATGCGCTTGCTCGAGGGCACATTCGCAAGTCCACTTCTCCAGCGGGTGCCAGTTTTTTATTCGTAAAGAAGAAGGGGGGTGAGTTGAAACCTTGCATTAATTATAGGGGTCTCAATCACATCATGGTCAAGAATGCATACCCCATTCCATTGATTACTGAATTGTTCGACCGCTTCAAGGGAGCAAGGGTCTTTACCAAGCTTGACCTAAAGGCTGCGTATAAGCTCGTAAGGATCAAGGAGGCCGATGAGTGGAAGACCGCGTTTAATACCAGAATCGGTCATTACTAATATCTGGCGATGCCCATTGGCTTGTACAATGCGCCCGCTGTCTTCTAGGAGTTTATCAATGATAGCTTTTGTGATATTTTGCAGCAATTTGGATGACATCTTGATTTCCTCGGACTCCATTGAATCACACTACCTGGATGTCAGACGGGTGCTGAAACGATTACGTGCGAATGGGCTACATCATTTCCGCTGAAGGGTTCTCCATGGACCCTCAGAAGGTTTTGGCTGTTCTACAATGGCCTCAGTGGTGTCTGTTCCATTGATCGTTTCCTTGGGTCTGCCAACTACTATCGGAAATTTATCAGGAACTTTTCCTCTTCGGCTAAGCCTATCTCAGATCTGACCAATAAGGGCAGCGATTCCCATAATTGGACGCCTGCTGTCATCCAAGCTATCGAGGCCCTCAAGTCTGCTTTCACTTTGGCTCCCATTCTGTCTCATTCCAATCCTGGTTTGCCCTTTGTCCCAGAGGTGGATGCGTCTAAGACAGGAGTAGGAGCCCTCCTGTCTCAGCGTTGGAGACCTGATGTACCCTTACTTCCTTGTGGGTTCTACTCCCAGAAGCTGTCGCCAGCTGAATGCAATTACAAGATTGGAGACAGAGAGGTATTGGCCATTATCCTGGCTCTCAAGGAGTGGAGACACTTGCTTGAAGGTTCTGTGGTTACAGTTCTCATTCTCACCGATCATAAGAATCTGACGTATCTCTCGGAGGCCAAGAGGATCACACCCCATCAGGCCAGATGGGCCTTATTCTTGTCTCGTTTAACTACGTGGTCTCCTATTTGCCCGGCTCCAAGAATGTTAAAGCTAATACCTTGTCTCGCCAGTGTTCTGGGTTGTCCAGGGAGGACTCCATGCCGACACCGGTCATACCTTCGGATCATATCCTGGCTGCCATCCTCACCAACTTAACCTCTCCTCTTGGAGAACAGATCTTGGCTGCAAGACCTGTTGCTCCCACAGAGAGACCTGCTGGCAAATGTTTTGTGCCTGAATGGGTTGCGCATCAGACTGTTGCGCATGTACCACAATTCCAAGACTGCCGGTCATCCTGGTAAGAGCCAGATGTCCTGGACTATTTCCTGTCAGTTCTGGTGGCCATCTCTCTGCACTGATGTTGCTGCGTATGTGACTGCTTGTTCCGTCTGTGCCCAGAACAAATCTCTGTGGCACCTTTACTTGGGCCTACTGCATCCCATTCCCAATGGGGAGCGTCCCTGGTCTCACCTGACCATGGATTTTATTGTGGAGGTTACCCGAGGTTACACAGTTATCCTCATGGTTGTCGTCCGGTTCTCCAAAATGTGCCACTGTGTTCCATTTGAGCCGCTGCCTACTGCTCAGGAGCTTGCCTCAGTGTTTTCCAGGGAGGTTTTCCACTTGCACAGTTGTGGGCAGGAGGATAGGTACGTAATAACTGTGTTTTTTTTTTTTTTTTTTTTTTAAAGGAACTGCTTTAATTTTGTTCAGAAGCAACAGCGTTACTCTAAACTAAAAGCACAGTTTTTGGTAATTTTTTTTTTTTTTTCTTTTATATATAGTACGTATGCAAACATATCTACAACATTTTAAAAACATGTTTCTGTTTAAAGTTTGCAATTATGTATGTAAATTGTGAACTTTAAATTAAATCATGATACATGCAGCCGGGTTTTCTTGCTTTATAGGTTCACCACCATATTATTTACAGTAAATAATGCAATATATAGATAATTATTTTGAACCTGCTTTATTTTTCGGATTAATCATTCATACTGTAAAAAGTGCAGACAAACTAAAATCTTTTAAATAAAAATAAATATGCAAAAAACATATTTAGCTGTATTTGTGTATTGCATAATTACATGTGTTTTCATCACATATAAAACAATGCACAAAAGAAAATGTATCTGGATGACTCTGGTGGTAGCTACCCAATCTATATGTTAAAGAGCCTTTTACAGTGTGAAGCCAAATATTGCACCTGCCACACAACAGCTACATGTTAACATACTATATACTTACGGTATACTGACATCATTTAGGGCATACTATTTTTTGAGGGCAGTTTAGCCCCACCATGAAAATATGTTAGAAATAATTTTTAGGCTCTCCATAATTTCTTGTTAGTTTGTGAAAAAAATTACATTTAATATTAGTAATCCTTCAACATACAGATAGTTACTAGCTGGAGAATCTACCATTCTGTCTGCGACAATATGGCACAGAAAGCAAATAGAAATGTGAGACTTCAAAATTATTTTCAGCCAATCTACCATGACACCTCAAATGTATACTCACTGAGACTATGCTATAGTTTCCTTTTAAGTGAAAGTGACTTATATTTTCCACACTAAGGCTGTTGAAATGAATTACTTGGAATTTGCCATTTACTTGGGGTCAGCACCTCAACCAAAGTCTTATTTTACTGCCGATCGCTGTCAGATCTGAAACACTTGAATAACAAGATCCTTATAGTGAAAGCAGACAGAGGCATAAAAAATATGTTTTATCCTCCACGTCTAGACATACCTTTCAGTAGGCTGATGCGTCGCCCACAAAGTTCTCATATGGATATGGCATGCTATAGGTCTCTAATGGCTACGGAAAGACTTTTTTATCATGCAAAAAACACCTGGAAGAAAAAAAAAGCCTCTAGAGATGGAATTAAAATTTGCTGCTCAGTTACCAGCTGAATATGAGATATAAGAATTGCAGACATGACATGTATTGAACTGTGTTCTTAGCATTTAAGTTAGAGATCCCTAGCCTTGGTGACCTCATATTCTGCTGGATTTAGAGCACACACAGCGCATATCCAGCTCCCGTGCAATCATTTTCATATCGTACTTGGGGTTTAGCACACTGCGTGGGGACGCCAATACAGAAATAGTAACCATAGCAAATAGTTGTAGCCCACAAAAATTATTTTGTATCAACGCTGAATTCTAGTCAACAGAAAAAATGTCCCAACTCATTCCCCCAGCAGCTGGCGCTCTTCTCCATTCTCTGAACTGACATGTTTTTGCTTCCTCACGTACAATGCATAACTGCTGGTCCTGCAATGTACATGATGACGTTGAAAAGCCTGTGATTGAAGAAGTGGTGAAAAGGAGCTGTTTTTGGGAACTGTTGCAGCTGGAAGGGAGAGTACAGGAGCAAGAAAAAGGTAAGTATTACTGCTTATTTCCATTCCCGAAAATTAAATGAGCATTTAACCCTTGCAGTGTAAGAGGGGCTGAAATTCTGCTGCCCGGGATTGGGCTTTAAGTCATTTAGCTTGAAGTGGAACTTTAATCAAAGTGTTTTTGCTTACTAAGTCTGTCTTAGTGGCGTGAACCAAAAAGGGCCCAGAGAGCAGTGCATTTTTATTTAGAGTGGTTAAAAATTAGAACTTAGGAACACTCAGGAGCACCCGATGTATATGGGAAGAAAAGGGAAGCAAGCAAGATCTAATGCTCCCCGTTTAAAAGAAGAATATTGCACTTACAAAAGAGAGCACTGTAGCCAGTGCTAGCTCAAATGCATGTCACATATGCATATCACATATGCCGACCCTTGGTTCAATGGTAAGATAGCCGCAAGATGATGTGACATCTAAGGCTTCTATGCGCATTAAGTCCTAAGGGGACTTTTATAATTTTTTGGTGTTGATATCAGTACAGGAGACTTTTCTTTGTTGTGCTGCACTGTTTTCTGTTTATTTATGGTATTGATAAGTGTTGTGATTTCACTTAATAAGTGTCAGCTAGCAGCATTATTGTTATTATTATTTAATATATTTGAGCACAGGATTTGTGTGTATATTGTGGTTGTGCTAATTGATTTTAGTATTATATCTATGTCCCTGAATGGGAACTCACCTCCCTTTCTGTCTAGTCACTTGGGCAGAAAGAGATTAGAACCCCCCTCCCCATCATTGAAAACAGCAATAAAAACCGGACAGAGGTTTGATGTTCTAAAACAATAAAAACAATGACAAAAAATATAAAATATAACACCTATTGGTTGTTGGTGAGCACTCGTCACTTACTGGAGCTCAGCACACTTCCGGTTATACGTGCGTTCCACGGTGCGTCACTTCCGCTGCGTGGCGGTGACGCACATCCGGTGCGCTGCACACCGAGTGTTAACACCTGTGCTGATTAGAAGCAGGTGTTTTGGGGGCTACTTAGGATGCACACCGTGTCCGTTCAATTGGCGGCACGGCGTGGCGGTTGATGGACACACACAGGTAATTTCTTCCGGTTTTTCATTTCTTATGGATCTCTGTGATACTTATTATCTTAAATTCTTTTTCAATTAGACTTCCACACATTCATGATATTGTCTCATCCCCAATTAGGCTTTATACCTCTGGGGACTGAATCTGTTATTTGAACAAACTGGGTCTCCCATTGTGATTGGAACAGGAAATACACTCCCTTGGAATAAAAGGGGACCTTCTCTATACTGATTCACTATACAATTAAACAATATTGATTCACCCATATACATTGTAAGTACTAGCCCTTATTTTGGTGCTTCGCAACTACATGAAACTTCATTTGGTACCATTCTTTCGATAATATACATACATGTAAAGATAATGTCTTTTCAGACATAATACCAGGGATTTTCACCATTCCCTTCGTTGATTTCCTGCTTCTCTAAAGCCCCGTACACACGTACCGATTGTCGGCCGCAAATATTCGGCCGCCGACCGATCGGCCGATTGTAGGCTTGTTAGTATGATTCTTCCGACAGCCGACAGCGCATTTTCGGCCGAACAGAATCTGTCGTGCAGGTATTAAAATTTTTGTAGGCCGACAACAGAACGGCCGATTGTGCGTCAGTCAGTACAGATTTCGGCCGACAATCAGCAGATTTGCAAGACTGGGCATGCTCAGAGAAGAAAAAAGACACGGAAAGTTAACCATCACATGACATCACTTCTGCAGTCGGCTGTTGTTGGCCGACAAAATTCGTGTGCAGTCTTTTGCACTTTTCAGTGGACAGGACAGCCCTGGACAAAAGACGGCCGATCGTTCGGCCGACGATCGGTACGTGTGTACGGGGCTTAAGTCCTTAATGAAGACCATTTGACCATCCTAGATAAGTCCCATTGAAGCTTTATGCTCGACTACGTACTAATAAGGTAATATACCTATATATGGAGATATACATGGATATCCTTCTTTCCTTCTCTTCCTCTGTTTTCTGCTTTCCACTTTTATTTTTCTTTAAATATGGGAGATCAATATGAGTCTGTTGACTCTCATGATTTTTTGTAATTATTTTCACAGTAATTACAATTATACCTGTGTGTGAGACCATATCTACCTACCCGATGCCTTTTCTCGCATGGGAAAAAGTCTTAGGTAAATAATTCATGCATTTTTAAAAAAACATAGATTCTATGTATTATATGTTCAGTATCTATATTCTTATATACTGTTATTATATTTCATACACAGTATTCACCATGTGGTACTGAAATTTGGCTGTCTACACTCCTTGTTCTCCCCCCCCCCATTTTTGGCCATCATACCTGTGGTGGATGACCATTTTTTGCACCTTAGACAGGTTGGTTCACTTACCTTAACATTTAGCATGCAAGAATAATGATAAAGATATGATGTTATTATGTTACTAATATACTTTTCAATCTCTCATTTTGTTTCATCAAGAGGTGATACAACCGTCTGTGGTCCTGACGAAGCATATTGCGAAACGCGTCGACCTTATCAGACCAGTATTGTATTTGCGCTTCTAACTATTATGTGCTGTAAAATGACACATGTAGTCATATTGAGGGTTTATATCCCTCTCTATGCTTTTTAAACCTGTTCATTGTATGTATTCACATATATGTTTGTTTTAATTTACCTAATAAACAGAATTATTTTTAAGAATCACTGCCTACCCATTATGTGCCTTTAAAGTCCGCCTCTCCTTCTGGTATGGCCCGACAGCCACACCTTCCCCATATATTATATAATATAACAAACCTATTCCTGGCAATATTCTGACACCTCTTTCTTGACACCTGTTAGTCCCGGTTCACATATGTGCGATGACAGACAGGCATGTGATTTGGAGCGCACTGCTCTGAAAATCACATGCGATGTCTGTGTGATGCAAATTCAGCTATACAGATTGTATGGCTAAATTTGCATCGCATTCGCACACAACTCACACAGGACCCTTTTTTGGGTCCGCACCTGAATCGTAGAATCGTAGAAAAGTAGAAATCACTGGACTGCTAAGGGCACTAGTTAGGACCCAAAGAAATAGACAATAGTGCTACATCTTCATTGAGCTACAGAGAGCATTATAACTTCCCCCAGGGCCCATTTGTGGCTTATTAACCACCTGCCAACCGCCTACTGCAGATATACTGTAGCAGGCTGGCTCGGCTGTGCGAACCGAAGTATGGGTACATCAGTTCGTGGGAGCGCTCCTGGGGGCACTTGCGTACCACCGGAGGTGCACGTTTGCCCCCATTAGGAAGCGGGGAAGCCAATCAATGGGACCGGTGGCCGAGATTGCTGACTGGGCACCCGCGATAGCTCCCCGCTGAGAGAGAAGGACGGTCTGCTGTTGTAAACACAGCAGACGGTTGTTCTCTCTGGAATGAACACAGAGAGCCTGTGAGCCTCCTATTTAGGACCACAGGTCTCTGTGTTGATTCCACAAGTCCCTCCCCCATACAGTTAGAAAACACTCCCCTAAGCTCACACTTAACCCTTTGATCGCCCCTGGGTTAACCCCTTCCCTGCCAGTGTAATTATTATAGTAACAGTGCATATTTTTAGCACTGAATACTGTAGTAATGTCACTGGTCCTCCCAAAAGTGTAAAAAATGTCAGTTAGGGGTCTGATCTGTTCGCTGCAATGTCGCAATCCTGCTAAAAACCGCAGATCACCACCATTACTAGTAAAAAAATAAATAAATAAAAATGACATAAATCTTTCCCCTAGTTTGTAGACTTTGGCACAAACCAAATCAAAATACGCTTATTGGGATTTTTTTTACCAAATAAATGTAGCAGAATCCTAATTGGTCTAAAAGGATGAACAAATTAGATTTTTACATTTTTTTAGTGGGAATGTTATATAGCAGAATGTGAAAAAGTTTTTTTTTTTTTTTTTTTTTTCAGAATTGTCGCTATTTTTTTGTTTATAGCGCAAAAAAGAAAAATCACACAGGTGACCAAATACCACCAAAAGAAAGCGCTATTTGTGGGAAAAAAATGACATTGATTTTATTTGGGTACATCGTTGCACGACCTTGCGATTGTCCGTTAAAGTAATGCAGTGCTGAATCCCAAAAAATGACCTGGTCATTAAGGTGGTAAAACCTTCTGGTCCAGAAGTGGTTAAACATGCAACCCTAATAGCACCTGCAGCAACCTTTCAAACCTTTGTGCAATGGCCCAAAATTAGGCCATTTTGACAGCAAAGCTCCGATACTCTCTGATAGTACTGATTATTAGCTGCCCCTTCTTGCTTTTCAGTAAGTTACTTTTTGCCAGTAATGTGTGGAAGCAGAGCTTACCCAGATAGGAAGCAGTTGTGCTGCACGTTTGAACATGACTTGCTAAGCTATTGCTAGACTTGCCAGGCTAAACAAGTTTGTTGCACAACACTGTCACACATCTGCGGCAATTTATTATTGCTATCTGGGTAGTGGCAAGCTCTGAAACTACCCAGCTGCATATGGACTTTGGACCAGCATTTGGCAGTGACAAGAAGGTTTTAACAGCCACTGCAGGTTGTCACTTTAAAGTGGTTGTTACCTTTAAAAAGTAAATCATTGCCAGCAACTCTATTTTATCCAGCCATAACGCAGAGTGTAAGTGTTTTTTTTAAACAATGCCTCTAAATACCTTTTTTACAGATATATTTACGCCGGTCATGTGACTCATGGCCAGTTTCCTCCTCTGATTCAGAGCTACAGCGGGGGGAGGGGGGCAGATCTTCCTTTGACGTTTTGACGTCAGCCAGGGAGGTGACCACCTTGCTGGCTGCTCAACCCCTCCCGCTGTAGCCCTGGATCGGATGAGGAGACTGGCCCTGAGTCACGTGACTGGCCTAAAGATATCAGAAAAAAGGTATTTAGAAGCTTCATTTAGAAAAATAACACTTAAACAGTGTTATGGCTGGATAAAATAGAGGGGCTGGCAGTGACATTTTTTAAACTTTTCCTTACTATTAATAGCGTCAGGACGGGAGACAGAGACGACTCACACAGACACAGGAGCTGACAGGCAGGGAGGGGCGAGAGGAGAGCTGTGGAGGATGGAGGCACGTAAACTGACCATGGTAATCAGGGCTCAGCAGCTATGATTACAGTGGTCAGCACACAGAGGGGGACACAGGAACTGGCAAGATCAACCAGGTTTTTTTATAGCTTAGAGAGGGGCAGATTAGACCGCACAAATACTGTGCTGTTTACCTGCTATAAGGGAAAAGGATCTCCTCTTTTTTTTTTTTAGGTTTACAACCACTTTAAGTTTTCCTATCATCTTCCATTGCTTCATTATGTTAGCTATTTAGAGGCAGGTCCAATTTAATGTGTCTGATCAAGATACACAAAGTAACCACAGAGCAATATATTTCTATGTCTCTTCGACTCGTTGGATTGGAATCTGGAAATTTAGCTCATTGTGCCCACAGAAAAAGCCTTCCATACCACAATGTCAATGAACTGCAGTTTACACCTGCCATCTTCTGTTCTTTATTACCAAACCAGCATTTAAACAAGGTTACAAGTGGCCTCCAGCTTTATGGAAAAATTACACACTGTAAGCATTAGTGAAGAAAGTTCCTATACTTTTTTGCTAATGTTTTAATGCTCTTAAGGATTTTCCCGACATAACTTGGATGTTATTTTATTTTCGTTTTCACCAGTAGTAGCACGGTAGGGTTTTATCTTCTTGAATAGGAGCCAATTTGAACATTAAAACCAGGTGCTTGTACTGGCAGGACTGGGAGAGTCACACCTGTGAAGAGAGTTAACATTACATCATGTGTTCTCTTCAGATCCCACAAAAGACTCTATACTTCATCTCAAGTAACATTATAATTTTCAGTTTGAGACTTCAGACAATGTAGCGTTGGCAAACAAAAAGGTCTGTAAAGCCAAAGACATCAAGGCCAATATATTTCACAAGGCCAATGAGACTGTTTGATTTGAGAAAGCTCAGAAAAATTAAACTAGTTTAATGAATTTATTACAGTAAGGTGAACTGTTTGCTGAATTTTAGAGATCAAAGTCTCTCGTCGGTTTTAGGTACAGTTTGGGTTTGAGAAAGTAAGAGCCGACATTCTAGAAGAGCTATATTTTGTATATTTGTCTTCTTACATACCAGCTACAGAAGCTTGTTATATTTAGACTGACAGTTTAAATTACACAAGTCTGTTAGTAGTTATAAAGGGTTAGTAACCTGAAAATATCATTTAGACCTGAAAAAATTTTTACCACGTGGACATGGAGCAGCAAAATACACCTAAAAAAAAAATCACACACATAAACACAGATACATACACATGCTCAAAAAAGTTATTATTTTTATTTAGTCATAATATATTGCTTAACCTGGAAGTGTTTCATCATTGTTGAATAACTTATGCACAGTCCTTTTCAAGCTTTGGCTTGCCCTGTACTTCCCCATCATAAATTCTTAGAGTATATGTGTTGGCAAAAATATATATATATGTATAGTACATCTCTACAGTGCATGCACATTTCTATTATTTTTGATTCCTATAAAAAGACCAGAAGAAAAGAAAAATCCCTAATGATCCTTCCAGAAGTCCAGTGAGCTACTAACTTCTTGTTGTGGCTAACAACACTGCCTCTGCTGTAATGAAATGGTATGCAATATTGTCAGAAGCATTGTCAGCTCTGCCTAAGTTTCTCCCTCCTGTACTACAGAACTACATAGTAACATCAGCACCCCCCCTCTCCTTATCTCCTTAACCCTTTCAAAACTCTTTCTTAGCAAAACAATGCTGCTGCTGCCTTGATTCCCAAGAACCTGCCCACAAACCGTGTATGGTAAGAGCTCTTAAGAGATGTAGTTCTGAGGAGCTGCTCCCCATGCTAAGCAGCGTGCTCCAAGCACAAAAAACATGTATGCATTTAGGTGGCCCCACAGAACAAGGCCCGCTTCTGTGAGGCTGCGTATATGAGTACATATGGCAGAAAGAGGTCAAAGGATATTTTTAAGATGTCTGTATATTTACATTTAATTTTTTAGGATAAGAGTAAAAAGTGTGCGTTTCGGGCATAGAGCCCCAGAAAAAAAAGATCCCAAGCATAGAAGTGCACTAAAGATCACAAGTAATGATACAGTAGTAGGGAAGGGAGAACAATGTGGTACTAATATACCCCTGTCCACATTTACCTAGGAGTTAGATATCTTGGGGCCCCTTTATTATAAAGGCGGCTTTCAGATTCCTATAAGTCCTCCCACAAACATCCACATCCTTTTTGGGGGGCAGGATGTTGGGCAGAGGCCCTTTCTCCTCAATATTAGGACTAGGTGTCATGCAAGGGGAAAGTTTTGTGCTATTCCTCCTTGGGGTACACCCCAATGTTGAATGGTATGTAGTCTGTTATGGTACAGGAAAGAGCAGCCCCACACTTGCTGACATCCTAAGGTGCCTTGATAAGGGTCTAGCTAGAACAATGAGGGGAACCCCTCTCAGTTTTTTTCCCCTTTATTGATTTAAATGTCACCTTTAAAAGGTCTACATTGTACTGTTCTATAACAACATGTGCATTTTTAACGCATCTACCAAGCATGTTGTTTAAAGAGTTTGTGTATTTGCATTATATTCTAGGCTTTATGAAAAGACCCTCACCCAGATGAACAGTAATTTTTTTTTTTTTTTTTGCATTGGTCTGTTTCCCATGACAGTGCCCAGCTCCCTGTGCCGTTTTTTTCAACGATAACTTGCATGGTAGCATTAAAAATGTGCATAATAATAATCATAATATTAATAATAACATTTGCCACCCGTAAAATACAGCAAAGTTTGGCACCAATGGTAGGATTTTGTTGACTTCATTCTGGTTACATAGATCCTTCTGCAAATCTAACCCAGGCCTATTAGCTCATCCCTAGTTAAAGACATTCAATGCTGTGATAAACTGCACCATACCTTATTTAAAGATTTCTAAAACTCTTTTTTTCCCACAGGACTGGAAACCACATGAATCACAATCAGTACCAGTGCAGATATCCACTGTGTGAATGTACTGTATCAGCACCAGATCCCAATCAGCTTGATCCAGTTTATTCATCTTTGTTTACCACCTTCTATAATGGCAAAGTAAAGCTACAAGGAGGTCGATTATGTCTGCATAGTTCTTGAGAAGAGGAGATGGTGGATGGATCTGTCCATCTAGATCTACACAGAAGTATAGGTTTGTTGGTATAGTTCCTACTGTACCCAGCAGATGGTGCCTTGCCACCTTGGTGATGGAGAAGAGTTCTAAGGGGGGATAAGGTTCTCCTACAGCCTTTGCAGGTGTCACTAAGGAGAGCACCAGTTCAAATGTATGCTGCCAATCCTCAGTGACCTTCTGAGGCTATCTTGGTAGGGACAGTGCTAATAAATAGCAGTGTCCTGCTGTATTTGGCATGGATTTGGGAGTGTTTAAAGTAGGGAAAGGGACCTTGTCTGGCAGGGACAGAGTACTAGAGTCAGGGAGAGATTCCTGTGTGAATGGGAAAGATTAAGGGACACTGCTGTGTGCTGTAGCTAGCACGGACCTCCAGTTCTTCTGCCTCCACTTTTAGAGCCACCGCCTGTGTCAGCCACCTGCCAGCCTGCCACTCCTCCTGCATATGCCACCCTGATAAGACACCTCAGTCTGTGTTGAGAGTCACTGGTGTTTCAGATTTACAAACCAGCTTCTAGGTGTTATCGCCAATGCCTAATTGAACAAGCGGAAATTAGAAGCTGATTGGTTACTATGTAATGATATATGAGGGACAGTATTGACATTAAAATAAATTAAAGGCTTATTGAACTGGGAGCTATCAGCATGTACATATTATAGGACACAAAGCAATGTAGCAGTAGAAAAATAAATGACTGAATATATATTGTACATATATATATATATATATATATATATATATATATATATACACACATACATACATATAAAATATATATGTACAGTATCTCACAAAAGTGAGTACACCTCCACATTTTTGTAAATATTTCATTATATCTTTTCATGTGACAACAATAAAGAAATTACACTTTGCTACAATGTAAAGTAGTGAGTGTACAGCTTGTATAACAGTGTAAATTTGCTGTCCCCTCAAAATAACTCAACACACAGCAGTTAATGTTTAAACCGCTGGCAACAAAAGTGAGTACACCCCTAAGGGAAAATGTCCAAATTGGGCTCAAAGTTTCAATATTTTCTGTGGCCGCCATTATTTACCAACACTGCCTTAACCCTCTTGGGCATGGAGTTTATCAGAGCTTCACAAGTTGCCACTGGAGTCCTCTTCCACTCCTCCATGACATCACAGAGTTGGTGGATTTTAGAGACCTCCACCTTCCATTTGAGGATGCCCCACAAATGCTCAATAGGATTTAGGTCTGGAGACATGATTGGCCAGTCCATCACCTTTACCCTCAGCTTCTTTAGCAAGGCAGTGGTCGTCTTGGAGGTAACTTTTGAGTCATTATCATGTTGGAATACTGCTCTGCAGCCAAGTCCCTGAAGGGAGGGGATCATGGTCTGCTTCATTGTGTCACAGTACATGTTGGCATTCATGATTCCCTCAAAGAACTGTAGCTTCCCAGTGCTGAAAGCACTCATGTAGCCCCAGACCATGACACTCCCACCACCATGCTTGACTGTAGGCAGTTGACTGTAGTTCTTCGAGGGAACCATAAATGCCAACATGTACTGTGAAATACTGAAGCAGAGCATGATCTCCTCCCTTCAGGCACTGGGCTTTTACACTGTTATACAAGCTGTACACTCACTACTTTACATTGTAGCAAAGTGTAATTTCTTCAGTTTTGTCACATGAAAAGATATAATAAAATATTTACAAAAATGTGAGGAGTGTGCTCACTTTTGTGAGATACTGTGTGTGTGTGTGTGTATATATATTGTGACAGGAAGTCAGGTAAATCTGGGAATGTAGTCACTGAGAGGAGACACATTCCCACCTGCTTTGAAAGTTCACTGATACTATAGGGTGTTGGCTGCAGAGAGAGCCAGCAGGAAGTTGAAAACCATTCAGCTGTTCAGAATGAGGAGATCAAGGACTCTATAATTTGTCCAGAGAAAATCTATTGAGTGCTGCCTCCTGTCGCTGTGTGAGCTGGGAAGAGGAGGACAGACATACGTGTACCTCCCGACGCCGTGTGGGCATGGGAGAAGGACTGCTGCCGCCTGTCGCCGTGTGGGCTGGGAGAGGGGGACAGTCGGATGTGTGCCTCCCGACAAGCTGGTGAGCATGGGAGAAGACCCCCTAAAGCGATGTGAAGCTAAGGAGGGTAACCACGAGTGAAGACGTCTCAAAGGTGAGAAGACAAAGTGTTCCATGTGAAGAGTGTGCAGAGAAGTGTTCCATGTGAAGAGTGTGAAGAGTAAAGGGACATGTTCAATGGACAATGTTTGTGCTGTGTGAAAAGCAAACAAATGGACATTTGAGTGTCTGCTGTAGGATCAGCAGTGTCGGCCCAACAGTAGGTTGGAAAGACTTCTTAGGTAGGTTCCAGCGTGAGAAGGTAGCCGCCCACAGAGGCAAGGATTTATTTTGTCTTTTATTTTATTTTGGCTGTTTTGATGCTTGCAATTGTGTTAAGTAAATTGCATGAATAAATCAGTCTTGTTTTCAACCTCTAATCGGCTATCTCTCTGTGAAAACGCACCCCCAAAGGGGTCATCCACACCCGCCACCGAGCTAATCCCTCACATATGGTGGAGGATGCGGGCATAAGCAGAGATCCCTGCAAGGAAGTGCAAATGTTTGATGAACTTTGTCTGGTGCATGAGATTGCACAATCTATGTGTGCAGGAGAGAAGATCCTGACAGAAAAAAAAAAAAAAAAAAAGTGTTTTAAAGAGACAGGGGTCTCAAAATTATTTGATGAACTTTGTTGTGTCTGGTGCAAGTGACTGCACAAACTGTGTGTGCAGGAAAAGAGATCTTGCAAGAGAGAGAAAAACTACATGTGTTAAAGAGACAGTGGTCTGAAAATTTTTGCTGGACTGTGAAAAATTTGTTTGTGGAGTTATTGAAGATGGGGCGGTCCAAACGCCTGAAAAATGCAAAGATAGATGAAATGAGAGACCGGATTCTTTGGATGGAGGGGATGTTACCGTCTGAACCAGCCCCATCCATGCCTAAAGAGAGTCTACTAAAGAGGAAGGTTGTTGTCCCTAGCAACACTGATGAAACTGCTATGGAGACGCAGTGTGCTCAGATGAAAAGTAAACCCAAAATGGGGGAGATGCTGAAACAACGGAGCTTTGCAGCTCAACAAAAGGCTCATCAAGAGAGCATGGCAGGCTGGAAACAGAGACGCCAGCAGCCAATGGAGGCCATCGGTTTGGAAGAAACCGAGTATGTGTGCAGGGCTGAATTGGATGCCTTGCAACGGAAAATGGAAGAAAAGGAACAAGCCTTGGAATTGCTTAAAATGGAGCATAGAAACTTGCAGGAAATGAATGAACTACTCAAGTCTCATGTGTTACAGTGGGAAGAATCCACTGCTCTTCTTTTGGTCGAGTTGCAAAAACGCAGAGAGACTATAATGGAGAAAGATACCATCCTCATGGAAAAGGAAAGTGAAATTCAGACTTTGCAGAAGCAAAGTATGGCTGATATGTTGGAGTTGCGTAATCAGCTGGAAAAAAGTCTTCAGTGTTTGGAAGTTACAAAAATAGACCTGCAGGAGTCGCAGGAACAGAATGTTGCTCTGAAAGCGACATTGTCTCTCAGCGACAACGAGAAAAGTGAAAGAGAGGCTAAATTACTGAGTACTGTGTATGAGCTCACCACTTTGAGCAATGTGGTAGATGAATTACGTGCAGACTGTGAAAGTTGGAAAGGTGAAGCCCAACGTTTCCAGCAGCAGTTAAAGGAGAAAGAAGCCTGTGTGGCAGAATTACAGTCTCATTCCCAGAAACTAGCCAATGAGGTGAAGGCTCTTATGCAGGGAAAAGGAGATTGTGAACATAAGAGGGAAAAAGTAGAGGCACAGCTTCTGGAATCGCAAGTCAAGGTGTCAGAAGGTGACCGATTGTGTGCTAAGCTGTCAGAGAAGGCAAACCGACTGCAGGTTGAGTTGGACAATGTTACAAATCAGCTTTCTCAAGCAGACAGCAAATCTAGAGAAATTGCGGAAGATTTTTCTATCTTGGAATCGCAGCTGCAAGACACGCAGGAACTCTTACAGGAAGAGAGGTGTCAAAGGCTGAGTTTTAGCACAAAGCTCAAACAAATGGAAGATGAGAAAAATGGCTTCCTGGAACAATTAAAAGAGGAGGCGGAAGCAAAGAAAAACCTATCAGAGCAAGTCGCAACATTGCAAGCTCAGATAGCGGATATGAAAAAACGCATGGAAGAAAGCGTTGGTTCATTACAGTGTGTTGAAGATGTGAAAAAGAAGTTTGATCAGATGCTTGGTGAAGAGAAGACTGTGTCTGCAAAATATGCAGAAGAACGCGCACGTGCAGAAACGGAGGTGCGTGATAACGAGAGCAAAGCCCTGTTCTTGGCTCGCTCTTTGGAGGAAGCTCTAGAGTGTAAGGCTGAACTAGAAAGTGTTAAACAGCTGCGTACAGAAATGGAAGAATTGGTCAGCTCCAAGGATGATGTTGTGAAAAGCGTTCAGGAGCTAGAAAAGTCTAAGCGAGCCTTAGAACAGCAAGTAGAAGAGATGAAGATTCCGTTGCAGGAACTGGAAGAGGAATTCCAGGCAACAGAGGATCTGTCCCAAAGAGGGGATAGTGTGCCTGATGCAGTTTTTAAAAGGATCAGTGTTTTGGGGTCTGTCCTGAGTGAGCCTCAGAAATGTGACGACATGTGGCTTGAATCACCCCTTTGGAATAAACCGTTCCTTCAAAAACTTCAAGCATTGGAAAATGTATCATTAGAACTTCAGCAAACAAAGGAGCTGAGTAAGAAATGTGGTGATTTCTCAGTTCAGGCTGAAAACCTAGTGGAGAAAACTAAGGCTGTTGGTGAAAAAGTGAAGCAAATGAATAAGTGCCTTTCAGGGAGTGTTTCCAAAATGGAACTGGTGAAAGACGGGTGGCAGAAGTTTGATCGTGATCTTGAGATGCATTCCATGTGGAATTCAGATAGAGAAAAAGAACTAGGTGACCTTGAGCGGTCAAATAGTTCAGCAGAAAGTGCATTGAAGAAACCTGTAAAAGAATGTGTTGCAGTTCCATGCTTCTTCACTGATGCAGAGAGGAGGTCTATAATGGATACCACCCAGATCGCTGGGTTCAACTGTGTTGTTGCCTTTGACCCCTATGTTGGTGGAAGGAAAGTTGATGATGTTCTGGTTGGCTTCTTCTGTGAAGAGTTTGGCAAGAAATATAAACTGAATATCAAATCAAATAGTAGGCCTTTACTGCGACTCGCTCAGGAGGGCGAAAAGTTTAAGAAGTTGATGAGTGCAAATGCTTCCGATCTGCCTATGAATATGAAATGTTTGGTGAATGATATTGATATCTCTGGGAAAAGGAACAGGGGTCACTTTGAAGAAATGTGTGACAGCCTGTTGTCTCAATTGGAAAATCCTCTGCACAGCATCTTAGAGCAAGCAAAGCTCAAGAAGGAAGATCATTCCCTTTTACAACAAAAAGTCAATGATTGTGTACAGATGTATGGAGAGACTCAAGTCACAGAGGGATGTCAAGAGTCCCTACTTGGAACAAAGCTTAGTGAAGCAAAGGTTCTCAAAGTTTTGTGGAAAACATTTATGGATTGCAGAGAGAGGCGTCTTAAGAATGTTGAAGACATTAAGACTAGCCCAATTGAGTTGCCTATGGATCACGGTCCTCCATGGTGGATTGGACAGACGGTTATGAGGGACAAGCTATCTGACATTTATGAGAAAGCTGTCAATGAAGATGACAGAAACGAGAAGGAGCAAAATGATGCCAAAAATGCAGTTGAAGAATGTGTATATGAGATGAGAGACAAACTGTGTGGCAGTTATGAGAAATCTGTCAATGAAGATGACAAAACAGTTTCATCCGGAAGCTTGAGGATAATAGGAGGCTTATCAGTGAGTCAGCAGTGCCTGACACATGCGTGCCTGGAAATATGTGTCCCAACCCTAGGGTTGAAACAAGAGGGGGGGGTATGTGACAGGAAGTCAGGTAAATCTGGGAATGTAGTCACTGAGAGGAGACACATTCCCACCTGCTTTGAAAGTTCACTGATACTATAGGGTGTTGGCTGCAGAGAGAGCCAGCAGGAAGTTGAAAACCATTCAGCTGTTCAGAATGAGGAGATCAAGGACTCTATAATTTGTCCAGAGAAAATCTATTGAGTGCTGCCTCCTGTCGCTGTGTGAGCTGGGAAGAGGAGGACAGACATACGTGTACCTCCCGACGCCGTGTGGGCATGGGAGAAGGACTGCTGCCGCCTGTCGCCGTGTGGGCTGGGAGAGGGGGACAGTCGGATGTGTGCCTCCCGACAAGCTGGTGAGCATGGGAGAAGACCCCCTAAAGCGATGTGAAGCTAAGGAGGGTAACCACGAGTGAAGACGTCTCAAAGGTGAGAAGACAAAGTGTTCCATGTGAAGAGTGTGCAGAGAAGTGTTCCATGTGAAGAGTGTGAAGAGTAAAGGGACATGTTCAATGGACAATGTTTGTGCTGTGTGAAAAGCAAACAAATGGACATTTGAGTGTCTGCTGTAGGATCAGCAGTGTCGGCCCAACAGTAGGTTGGAAAGACTTCTTAGGTAGGTTCCAGCGTGAGAAGGTAGCCGCCCACAGAGGCAAGGATTTATTTTGTCTTTTATTTTATTTTGGCTGTTTTGATGCTTGCAATTGTGTTAAGTAAATTGCATGAATAAATCAGTCTTGTTTTCAACCTCTAATCGGCTATCTCTCTGTGAAAACGCACCCCCAAAGGGGTCATCCACACCCGCCACCGAGCTAATCCCTCACAATATATATATATATATATATATATATATATATATATATATATATATATATATATAAAGAACAATCCAGGAGAATTAGCTATAAACAATTGATTTGCCTATTGCTGACACAGCTGGGTGAAATTAGGCTGCCTCCTTGAGCCCACTGGGAACCCAAGCACTGCAATAGAAAAAGGGAAGGGGAAAGAGAGGCACCTAGCTGCCAATGGTGTAGCAGGATTTATTCAATATAAAAGATAAAATACAGTTAAAAATGCACTCAAAAAAGTAATTGGTAACAGGCATGTAACTAGTTCCATGTGCAGCCAACTAGTGGGCAGTTCAATCCAGACCGGAGCTGCTAGGATGACACACTGTGGGAGTCAGTGCAGGGGTCCCGGCTGGCCACCAGAGAGCCGCCATGGGAAACTGAAGCTGTTAAAGGAGCTGTCAGGTGGCAAAGATGCTGTAGCCAATAAGAAATGCATTTTGGAGGCCAAAACATGTCTCCTTCCTCATACCAGATACCTGCACCGACTTCAGCAGTGCTTCTGTCATCCTTGCAGCTCCGGTCTGGATTGGACTGGATTGAACTCCCAACTGGCGGCTCCACATTGAGCTAGTTACGCTACCACTGACTTTTGTGTGTGCATTCTTAACTGTATTTTAACTTTTATATTGAATATATCCTGCAACACCATTGGCAGCTTGGCGTCTCTCTTTCTCTTTGTTTTTAAAACACAAGTATGAGAATTAAAAAAAAATAATCAATTATACTCTTCTAGGTGGATTGAGCATCAGTCTGATTATGCATCTGTCCCTGCCAGCTCTAAGACTGAGAACTGAGTAATCACATGAGCACTGATTGCTCAGTTCTCGGTATTCAGTGAGCAGAGAGTGGTGACTGTCAGTTACTGCCTCTGTGCTGTGCCCCTCCAGTGCTCCCTGAAGCACTGGCACTGTGGAGGGAGCAGGAGCAACTGACTGAGCCAGCTGCCGGTCAGGTATCTGGGTGGATCCTGGCATTAAAGTCGGGATCCCTCCAGAGCCTAGACTGGCTGAGTAACATCAGACGAGAGCGGTCATTAGGCCCTCTCTCGGCTGCATACGGGTTACAGAAGTGCAAAAATAAGTGCACTCCTATGACCCACATTAGAAGTAGGGCTAAAAGAGCTTTGGCCCTATTTCTTCTTTAAGTAGACTAGGAAAGGTCATTTTAAAGAACGGGTCCCCTTCATGGATCCCACACCCAGCACAGTGTCACCATGATGTAGATACTTATCTGGACCATACATTCTATCAATATACCACGCCATCGTCTTGTGGGAAGTCTCTTTGACCAGTGAATGTACAATTAATCCTTCATAACTAGTGTCACTAGTGTTTAATATTTTAATTCTGTGTTTAAAGCGGCATTCCTGGCAAAGAAAATACACAGATGAAATAAATATAGGAGAGCTTTACCTGCCAAAGGATATTTCTCTCCATCTCTCTAGCACAGACTTGATTTGCATAGCAGGAGACCTGATTTTAAATTGCCACAGCTAAGTAACACAGTAAAAGCCCCCCCCAACCATTTTATGATTGGACAGTGAAAAGAGAAGCAGCAGATTGATGATCTCATCTCCCTGTGGCTCTGCTCTCTCCTGCGCACTACATGAGCACTACAACACAGCTGACTGGTTCCTTGTGTTACCTCTCCCTCTCCTAGTCTGAGCTCTGCTGTAATTGGACTGGAACAGGCTGATATCAAGTCATATTTTAGCATTTACACTGCATGCAATAAAAGTAAATGTCATAATATAATAATAAATACAGAGCTGTTTACAGTATTTGTCTGTATTAAAGTGGTAACTGCAGGGGTGCATGCAGATGTCTTCAAAGATCTTCAGGAGTACCTATCAGAGCACCAAACCCAGAGTGCCCTAAAATGCATATTCTCACACATCCTAGTGAATTCAACACCTGACTTGCTCCCTCTCACACCTTTCTTTTGGCCAGTGAAGCCACTGCACACATGTTGATGGCCTAGTGATATTGTACCCAGCAGATGTACTTGATTTTTATGTGCTATAAAAACTGCTTGAAATTATATAAATCAAATCAGACACAGACAAGTCCATATAATAAAGTGCACAAGGGCTGAATTACTGTATGTGCACTTGCACTAAAGTCTTGGGCAGAAAACAGGCCTTCCCTGGTAACACTGAGGAAGGCAGGTGCTGCATATGCATCTCACCTACTGCTGGTAGTGGCCTAAAAAGCTTGCCACTGCCACCACCTTACAGTTGTACATGTGGATGTCACTATAGAACATTTCATTGCATTCAACAGTAGCCAGAGCTGATTAGGCCAAGCAGTGTGAAGCATCAATTGTGATCACTGGGCAAAGTAAGATGTTACAAGCACTGGATGATATTTAATTTGCTAAAGCACCATGTGTCATAAGGTTGCATTTTTTTTTTTCTTTTATAAAATGTTGTTTTCACTTTTTTCTTTTTTGCATCTCAGTGCTGCTCATGTCTTTGTTGCAGACACTTAGGGATTGATTTACTAAAGGCAACTAGAGCTTTGTAAATGAGGTAAACCTTTACTTTGCAAAGAATACCCAATCACATGAAAAGAAAATACAGAAAAAACAGCATTTTTGCTTACACGTGATTGGATGATGGAAGTCAGCAGAGCTCCTGATCATTTACTGGAGCAACTGCACTTTGAAAAGTGTACAGTCTATTTGCCTATAATAAACCAACTTCCTACTGTTAATTTAAATGCGCGAGACAAGGTGACAATGCATGAGTGCAATTGGGAGACAGGGACAGATTATTTCTACCCAATATTACGAAGTGTCAAAACAAGGGTAAACTATCAGGAGCTAAATAAAATACATTTTCAGATTTAAAAAGCCTGGAAATGTTTTTTGAAATTATAATTAACCTTAAACATGTAATGAAAAAAATGCATTAGCTTTTAGTGATTCTGTGTACAAATATTTCAAACAGGTAAAGTTAACAAGTGCACATCCTAAATACTTGTTATTGCTTATCTCTTATTTCTGAGCATACCCTTCTCTCTACAGTAAAGTGGAACAAACTTTAATCTGTATATGTATGCCACATCCATTTATAGGATGAACTGTAGAGAAGATTTTTTGGCTAGCCTTAGGTGACAATGCCACAGCTGCTTCTTATCAGATCCGTTCGATTTGATTGATGTTTAACAAAGGTTTAAACAGTCAACAAACAGTAGAAAAATGCAGGGTAGGGTTAAAGCGTAAAGTAATAATAAAATGGATTATCACTTATTCACACATTCCTAATAAGCTCTGTGAATCTTGGTTGTAGTGATGAAACACCTCTTGGGTGTGTAGCTAAGTGGCCATTATACTGTATATCCTCAATATGAGTATTCTAAAGCACATACTTCATACATATATAAACAATTATACAAAAACACTTTCATGGAGTTTGGTGAACCCACTGTTTCACCAGGGGTGACAGCCGACTAACAGGCAGGACAGATGGTAGAGCACTGTAAGCCCTTATTCAGATGCTCAGAAAATACAACAGAAGGGTGGCAGAGTAATCAAGAAGATCAGGAGCAGACAAAACAATTACTAGCAAAGTTAGGGTTGCAGATAGTTAAATAGAGCACAAACCGACTGTAGCTATGATCACGATAAGCACAGAGAAGGTGAGATAACCACAGTCTAAACAATTTGAAGCAACAATCCAGGGAGCGAACACACAAAAGTAAAACAGACCTGAATGCAGAAGATGAGTAGACAGACTAGCCTGTGGACTGGACACAAGTTGAATGTCCAGCAGTCTATTTAGGCACTTCTACTAAAGACAGACGTGCACTTCATTTAACTTGAGCTGCAATTCTGAGTAACGATGGTAGATGCTCAAAACTGATCAAACACTGTGTCCAATAATAGTTATTGTACGGTAATGAGGTCCTGTCAGCAATTGTCATTTGCATGGATTTGAGTGTGTATGGGAAAGGGATCAAGCCTGGCAGCTCCTTAACAGCTCCTACAAAAGAATCATTGCTGAATAATTAATAATAGAAAAAAAAAGAAAACCTTAAAAATACAGAGGACAGTAAATGTAACATTTGCCATGTCATAAATATAACAAAAACTGAAAAATTGTGAATTCAGATGTGGGAGGAATAGTAGAGAAAAAGTCTTGATTTAGTGAGGGCCCAGAGGTAAATCCAGACCTCAAATGGGCTTAATAAATGCTTCAATGCACTTCTGGCGGTGCAAAATGAGAAAACCTTTGCCACTTTATAGATATGCCTCAGTGTACATGTCATTTTATGCATAGTTAACCAGCAACTAATCCAGAATTTACTTTAAAATAAAAATCCATAAATTCCTAATACCCGAACTGTCATCAAATTATTCTGCAAGAGTATTCTCTTAGAGCTTCTTTAATGAAAAACAATTTTTAAGGTTGTATTAGTTGATAGACATATACAAGTACATTTTACTTCTGAAATGTTATGATTAATGAGTTTTACAGCCCATAATGCCTTTTAAGAATTTTCTTTTTATGCCAAACCGAAATGTTTCTAGTTTCTCAGGCTCTATTATCTACCTTCCCCCGGTTGGACTAGGCTGTTTTTATTTTTCATGCTGATGATCGCACACATACTTAAATAGTTTTGACAGTTTTCAGCTGCTGTTAAATTCCAGAAAATCCAAAACATTAAAAATGATAGCATGATCGAAAGTATCTGGGACTAGTGTCTTCGTTTTTCCTTGACAGGAACATTCATTCTATGGCTTATTCCCTACGCACATAAACGTAAGCCCTTCAACAATGTGCCTTTGTTCAAAGTGTGCACGATGTAACCTGAGTGCATGGAAACCCATAACTTGTATTCAAACTGAAAATTCCTATCAACGATTGCAGAGAAAAAAAAAGACAGGGTAGTCTGGTTTTCTGCACAAGGTGATTTATTATTGAACACTAATAATTCTTATTTTTTGTCACCTCTAAATATTTCTCTTAATTGTCTGATCCAAGAACAACTGTAGACACCTTGCCAAACTGCTCTCTTTGTTACAAAACATTTGTATTTTTTTCCTAGCATGACCTGTTTGAAATAGTCACCGTTAAATTATAACAATAATAAATATTCACAAATATTTGAGTTTTTCCTACTAATTTTTTTTTCTCTTTCACAGTTTCATTCTGTATTTTTAGGAAATTTTGTAGAAATTAGAACATGTACAATGTTCCCTAGGCCACACAGCTTCAAAAGTACATTTCACTCCCTTTCATCTTTCCTCCTACAAACCCTTTTGAAGATCCTTCCAATGATTTCTCTCTTTCTGTATTAAAAAAAAAAATATATCCATATCACTTTCTGGGATAGCAGTGATCCAAAGACCAAAAAGTTTTATTAAACCTATTTTAACCTACCTAAATCCGCTGTCACCTGAACCTCGGCAGCACCTATTTTGGAAGTTAAAAACATTGCTGCAGTTCAGGCCTGCCACTGACCAATCTTTTCACGGCTCTTTTTTATATTGTCATCAAGCTGCTGCAGTTCTTTGGATATTTTATATAAGAGAGAAGATTTGGGACCCATATTTTAATTTTTTTTTCACTACTGCAATTAACTAGAGCAGGGCATATTTTTGGGGGGTTGTGGGGAAATTCCTTGGGTAGAGTTTAAACTTAAAGCTCATCTCCTAGAAGAAAGAAATTGCCTTACCTTCTGTATTCCTGCACCTAAACTACATTTCATATTTTAAAAAATATTCACCTTAAAACCCCTAATTACTTACCTCAGCTATATACTCCGATGTATTTTTTTATTCTGATCCGTAATGCATAAAAGTCAGTGGGCATGTTGCTAGCTGGTAATGTAGTTTTTTCCTATGGGTTTTCAGAAGAGTCCATCACTGTATTATGACAAGGGTCTAAAACCATAAAACATGACATTACAAACCGGGATGGACACTAGACAAATCAACAGAGAGCATGGAGAAGAGTTTCTGATCCCTGGTTGACAATACCAGAAGAGGCTCTATGTAAATTTGCATGAGTTTAGATTCAGGTAAAGCAGTATTTTCTAACCAGAGTTGTGGTTTAAGGCTCAACATGGTTTTTAGATTTAGGAAGAGATCTAAAACAGAAGGTAAACATAAAAGATGATTGGATTTCCTATTTCTTTAAAGTGATAAATTGGGAGCGTTTTTGATTAAACACATTTAAAAATGTTTTAAAAGATTTCTAAACTAAATGTATAGGAGCATATCATTGACAAAAAGGCTCAAAATATAGTGTTTCTCTTTAATGTAAATACATTTTATCAAGTCGATAGATCTTTATGCGTTATCCAAATGTACCATAGCAATAACATATAATCATGGTGATAAGGGGCATCCTTGTCTTGTGACATTTTTTATGTAAACCGGAGCGGATTAGAGACCATTAACTCGTTTGGGAGCAGTAGGACAGGAATATAGTGTCATGATTTTATGTAGGAAAGACAGGGAAATACCCATGTGTTCTAAAGATACCTGCCTACAAGTATTGTAGCAAAACTGTTTTTTTTTTTTCCTTTTTATATTTCCACTTAGAAGCTGGAGTTTGACTTTTAGTGCAAGCAGCACTTCCACATATCCTGTAAAAATATGCAGTGCCTTTTGCTATAAAAATTTCAGTATTTTTCCCAACTCAGCTTTTAGGTAATTTGTGCACCCACAAGGAATTACCCCAAAATATAATTAACGAGGTTTGCATAGGTAAAGGTAATGCTCAAAGTGAATGTATGGATTTTACTTTTGGAGAGCTTTACTCCCCTTCTAATGCAACACGCCCAGTAGAAAAAATGGTTTGTGTATGTAGCAGGATTCCCAGCCGTTTTGTTGGATATGGGTCCCCCTGGGCCACCGGCTGCAACAAAAGTACCCCTGTGCATGTTCCTCCAAGTGTAAGCGCTGAGACAATGACCAGCCCTGTATCTTTGGGTTTTTTGTATTTATTGAGAACTTGGATGGGAGAAGGGAATGAGTGGGATACTCCTTTGGCTCAACTATGCACAATTTGCTAGGGACAACTGTGAAAAAAAGTTTCTTGACGCTGACTTGACTCTGGCTAGATGCCGGTCAACGCCAGTTGATGCTGGTTAACGCTGGCTTGCTGCCTGTTAACTCCAAACTGACCTTGGACTGCTTTCTTACATAAAGAAGTCCTTTTATAACTCCCTTAAGCACTCCTTACTGAGGTAGCTACTTGTGCTGCTGCTAAACACTTCGGGGCCCACACTGGCACCCTCTTCCTCTCACTTATCTTCAGGGCTTAAACACTGGCACCCCCTTTCTCTAAAGCTTCTCCACAGGTTAGCTGGCTACTGTATCCCCTTGACCTTCTGGAGTGGTCCCCTCTTCTAGGCAGACCCCTGGGCAGTCTCAAGCACTCACAATACTGTTTTCCCAAGCAGCTCCACTCGGTCCACAGCATTCTGGATCACTCTCTGCAGCTCAGCTCAACCTCCGTTCTCTAGGCCGACCACCCAGAACACTCTCTCTCACTTGCGCTGACAGGAGGAGAGACAGTCGTCACCCTCCTCCTGGGACTCTGCTTCCTGCCAAAGACACTCTGCCTCAGATGCTCTCCACTTTTATTTTACAATCCCATGATGCACCTCTCCAAGTGCCAACCCACTGGGACAGTTACAAAAGCCTGTGTATCATTGGCCAGGTTTCCCCACCGTCCAACAGTCCTCCCTATTGGATGCAGTGGGGGCTCTCCCTCAGACCATATGAATACACACTGAGCACACTGAGCAGACCTAACTAAAGATCAAGCTCCTCTTATAAGCAGATGAAGCAATTATAGTTTTCTTGCTGCTTTCCTGTTAAGCAGAAAAAGCCAAACTGTATCTTCTATCTAGCACCTGACTAGGAGGGTGCTACATGTAAAATAGTGAAAAATTAGAACAAGATTAGGTTGGGGTAACAGGAGCACAAATATAACAATGGTGACAGGTTTCCAATTGAAATAAAATTGAGTAACATTGTGATTTTTTTTTTGTATACATTCTTTTTTTCTACTTACCTGGATACAGACTCTCCCTCCCTTCTCCTTCCCATGTAGCTGTATAGTAACATATCACTTCTAATAGGGATCTACAGTATTGCTGGTCGCAATCAGCCATTGATAAATAACTATAGTAGTGATTTTTGCTCCAGAGAAATGCTGGACAGAGACAGAAAAGATTTGCCTGAGCTTTTGGATCCCACTTCCAATATAGACACAATGTGGAAGTGTTGTGTTACCAGAAATCTACTACAGACACTCCTATGGAGCCCTGTGTAGCAAGATCAGGAGCCGGGGAGCTGAACATTTCAATTCTTGGGATTATCATTAGTGGTTCCAGTGCTAAAGCTGATGGGGGTCACACGAACCACTGAGACCAGGCACCGTTTTTAAAATTGCGCTGGGACAGAGAAGTAATAAAATAGCTGCTATGCCCTTGTTCTATCTCTGCACCATTTTAAATTGTATAAAACCTAACTAAAAGTGGTATTAGATCTTAAATTTGAAATGTAATATATTGCAGCGTACCAATCATTAGATGTGGTGGCTGCTTTACTTTTCTTTTTTTGGGCTTTTTGCCTATGTTTCCACCTGGTGTTCTGGCCAGTAACACACCTCCTGTATTTCATTCAGAGTGCCCCCACTCTGGATGAAAGAGAACAGGAGGGAGATTTGGACAACATAAGTGTCAGTCTGGGGGAGGGTGGTGTTAAATGTATTTGCAGATTTAAATTCACTAACAAATTGAAGCCAAACTCCAGCTAATACTTTATAATCGGTTAAAAAAAAATCAGTTAAAAAACAGTTTTTCCTTTTGGGATAAAGGTTTTAAATATATAAAAGCTGATCATTTTAAGCACCCCTATAAGTGGTAAATGTTTTGTCTCAAATCTGTAATTGCAAGCGATCTAAGGCCACCTGACCAAAACACGTCGTAAGCTGTTTTATCCTGTCATCACCTTGTAGCAAATAAACACCTATTCATTGGATGCTTCAAGTTGCCAGCTGCCTATTTTCATTTGCATTGTCTACGGTGACTAGAAGACACTTGGAGCCTGAGCACCGATCTATCAACTTCCTTTCAGGTTTTTTTGGGACTCCGGTTTGAGCGATTATTTTTCTGATTACAAGAGATCTTGTTCTATTGAAAAACAACAAACTTACTGGCCAGATCACCAGATGAAGCTAGAAGAAAGAAAGCCTAAAAAAGAAAATGAATGCATCAATCAGATCTAAGAATTGGTAAGCTACAATGTAATAAATGTTTGTGCTCTGGTTTATTACTGCTTGAATAATGTTAAGTTTGCTAAAACATGTTTATCAGCAAGAATCATTTCCATAAAAAAAAAAATACTTGTTTTCAACTTTTTTCATCCTTTGTTATATCTCATCACTGCTGATCTCCTGCAGCCTCTGAGCAACCACTTTCTGTATACATATGTGCACTCCACCAACCGCCACAGTGGACCTTACCTGTGTAATGTGTGTTGAAACACCCACTTACAGTTTCTACTGGAAGCCTATGTGACAAGATGACAACACTGGAGGAACATTGGGAGACAAGAAGCAACTGGAGACAGGAACAAGGTTCTTTATGGCACAATTACCAGGTAATATTTTAAACACCTCCCTGCCGGCTATTGTACATAGATGGGTGGGTGCTCTGTTGTTCCTGGGGCGCACAAGAGTGCAATCTGTGATTTCTGTGTCCACCAGACACAACAGATCACAGTGCTCAGTACTGGGTCACTGTGACTTGCTCAGATATCATGTGTGACCAATCACAGAGATCACATGCCCACTAGTTAACAACTGTCATGAATGGCATTCATGTGATCTCTGTGACTGGTCACAGGGAACATATGGTACAAAGCCATTTATAGCAGCCCTGTATCATGTGATAGCTGTAACCAATCACAGCAGAACAACAGTAAACAATAAATCAAGAATAAAAGCAATTCATGCCAGTTAAAACAATTGCTTTTACAGTAATTGTCACATTAATAGGCAATCAAAGTGTAAAGAAATCCCAATCACTTCCCCAGAATAGTACAGCGTCACTTTGGTGACACTGCACTACTCTGCTGACAGTATGTAAAAAAAAAAAATACATTTTCAAAAGACTCATTTTGCCTTTTAGAAAATACCTTGGAGTGTTCACTTTCCAAAAAGGGGTAATTTTGCGGGTGTTTCCACTGTCCTGGTACTCTGAGGCCTCCAAAAAATGTGATAGGTAGTCAGAATATTAGATGCATAATTTATGTGTATTTATGTTTTTTGAAAGCCCAAAGGTGCCCCTTGGATTTTGGGCCTCTCTATGGATTAAGACTGTGAAAAAGTCTCACACATGTTGTATCCCTATACTTGGGAGGCATAGCAGAATGTGTTTTGGGGTGTAATTATAAGTATGCCTATGCTTTGTCTGAAACATAACTTGTTAAAATGACAATGTTGAGGAAAAAAAAGTACAACTGCAAAATACTCGACTCACCTTTCCAAAAAGGGATCATTTGTATTTGTATCGTTCTGGCATTTTAGAGCCTTTAAGAAATGAGATAGGCAGTCAGTGCATCAGAACTGATCAAATATGCAGTATATACTGTACCATAGTTTGTAGACTCTATAACTTTCACACAGACTAATTATACACTGATTTGGGTTTCTTTTTTTCTTTACCAAAGAAATGCAGCAGAATACATTTGGCTTAAAATCATTAAGAAAAATTATTTAAAAATCTTATAACAGAAACAAAGGAATGTGTTTGTTTTTTGCAAAATTGTAGGTATTTTTATATAGTAAGAAGAAAAAAAAAACAGTGGTGATTAACCACTTTACCACCGGAGGATTTTCCTGCTTAACGTCCAGGCCACTTTTTGCAACTTGGCACTGCGCAAATTTAACTGACAATTGCGCGGTCATGCAACCCCAAAATTGACGTCCTTTTGGTGGTATTTGATTACCTCTGTGCTTTTCATTTTTTTCAATATTAATAAAAAAAGAGCAGTTAAAAAATATCCAATATATTCAATTTTTGTCATATATTTAGGCCAAAATGTATTTAGCTACATGTCTTTGACAAAAAAATTCTCAATGAGCGTATTTTTAACCGCTTTAAGACTGGAAGATTTTACCCCATTCCTGACCAGGCTATATTTTGCGATTCGGCACTGCATTACTTTAACAGACAATTGCGCGGTCGTGCAACGCTGTACCCAAATTAAATTTATGTCATTTCTTTCCCCACACAAATAGAGGTTTTTTTTGGTGGTATTTGATCACCTGTGCAATTTTTAATTTTTGAAAAAAAGAGCGACAATTTTGAAAAAAAAAACGATTTTTTACATTCTGATATATAACATTCCCAAAAAAAATGTATAAATCAAATTTTTTTTAACATTTTAGGCCAATTTGTTTTCTGCTACATATCTTTGGTAAAAAATCACAATAAGCATATTCTGATAGGTTTGCGCAAAAGTTATTGCGTTTACTAACTACGGGAAAGATTTGTCATTTTTATTGTTTATTTTTTTTTACTAGTAATGGCGGCGATCTGCGATTTTTTTTGCGGGACTGCGACATTGCGGCGGACAGTTTGGACCCCTGAATGACATTTTTGACACTTTTGGGGGTACCAGTGACATTACTACAGTAATCAGTGCTATCACTGTTACTGTAATAATGACACTGGCAGGGAAGGGGTTAACACTGTTGGTGATCAAGGGATTAAATGTATGCCTCATGCTTAGTGACATGTGTGGGGGGAGGGGATTGTGTGACACGGACACAGATCGCAGGTTCAGCTATGCTGAATCTTGTAATCTGTGACTGTCTGTCACTCGATCCCCGACGATCAAGGAAGAGCGGCGGTGATCACCACCTCTCCTCCCCTGGCCCGACTACCGCAGTGTCTGAATACAGTGGGAGCAAGCCTCACGCAAGTGAGAAAGGGGAGAGTCTGGTGATGTAGGTCTACGTCGCCAGACGTTAACGAGCCACTTTGCCGCAGTAGCAGCACAGTGAGCAGTGGGCAAGTGGTTAAATACAACCAAAAGAGAGATCTATCTGTCTGAAAAATGATCCAAATGTAATTTGGGTATAGTGTTACACGATTGAGTAATTGTCATTCAAAGTGTGACAGCACTGAAAACTTAAAAATGGTATGGGCAGGAAGGGGGTGGAATTGTCCAGTATGGAGTCGGTTAATGAAAGCTGCAGATTTAAAAACAATGAAAGTGAAGAATTTAGTGATTGGTCTTGTATGTCTAAGTTAAACAGACCTGAGCATAGCCAAATAGCAGTCATCATTGCACTAGGACTAATTTAATTGGAGGAGGAAATATGAAATAAATAAATATATAAATGCATAAAAAAAAAAAACAGTTGCACTGTATTTTAATGTAAGCATAAAAACAATTCTTCTTACAATCATCCAAAATGCCTCTGGTGCCGCCTCCAGACAGGCGTGGGTGATGTCAGCACAAGCCATATCCAGCCCTGATGTACGTTTCGTCTAAACAGAGGTTGTCAAGGGAATCAACTACTATACAATGGATATAAAAAGTCTACAAACTGTCAGGTTTCTGTGATGTAAAAAAAAATGAGACAAAGATAAATTATTTCAGAACTTTTTCCACATTTAATGTGACCTATAAACGGTACAACTATGGAAGGAAGTAAAAAAACAAAAAAACAAAACAAACTAAAATAATGTTGTTGCATAAGTGAGCACACCCTCTTATAACTGGGGTTGTAGCTGTGTTCAGAATTAAGCAATCACATTCAAATTCATGTTAAATAGGAGTCAGTACACAACTGCCATCATTTAAAGTACCTCTTATTAACCCCAAATAAAGTTCAGCTGTTCTAACTTCTAATAGGTATTTCCTGACATTTTCTTAGTTGCATCCTCAGGAGAAGGGTACAAGATCATTTCCAAGGCATTAGATATACCATGGAACCCAAGTGGAGAAAGTATGGCACAACAGTGACATTATCAAGAACTGGATATCCCTCCAAAATCTATGAAAAATCGAGAAAACTGGTCAAGGATGCTGCCAAGAGGCCTACAGCAACAGTAAAAGAGCTGCAGGAATAAGTGACAAGTACTAGTTGTGTGGTACATGTGACAACAATCTCCCATATTCTTCCTATGTCTGGGCTATGGGGTAGAGTGGCAACACAGAAGCCTTTTCTTATGAAGAAAACCATCCAAGCCCAGATAAATTTCGCAAAAACACATCTGAAGTCTCCCAAAAGCATGTGTGAAAATGTGTTATGGTCTGATGAAATCAAGGTTGAACTTTTTGGCCATAACTCCAAAAGATATGTTTGGTGCAAAAACAACAATGCACATCACCAAAAGAACACCATACCCACAGTGAAGCATGGTGGTGGCAGTATCATGCTTTGGAACTGTTTTTCTTCAGCTAGAACAGGGGCCTTAGTCAAGGTAGAGGTAATTATGAACAGTTCCAAATACCAGTCAATACCAGTCAGTACAAAACCTTCAGGCTTCTGCTAGAAAGCTGAACATGAAGAGGAACTTCATCCTTCAGCATGAAGCATCAAGCAACGACCAAAATCATACATCCAAATCAACAAAGGAATGGCTGCACCAGAAGAAGATTAAAGTTTTAGAATGGCCCAGCCAGTGCCTTGACCTGAATCCGATTGAAAATCTGTGGGGTGATCTGAAGAGGGCTGTGTACAGGAGATGCCCTCACAATCTGACAGATTTGGAGTGTTTTTGCAAAGAAGAGTCGGCAAAATAATAAGTCACGATGTGCCATGCTGATAGACTCCAAAAAGACTGAGTGCTATAAAAAATCAAAAGGTGCTTTAACAAAGTATTCGTTTAAGGTTGTGCACACTTATGCAACCATATTTTTTTTTTTTTTACTTTTGTTGTTCAACTGAGTTGCACAGTTTATAGGTCACATTAAGAGTCGGTTCACACTGGGGCGACACGACTCTGTACTACTTCGGGGGCGACTTGTGCATTCCCATGCACCACGACTTCGGAGCGACTTGCATGGACTTCACATAATGGAAGTCTATGCAAGTCGCTCCGAGGTCGCCCCGAAGTAGTACAGGACCCTTTTTCTAAGTCGGAGCGACTTGTGTCGCTCCTATTAGAACGGGTCCTGTAGGGGTCAATGGACCGCGAGGGAGCGGGACTTGTCAGGCTGACAAGTCGCCTGACAAGTCACGCTAGTGTGGACTGGCTCTAAAGGTGGAAAAAGTTCTGAAATGATTTATCTTTTTACATCACAGAAACCTGACATTTTAACAGGGGTGTGTAGCCTTTTTTATCTACTATATATATATATATATATATATACATACACATATATATATAATATTATGGTTGATCAGTGTATAATATATACTGTGTATATATATATATATATATATATATATATATATATATATATATATATATATATACATATATATATATACTGTATATACACAGCACATATTATACACTGATCAACCATAATATTGTGACCACCCACCAAAACATGACCAACCACCTAATAATTATTAAGTCCTTCTTTTGCCGCCAAAACAGCCCTGTTCCATCGAGGCATGGACTCCACTAGACCTGTGAAGATATGCTGTGGTATCTGGCACCAAGCCATCAGTAGCAGATCACTGTCTCCACTGCCTTGCCTTCTTCTCATCTTCAGTCCACCCTGATGTCATCTCTTCCCCAGGGAAGTGAGGCACACACACCCAGCTATCCACATGATGTAAAAGAAAATGTGATTCATCAGACAAAGCCACCCGATTCCATTGCTCAGTGGTCCATTTCTAATGCTCATACACCTGTTGTAGGAGCTTTTGGCTGTGGGCATGGATCAGCATGGATACCCTCACCAGTCTGTGTCTATGCAGCCCCATGCACAGCAAACTGCTATGTACTTGTATTTGGAACCAGCATTCTTTTCTTCAGAAATTTGAGCTACAGTAGCACTTCTATTGGAACAGACTACACGGATCAGCCTTCGCTCCCCATGTACATCCATGAACCTTGGCTGCCAATGACCCTGTCACTGGTTCAATGGTTTTCCTTCCTTGGATCGGTTCTGGTAGGTCCTGAGTGACCACTGCAGACCAGGAATATCCCACATAAGCTGCAGTTTTGGATTTGCTCTGACCCAGCCATCTAGCTATTACAATTTGGCCCTTGTCAAAGTAGCTCATATCCTTATGCTTGCCCATTTTTTCGCCTTTCAACTCATCAACTTTAGGGACAACATATTCACTTGCTGGCTAATATATCCCACCCACTTTCAGGTTCCATTGTCACAAGATTTATGTTATTCACTTTACCTGTCAGTGGTCATAATGTTATGGCTGATCAGTGTAGTGAATGTGTATATTATAAAAGTATTTACTTTTTTTTACAGTCACAGCTTATTGACAATGCCAATTCTTTATCAAACCAAGCTATTTGATTAGCTGACTTTAAGAAACAGAATTACTTTAACCCTCACAGCTGGTCCTTTGACAGCTGACATCTGTGCACATCCTTTTTACTTTTTATAGATTTTTTTGCGCAAATGTTTATATACACAGAAAATTCCAAAACAAATATGTGCTGTATGAGTGGTAGAAAGAAACATTTTAAGCATGTAATAACACAACATGAGAATTTTTGGTATGTGACAAAAAATGACCAATTTAAATAATCACAAAACAGACTTGAATGTGCTGTTAACATTAGCATGGGTTACAAAACACTTATTGTTTACATAAATGTGATATACAAGCTGATGTTGGCTTGCGTATTCATGAGCCTATTCTGATATATCAGATTGCTTTATGTCTGAGGTCCTCCCGGTCAAATAAACTGTTTACGTGAAGGCCAGAAATACTCTATTCTATTGGTATGTGTAGCTTAAAAAACATTTAACATCTAATCGGAAACTGAATAAGACTAATTGTACAGAGTAAACATAAAACTGCAAGTCAAAAACGTGAGCATGTTGTTCTCTTGTGGAATTTTGGCTAGATATAATCTAAAACAAGTGGATAAATGTATATATATATACTGTAGTTTAAAGCACAACCCTACCCAAAATGTTATTGTCAGGTTTTAAAAGACCATAGGTCATGAGTCTGAGAAGATCTTTATTTGCTTAACATTATGTTAACACAAGGTAAAATACCCAAAGTGTTTTAGGGGTCTAGGCACTCCGCCTTCATCAAAGCTTTAAAGCAACATGAACTGGGATAGTGGGACTCACTAAAAGGTCACACTATAGTTTTGGCTTTCAAGGATTATAATCTGTATCATGGGCGTCCGCAGAACTTTTTTTAGGGGGGGGGGGCAACATTTTAAGGTCACCCATGCTTTTCAACAATGTCATGAAGGGGAGGGGCTTAATCATACTGTTCTGTTCCCTTAAAGAATGGTATACAGCACAGTGCTTTTCTGTGTAATTTGGCCCCTTCTATTACCTAAAATACCTGGCTGATCCTGCCTGGCTATGGCCTCCCCTCTGTAAACTGATCACGGTATACCATGGCTTCTGAGCCCTGACACTGTTTATGTGCCTTTGTCATCCGCAGCCCTCCTGTTCTCCTTTGTTCTCTCTCCCCTCTCTCGCCCTGCCTGTCTGCTCCTGTGCCAGTGCCTCCCCCCTCCCTGCTGCTGTATTTTTATTTAAAGTTTCATATCCTGTCTACAGTTTGCTTAATAATCCTGTGTGCCCCTGTGTCTGTGTTTTATAAAAATAAGCCATTCTTTATAAGTTTTCAGAGCACCACTTGCCACTCACGTGACCCGCTGCCTCTCTCCTCCTCTACTTCTCCCCTCTCCTCCCCTCCCGACTGACATCAGTGAGGAATCCTCGGTCCCACCGGCTGCAGGCAGAGAGAAGAGAGCCGACGGGTCACGTGAGCGGCGCTCAGCCCTCTGAAAACTGGTAAAGAACGACTTATTTTTATAAAACACAGACACAAAGACACGGGCACACAGGATTATTAAACAGACCAGACAGGATGGTATAAAGTGGCTTAACAACCACTTGAAAGGGGAATTTGAGATTCCCGGGGGGGGGGGGGGCATTTGCCCCCCCCTTGCCCCTACCTGCGGATGCCCATGATCTGTATGAACTTCTGCAATCTCATAAACCACTTTTGACCACTATTTGAGATCACGTTGCTTTTAATCCCTGATGAAGATAGAGTGCCTAGAGCTCCAAAACATGCTTGCTGTTTTACCAGGTATTACTCCAATGTTAAGCAAATAAAGATCTGGGACTCTGTGACTGTTGGTGTGCTGCACTCATTTGTTTTTGTACTGCTGAATTTCATACAGGAAGCCTCTTGGAGTTCCCTGGCCAATTAGAGAAACCCATCCAGATCCAACAAGCTCCACAAAACAGATTTGACTTAAATAATATGGAACCCTAACAAGAGATCCTGCACCTCACACATATATTCTAAGCAATAAACCTAATAGATGCTCTAAACTGTCAGACAGCCTTCCAGCTTGTCCCATCAGCTGCAGGGTAATGAATCTTGTCACACACCTCAACCTAACCTAACTTAATTGGTCTTGTCTGATCCAGATCTAAAATTGTCTTGGTATTCCCTTGCTGCGGACCTCTGCCTTGTACCCGGATTACTCTTTGGATTGCCTCCTGAACTTGACATTGAATTGCTTACTGGACCACACTTTCTCCCTACCTGCCCTGACCCTTGAACTGTCTATTGGGTTATGCTTGTTTGGACTTCCCCTGATGTCAGAACTGTTTTCTGACTACTTTTGCTCACTACATATCCTGATTTTGGACTGCCCCAGGATTCTGCTACCAGCTGTTGTCTACTGTCTGACCAGCCCCAGGACTACAGGTAGCCTTCCTTATCTCCTTTATTCAGCACCAGTGTCATCTGGCCGCGAACTAAAGAATTGTGTTTTAAGACCTGGGAGCAACCAAGTACCAGAAGGCCTACTTGTCTTAGGAAAACAGGGCTTCTATCAGCAGAGATAACACCACCGAGCTATAGTTCCTGACCTAGGCATTGGACTGGTCGTTACATAATGCCTATCCACTCTATTCTTTTCTGCCATTACTATATTTGGATGATCAATTCCATTGTTATTAGTGGATTCTGGCATATTTTGCTGCCTGAAGAAAACTCTAAAAGTTAGCATCTTTTACAATGACAAAACTTCATACATTCAGCCAAGCTTAACAGATGGAATGGAGCTCTCAAGGTGGACATTTATGGAGCCTCTTTTCACATATGTGATAATACTGACTAACTGTACTGACAGGTTCAATTTCCATCTGTTTAGGGATGAGTGGAGGGATTTTGATGATTGTAGGGTTTTATTGATGAAATATGCTTGTTTTTTTTTTTTGAGGGTGAAATATAGACAGATGTGTTTATTTAATTTAGCGTTCTTTCTAACGTTCTATTTGTGTTTTTCTTTGTGTATCTGTGTGTGTTCTTTATTCATTTTTTTTCCACTGTCTATATTATTTTCTTTCTGTGGAAAAAACAGAATATTCCCTATCAAATACTTACTGTCATTCCTTTCCTGGTGGACTTCAGGGCACCATATGTTTGTGTAGCTCCTCTCTAGCTCCTACCCCATAGGACTCCACAGCCATAAATTTTCAGGTTGAGCCAGAGGCCATGTTCTGTGACTAGGCTACTTATGACACAGGGAGGGAACTCCTTCTGCCATGGAGATAGGAAAATTACAGTAAGTATCTAATATGATATTTTACGTTTTCCTGATAGACTTCATGGCAACATACATTTGGAAACTAACTAGCCACACAAACAACACAGGCGGGAGTGCTGAACAAAATAAGGTTTATTTCAACCATTAACAGACAGCACTTTCAAGCCAAAATGAACAGAAGTTAAAGACGCAGGCTCAACACAATAGTGACCCATAAACATGTGAATGGAGGACCAAGAAGCCACTCTGCATATTACTTTGAGAGCCACATGGCGAGAAGCCACCCAGGATGTCGACACTGTTCTGGTCGAATGTGCAGTCACCGCCTCCAGGAGAGCCAAGCTCTTAGCCCTAAATGAAAAAAGCTATACTGGAAGGGACTAGTAGACAAAAAGAGAGCTTTTTGGAGGATGGATAATGAAACTACAGGGTCACGAGTTGGTCAAATAGAATGTGTTTTATTGGTGTAAATAATACACAGTTTTAGACTATGGTTCAAGCAGAGGAGTACAGAGGTGTGGTTAGTGCAAATAAGGGTGTATATAGAATAACACTTGTGGTGTAACCAACGTAGTGAGAGGTGGTAAAAATGATCAAGTCATGTGATCAACAATACGATACAGTAGGATGTATACGTTTACATATAGATTGCAATGAATAAAACAGTACAGTACAATAAGATGTATAAGGCTGGCCAATGTGGCCATACATGTTCAACTTTTGTTGTACAATTTTCTGTTAGATCCACCACAAACCACATATTGTAAGGTCAAAGCTAAACAGCACTTTCACCAAGGTTGTATATAGAAAAACACTTGTGGTGTAACCAACGTAGTGAGAGGTGGTAAAAATGATCAAGTCATGTGATCAACAATACGATACAGTAAGATGTATAAGTTTACATATAGATTGCAATGAATCAAACAGTACAGTACAATAAGATGTATAAGGCTGGCCATACATGTTCAACTTTTGTTATACAATTTTCTGTTAGATCCACCACAAACCACATAATGGGAGGTCAAAGCTAAACAACACTTGCACCTGTATCCAATTAGGCAGGCCTTCGTACTACATACTTGAAGGTAAAGCCCCGTACACACGTCCCGAATGTCGGCCGAACGATCGGCCGTCTTTTGTCCGGTGCTGTCCTGTCGGCTGAAAAGTGCTAAAGACTGCACACGAATTTTGTCGGCCAACAACAGCCGACTGCAGAAGTGATGTCATGTGATGGTTAACTTTCCGTGTCTTTTTTCTTTTCTGAGCATGCCCAGTCTTGCAAATCTGCTGTTTGTCGGCCGAATTCTGTACTGACTGGCGAACAATCGGCCGTTCTGGTGTTGGCCAAAAAAAATTTTAATGCCTGCACACCCAATTCTGTTCGGCCGAAAAGTTGGAGTCGGTTGTCGGAAGCATCATACTAACAAGCCGACAATCTGCCGATCGTTCGGCGGCCGAATATTTACGGCCGACAATCGCTACGTGTGTACGGGGCTTTAATTTCAAGAAAATTGTCCAGAAAATTGTATCATGTATGGCCAGCCTAAGTTACATATAGAAACAAATAAACAGTGATGCGCCAGATGCAAAAATATATAACATATACAGTGAATCAAAAGCAATAGCCGTGCTTAATCGGTGATATGTGCTATACAATCTATAAGAGAGTGTCCATAAAAGTGTCCATCAAATAATTCATGTGTCCAAAGTGTTTCAAAGAAATCCAACAACCACCACAATATGTGAATCCCTTCACCAGGTAAATTGGTCTCTCACCTCAGCTTAACCACTTAAGCCCCGAAAGATTTTACCCCCTTCCTGACCAGGGCTTTTTTTGCGATTCGGCACTGCATGATTTTAATGGACAATTGCGCGGTAGTGCGACGCTGTACCTAAACGAATTTGATGTCCTTTTTTCCCCACAAACAGAGCTTTCTTTTGGTGGTATTTGATCACCTGTGCGATTTTTACTTTTTGCGCTATAAACAAAAAAATAGCGTAAATTTTGCAAAAATAACAATATTTTTCACATTTTTTTATATGAAATTCCCCCAAAAAAATGTAAAAATCTAAATTTTTTAACATTTTTGGCCAATTTGTTTTATGCTACATTTGTTTTAAAAAAAAAATTGCAAAAAGCGTATTTTGATTGGTTTGTGCAAAAGTTATTGCGTTTACTAACTAAGGGAAAGATTTTTGTCATTTTTGTTGTTTTTATTTTTAACGCATAATGGCGGCGATCTGCGATTTTTTTTGCGATACTGTGACATTGCGGCGGACAGATCGGACCCTTGACTGACATTTTTGACACTTTTGGGGTTACCAGTGACATTACTGCAGTAATCAGTGCTATACATATGCACTGTTACTGCTAAATGACACTGGCAGGGAAGGGGTTAACTTTATTGGGGACGGAGGGGTTAAGTGTGTCCCTAGGGGCGTGTTTCTAACTGTGATTGGACATGGCTACTGGTGTAGGAACAGTGATCCTGTAATTGTACAGAGTAAACATAAAACTGCAAGTCAAAAACGTGTAATGAGCATGTTGTTCTCCTGTGGAATTTTGGCTAGATATAATCTAAAACAAGTGGATAAATGTATATATATATACTGTAGTTTAAAGCACAACCCTACCCAAAATGTTATTGTCAGGTTTTAAAAGACCATAGGTCATGAGTCTGAGAAGATCTTTATTTGCTTAACATTATGTTAACACAAGGTAAAATACCCAAAGTGTTTTAGGGGTCTAGGCACTCCGCCTTCATCAAAGCTTTAAAGCAACATGAACTGGGATAGTGAACTCACTAAAAGGTCACACTATAGTTTTGGCTTTCAAGGATTATAATCTGTATCATGGGCGTCCGCAGAACTTTTTTTTAGGGGGGGGGGGCAACATTTTAAGGTCACCCATGCTTTTCAACAATGTCATGAAGGGGAGGGGCTTAATCATACTGTTCTGTTCCCTTAAAGAATGGTATACAGCACAGTGCTTTTCTGTGTAATTTGGCCCCTTCTATTACCTAAAATACCTGGCTGATCCTGCCTGGCTATGGCCTCCCCTCTGTAAACTGATCACGGTATACCATGGCTTCTGAGCCCTGACACTGTTTATGTGCCTTTGTCATCCGCAGCCCTCCTGTTCTCCTCTGTTCTCTCTCCCCTCTCTCGCCCTGCCTGTCTGCTCCTGTGCCAGTGCCTCCCCCCTCCCTGCTGCTGTATTTTTATTTAAAGTTTCATATCCTGTCTACAGTTTGCTTAATAATCCTGTGTGCCCCTGTGTCTGTGTTTTATAAAAATAAGCCATTCTTTATAAGTTTTCAGAGCACCACTTGCCACTAACGTGACCCGCTGCCTCTCTCCTCCTCTACTTCTCCCCTCTCCTCCCCTCCCGACTGACATCAGTGAGGAATCCTCGGTCCCACCGGCTGCAGGCAGAGAGAAGAGAGCCGACGGGTCACGTGAGCGGCGCTCGGCCCTCTGAAAACTGGTAACACTTTTGGGGTTACCAGTGACATTACTGCAGTAATCAGTGCTATACATATGCACTGTTACTGCTAAATGACACTGGCAGGGAAGGGGTTAACTTTATTGGGGACGGAGGGGTTAAGTGTGTCCCTAGGGGCGTGTTTCTAACTGTGATTGGACATGGCTACTAGTGTAGGAACAGTGATCAACGGTCCTACATAGTAGAACCGTATGATCACCATTCCTACACAGGGGAGAATGACAGGCGGCTTGTTTACATCAGCCGCCTGCCTTTCTCCCTCTGCACCGACGATCGCCCAGTGACCGGCGGACATCGGGTCCGCCGGTCACACGCACGGACTTGCTAGGGAACGAGCCTCCGCGGGCGCGCGCTCGCCCGCTATTGGCTCCCAAGCAAGTGACAGGCTATTGACGTATATATACGTCACTTTGCCTGGCCGGGGCTGACCGCCGCCGTATATAGTTGTGCGGCGGTCGGCAACCGGTTAAGACCCAAACGGGTCGGCAACAGCAACAGCATAAATCTGTGATGGGGACACAGGCTAGGAGACTCTTGCCAGTCTCTCACCTCTGGATACGAATTGGGACATATGCAGGGGGACAAATAAAAAGACGATCTAGTTCTCTCTGTAAATTCCTATAATGTTTAATAAACGTATAGTGGCTATAGAGACGGACTACACAGAAGTAACAGGGATCAGGGGGGGTTGTGCACCCAGGACTAAGGTACTATCAATTGACCCCCTTCAACAAGGGCTTAAATATTACCCATACAGGATTAAATAAGCACACCCCCCATCCTCTTCATTACCTCATTGTACTTACTGGAGTATCCCGCTCTACTTTGCTCTGCCAGCAACTTTTACATCTTGCTCTCTCATCCTCCCTCCTCCCCCTCCCCTTTTATCTCTCCATATTTCCCACCTGGAGCCCGGCCCCATCTCAGAAAACTTCCTCGATTGGCCAACATGTGGGACACCTACATCCCCGGGGCACTACACTGTTTCCTGGACAATCAGTGTAACCCTGCCAGATCCCTGGCACCTTTAACCCATGAACACCGGCCCAAGTATGGCCAACCTGTGGGACACACACACACACCCCCCCTGTGATACTACACTGCTCAGTGGAAATCCAGTGCATCTTTGCCAACCTCTGGCACTTCCAGCCCGTGCATACCATAGTTCTGTCATTGACACTGGTTACCTATGTTCCCCCCTCATACCGATTATCCACACGGTTTATTCTAGGCACTAAGCCTGAGGGATCTCTCTACCAGTGCCATCCCCCCCAACAGACGTCCGATTGATTCATTGCAATATATATGTAACTTAGGCTGGCCATACATGATACAATTTTCATACAATTTTCTGTACAATTTTCTTGAAATTTACCTTCGAGTATGTAGTACGAAGGCCTGCCTAATTGGATACAGGTGAAAGTGTTGTTTAGCTTTGACCTCACATTATGTGGTTTGTGGTGGATCTAACAGAAAATTGTACAACAAAAGTTGAACATGTATGGCCAGCCTTATACATCTTATTGTACTGTACTGTTTGATTCATTGCAATCTATATGTAAACTTATACATCGTACTGTATCGTATTGTTGATCACATGACTTGATCATTTTTACCACCTCTCACTACATTGGTTACACCACAAGTGTTATTCTATATACACCATTATTTGCACTAACCACACCTCTGTACTCCTCTGCTTGAACCATAGTCTAAAACTGTGTATTATTTACACCAATAAAACACATTCTATTTGACTAACTCGTGACCCTGTGGTTTCATTATCCATCCTCAAAAGGCTCTCTTTTTGTCTACTGGTCCCTTCCAGTATAGCTTTTTTTCTGCCCACGTCCTAGAGCCAGGGGAAGGACCACTATACTTACGGTGTCACCAGGGATATCACACCCAACTATTTCAGCTAGACCATTCCCACCCCCCTTTTTTTCTTAGCCCTAATTGCCTGATGGATGGCTTGCACAATCCAGGTAACAATGGTTCTGGAGGAAGCCAGTTTCCCTGTTCTTCCCAGAGAAGAGCATGAACAGACAGTCCCGTGACTCTGAAGGAAGCTGTAGCCTGCAGATAGGCCGGCAACATTTCCCCCATATCCAGTGGATGCATACTGTCATTCTTGGTTGCCTTCAAGATGAGAAGGACAATTTCCTTTTTTTTGGGAAATAGTGATGTCACCTTTAGTTTTGAGTCCAGCATTGGATCCAAGACCCCTCAGTCGGGAAAGAAGGTCAGAAAAGGTTCCTTGTAACAAAGTGATGCAATCTCAGTGTCAGGGAACTAGCCGGAGAATAGTCACTCACAGACCTGGTACATTAGCCAATTCTCAACATGGCCGCGCCCGCATGAATACGGGCACACGTATTGCAAACACAGGTTCCTTAGGGCAAAAACGTGCTGGTGCACAAAATGGACATCCAATCCCAGCATCCTCTGGCCTTTAAAAGGATGTCTGTGGCACATGAACATTGCTGACTGGTCTTCAGCTTCCTGCTTCCTGTTCCTGTTCTAGCACTCATCAAGGTGGAAACAACTCTGGAGGAACAGTTTAGTGCCATTAGCCTTTCCCTCTCAAGAACCAGACCCTTTAGGTGGAGGCATGCTGGACCTGGGTGTAGAGATGTGCCCTGTAGGAGATGATCTGGTGACTGGGCTGCAACAGTAGGGGAAACCACGGTCTGTTTGGCCAGAAGGGTATCAAGATCCACCTCCTGGCTCACCCCCAGCGTAAGGATCCATTTGAAGACTTCTGTATGTAAGGACAACTCTTTGTTTTTCAGTGGAAAGCAGGATAGTACGTCCTCCTGTGAGCCCCAAACCCCCAGTATGTAAACCGCAGAGATGTTGGAAAGAATCTTGTGGGCCCACAACATAATCGGCTCCCCTTCTTGTAGACAGCTCAGACTGCAAGCCCCCCTTGCCTCCTTATGTAAAAGACCACTGTGGTATTATCCAGCTTTAGAAGTACTGATGCATCTCTTATGAGGTGGCGGAAGGCAAGCAGGGCACAGAAGGCTACACAAAGCTCCATGATATTTGACATGCCTCCCCAAGAGGGGAAGCTCCACTGGCCCTGAGCGACTTCTGAGAAGCAATGTGAACCCCAGCCCTTGCTGCTGGCATCGACTGTGATCTTGATCCAATTGAAAGGAGCAACTGAGTGACAATTGAGCAGGTTCTTTCTCAGTAGCCACCTCAGAAGGCTCCTCTTCATTGGCAGGTGAAGTGTGGATGATTACATTTTTGCTTCTTGACCTCCACTGCTAAAGGAATCCCTTCTAAAAGGGACACATTCTCCATAGGGCCCATTTGACCACTGGAGCAGTGGAAACCATGGTGCCGAAAATCATTGGGCACTGGGATGCTCAGAGATGAGAAGACGACAGGGCCAAAAAGATCCTGCTCTGGATCATCTGAATTTTCTCTATCAGCAAGGTGATAGTGCTTTGGACTGCATCGAACTGGGCCCCGGGATACATGAGAGACTGCGTGGGATTCAGGTGGCTCTTTTCTTGATTTACAAGCCAGTTGAATACCTGAAGAACATTGAGGACTTGAGTTCTGTGCTCTACTAGTAGTCCCCTGTCCTGGGACAGCAAGAGGAGGTCTTCCAGGTAGTGATGCAAGCATATGCCCCTCTTTCTGATCAAGGCCACTATGGCCAGCAAGACTTTGGAGAAAACACGAAGCGTTGTTAAAAACCCAAATGCCAGGCATGTAAACTAAAGGTGTTGCTGACCCACTTCAAATCGGAGAAATTTCTAGAAGGTGTCTGTGACAGGTATGTGAAAATAGGTATCTTTAAAATTGATTGAAAGGAGCCAGTTGACCAGGTGAACTGCCTGCTGGATAGAGACTAACGTTTCCATCTTGAATTTTTCTCTTTCGATAAATCTGTTTAGATGTGTAAGGTCGATGACTGATCTCCAAGACCCAGGCTTCTTCTACCAAGGACTCAACAAAGGACAGGAGTACTTATTTATTTTTTTGGAGCATTGAAGCTGTGTAGAAACAAATCTTAAACGATGGGAATGATTGAAGGGTCACACATGCCCTGAGGAGGACATTCTGACAGTCCAAGCATCTGAAATCTGAGACTGAGGCCACCCAAACATACTGGAAGTGAAGTAAGCAAGCCCCCACTGGTAGAGTTGAGCGGACACCTGGATGTCCGTGTTCGGCGGGTTCGGCCGAACTTGAAAAAAAAAGTCCGGGTCAGTGTCCCTGACTTTTTCCGAACTTTACCCGGACACCGAACCCCATTGAAGTCAATGGGGACCTGAAATTTAAGGCACTAAAATGGCTCTAAAACACCAATGGAAAGGGCTAGAGTGCTGCAAATGGCAGCAAAATGTAGTTAAGAGCATGGCAAGTGCTCTTAAAAAAAAATTCCCCTTTAAATTAATTTTTTAATAGCAGATTAGAACAGCAATCTGTAGTGAAATATAGCTGAACGCTGCACACAACAGACTGATAAAAATAGATTTTTTTCTCCCTCCTCCTCCTCCTCCTCAGTGGGCTCAAGTGAGGGCAAAAAGATTGTGTTCACTGCACCACCCCCCACACAGCAAAATCGATGTATACTGTCCCTGCCTAATCTCTGCAGCCTGGCCCTAATATGCTCGATAAGATCGTTCACTGCACCACCCCCCACACAGCAAAATCGATGTAGAACACTGACCCTGCCAAATCTCCAGCCTCACCCTAATATGCTCCATAAGATCGTTCATTGCACAACCCCCCACACAGCAAAATCGATGTAGAACACTGACCCTGCCTAATCTCCAGCCTCGCCCTAATATGCTCGATAAGATCGTTCACTGCACAACCCCCCACACAGCAAAATCGATGTAGAACACTGACCCTGCCTAATCTCCAGCCTCACCTTAATATGCTCAATAAGATCGTTCACTGCACAACCCCCCACACAGCAAAATCGATGTAGAACACTGACCCTGCCTAATCTCCAGCCTCGCCCTAAAATGCTCTAATAACTCTCCCTGCCTGCACTCCGACCTGACCCTGAATTCTTTTCGGACACAATTTTTCACAGAATCACTGTCTGTCCCTAATCAGCAGCCAGCACGTATGATGTGTGCTCTGTCCCTAAACTACAGCAGAATGACGCAGCGCGCTGGGGCTCTCGAACTTATAAAAACATGGTCACATGCTTCAGATGGCCAATCACAGCTACTAATACATTAGTAGGCATGGCTGGGATGGCTTAAGGCACACCAGTTAAACGCTTGTTGATTGGCTGTTGAAAGCCCGCCATTAAAAGCACGCCATTACATACAAAACAGGAAATAAAATGACCGAACACGGATTTTAAACCCGAACATACAGTAAAGTTTTCGGGTCCGTGTACGGGTAACAAAAATCTAATTATTCGGTACGAACACGAATAATACAGTCCGTGTTCGCTCAACACTACCCACTGGACATGCCTGGGCAGGCCCAATCTCAAAAGGTCTTTGAACCCTCTCGGCCTACTGCAGTGGCTCTCTTGATTGAGTTTTGAAAGAACGACTGGCCTCTTCTCCAGCTTTTTCTAAACTCTTGCTCAGGCCTGTAAGAACGTGACTCTCTCAGGGGATCTGAACTCTGCCGGACTGAGATCTCCTCAGGTTAAGCAAGCGATGGTCCTGGGGAAAGATCCCCGATGTACCCCCTGTGGCCCGGGCTAGAGCACTGTAGAGCTTATTATCGAAGACCAAAGATCTTTCACCAGGCCTGCTTAGGGGCAGAATCTGCCGTCCAAGGACCAAAAGCCGCACTGCGCAAGCGTGAAAAAAGCCTTAGATTTCCCCGAGGCCCTGCGCATGCACAGAATAACCCAGGAACTGCCTGATGCATTGGGAGCATGGGACGCAGAAGCGTTCCAGCCACCATGAAAGGTCAGGCACCACTAGAGCCAGGAAAAATGAAATAATGAGTAGGGATGGGCTGTGTGTTTGAATCGAACCAATGTTTGTCTCAAACATCAGCTGTTCGTGTGTTAGCTGAACACACAAACAAATGGGGCGCTCGGCAGGAAGTTCACCCGTTGATGAGTGCACCATAATGCACAGCACTCTTGCAGTGCATGGATTGCTGATAATTGGCCAAAGCTTGCACCTTACCTGTATGCTTTGGCCAATCACAGCACAATGTACTGTCAGAGCCATGATTGGCCAAAGGCAGAGTGCCACACCCCACACTATATAAGGCTGCTGCTTACACGTATGTATGTATGTATGTATGTATGTATGTATGTATAGTGTGTGACAATTGAGATTAGGCAAGTAGTTAGTGGATAGTGTGTTCAGTCAGTTTAGTGCAGTCAGTGTAGTGTAGAGGCATACCCCACTTTTAAAATGTATGGATATGTGGTATTCCTGGGTCCCCTCTCAGTGCTCCCCAAGTTTGGTGTCCCTGTCACTTATGGTTCAGGAGTAGTCAAGCGGACCAAGATTTCCCATATATGCCAATGTAAAAGACAGGAAGCAGTGCCATGTCAAGATTGGTGAGTCAGCGCTGTCCTTTTTTAGCTAACATACTGTGTAATAAAATTATACATATAATAAAGTGCACGGGTGCAAATCTAATTATCAAAAAGATATGGCCATATGGTGGGACTAAATCCCCATTTTTATTTATGGATCGTCTCCATATTTAATTGTCATTTCTTTTGCATGTGTGCGCTATTCTTTTTTAATATACATGTCGCTTGGTTCAAAGCTGCACCGGCTTTAGATATACATGTTCAGGGTTTGCTCCCCCAATTTTTTGCTTGTTCAAATCTAATTATCATCTGTATGGATCCTAATAGAACTCATAAGCAAGCAATTAGATATCTTTAACAAAATAAATAATACTCTCTAAATGATCAAAGTGCTGGTTGTGCTTTTCATTCAATAAATAACCAATGAATAAATATATAAATATACGATGAAAAAAGTCCTTCTATAAAACAGTTGATGGGGAACAAAAAGTGCTTCAGTGCAGTAGTGCAGTATTCACACAAAAAGTGCTGGTGCTCCCCTTGGGTGACCCCACTCACCAGAGAGATGTAGATACTGCGCCTTGTATCTGGATTTGGCAATAGCTGGATAAACCCACACTGATCCTATATCTCTACAGGGTTGCTGGTAATATCGCTGGCTGTGTATTTCCTCATTAGACAAAACAAGAATAGCCCGCCATGGTGAAGTACATAATGAAAGTTTTATTAAATAAAAGAATCACACTTACAATGTTGCATGTAAAAAATGCGGTCTGGTCTGCCTGCAACATTGTAAGTGTGATTCTTGGTCCTATGAGTGAGGAGGACAAAAAAGGAACGCAGCTTCCGACTGGAAATTTATAGGAGTGGGGTCCTATAGGGTAGGAGCGGGAGTTGAACTATCCAAACATTTGCTGCAATAGTGTCTGTCAGAAAGTAAAATAATGAGACCAATCCAGGGTCAAGAACAGATCCAAGATAGCTAAAAGGAGCTTCCATAACCCTCAGAATGCCCATGTCACCCTTAACAAGGATCTTCATCATAGAAGGAAAAGATTAAAAGACATCAACTACAAATATTGTAGCTGCTGAGTTTTTTTTTTAAAAAAAAAAGGACACTTAACTGTCCAGCGATCCAGCACTGTGCTCACCCAGGCTGGTTTTTCATCGCTCTTTGGGTCCCTGGCACTGGCATGTTTACTACGGGAAGCCGGCTGTGACTCCTTGTGGCTTCACAGCCTGCTTCCTACTGAAAAATGCGTGAGCCATGCTGTGCTTTGTGAATGGATCCACAGCTTTTGGGGACCTGTAGGCAAAAAAAGAAGGGGCACACTTCCTCTGTAGGATGAAGTTCCACTTTAAAACCAGCAAACGCCACCTTAAAGTGCTTATCATTAGAAAGGTATTGTCAGAATTAATAATAAATTAATAATATCTCGCTGGGCCGCCTCCATTATGTCAGAAATTAATAATATCTCGCTGGGCCGCCTCCATTATGTCAGAATGTTTATACTGCTCTGAATATAACAGTGTCTATTTATGTCAGTAAGCAAAGATCTGTGCGGAAGGAGAATCTCATTTATTTCCACAAATAAATATGTAGCGAATTCTTTTTATTGATTAATTTCTTTTTAAAAGCATATACCAATCTTAGTGAAAACAGTCTACAGTATGGAATATATAAAATATTTATTCACCAGACATGTAATCACAATAAATGATCAAACTTGAGATGACACAAAAAGATAACTTTACAAAAATACGAACTTCAAACAATAAATGCAATGTGATTGGTAGCTCAATAATGAAAGTAAAAATAAGCAAGATTACATTTTCTCCAGGTATAGTATAAACCATAGATAAGTATACTATACAATCAGACCACAATTGTCTGCGCAATGCACAGCCTGATAGTCACTCCACTGCAGATGAAGCGAGAATAGGCTATGCAAAACGTGAGACTAATACGCCAATATGCGCTAAATCTGATATTAATAAAAATGTATAAAAAGTAAAAATCATCTCTTTAGAGAAAAATCTACATATGGTTTATACGGCTGGGATTGTACTCTCGTTACCCTTGAATATGAACATAAACAATATTGAATAATAATCAAATAATTAGCAAGGCATATTTACCATATTTAAAATGGCTGCTAGCTTAGAATGGTAGTTACCAGAGTCTTTAAGATGGCTGCATTTCCAAGATGGTGGCCAATTAGGGAGGAGTTTCGTTTGGCATCCCTCAAAGTTTCAGATACATGATGGAGCAAAATGGAGTCTGTGTAGATGAGTCTATGCATAGCTGTAGTAGCGTGCATGGGCATCCGCAGAACATTTTTCAGGGGGGGGCATCATTTTAAGGTCACCTGTGCTCCGCCCCTTTTTGACAATGTCATGAAGGGGAGGGGCTTAGTCATTATCAAATAAAGCGTAGGCATGCAAAGGTTTAAGAAACCTGATGCAAAAGCTTAATAGAAGGATCAATCAGCCATTGTCTGATTAGCAATTTCTAATCTTTTTTTTTTGGTTTACACTATTGAATGCACCACATTATTTATATACACATGATCAAGGCACTACAACTGAATTATAAAAAAGACACATGTAGAATCTGCATTTGGTGTCACTCACTATAATATTATATAACAGGCAGCAGGCCAGCAATAGATGTAGTATGTCACAACATGGATGGATGTCAGTATTTAAATGTCATCAGTGGCGTAGCGTGGGTTGTCGGCGCCCAGGGCAAGGCAAATAATATGCGCCCCCTAACCCGTGGACCTTTAGCTCTGGTCAAGTGATCCCCTGTGTAAGTTAGCGGTGGCTGCACGGGAGAGGAGAGAGTGCTTGACAAAGGCCAGCAAAGCCTGGAGCGGGGACATCATCCATAGGTTCCCATGTCCCATCTGTTGTTGGCGGTTGTATGGTCACATACCTCGGAACCACTAAACCTTGGGTGTTCCATTATGCAAATCTTGACCAGCCATTGTTGTAGAATGCCTGCCCTCTCCACCCTACTTGTAAGGGAAGCCATACATTAAAGTTATGAACCAATAACAACCATTGGAGCCTGACCATATCCTCTGGCTGGTCTAGATCTGTATATGATAGAGCTCTTGGGGGGAATTTTCCACCAGGTAGGTAAGGGGAATGCAGCACCTACAGAGCCTCTTTTTATGCCCTGAGATAGTTTGGAAGGCTTAAAAAGTTCATTTTTTTCACTTTATGCTATACATGACAATGAAACAGGAAGGAGAGGGGGGGCAGAGGAAGGGGAGTAGAGAGGATGGGGGAAGGGGAAAAAGGGGAGGGAGGAGAGAACAGGGTGGGGGGGAAGAGGACAGAGAGAGGGAGAGTGGACAGGGGGGGGGTTGAGAGAGGAGACAGAAGGAGAGGGTGAGAGAGGAGACAGAAGGAGAGGGTGAGAGAGGAGACAGGGGGGGGGGGGGTTGAGAGAGGAGACAGAAGGAGAGGGTGAGAGAGGAGACAGAGGGGGGTGAGAGAGGAGACGGGGGGAGAGGAGACAGAGGGGGAGTGAGAGAGGAGACAGAGGAGGAGGTGAGAGAGGAGACAAAGGAGGGGGTGAGAGAGGAGACAGAGGGAGGAGAAGAGAATAGGGTGGAGGGGACGGGGGAGAGGGGAAAGAGGGAGGGGGAGAGAGAGAGGGGGAGAAAGGACAAAAGGAGGGGGAGAGATGACAAAGGGAGAAGGGGGAGAGATGACAGAGTGAGGAGAGGGAGGGGGAGAGGGAGGGAGAGATGACAGAGGGAGGGGGGAGAGAGGAGGGAGGGGGGAGGGGGGAGAGAGGGGGGAGAGAGGAGGGAGGGAGGAGGGAGAGAGGAGGGAGAGAGGAGGGAGAGAGGAGGGAGGGAGGGGGAGAGAGGACAGAGGGGGAGTGAGAGAGGAGACAGAGGGGGAGTGAGAGAGGAGACAGAGGGGGAGTGAGAGAGGAGACAGAGGAGGGGGTGAGAGATGAGACAGAGGAGGGGGTGAGAGAGGAGACAGAGGGAGGAGAAGAGAATAGGGTGGAGGGGGAGAAAGGACAAAGGGAGAAGGGGGAGAGATGACAAAGGGAGAAGGGGAGAGATGACAGAGTGAGGAGAGGGAGGGGGAGAGAGAGGGAGAGATGACAGAAGGAGGGAGGAGGGGGGAGAGAGGAGGGAGGGGGGAGGGGGAGAGAGGGGGGAGAGAGGAGGAAGGGAGGACAGAGGGAGGGGGAGAGAGGACAGAGGGAGGGGGAGAGAGGACAGAGGGAGGGGGAGAGAGGACAGAGGGAGGGGGAGAGAGGACAGAAGGAGGGGAGGGGGAGAGAGGACAGAGAGGGGGAGGGGGAGAGAGGACAGAGAGGGGGAGGGAGAGAGAGGACAGAGAGGGGGGGTGAGGGGAGAGATGACAGAGAGGGGGAGTGGACTGAGAGGGGTAGGGGGGAGAGAGGGGGAGGGGGAGGACAGAGAAGAAATGAGGACAGGGGGAGAAGAGAAGGGGGAGAGAAGAGAAAGGGGGGGAGAGAGAAAAGAAATGGGGGATGTGCTCCTCCTCCATATACATGCTGGACGTGGGGTAACACCTACATGCTGGACATTGTAGTCTCACAAACTCCCCTCTACAATGGGGCACATGGCAATCCCGTCCAGCATCTGCCTCTATCACACACAGTCCTGTACTCACCAAGCATGTACTTCTTGCAGGGCTAGCCTACTTCCGAGTCCTGCTGCACCCGCCCACAGGTCCTGTTCTCAGCACTTTGTGGAATGTGTCAGGGAAAGATAACTCCACGGCCGTCTGACAGAGACTATAGTAAAATATTGCAGGAGTGAATTGGGAGCCCGCTGCAGCATGGAACAATTACAGGAACCATGTCCCTGTATCTATGTCCCTCCAGCAGCTGAAAGCCAGGTGGGGGGGGGGCGCTTTCACTCCGAGTCCCGGCCGCAGCGCTTCCCCTCCCGCCTCCTCTCCAGGGCACGCTGACGCTAAGGCTCCTCTCTCCTCCGCGGGCCGCAGCTCCGCCCCTTGCTGAGCTGACTGACATCAGCAGCAGCCAGCAGGGAATCCCCGGCCCGCCCCCTGCAGCTGTGGACCGAGGACGGAGAGAGAATGGAGCCAGAGCCGGTGGGCGGGCGGATCAGCGCTGCGCTCGTTCGCTGCTGAAAAAAAGGCAAAAATTATTGTGTGTGATATTCCGGGGGGGGGGGGGGCATTCGCCCTCCCTTGCCCCCTCCTGTGGACGCCCATGGTAGCGTGTATGTTGTATGTGTGATGTATATTGGGCAAAATGTCATGTGTGATGTGTCATCTGGGCCTTTTCTTTTTATATGGTATAGAACAATTACCATAAGTTAAACCCAGAGGGAGTAACATGATCCCCATTGGTTGGAACATCTTATTCATTAACTGGTGATGTCATAGGGTGAAACCTCTTGGTCAACCAGTATATTAAAATTAAATAAAGATTTCTCCATTTAAGACTATTATAAAACAACATAAAATGTAACCATGCTCTCATCTATTACATGTCCATTTAATATCCACCAGGTATCTGAATAAAGATTAAATCTGGTAACACCATCTTAATATTTAATATATCTTATTTAATATATATTGGATTTTACTTTTTAACCCAAGACTTCAATTACCGTAGTAGCATTCAGTCACCAGTGATGGCAGTGTTGCATTGCTCTTAGGTTCAGTATATAGCAATATAGCAGCGTTATTTATCTTCAAATAAACTTTGCACCTTATATTGACAAAGAGCTTACAATTCAGACCTCCTAGACTAAACACCTGGCAAGGCCACAAAAGTTTTATGATGCTTTACCACTTACAAGAGCTTATTTACTGAAGCCTTACTAAACATGCAGTGATGAGTCATCAAAATCAGTAAAGGTAGAATTTAGCAAAATATGAAACAATTATAATATATAACAGTTTTCTACATATCTATGTATGTTAGTTATATATATTTCATTGTTAATAATATGTTACATATAAGATTATAACATATCTGTAAATTTTATTTTTAAATGGGTTTAAGCATAGAAAATACTGACTAAGGTTTTTAGAGAATACTGCCTAAGGTTTATGATTCCACACACAGATAAGATTACCTTGGAATAGCGTCTTAGACTTTATCTTAAAGAAAGTCAACAGACTATTTATTTATTACCTTAGGTCAACACAGCATGTTTGGGGTAAACCTGTTTAAGAATTTCCTGAACAGGCACTTTTTGTTAAAAGGAGGTTTGAACTTTTAACAACCTTTAACAAAATGGACGCCACTGCTCAACATTTCTATGTGAAATAAAATATAACATTTCATTTCTATTTGTAAATTTAACCTCCCCAAATAAACCTGACAGTATGGGTGCTGCCACTGCAACATCTAATCATACTAGGTGCATAACTATGTCTGACTTTAATATGTTTCAATCACAGTCCTGGGGCAAGCATGCTATAAATCAATGTCAGAAAAGTGTAACATTTGCTTATCTCTATACTTGTTATGGATCAGAAATTCAGACAGCAGTGATGTCAAAGCAGTCAGGGAACTATTATTTTCAAAAAATAGTTTATTAATGGCAGCCTCCATTAATATTTAATGACATTATGCCTTAAATGTCACCCTGCCTATTGACAACAATGCATTTAGCCAAAATGGCAACATTTTACCAAAATCTTCAAATTTTCGCAGAATTTTAGAAAAATGGAAACTCAATTTCCTTTTTCCCTACTAATGAGACATATAAAAGGCCTTACTTACCTTCCATTTGTTCCTGCACCTTACCATTCCTCTGGCAGAGCACCTAATGTTGAGTTCCCCCAATTAGGAGTTACAGCTTAGTTGAATCGATTACAGGCTGCACACATTGCCCCTGACCTCATGTGATAGTGATCATACCCTGCAATTGAGCAAGGAATTGCGAGGAGGTAGGGAATGTGTCATGAGTGTCACAGGACAATGGGGAAGAGAATAAATCCTTTTAAAAGTCCCTATAATGAAGTGAACCTGTTACTTTATCCAGTATGGTGGAAAGGTCATCAGCCCCAAAAACACCCAAGGTTAGCAAATAAAAAGGTTGTCTTTGGATTTATTGCAATAAGGCAAAATTAGTAAATCAAAGATGTGATAGAATGACTGTGGAGCACAGAACGACAGAGCTGCAGACACTTAGCTGCTGGGGCTGAGCTTTGGCTGGTGCCTCTGGACTAATGAGCAACAGCTGGCTTGCTACGCTAAGCTAATAAAAGTCCCAAAAACAAGAACAGTGCTGAATTCTGCCTGGATAATGTGCCATGATGGAAAATTAAAACAACTGTAAGAATCACTTTGACAAAATAAATATGAAAAGCCTAGAATAATGCACACAATTACATGATATTAAAGATTTAAGGGAAAAAAATGGTTAAAGCATATCTAAACCCAAACATATAAAACAAATGACTAATTATTAATATATGGTATGTAGACAAGTGCACCCATTATATACACTGGCCCTGGTTTTTAGTGCTATACAATAGTTGCTCTTTAGTGCTCCTTCCCACAAGGCAAGTTCAGAAATCAACTTCTTAACCACTTAAGCCCCGGAAGATTTTACCCCCTTCCTGACCAGGGCCTATTTTGCGATTCGGCACTGCATGACTTTAACGGACAATTGTGCGGTCGTGCGATGCTGTACCTAAACGAATTTGACGTCCTTTTTTTCCCACAAACAGAGCTTTCTTTTGGTGGTATTTGATCATGCGCTATAAACAAAAAAAGAGCGTCAATTTTGCAAAAATAACAATATTTTTCACATTTTTTACATGAAATTCCCCCCAAAAAAATATAAAAATCTAAATTTTTTAACATTTTCGGCCAATTTGTTTTATGCTACATATGTTTGGTAAAAAAGCGTATTTTGATTGGTTTGCGCAAAAGTTATTGCGTTTACTAACTAAGGGAAAGATTTGTCATTTTTGTTGTTTTTTTTTAACGAGTAATGGCGGCGATCTGCGATTTTTTTTGCGGGACTGCGACATTGCGGCAGACAGATCGGACCCTTGACTGACATGTTTGACACTTTTGGGGTTACCAGTGACATTACTGCAGTAATCAGTGCTATACATATGCACTGTTACTGTAAAAATGACACTGGCAGTGAAAGAGTTAACTTTATTGGAGAGGGAGGGGTTAAGTTTGTCCCTAGGGACGTGTTTCTAACTGTGATTGGCTGTGGCTACTAGTGTAAGAACAGAGGTCAATGGTCCTACATAGTACAACCCTGTGATCTCCATTCTTACACAGGGAAGAATGACAGGCGGCTTTGTTTACATTAGCCGCCTGCCTTTCTTCCGGTGTAACGGACGATCGCGAGTGCCCGGCGGACATCGGGTCCACCGGGCACACACGCAGGGGGGTCCGTGACTGCGCGGGAGTGCTCGCTCCCTAGAGCATCACAGGCTAGCGACGTAGTTCTACGTCGCTTTGCCTGTGAGGGGCTGACCGCCGCAGAAAATAGTCGTGCAGCGGTCGGCAAGCGGTTAATTAAAAATATGCGCCTCCAGTGTGGCTGATATCATATTTTCGCAGTTTTTTTTGAAGATGGATTAGAAAATTAGATGGATTAGATAGAGAGTTTTTGTCAAGCTTTGTTTCTGTCTGCAACTTCTTTAACCACTTCAGCTCTGCAAGGTTTACCCCCTTTCACGATCAGGCAATTTTTTGCAATACAGCACTGCATTATATTAACTGACAATTGCATGGTCGTGCGACGCTGTACCTAAATAAAATGTTTTTTCCTTTTTTTCCCACAAATAGAGCTTTCTTTTGGTATATTTGATCACCTCTTCAGTTTTTTTTTTTTTTTGCACTTTAAACAAAAAAAACCAACAATTTTGAAAAAAAACCAAAACAATATTTTTTACTTTCTGCAATAAAACATTTCCAATAAAACAATGTAAAAAATCAAACTTCATCAATTTAGGGCCAATATGTCTACAAATTTTTGTTTAAAAAAAAATATAAAAATCCAATATTGATTGGTTTGCGCAAATGTTATAGCGTCTACAAACTATGGGATATTTTTATTATAATTAATCATTTTTAATTAATTTTTTACTAGTAATGGCAGCGATCAGCGACTTATAGCAGGACTGCGACATTGCGGCAGACAAATCGGACACTAAGTGACACTTTTAATACTATTTTGGGGACCAGTGACACTAATATAGTGATCGATCAGTATTAAAAATCTGCACTGTTACTGTACTAATGACACTGGCAGGGAAGGGGTGAACATCAGGGGTGATCAAAGGGTTAAATGTGTCCATAGGAGGTGCTTGCTAACTGTGGGGGATGTGCTTCAACTGTGGGAAGACAGAGATCCGTGTTCCTGCTTAGCAGAAACACGAGATCTATGTCTTCTCTACTAACAGAACAGCGATCTGCCTTGTTTACATAGGCAGACCACCGTTCTGACTCTGAAAAAATTGTCGGGTCCCGGCGGACATCAGGTCTGCCGGACCCATTGATCAAATTGTCCAATCACAGCGGGAGTGGATCACCAGTAGCGACTTAACAATCACCTAAACGTTAAGGTCAAAGGTCATTATATTTATATATATTTTTTTAATAATAGAATTTATTGTGTTACAAACAGATTACATATGAATCAAAGGTAATAAACATTCAGTACATAGGATAAGAGGTATAACAATGCGAGAAAGAAGAAAATGGATGTATAATCCGTGGAAAAGCTGACTTAGCTAGATGGCCTGAAGAAGAATAATAGCAGTATTTTTTATGAAAATTTATATTGCTAAAATGGGCCATGAGAGGACGACCTAGGGTGGGAGTCTTTAGAAGCACCAACTAAGGAGAGTATCAAAAGGATTAGAGAAAAAAGGAAAGTGATGATTCTTGGAGGAGGGAACGCCTAGGATGCATCTTCCATGTCGTGATTTTGTTGGAGTCTATGAAAATAATTTAAGGTACTGGTAAAGGTATCGCAGTTCTTTGCGCACAAAGTGACTGTCATAAAAGCCTGCCATCTCATAAGAAAGCGTTTGTTAGAAAGGGTCTGAGTAATGTCCGTAAGGGTTCTCCCACGATGCATAAGTGTTGTAAGTCCTCATTTGACATGAGTGATCGTTGGGTGGGAAGAGGAAGTCAATTTTTTCAATATAGTCTATGGGCTGTTAGGAGACAGATTAGAATCCAATATTTGTGTAGAAGATGGTCTTTGGTCATTTAAATTTTAAGGAATAAGGATGAATTCCAAAATCTGAATAATAGGAGTAGCGGGTCCTTCGGGATGTGGATTGAGAAGATACCTGATATAAAAGAAAGAACTTGGTCCCAAAAGTTAGAGATGTGGTCACAAGACCAAAACGGTGTGCTAAGGAGGGTCTCAGTTGGGAATATAAAGGACATATAGCATATTGAAAGTTAGATTTGTCCAAGAGAAATGGTATGTATGCTTGGTGGATTACTTCAGCTGTGTTTCTCTACAAGTTTCACTAGGGATCAGACATATGATGTTGTTGTATAATCTGAGCACCTTCGCAGTGATATCTTAAACTGGGAAATCTTTAGCCCAGTTGGCAGCAGATGTTGAGTGAAAAGAGGGAGCCAATTTGCTGATCAATGGTCTGTATATGTTTGAAATTGAATTTGTATCCTTAGTTAGTATATGGTCCAGTAGAGAAAGTTGAAATGTCTTGCCTCTATCCCTGCATAGTGTGGTAATGAAACTGATACTTTGCCAGTAGTAGAATATGTGATTGGCCGGCAGGGAGTATTGTTTGGCTACATCCAAGAAGGTATGTGGCACACCAGTTTCCAGATTAAAAAGCAATGAGAAGGTTGTTAGGCCTTGATGTCTCCAAATAGAGAAAGTAGCATACTCCAAGCCTGAAGGAAAGCATGGGTTATCATGAATAGGTAAATATCTTGAGATGTAGGGGGAGAGACGCAATTTCTTATGAGTTTCTCTCCAGGCTATGACAGTATTTCTGAGAAGTGTATTGTGTTGCAGTGCTGGTTTTAAGGACTTCCACATGCAGTGTAGTAGCACTTTGAAAGAGAAGGGGCGGACCATCTGTGCTTCAAGAGTCTGATTCGATTAGTGAGAGGATTCAGAGATCCAGTCTAGACCTATGCGCAACAAACAAGCTAGATTGTTTGCCCTTATGGTAGGTTTGCGCCCCCTTCAAGATATAATTTGGACATTACTATTCAAGGGTGTTTTGCATGCCAAATAAACTTGGTGATAGTTTCCTCCAACAATTGGATGTTTTTGTGTTTTAACGGTAGGGGTATGGATTAAAGAGGATATAGTAGTCGGGAAAAACTGACCATTTTAAAAAGGTGGCATCTTCCCAGAAGCGATAGGGGGAGATCCACCCAGTTCTCTAATTCTTGAACCAATTTTTGTATTAAAGGGGGGCAGTTTAGGGTGTACAGAGAAGAAGGAGTTTTCCCAATTTTTATACCAAGATAGGTAATTTAGGATTTCACTTTGGAAAAAGGGATAGAGGAGATCCATAAGATGTTGGGGACTGAACCAATAGGCATTAGCTCGCTCTAGCTATAGTGAATACGTTATTACATAATTCGCAAATAGAGCGGAGCGAAGTTCTGCCATGTAGAGGGGCTATTTCAAGAAGGTATCTGGAAAAGGGTTCCAGGGCTAGAATGAAAATTAGTGGGGAAAGGGGACACCCCTGCCTTGTGCGTTTAAACAGATGAAAACTATCCATCAGTAAGCCCGCCACCACCATTCTGGCCTACGGAGAAGCATACATAGCATCAACAAGATGACTGAACGGGCCAGAGAACCCTAATCTGTAGAGAGTTAGTGATAACCATTCAAAACTAACATTGTCAAAGGCTTTCTCTGCGTCCAGGGTGATGATAGCAAAGTCTTTCCCCGTATTGAAGCCTTGCATGTTCTAGGACCATGGGGACTTTACGTATGTTGAGAGAAGCTGTTCTACCCTTCACAAAGCCTGATTGTGCAGGATGTATTAAGGAGGGGAGTATACCTGCAAGTCTGGTAGCTACAATTTTAGATAGGATTTTGACATCTAAATTTAGAAGGGATATTGGTCTATAGGAGCCTGGTTCTAGTGGGTCTTTCCATTTCTTTTCTAACAGTTTTCTAATGGCTTGGTTACCAGTGGGTAAGTAGGGTCCGCCAGCCAATAACCCATTGTAGACCTCTAGTAAAGATGGTTCAATAGTACCTTTAAGGGATTTAAAGAATTCACCTGTGAAACCATCGGGTCTCAGGGCCTGTTGGGGGCTAGGTGTTTAATAGTGAAAGACAGCTCTGACAGAGATATGGGTGAGTTCAGGTGTTCGAGTTGGGAGGGAGAGATCTTGGGGAGGTGCATTTTATCTAAAAAAGTTTGTGCTAGTGTGTGGTCAATAGGATCATGGGCATATAAGGAGGTGTAAAATTGTTGCATAATTTTGCTGACTTCCTGTGAGAGTGATTTGACATTACCCATGAGATCGTGAAGGAAAGTTCTGAAGGTCAGTCTATGAGGGCCTCTGCACAGTCTGGCCAATAGTTTACCCAATTTATTACCACATTTGTGGAAAATAGCTTCCATATATGCATGTTTCATCAGTACGATTTTCTCTGCCCAGGTGTCAAAAGATTGTTTTGCTTCATGCCATTCAGATCTATGTAATGGGGTGTTGTTTGAGGCTAAATTGCGCTGGGCTATATTGAGACGTGAACTCGCTTGAACGGTAGTGCATCAAGGTCGGTTTCCTGGAAGAGGCAGCATATGAGATCACCCTGCCCCTGAGAAATGCTTTACCAGCCTCCCAAAAGAGATTGGGGTTGTTTTTGTGGGCAGAGTTGGTGGATAAGAAATCCTCCCACTCTGTCCTGAAAATCTGCATTATTAGAGAGGTAGGAAGGGAAGCGCCAAAGACGGGGATTATTTGGGGGCACTAGGTCTTGCAGCGTTACAGAGACTGGAGCATGGTCCAAAATTGCAATTTCATGAATCTCTGCATCAGAGATTTGAGGGATAAGGCTATCAGTGCTGAAGATATAATTAATTTGGAAAGTGTGTTGTGTGGGGGAGAGAAAAAGATGAATTCTCTATCTGCCGGATGTAGTAGTCGCCAAACATCAGATAGAACATTATTGTAAACAATTGGGAACAGGCATAACATCTGAACTTCTGTATATGGGTATATACACACACACTTATATGTATTTATACACATACACATATATAGGTGTGATAGGAGCGGAGACATATGCCTGTTAATTATTTCATTAGCGCAAGCATAGGTTTCTGCTACTTAGCAGAAACCTATGCTTGCGCTAATGAAATAATTAACAGGCATATGTCTCCGCTCCTATCACACCTATATATGTGTATGTGTATATATACATACATGTGTGTGTGTATATATACCCCTACACAGAAGTTCTGATGTTATGCCTGCCTCCAAAGATGCCCAAAAAATGCCCAAAAAAACGCCTGCTACAAAAACGCCCAGGTGTGTTGTTGCAGGTGTTTTTTTGGGCATTTTTTTGGGGTCTTTGGAGGCAGGCATAACATCTGAACTTCTGTATAGGGGTATATATATATACACACACACTTATATGTATTTATACACATATATAGGTGTGATAGGAGCGGAGACATATGACTGTTAATTATTTCATTAGCGCAAGCATAGGTTTCTGCTACTTTCACACCCATATATGTGTATGTGTATATATACATACATGTGTGTGTGTAAATATACCCCTACACAGAAGTTCTGATTTTATGCCTGCCTCCAAAGACGCCCAAAAAATGCCCAAAAAAACGCCTGCTACAAAACGCCCAGGTGTGTTGTTGCATGCGTTTTTTTTGGGCATTTTTTGGGGTTCTTTGGAGGCAGGCATAACATTTGAACTTCTGTATAGGGGTATATATACACACACACTTGTATGTATTTATACACATACACATATATAGGTTTGATAGGAGCGGAGACATATGCCTGTTAATTATTTCATTAGTGCAAGCATAGGTTTCTGCTACTTTCACACCTATATATGTGTATGTGTATATATACATACATGTGTGTGTGTGTATATATACCCCTACACAGAAGTTCAGATGTCATGCCTGCCTCCAAACACGTCCACAAAAAAGCCCTATAAACGCCTGCAACAAAAAGCCGGGTGTAAAAGTAGCGTAGCCACTAACCTGTTCTATATTAATTCTAATACAAACAAACTTTTTTTCTGGTTCTGGACATGCTACAAAGCTGAAACTTCACAGGTACACTTTTAGACCCCCCAGACACCAAATCCAAAGAAATCTCATTTTTTTTTTTCAATAATTTTTTCAATAATTGGCTATCTATCAAAAATGACAATTTTTAAGAACTTTTTTTGTGTGATTAATAGTCCCTGGGGCATGACCCAGAACCCTATGCACTTTTTAGGGGCATTTATTGGGGTTTAGAGCTTCAAAATGGTGTTTTTTGATTACCGAAGTTCGGGTCCCATTGATTTCAATGGGGTTCTGAAATCCGGGCCGAACTTTCGGGAAGTTCGGGTGTGCCTATATAACCCCTCCCACACAGGAAATGCCTCAGTTTTGTAGCAAGCAATAAAAGGCCCCATAGAAGAGGGGAGAAACCTCTGTGTCCCGTGCTGTACTTCAAGAAATGGATTTTACAGGTAAGTCTGTATTAAAAATCCAGTTTTCTTTTCGTACATCACAGGACACAGAGCCATAAATCATAACATATGGGATGTTACAAAGCAATGCATCTGAGGGGAGGGGGACACCAAAAAATACCTCCATCTGATCCCAAAAGAGGATTACACCACTGCCTGCAGAACACTGCGGCCAAATGCAGATTCCTCCTGGGTTTCAACATCCACCCGATAGAAACGAGTGAACGTATGCACCGACAACCAGGTTCGGGCTTTGCAAATCTGAGCCATAGAGGGTTGATGGCGATGCTCCCAAGATGCACCTACTCCTCTGGTAGAATGTGCCTTTAAAGGAAAAGGTGGAATCTTTCCCACTGAACCATACGCCTGGGTAATAACCTGGCGAATCCAACAAGAAATCATAGATTTAGATGCTGCCAACCCCTTTCTGGGGCCTTCTGGCAGCACAAACAAGCTCTCCGTCTTACGAATCTGAGCTGTTTCCTGTAAGTAAAACTTAAGTGCACGCATTACATCAAGCGAATGCAATAACGTTTCCTTCTCTGAGTGAGGATCTGGAAAAAAGGAAGGTAGTATAATGTCCTGATTCAAATGAAAGGCGGACACTACCTTGGGCAAAAAATCTGACACTCTTCTAGCTGAAGTTATCGCAATCAAAAAGACCAGTTTTGTTGGTCAAAAGAACCAGGGGAACTTGCCCCAGAGGCTCAAAGGGCTGTTTCTGAAAAACTGCCAATACCAAATTCAAGTCCCAAGGACATAATGGTGGCTTCACTGGTGGAAGCAAATGTAACATTCCCCTGACAAAGGTCTGAACCAATGAGTGGGAAGCGATCGGTTCCTGAAAGAAAACCGATAAGGCTAAAATCTGCCCTTTGATGGTGCTCAAGGCCAACTTCATATCTACTCCTGTTTGAAAGAAAGCTAGAAATCTCCCAATGACATACTTGAGGGGATTCCAATTCCTGGCTTCACACCAGGTAAAGTATGATTTCCAAACTCTGTAATAAATGTTTCTAGACACTGGTTTTCCAGCATTTATCAGTGTATGGACTGCAGAGCCAGATAAACCCAGCTCCTTCAGGATTAAGGCTTCAGTAGCCAAGCTGTCAAATTTAGAGACTGTATAGCAGGGTGGAATATCGGATCTTGAAAGAGTAGGTCCGGATGCAGTGGGAGGGCCCAAGGCCTCGACACTGCTAATCTCTGGATTTGTGCAAACTAAACCCTCCTCGGCCAATACCAGAAATACTGGTTTCCCCTCTAGCTGGATTCAGCGCAACAGGTGCGGTATCAGCTGCACAGGAGGAAAGGCATACTGTATATAAGGTAATACTCCTCCCAAGGAGTCACCAAAGCGTCTCCTCCGACTTGTGGATCCTTGGTCCTGGACACAAAGTTCTTCAACTTGCTGTTGAACCTGGATGCCAACAGATCTACGTCTGGGACTCCCCAGCGTAGGCAGATTAGTTGAAATATCTCGGAGTGTAAGGACCCCCTTGGAAACATCCAAGTTGACGACTCAAAAATTCCAACTGCCAGTTCTCTATTCCCGGAATAAAGACTGCTGTTAGGCATGGCACAAACTTCTCTGCCCAAGACAGGATGAGCCTGACTGTCTGCTCGGATTTCCAAAATGTTGATGGGGAGACTTTTCTCTACCCAAGACCATTTCCCCTGGACAGTGGCTTCCTCAAGAACTGCTCCCTAGCCGGAGAGGCTGGCGTCTGTAGTGACTAATTTCCAAGTCACCGGAGAAAAGGATTTCCCTTTCTCCAAATTTCTGGTCAACAACCACCAATTTAGACTCTGATGTACTCTTGGTACCAGAGACATGGGTCGGTCCAGAGACTGAACCTTTCTGGTCCAGGCAGACAGAATGTTGTTCTGTAAGGGTCTGGCATGGAACTGGGCATAGGAAATTGCCTTGAATGTGGACACCATTTTCCCCAGTAACTTCATGCAAAGACGTATAGAAGAGTATTTTAACCTTACTATAGGCCAAACCTGCTCCTTCCGGTTTCCGACCTTCCTTGCTGGCAAGAATATCTTTGCCTGCACTGTGTCCACAAGAAGACCCAGATATTCCAGATGCTGGACCGGCTGTATTGCTGACTTTACCAAGTTCAGTATCCAACCCAGACATTCTAAGAACTGTACTGATGGACATTTTGGCTTAGAGCCAAAGCCAAATGATCTATTAGTAATAGATCATCCAGATATCCTATTATAGATATCCCACGGGACCTTAGAACAGCCGATACTGGAGCTAGGATCTTTGTGAACACTCTTGGAGCTGTGGCTAACCCGAAGGGTAGGGACCACAAATTGAAAATGACGGTTCTCTATAGCAAAGCGCAGAAACCTTTAATGAGCCTGGAATATAGGCACGTAAAGATATGCATCCTTGATGTCTATGGATGCCAGAAATTCCTTCCCTTGCAGGGAGGTTACGACTGAACGAATTGACTCCACCCGGAAGGTACGAATGTTCAGAAACTGGTTTAAAGCTTTGAGATCCAGAATAGGTCTCACATCCCCATTTGGTTGGGGGACTATGAACAGGTTTGAGTAAAAACCCTTGAACCTTTCATCTTCCGGAACCTCCATTAATTATTTTTGAGCCTTCAGCTGGTCTAATGCCAGAAAGAGAGATTTTATTTTTGAGAACTGAGGCAGCCCCCCCCCCCCACCCACATGAGTGGGGGCGCCTCTTCACAGAGAGGGCTTGGAAGAAGACTTGGCTGATTTCTGAGTCCAGGGCCTTTTCTGACCCTGCCCTGAAGGCTTAGTTCCGGATCCAGATGGTGGAGGCCGTTGCCACTGTCTGGAAGTAGAAGCACTGGTATTATGAGTGCTGGGGATTTTAAAAGAAGGACGCTTGCTCTTCCTTTTTACGTGTAGCAACGTACTCTGCCCCCCCCCCCCCCTAGATCTTTTGGATATACTTATCCCGATCACCAAAAAAGCATTCTCTCTAAAAAGGGAATTCAGTCAATAATCTTTTACATAAAAAGAGAGAGAACAGAGCAGCGCCACCTGAGTGTAGTATTAAAACAATACTTTATTGGCATAAAAGGTAATGCACTCACATGAGTGATAGGAAAGCAGGCTTTACAGCAAGTCATCTGATCCACTGCAGGGGAGGCAGGAGAGGTGTAGACAGCCCTGGGTCCTGGCTGTGTCAGTGGCTTCTGGCACTTCCTGGTGTCCTGTTGGCATCACAGCTTCTCCCTCATCACATCCGGTGCAAGCAGGGTGGTGCTAGCGTTCGAGGCATGCATGCCCCTTCGTCAGGCATTGTCTACAGACCAAAGGAAGCTCCCTCTTATATGGCTAGAGTTGGAGCCAGTGTCATCAGTTGTCAAGGAGATGGGGGAGTGGCTTGGAGCAGAGAGGAGCTAGTGTACAGCTGTGAGAGATAAGGGCTGAACATCCTAGGCTGATTAACCCTATGTGCACTTGTTAGGAGTATAATGAGCAGTTCAGCTAAGATTGGACACATATATGAATATGCTTCAACTGGAGAAGATATACTATACTTGGATTGGGTGTCCTGATGGAAGTTCCCTCATGGGGATTAGGGGGCTGCTGTATAGTAGAGGGGAAAGAGGGGGGGGGGGTTTAATTGGTACGGTGTCTATGCGCACAAGTGAGACTGATGTGTGTGAATCGCACGTACTCACATGATGATAAAGGATGAGCCTAAGTTTTTCCCCTATGTGCACTTGTGTTAAGTATTATTAGGAGTACTCATAGAGATGGTATTTAAATAATGAGGCGCTAAGGACCGATAGGGTCAGACAAAGAAGAAAAAAAAAAAAAAAGAAAAACCACGTGATCCTAATGCGGTTTGGAATTGAACAGATATACGGATATACTGTAAATGGATTATGGACAAGTGTCTTCGCTGGGGGCTCCTGTCGGGAGCGGAGGGGAAGGGGGTGGGTTTTGTAATGGTGTGTGTGCGGTGTTCATGCACACAAAAGCGGTAAATCGCACGTGCATGTTTTTTATCAATATGTTTGCATATCAATGTCCACATGTATCTGACATACAGGGTGGCTTGTGTTCGATTAGGAGAATGGTTATCGGTTTTATAATAGTGGATTGACCTTTAGCTCTTCGTTGAGGCCCCCGGGGGCCAAAGTATCCAAGCGATAAATCCAATAGGATTCACGGTTGCATAGCCGTTTAAATCTTTCGGCTGGGGGAAGCTTTTGGGGGATGGATTCGTTGACCCATACTTTCAATACTCTTGAGGACTGGTGGTGGTGTTGGAGGAAATGCTTGGGGACACTGAGTTTGTCAGAACCAGCTTCAACGGAGCGTCTATGCTCCCCGAACCTTTTCCGCAGAGTGCGTATGGTGCGGCCTACATATAGCAGGCCGCAGGGGCAAGACAGGCAGTAAACCACGAATTCCGAGGAGCAGGTATAGAAGTTCGAGATAGAATAGGTTTGGCCTTTTGTCTGAAAGCTTTTTTGACCATGGGTGACATGTTTGCAGGTCAAACAAAGGCGTTTTCTGCATTGGTACATGCCTTTGATATTGAGGAAGGTGAGGGGGACATCAGCTGTGTGGGACGGGGTGGTTTTGATTTTGCTTGGTGCAATTTGGTTCTTCAAATTTCTGGCCTTCCTATAGGACACTAGAGGACGATCTGGGATGCTGGATCTGAGGTGTGGATCGGCTTGGAGGATAGGCCAGTGTTTCCTCAGGATGCCCTCCATTCTCCTATAACGGGTGTGGAAGGTGGTAGTGAATTGCAGGGGCTGTTCAGTTGTTGTAGTCTGACTTTTTTCTTTTCTGGGAAGTGGATTATGTTTGTAGAGGCTGAATGCTTCGTCGACCAGCTTGGGAGGATATCCTTTTTCTGAGAATTTATTTTTAAGGCGCTGTCCATGCTCTATATAATCTGTAGTTTTGGTGCAGTTATGTTTCAGCCTACAGAATTGGCTCTTCGGGATATTTTTGATCCAGCGGGGGTGGTGGCAGCTCTTGTAGTGTAGGTAGGAGTTGCCTGCCGTTGGTTTCACGTAGTTTTGGGAAAAAGTTGTCTGGTCCTCATGGCAAAGGAGGAGGTCTAGGAAGGCCAGGGTGTTGGAATCACAGATGGAGGTGAAGGACAATCCCATGTCGTTGTTGTTGCAGTGATCGACAAAAGTCTGGATGGTAGATAGTGCGCCATCCCAGATAATGACTATGTCGTCTATATACCGACCATAGAAAATAATCCTGGGGGCAAATGGGTTGTTATTCCAAATGTACTTGTTTTCCCACAGACCCATGGTAAGGTTAGCATAGCTAGGGGCAAAGTTGGTCCCCATAGCTGTACCATGGGTCTGTAGGTAGTACTGCCCATTGAACTCAAAGTAATTGTGCGTCAGACAGAATCGGGTGGCTTACAAGATAAATTCAAAATGAGGTTGAAGGATTGTAAGAGGTGCATGAAAGTCAGCCAGCCCCCAGTTTGATGTACTCACCTTCCAGTCTGTCACCAACCAAATAAGACCTGTCTCTTGGTACAAAGAACAGGGGTTTAGTTGACACACATTTGCAAACGCATGTGAAAGCTGCAGAGCCACGTCACGGCACCCTGTTTAAATCTGCAGTCCTACACTCTTAATTTAGTGTCCTCACACTGGAGGCACATGGCCGCTAATGGGTGGATGGGGAACAGGTGAGAGGGAGACAGCCCAACCTCCCCCAACCTATCCCCATGCACGACTGGCTATTGTCTCAAAAAGTTCAAATAATTAGGTTAAAATATAACCATGGTGCAAACTGGAGAAGACCAGCTGAAAAGCATTACACCTCCATCCCCTTGGTGGATGCAGTATATGGATAGGAAGGAATTTTATATATGGGGCATGGCCTGTAAAGCACACTGCCTTTGAAATCCCTTATTTCCTTTGGGACTTTATATGAGACAAGCAGGTCATGCTATTGGTCTCCATCCCTGTATACGGAAAACACTAGGGTCAAATCAAAAACTGCATCCACCAAAAACGCACGAAAATCGCACGGTGGGACTTTAGATGAGGCACCAAGCTGTAAGCAAGGCGTCTCCATCCCTGGTTGCTTTAAACATATTGGACTAGGTGGGACTTTAGATGAGACCCAAGCTGGTGTTGCCCGGCGTCTCCATCCCTATAACAAAACACAAAATGAGGTTGAAGGATTGTAAGAGGTGCATGAAAGTCAGCCAGCCCCCAGTTTGATGTACTCACCTTCCAGTCTGTCACCAACCAAATAAGACCTGTCTCTTGGTACAAAGAACAGGGGTTTAGTTGACACACATTTGCAAACGCATGTGAAAGCTGCAGAGCCACGTCACGGCACCCTGTTTAAATCTGCAGTCCTACACTCTTAATTTAGTGTCCTCACACTGGAGGCACATGGCCGCTAATGGGTGGATGCAGCTTTCACATGCGTTTGCAAATGTGTGTCAACTAAACCCCTGTTCTTTGTACCAAGAGACAGGTCTTATTTGGTTGGTGACAGACTGGAAGGTGAGTACATCAAACTGGGGGCTGGCTGACTTTCATGCACCTCTTACAATCCTTCAACCTCATTTTGTGTTTTGTTATAGGGATGGAGACGCCGGGCAACACCAGCTTGGGTCTCATCTAAAGTCCCACCTAGTCCAATATGTTTAAAGCAACCAGGGATGGAGACACCTTGCTTACAGCTTGGTGCCTCATCTAAAGTCCCACCGTGCGATTTTCGTGCGTTTTTGGTGGATGCAGTTTTTGATTTGACCCTAGTGTTTTCCGTATGCAGGGATGGAGACCAATAGCATGACCTGCTTGTCTCATATAAAGTCCCAAAGGAAATAAGGGATTTCAAAGGCAGTGTGCTTTACAGGCCATGCCCCATATATAAAATTCCTTCCTATCCATATACTGCATCCACCAAGGGTATGGAGGTGTAATGCTTTTCAGCTGGTCTTCTCCAGTTTGCACCATGGTTATATTTTAACCTAATTATTTGAACTTTTTGAGACAATAGCCAGTCGTGCATGGGGATAGGTTGGGGGAGGTTGGGCTGTCTCCCTCTCACCTGTTCCCCATCCACCCATTAGCGGCCATGTGCCTCCAGTGTGAGGACACTAAATTAAGAGTGTAGGACTGCAGATTTAAACAGGGTGCCGTGACGTGGCTCTGCAGCTTTCACATGCGTTTGCAAATGTGTGTCAACTAAACCCCTGTTCTTTGTACCAAGAGACAGGTCTTATTTGGTTGGTGACAGACTGGAAGGTGAGTACATCAAACTGGGGGCTGGCTGACTTTCATGCACCTCTTACAATCCTTCAACCTCATTTTGTGTTTTGTTATAGGGATGGAGACGCCGGGCAACACCAGCTTGGGTCTCATCTAAAGTCCCACCTAGTACAAGATAAATTCAGCCTGACGGGGGTTGAGCATAGGGTCCTCACTTAGGAAGTGCTGGATAGCAGATAGGCCTACATCATGCGGTATAGATGTATATAGGGAACAAACATCTAATGAGAGCCATGTATACGATGGTTCCCAGGTGTAGTTGGCCAGTGTTTGCAATAGATGTATCCCGTCTTTGACGTATGAAGGGAGGTTTTGAGCCAGTGGCTGCAGAAAGTGATCGATGTAGATGGAAAAATAGCTGGTGATGCTTTGCATTGCAGCCACAATTGGTCTGCCTGGTGGATTGGTTTGATCTTTGTGGATTTTTGGCAAGTGGTAAAATTACGGCCTGTGGTAGAAGTTGTGTTTTAGAAAAGAGACTTCAGTCTTATTGATGATTCCTTCTGAGTGGGCTCTGTCTATGATCCGATGTGCTTCTATGGTAAATGATGGTAGTGGATCCTTAGTCAGTGGTGTGTATGTCTGGGAATCTGATAATAAACGGAAGGATTCTTTCAGATAGTCTGATTTGTTTTGAATGACGATGCCGCCCCCTTTATCAGCAGGCTTGATTATTAAGTTGTTGTTTTTGGTGAGTTCTTGTAGAGTCATGGTTTCTTGCCTTGAAAGGTTTGTTTTTAGGGGGCGGGTGCAGGGGTTCAACTGGCATAGGTGCTGGATATCCGCATATACTACCTGATAAAAGGTCTGAATGTATGAACCTTTTGAGGAGGTAGGGTTGAAGATAGATGGGGGCGGAAAGATGTGTGTGATATAGGTGGAGAGGTGGGCATATGTTGGCTGAGGAGATGGAGATAGGTGTCATCATCTTCCGTATATATTTGCTCCAACTGAATTTAGGCTGTAAGGTCTGAAGGGGTGGAGTCCAAATTGTCGTCCCTTGTCCATTCCAATTCTGGATTTTCTTCTGTAATGTTGTTTAGTGGCTTAGTCTTCATGTTAAAGTGCCGTTTGACTGTGAGGTTTCTAATGAAGCGGTTGAGATCAACAAAAATTTGAAAAGGATTAGGATTGGCTGTAGGAGCAAATGTCAGGCCTTTGCTGAGTAGTGACATTTCCGAAGATGTTAAAAGGTGATAAGATAGGTTGAATATTTTGACGGTCATCTTGTCTTTCTTCTTTTGTCTTTTGCGTCCCCCCCGTGTGCCTCTATGGTGTGTTTTCTTTTTGGGGGCATCCGGGGGGTCAAGGCTAAAAAAGATGCAGGTTCGGACTTAAGAGGGTTTTGGGAAAGTTCAGTGGGGGTGGGATTAGTGGTGGGTGGCAACTGAACCACTGTATGCTGTCTGAGTTCTGTGTTTGGGTTTGGATCCCCTGAAGGAGTTATGGGAGTATGGTCAGCCGTGGGCCGACTGGTGGAAGGTGCTGAGATATCCGGGACACTAGTGGGAGGCTTGGCTTGTAACCTTCTAATATTAGGGGTGTTGGTTAAGTTGCTGCGTGGGTGTGAGGTCTTTGGAGGGCCTCTGGGCCTAGATTGATTGATCCGTGTGGGGCATCTCTAAACTGAGGGAATGTTGTGGTCTGCTCGGGTTCCTGGACAGGAATATTTTTGCTTCTGTGGTGGGAGTTTAAGGTTGAGTAGAGACGGTATACGATTCTGCTGGGGGGCAGACGAGGTGTTAGTGCTGGGAGACTTTGGTTTGGGGGTGGCTAAGTGTGGCTCATTAATGGGCCATGGAGTAGGAGCTGTCCGTTCCCAGTTGAAGACTCGCTTGGATTTATAATCGTTGAGGTCTCTGCGTAATTTCTTGAGTTTTGTGCTAAGGAACTCATTCTCATATTGTTTTGTGTGCTGTTTGAATTTTCTGAGCCAAAGTGTTGGCAGGTGGGGGGTGTGGCGGATGAAATTACCTATAAGGTTCTGCAATTCAGTTAGCAATGCTGTGTATTTTGTGGCTCGCTGCTGGATAATAATGGATATCCATTTAGTGGTACAGAACTCAGTGATGTTTGACCACTCAAGGGAAAGGGGGGTAGAGAGGAAGGAACACGTTTTGGTGATTCTAAGGCCTCTGGGACTTATTTTATATGTTAAATATTTTTCTAGAAAAAACTTGTCCCACCATTGAAAGTTAATCATGTATCCTCTATTTTGCGAAATTGTGCACACCATAGTTTGTATTGGGTGCGAGGTACCGAAAAGTTGGGTGAGAATAGATCGGGGGGAAAGAGGGTGTATAGTTTGTCTAATATGCTGAATTTTGCCCTCTCTATATCATGTATAATATCCATCATTGATGGGTAGGAGCATGGGTATATGTTTATACACACACAGAGAGGAGAGGCGATGTAGGAAAGTGGAAATGGTGGGGGCGGGGGGGGGGGAAGGGAAGGGGGCAGAGAGTGTGTAGTTGGGGTGGTCACTAAATAAATAAATAAATAAATAAGTAGAAGAGTAAGAAATGGATACCGTGTGCTGTAAACATATGACTGCAATCTATAGTGAAATCTAGCCTCTATATGATGTACACAGGATATATAAAACAGGAATAAAACAGGATATACTGTATAAAAATACAGGATATACTAGAAAAAAAAATATTTCATATATATATATATATATATATATATATATATATATATATATATATATATATATACATATACACATATATATACACATAAAGGGCGATTATTGCTTAAAACTCAAATAAATAATGGCTGTAAAACAGTAGACAACTCTTGGCTGTGTAAGAGGGAATTATTACTAGTATGAGCTAATACACACTGTTAGGTTATGCAGCAGCAAGAAGGTCACTCCTTACAACACATGTAGAATACAGAAATATATGACCGATGCTGGACCAGCGCTATTAAACCCACAGTGTGAGGGGAAATTATAAAAATTAATGTAAACAATAGATATAAAAGCAGATATAAAGAATCAAAAAATATTGATAAAAAACACAATGATAAATGTTTCAGGTGTATATAGATACAAAGTCCACGGAGTAGAGTCTATGTACAGATGGATGGCTGGGTGGCCGCCGGCTCTATCAGAGTTAGGAGGAGATTCTGTGCATGGTAGATAAAGAGAGAGAACAGAGCAGCGCCACCTGAGTGTAGTATTAAAACAATATTTTATTGGCATAAAAGGTAATGCACTCACATGAGTGATAGGAAAGCAGGCTTTACAGCAAGTCATCCGATCCACTGCAGGTGAGGCAGGAGAGGTGTAGACAGCCCTGGGTCCTGGCTGTGTCAGTGGCTTCTGGCACTTCCTGGTGTCCTGTTGGCGTCACAGCTTCTCCCTCATCACATCCGGTGCAAGCAGGGTGGTGCTAGCGTTCGAGGCATGCATGCCCTTTCGTCAGGCATTGTCTACAGACCAAAGGAAGCTCCCTCTTATATGGCTAGAGTTGGAGCCAGTGTCATCAGTTGTCAAGGAGATGGGGGAGTGGCTTGGAGCAGAGAGGAGCTAGTGTACAGCTGTGAGAGATAAGGGCTGAACATCCTAGGCTGATTAACCCTATGTGCACTTGTTAGGAGTATTATGAGCAGTTCAGCTAAGATTGGACACATATATGAATATGCTTCAACTGGAGAAGATATACTATACTTGGATTGGGTGCCCTGATGGAAGTTCCCTCATGGGCATTAGGGGGCTGCTGTATAGTAGAGGGGAAAGAGGGGGGGGGTTTAATTGGTACGGTGTCTATGCGCACAAGTGAGACTGATGTGTGTGAATCGCACGTACTCACATGATGATAAAGGATGAGCCTAAGTTTTTCCCCTATGTGCACTTGTGTTAAGTATTATTAGGAGTACTCATAGAGATGGTATTTAAATAATGAGGCGCTAAGGACCGATAGGGTCAGACAAAGAAGAAAAAAAAAAAAAAGAAAAACCACGTGATCCTAATGCGGTTTGGAATTGAACAGATATACGGATATACTGTAAATGGATTATGGACAAGTGTCTTTGCTGGGGGCTCCTGCCGGGAGCAGAGGGGAAGGGGGTGGGTTTTGTAATGGTGTGTGTGTGGTGTTCATGCGCACAAAAGCGGTGAATCGCACGTGAATGTTATTTATCCATATGTTTGCATATCAATGTCCACATGTATCTGACATACAGGGTGGCTTGTGTTCGATTAGGAGAATGGTTATCGGTTTTCGGTAATAATCTTTTACATAGCAATTCTGCAGACCAATTTTTTACCCAAAGGATTCTGTGTATATGCACTGATATCAGAGCAAATCTTGACATTTGCCTTATGGAGTCCGTAAGAGCATCCACTACAAAGCATAAAGTGAGAGGTAGATCTGACAGATCTTCCACAGACTCTCCTTGAGAAGGAACTGTCTTGGCCACTCGCTTCATAAAGTCTTTCAAAGACTTACACACTCCTACGGCCGCTACTGCTTGTTGTATCGCAGAACCTGCAACCGCAAAGGAGGCTTTCAATAAAGATTCCAACTTTTTATCTGATGGATCTTTAAAAACCTGGGCATTATCCACAAGACAGGGTAAACTTTTGTTAACCGCAGAAATAGAAGCATCCCCAGAGGTTGTATTCCATTTCTTAGAAAGTTTTTCCTCCATAGGATACAATTGTAACGGATCAACCAGCACCCTGACCGGGTACCTCCGTTGATAGATGCTCCTAGTGCTTACTGAGGGCTCCAAGCACTCCATAGACAGCGTAACCACTTCAGACCCCACGAACTGCCACAGCTTGGTTAGGGTCTCGCCGTCTCCTACCCACCCTGGACCTACAACAAGGCTCCAGGTTCCCGTGGGTGAACCCCTCTTTCCCCAGAGAGTACAGCAGAACAAGCTCTTACACAAGCTATTACAAGAGCTTATTGATTATCCAAGGGAGTATGGAGGACATAGCAATCCCTTGTAGCCGATTCCCCCAATGAGAGACAGGACTCTAGATTGAGGGTGAAGTAGATCTCTTTATTGAACAAGAAACAGAGTTTTATGCAGTTTTCCCCAACAAGGTTACTGCCCAGGTGGACCTTGTGGAGAACTGGACATGACATTCACAATCCAATGAAAACAGAGTTTTACACTGCCATACAGTGTACACAATCCCTCCCCTCTGCCTAATTACAGAAGCACATGCAGATGAAAGTGTATACAGGAACTAAACAAATTATCTAGCCATCTGGACAGAACAATATGAGGTCATTAACATTTAACAATGAGACAGGTAAACTTTAACACAATACACATTCCATTTCAATACACAAACAATAGGGAAGCCTGTCTAGCATGCAGGGACTTGGAATACACACATTATCTAGGAGTCAGGCTTCATGGCTCCCAGTGTAAAATAGGATTAAATCTTCATATTTCTATATGAAGATATTGCTGACAAATATTGCTGTCCCATCTGAAGCAATTCAAACCATTAAGTATCTGCTCCTCACCTCCAGTGACGGTGAATACCATAACAACAATGATGAAAAACTTTTGGGAGGAACAAATATTCTATCAGGATGGTCCCAATCTTTATACATTTCTTGCTCCAAGAGCGGATGTATCAGAAACATCTGAGGACTTTGAGGAGGATGTAATGAGCCTAAAGAGGAAAAAGACACTTCAGATGTCTCTAGGGGAGGAAATTTGTATCCAGACCGGACCATTTCAGTAAGAGACCGAATGAACAATCTCTGGGCCTAAGAGGTAGATAGATACTCCTCTGACCCTGACTCCCCTGAAGTGGAAACCTCAGCTTGACCTTCCATAGGGTCATCATCAGCTATTTGTTCCATATCCTCTGCCCAATCCTGAACTGACTCAGGGGGCTGGCTCCAGTGAGGGAGATCTATTAAGTTTCTTCCATTGAGATGCTGTGATAATACCATCAATCCTACCCTCAAATTGGCCAAAAATGTAAAAAAATTTTGATTTTTACGTTTTTTTTGGGGAGGAATTTCATATAAAAAAAATGTGACAAATATTGTTATTTTTGCAAAATTTATGCTCTTTTTTTGTTTTATAGCGCATGATCAAAAAAATCGCACAGGTGATCAAATACCACCAAAAGAAAGCTCTGTTTGTGGGAAAAAAAGGACGTCAAATTCGTTTGGGTACAGCATCGCACGACCGTGCAATTGTCCGTTAAAGTCACGCAGTGCCGAATCGCAAAATACCCCCTGGTCAGGAAGGGGGTAAAATCTTCCGGGGCTTCTGGGGCTTAAGTGGTTAAAAGCAACAGTGCATAAAATATTTACAATTTGCATTTATGCTAGCAATTTTTACCTTCAAGGTTTGCTGAATCAGTACATATTTTAAATTGGACTCACCAGTCCGGCCGCAGGATTCTGTTTAGAAACAGGAATCAAATCGTCACCCATCACGGTGAGCTTTGTCTTAGCAACCTTCAAGGACTGGGAGGACTGGGTCTCCTGTGTTTTAGAAGGGTCTTGGACCTGTAGAGCACCCTGCACGGAGAGCCTTTGGGGTTTGGTATTCCAAGGGTCCGGATCCCAGGGTCCAGCGCCTAAAAAAGACAGCAATAAAGGCAAAACCTTGTATTCACTTCCCGAGGCTCAGATACCATCTTTTTAGTCCATTGACTGTTTAGGATGGATCTGATGGCTAACCCCCTAGATTTAGTGATGTTTGATCAGGGTATGTATCATATTTTCTTTCTTTTTTGCAGAGAAATGTGGAGAGCCTCCCCATAGTGACCATCACCTTTAGACATTGGCGAAAAAACTGAGGCACTTCCTGTGTGGGAGGGGTTATATAGGGTATCAATTCTGATTGGTTGCCAGTGTCCTTCACCTAAAGGTGGCTATATAACCCATACATTATGATTTATGGCTCTGTGTCCCGTGATGTACGAAAAGAAAAAACGCACTAATCCTCTTACAGCACAGGTTTTAGCAGAGGGATTCGGAGTACCGCTTGTAACTTTGTAATCAAAGTTGTAACTTAGTGATGTGCGTAACCCATAATTATAACAGAGCTATCCAGCCCACTTATTACTGTTCCTCCAGTAAATGTGGTCAGCTAGCCACAGTACCTTGTGTTTAGCAGTCACTTAACAAATGGAATTCCAGTGGCAGAGTTTACTGCCCACCGTAATATTTCCTTCATGTACATTGGACTTTTAGTTGTTTTGGAGCAATGTGGTGACAACAGCTGATACTAATAGTTTTTTTTCTCTGGAAATGTCTCTGGCTTTCAGCTAAGAATCATTTCTTGTTACTTCGTTTTTAGATCTCAGAGCCCAATTTTAAAAATTGATTATATATTTAATGACAAAAAACAGACTTTTTCTCACTTTTACCAACATGTCCTGTTTAAAGTGATTTGTACATTGCCAAAGCTATTCTTTTTCCATGCACCAAATCTCTGCTACACTGTAAAAAAAAAATCTGTAATTATTTTCTATTTATGTTTTCTCTTTCAAAAGATGTGAATAAAGAAGATTTTTTTCTTACAGGTTTAGCATTTGTTTTACTTATGTATTTTTGCACATTTTAGACCTTTTCTATCATTTTCTGGCATTTAGAAATGGCTACTTAAAGTGTGCCCATTCAGGAACAGGAGAGACGGGATGATGAATGCCTATCAGTGTTTCCTGAGTTAGACAGGACACAGCAGACAGTGGCAGGGTATATACTGTACAGTGCGCACAATTAGTTCTGTCTAGAAACAGATTCAGCACCACACAGTGAGATCCAAAATACTTTTTTTCAACCCATTTTAAGATGATGGTAAATGCAATCATGAATGTGAACTATTTATCATTTTACTTTGGGTGAAATTCAGTCTATTGGATCTGTAACCATGCATATGCACCAATCCTACAACAATTCAAAGTGTTTTCTTTATATTTTTGGATAGAGTGTGGAAGGGTTAGAACATCTTTGAAGTTTAAATTGCTGTCTCCGTCAGTGCTGGGGAGATTTGACCTCTCCTTTTGTCCTGTGACCATTGTCACAAGGACAGAAAATTGTTATGGCTTTGACCGGGACAGACAGTGAGGAGAAATCTTCCAATAGTGACATCTGTTTGGGCAACAACTGTCAAAAATTAGACTCCACCTCACTTTGGAGAGACATTCACTCTCTTCCTGTTGTGTTCTATTTTAAAGACAGGAATTAAGGGTCAATCTTGCCCAATGAGACAAAAAAAAAAAAAAACTGACAAAAAACGTAACCATTACCTATGCTAAACAAAACAAAACTGAAAAATAGTTTGGGCTGTAGCTATAGATACTCTTACGTCTTTATATATGACAGTATGGCACTGTCATGGTGTGAAAAGGGCTAAGTGACACTCAGGGTTCTCATCCATACAAGTTAGCAAGCTCCAGGATGTGTATTTGGTGGACAGGAAACTAGTTTCGTCAGTGTTTTCTGGGATTAGACATTCCCAGTATGGATCCTGGGGCCCGAAGGATTCATGGAAACTTGGAAGGGATGAAGTTCAAAAATTCTGTGTGGCTGCAGCATGTGTACAGCAAGTGCAACATAGTAGTCCAATGCAGTGTTGTAATTATAGTCATAGCAGCCGAAGCTCCAGACCATTAATTCATCATCTAATTATCTCTTCTCTAGTCCTTCATAGGTCCATTGATTTTTAACTACCGCCTTACTGATGTTTGTCTGAAATCTATCATTTTGTTATCCTACAATCCTTTGCATTAGTCTGGAAACTATCATCTTGCAACTCTACAATCATCAATGTTATGGTATGTTGATTTTACCTACAACTGTTACACTTATAACTATATTGTGAGATAGATTTACCATCCTGTTGTATTGTTTGATCAGAGAGATGATATCTTTATGGCTCTAGTCTAGACTATCTAAGTCAGGGATCCTCAAACTACGGCCCTCCAGCTGTTGCGGAACTACACATCCCATGATGAATTGTAAAACTCTGACATTCACAGACATGACTAGGCATGATGGGAATTGTAGTTCCCAAACAACTGGAGGGCCATAGTTTGAGAACCCCTGATCTAAGTGGACTGTCTTAAGCCAGCCATACATGGATCTAATTTTGTTTGTGTTCAGCAGGGACCAGACAAATTTTGATCCGGACAGGGAGGTTGTACAAAAGTTGATCTACCGATCGACTTCTGTACAACTGAATTGTTGGATTTTCCCTGCTCGATCAGCTATGGCATGAATGTTTCCTTATTCATCCATATGTCTCTTATCAGTTCCCAACTAAATAGCTGGCAAACACTCCCCATCCCTTATTCCTATAAATGACACAATGAAATAGCAGTGGAAGAATCGGCGGGAGTAGAGGTGATGAAAGCAGCGGGATTAGTGGCAGGTCATTGGGGTGTCATTCAATGGATCTACACCAATGGATGACATGATTGACGTTGGATGTGCATTCGAGGATAATTATTTTTTGTTTTAGGCACACTTTATGTTATCAGTGACAAGATTGTCACAGTTTACAGGGACAGAGATCATTGGGGAGCCACTGGTCTGCTATAGCTATAGAGACACCCTTGCATCACATAACCAGTAGACCAGGATGTCTTGGCTCTCTTCTGAAATCATCATTGTGACAATCAAACATCAGTGAGTAAAGCCAGGCTGTTTACAGCACAACAAAACATTGGTAATATTTTCATGCATTTCACTTACTTTACAAATCTGAGAATGCAGTATAGATGAGACTTTCATAATGTAATTTTTTTAATGCAAGACCATCTTGAAAGCAAGAACTGTATATTGCGTGGCCAGGTAAACATAATCCAGCCTGCCTATGACCTAGTTTTCATTTACAGTAAAACAGTAATTAGTGCTTTTTTTCTTGACTCTAAAGTGAACAGAACGTTTAACGTTGAATATTTTCATAAGCATTCCTCAATTATACAACCGCTCGTGCATGAAGCTTTGATTTAAAATAGCCCTAACAGGATGAGCATTTACTGTAATTGAATGTGTAAATATGAACATAAAATACCTTATTGGAATGCCACCTGAGGCTTGGATGTCGGCACCTGCATGCAGCTCATGTGCTGTGGAGATTTCAGCTGCTTTCTACTAAATTCCACAACACAGATGTATAAAGTGATTTGTTCCACATGACTCCGACCACAAAAACACCAGCAAAGGTGCTGAAAACAACTAGTCTTTTAAACGACTGGGAGGTTCATCCTCTGTGGCCTCAGAGTTATACTGCTTTTTTTTTAATCTCTTTCAGCATTTTTTTTACATAGGGTTATCATAGGCAAGATCGCCTCTTAATTTGACAGATTTTATTTAAACATATTGACTTAAATAGGACAGTGCACTAAAAGGCTGTTTATTTTATCAGGCCTCACTACCCTATGTAGATTCGCTGCATAGTAGAAGAATGTACCAGTGAGGGAAGAAAGTAAAAAAATATGCCTGCTTTTAGTAATGTTCTAAATTTGCCTGGGTCCGATTCGAGGGACAATCCCTGACCCGGTCAAAAAGTTGGGGAAATGTAAAAGTTATTGCAAACCCCACTGAAGACAGTGGCAAATGAAGCCTGAAATGATTTTCTTCATTTTCAAGGCTAATAGGCAGGGGATTGTCAAACAAAGGACATGGGGTGCTGGGCACTGTCAGTGGGAAAATGTAATGATGCAAAGAGAATTTTTAAAAATACTGTTCAACAGTGAGCACAATTTCTTGTACAAAAGTTTTTTATTAAAGAAAAGGCATAAGCATACATCAAATCAAGGTATGTGCGTACAATGCAATAAAATGGAACATATGGAACAGGTAGCAGCAAAACAAGATGCAAACATAGGGCATAAGCCAAACTTAAGTCACAGTAAATTAGATAAAGTTTGTCAGCAAAAGATTGGTAAACGGGGAACGAAAGTCCCCCTAGTGGCATATAGTGCAATAACACAACAAGAGAAGAAATCCTAGGGTGTTCCATTGATCAGATGTAGTCATGGTCTTAAAGTACCGAGCAAAAAGAGAGAGCGGCACAAAGAGACAAAGAAAGAAGAGAGGAATGAAGAAATGAGAAGGGGAGACAAACACGGAAAGAGACGACAACAGAAGTAGACTAAGAATAGGGTGGGGAAAAGGAGGGGGGGAGAACGGGTCCTTGTGGGGCGAGCGTCCGGGGGGCTTTTAAATGGAGAGAAGAGTGGTTTGAAATCTGGAAGGGGCTACATTCGAGATCCAGGGGTCCCATACCCTAAGAAATTTGTCATGAGAATCAGAGGCTATAGCAAGGGGAGCACAATTTCAATAATGCTCAGTGTGAAAAAATAAAATTGCCCAGTTTCGGGGGATGGCCTAAAACCTGCCTTGGAAGAGGGGCACCTTTATGATGATGTCATCACGATGTAGGATGTTGGTGGCTACACAGTGATTGGCTGTGGATTTTAGGGAGAGAACCGAAAACTTAAAAAAAGAAAAAAAAAAAAAAAGCATGGTCCTCTCAAAATTCACTCCAGGCCTTTCCCTGAGCATGAAGCTTTGCTGGCCAAAAAGGGGGGTTGGGCCCCCCTCTGAACCATACCAAGCTACCAAGCCACATGCCCTCAACATGGGACCCCCCCCCCCCCTGGCAAAATGTCTTGTCTCAATGTTGATGAGGACAAGGACCTCTTGTAAATAAACACACTGGCACCATGACAGGCCCTTTATTGAGAAAAAAAAAAAAAAAACAGAAAATTGTCCCATGATGTAAATTCATTGTCAGTCATAACATCCATCAATGTAGATCCATGTTCCTGTTAAACCACTGTATGGTTTGGCCACCATGCTGCAGCTCAGTTTCAGGGTCTTTGCAATCTTATTTTAGCCTAGGCCTTCTATGTAGAGCAGCAATACTTTTTTTCAGATCCTCAGAGAGAGGGAAAGTGGCTAATTGGGCTTAATTTGGACATTTTCACTTAGGGGTGTACTCACTTTTGTTGCCAGAGGTTTAGACATTATTGGCTGTGTGTTGAGTTGTTTTGAGGGTACAGAAAATTTACACTATTATACAAGCTGTACACTCACTACTTTATATTGTAGCAAAGTGTCATTTCTTCAGTGTTGTCACATCAAATGATATGTTGTTAAAATATTTTCAAAAATGTGAGGGGTGTACTCACTTTTGTGAGATACTGTGTGTATATGTGTGTGTGTGTGTGTGTGTATATATATATATATATATATATATATATATATACCCACGCACACACACACACACACAGTATCTCACAAAGGTGAGTACACCCCTCATATTTTTGTAAATATTTTAACATATCATTTGATGTGACAACACTGAAGAAATTACACTTTGCTACAATGTAAAGTAGTGAGTTTACAGTTTGTATAACAGTGTAAATTTGCTGTCCCCCCAAAATAACGCAATGCACAGCCATTAATGTCTAAACTGCTGACAACAAAAGTGAGTACACCCCTAAGTGGAAATGTCCAAATGGAGCCCAAAATGTCAATATTTTGTGTGGCCACAATTATTTTCCAGCACTGCTTTAACCCTCTTGGGCATGGAGTTCACCAGAGCTTCAGAGGTTGCCACTGGAGTCCTCTTCCACTCCTCCGTAACGACATCATGGAGCTGGTGGATGTTAGAGACCTTGCGATTCTCCACCTTCCATTTGAGGATAACCCACAGATGGTCAATAGGGTTTAGGTCTGGAGACATGCTTGGCCAGTCTATCCCCTTTACCCTCAGCATCTTTAGCAAAGCAGTGGTGGTCTTGGAGGTGTGTTTGGGGTTGTTATGTTGGAATACTGCCCTGTGGCCCAGTCTCCGAAGGGAGGGGATCGTGCTCTGCTCTCGCTTCCTGTTTGGCTATGGGACAGGAAGTGAAGGAAAATGTTTCAAAATGGGACACAGATGGCGGGACATAGATTACTCTATTCAAAATGAAAGTAAAAGTTTTGCCTATAGTTCTACTTTAAATACAGGAAGGGGGTGATTAGGAGTGCAGTTTTTTTCAATATGAAACCAAAATCAAGTTCACGGGTACACAACCTTAAACTAACAGGAGGAACGGTCAAAACGAATTTTAGAAAGTAAAGGGTAATTGATGCTTGGAATAAACTTCCAGCAGAGGTAGTAATCAAGTCAACAGTAAATGGCTTCAACCATGCTTGGGACAAACATACCTCTCTACGTAGAAAAAAAAATTAACAAAAAAAGAAAAAATGGGCAAACTCAATGGACTACTTATTTATTTATTTTTTCTGCTGTCACTTTTTAATGTTTATATATACAATGTGGATGCCATAATATACAAGCGCATGATCAAAATAATGCCAACAGATCAAGGTGATATAGCGGAACAAATGACACATGGAATTGACATGGTTTTTTATGATCTAAATGAACAAAAATGCAGATTTGTCATGGGAAGAGTAAGTAAGCCCTTACATTTACCACAACTTTAAATCCATGAAAATACAATCTGGTGTTTCAGAATAGGTGCCAATGAATAGAACTTTCTTAGGGAATTTGCCGGTGGAAAATATTTTATATCAACCTCCGGCATCAAGTGTCTGGTGTTCTCCTTGTTATTGACATGTGTGGTGTCATCATGCCTATGTAGGGCTACCCCAGTGAGGGCCGATTAAAGATACTGTACCCAAATGGCTGCCCTGACCTTGCAAGTCTCCTGGAACCTCTAACAACCTGAGATTAGAAATATCAGAAAAGAAATATGAATGCAGACACAGAATAGTTCAAAGTAACCCAAATGAGTTTTACCTAAGGTTTTGCAGTAAATAGAATCAACAGCAAATGGATCAGATAGGAGAAATAAGGTTATTGTTATACTCTTTATATGAACAAATGAATGGTCAACTGAAGTCCACTGTGAAGCAAGAAATCAGCAAGTTTAACCAATCAAGGTCTATGGCTGCAGGCCAGAAAAGGGTAAGGGAATGACCAGTCTGGAGTCAGACTATTTCCTTTAACCTCCTGACTAGAGATGGACGAACATCGACCGGGGCGGTTCACGAACGTCAGCCGCAAAGTTTTTCAAAAGTCCGCGAACCGCAAGTCCGCCGTGGGCCCCATTGACTGTAATGGGAGGCGAACTTTAAAAACCTTTAGGTCATATTTGCAGCCACAACAGACGTACTATCTGTGCACAAATAGTCCCAGCACATGGACCATGTCATAACAGAAGTATTGCAATTGGAAAAGTTGCCCTAAATTTGTTTTTTTGTTTTTTTACAGCAAAAATTTTTATTTATTTTTTCATAAATCAGCCAGAACTGACAGCAGCCGTTAAATACATGTCTAATACATATAGGGTCCATTCACACATCTGTAAAATGGGTCCGCATCCATTCCACAATTTGGCGGAACTTTTACAGACCCATTGATTTTCAATTCCAGTCTGAAAAATTAGGCATTCACAGGATAAAGAAGAAAGCGTTGGCCATTCCAGGCCCCAAAAATTAGCCCACATGCGTTTACCTGACAGCTAAGAATGTTATATTCTGTGGCTGAAGGTACATTAGGCATTCACAGAATACAGAAGTAAGTGTCGGCCAGTATAGGCCCCAAAAATTAGCCCACATGGGTTTACCTGACAGCTAAGAACGTAGTATTCTGTGGCTGAAGGTACATTAGGCATTCACAGGATACAGAAGTAAGTGTCGGCCAGTATAGGCTTAAAAAACTAGCCCACATGGGTTTACCTGACAGCTAAGAACGTAGTATTTGATGGCTGGAGGTACATTAGGCATTCACAGGTAACAGAAGTAAGTGTCGGCCATGAAAGGCCCCAAAAATTAGCCCACATGGGTTTACCTGACAGCTAAGAGCGTTGTATTCTGTGGCTGAAGGTACATTAGGCATTCACAGGATACAGAAGTGTCGGCCAGTATAGGCCCCAGAAATTAGCCCACATGGGTTAAACTGACAGCTAAGAACGTAGTATTCTGTAGCTTAAAGCGGAGTTCCACCCTAAAATTATACTTACCTCCATCTTCTCGCTCCGGGTCACCTGAAAAACAAATGGATAATCGCTATTTTTTTTTTTTTTACTTACCTGGTTTAGAAGAAAATATACTTACCTTACTTCCTCTTCCTCCCCTCGGCGGCCACGGCGATTCGTCACTTCCTGGCTTGCATTGATTCCTGGGAGCTGAACATCATCGCTCCCAGGAATCAATGCGCCTGCACCAGCCCCGACGTCAGTTCCGGTGCAGGCGCCGACATACCTTGCTAAAGGGTGCAGGGATGACGCTGCGGCACCGGAAGTGACGGCGGGGCTGGTGCAGTGCATCGTGGGACCGAAGAAGACGGAAGAGGACACAGAAGAGGATCGCGCCGGCTTCAAGCTGCCCACACCTGAGATGGCAGCGCTGGACAATACATTTTCAAGGTAAGTATTTCTTCTAAAAGGTAAGTGCAACCCGGGACAGATCAGAGGCTAGCCATTGTGGAATGTACTAGCCCTGACTGTCCCGGGGGTATTTTTATTAAAAAAAATTTCCCAGGGTGGAACTCTGCTTTAAGGTTCATTAGGCATTCACAGGATACAGAAGTAAGTGTCGGCCTGTATAGGCCCCAAAAATTAGCCCACATGGGTTTAACTGACAGCTAAGAATGTAGTATTCTGTGGCTTAAGGTTCATTAGGCATTCACAGGATACAGAAGTAAGTGTTGGCCTGTATAGGCCCCAAAAATTAGCCCACATGAGTTTAACTGACAGCTAAGAATGTAGTATCCCTTGGCTTAAGGTTCATTAGGCATTCACAGGATACAGAAGTAAGTGTCGGCCAGTATAGGCCAAAACAATTAGCCCACATGGGTTTACCTGACAGCTAAGAATGTTGTATTCTGTGGCTGAAGGTACATTAGGCATTTACAGGATACAGAAGTAAGTGTCGGCCAGTATAGGCCCCAAAAATTAGCCCACATGGGTTTACCTGACAGCTAAGAACGTTGTATTCTGTGGCTGAAGGTACATTAGGCATTTACAGGATACAGAAGTAAGTGTCGGCCAGTATTGGCCTAAAAAAATAGCCCACATGGGTTTACCTGAACGCTAAGAACGTTGTATTCTGTGGCTGAAGGTACATTAGGCATTCATAGGATACAGAAGTAAGTGTCGGCCAGTATAGGCCCAAAAAATTAGCCCACATGGGTTTACCTGACAGCTAAGAACGTTTTATTCTGTGGCTGAAGGTACATTAGGCATTCACAGGACACAGAAGTGTTGGCCAGTATAGCCCCCAAAAATTTAGCCCACATGGGTTTAACTGACAGCTAAGAACGTAGTATTCTGTGGCTTAAGATTCATTAGGCATTCACAAGATACAGAAGTAAGTGTCGGCCTGTATAGGCCCCAAAAATTAGCCCACATGGGTTTACCTGACAGCTAAGAACGTTGTATTCTGTGGCTGAAGGTACATTAGGCATTCACAGGATACAGAAGTAAGTGTCGGCCAGTAGAGGCCCCAAAAATTAGCCCACATGGGTTTAACTGACAGCTAAGGACGTTGTATTCTATGGCTTAAGGTTCATTAGGCATTCACAGGATACAAAAGTAAGTCGGCCTGTATAGGCCCCAAAATTTAGCCCACATGGGTTTAACTGACAGCTAAGAACGTAGTATTCTGTGACTTAAGGTTAATTAGGCATTCACAGGATACAGAAGTAAGTGTCGGCCAGTATAGGCCCCAAAAATTAGCCCACATGGGTTTAACTGACAGCTAAGAAAGTTGTATTTTGTGGCTGGAGGTACATTAGGCATTCACAGAAAAAATAATTGTCAGCCCTGAAAGGCCCCAAAACTTTGCCATTGAATGGACATGAAATGCCTTTTATGCCGTTGAATGTAGCGAAGCCAAGGACCAGGAATTGCTCTGGGTGGATGGCGGTCTGGCGGATATTTGTGGCCTGGCATGAGGAATTTCAATGAAACATGGTCTACTGGTCACATGCGTTGAATTCCTCAGAGATCCATGCCTCGTTAATTTTTATAAATGTGAGGTAGTCTACACTGTCATGAGCTAGGCGAGTGCGCTTATCGGTCACAATCCCCTCTGCTGCACTGAACGTCCTTTCGGACAGGACACTGGACGGGGGTCAAGCCAACATTTCCATTGCAAATTGTGAAAGCTCTGGCCAGAGGTCAAGCCTGTCCACCCAGTAGTCCAGGGGTTCATCACTCCTCAGAGTGTCGACATCGGCCGTTAAACCAATGTAGTTGGACACCTGTCGGTCTAGGCGTTCCCATATCTGAAGTGACCAAGACATCTTCAAATTGCCCTCTTCTTGCAGGCGCTGTTGGATTGCTACCCGCAACTGTCTCCCTGTGACTGAAAATTCCTCTGCCAGCGCACGCAAAATCACAATGCAGCATTTCACGCAGCAAGGCCTGGAAGTGCCGCATTCTGACTGCCCTCTGTGATTGTGGTAACATTTCCCCCAATTTTGTGTTTGCACTGGGGGTCTAAGTACGTTGCCACCCAGTACTGGTCCTTGGCCTTTATGCTTTTTATACGGGGGTCCCCCCTAAAACACTGGAGCATGAGGGCCCCCATTCGCACTAAACTGGAAGAAGTTTAGTGGCCTGATTCCAGCTCATCATCCAGGATAATGTCGTCCTCGTTCTCCTCTCCCCAACCCCGGATAACACCAGGGATCCCAGAAAGGTTTAAAGCATTCTCTTCTTGCTCCTCCTCATCCCCACCAGCACCATCCTCCTCTGACTCCTCTTCAGACTCCTGCTGTTGACTTGTCTCAGATGGAGTAGCACCCACTGGGAATTCATCCAACATTGCGACTTCCTCATCTTCCTGCTCCTGCTCCTCGACGGCTTGATCAATGACACAACGCAATGCACGCTCCAGAAAGAAGGCGTAAGGTACAATATCACTGATGGCGCCCTGGCTGTGACTGACCAGTTTGGTGATCTCATCGAATGGACGCAGAAGTCTGCATGCGTCCCACATGAGCAGCCACTGGCGAGGTGAAAAAAACCCAAGCTCCCCAGAACCTGTCCTGCTGCAGAGTTCGTACAGGTAGTCGTTAACTGCATGTTTCTGCTGGAGCAGCCTTTCAAGCATATGCAACGTTGAGTTCCATCGTGTCGAGCAGTCACAAATAAGATGCCTGACGGGCAGATTGTGTCGCCGCTGAATGTCAGCAAGGCGAGCCATGGTTTTGTAAGATCTTCTGAAATGGCCCGAGATTTTCCTGGCCTGCCGCAAGATGTCCTGGACCCCATGGTATTTGGCAACGAATCGCTGCACCACCAAATTCAGGACATGTGCCATGCATGGCAAGTGTGTTATTTTGCCCTGTTTCAGCGAGCTCAACAGATTGGCACCGTTGTCGCACACCACTTTACCAACTGTCAAATTCAGCGGTGTCAGCCACTGATGTGCCTGTGAATGCAAAGCTGAAAGGAGTGTAGGACCAGTGTGGCTCTTGGCTTCCAGGCACAACAGACGCAGCACAGCATGGCAACGTCTCACCTGGCATGTGGAATAGGTTCTGGGGATCTTGGGTGGCACAACGGAAGAGGCGGTAGCAACAGAAAAGGTGGAGTCAGCCGAGGAGGAGAGGAAGGACGGAGGAGGAGGAGGAAGAGAAGAAGAGGCAGGCCTGCATGCAATCCGTGGCGGTACAACCAAATCTACACGGGTGCCACGGGTTACATGCTTGACGGCCATCAGAAGGTTCACCCAATGGGCAGTAAAAGTGATATACCTTCCCTGCTCGTGTTTGCTAGACCATTTCTCTGTGGTCAGATGTATCTTGGCACCAACACTGTGTGCCAGAGATATATTCACTTGCCGCTGAACATGGCCATACAGCTCTGGAATGCCCTTCTGTGAGAAATATTTCCTGCCTGGGACCTTCCATTGCGGTGTTCCAATGGCCACAAATTTACGAAAGGCCTCAGAGTCCACCAGTTGATATGGCAGTAGTTGGCGGGCTATCAGTTCCGACAAGCCAGCAGTCAAACGTTGGGCAAGAGGGTTATCCGGCGTCATCGTTTCTTTTACGCTCCAACGTTTGGGCCACAGAAGCCTGCCTTTTTCCAGAACAACGTGACAACAGCATCATGGAAGGTGGAGTGGAGGACAAATGTGAGGAGAGAGGAGAAGGAGAGGAGGCTGGATGGTGAGAGCCTGGAGTGTGGCTTTTTGGGTTCTGACGGTGTTGCTCCCACTGGGCTTGGTGATGGGAGTTCAGGTGCCTTCTTAAGGCGGTCGTCCCTAGGTGAGTGTTGGGCTTACCGCGACTTATGCGTTGACTGAAAAGGCTGCAGATGGCAACACTGTTGTCAGCAACGGACACATTAATAAAAGCCCACACTGCGGAGCCATATGCCGGCATCCTGGGAATGCCAGATGTGACTGTACATCGTTGATGGCTCGTTCCTGATACATTTGCAGTCTGCTTTGTACCTCTTGTGCAATGCAAGTTCTGCCTGCTTCTCCTCCCTATCTGCCGGTCCATCTCTCCCTCTGAACTCCCTTCCTCTTCCTCTCTTGTGGGCACCCACGTGACGTCCATAGACACGTCTTCATCATCCACCTCACCTTCCCCACCACTAACAATCGAGATCTCGGAGTAGGCAGCAACAGCGGGAACCAACCTCCTTTGGCTGATCTGGGTACTGTCGTCAGACTGCTGAGTGGCGGCTGCTGCTACCTCCTCTTCCTGATCTGATGCCAACAATGGCTGCGCATCGCAAATGTCTTGTGATGGATCGGAAAATAATTCCAGATACTCAAGCGGAGGGTATGTGGTGGTGGTGGTGGTGTTTGTGGTGGTGTCTTTGGGGGTGCACACATCAGAGAGTGAAGAGGGTGCAGATAGAGAGGGTGAGGAGGGTGCAGAAGAGGAAGTCTGGTGCGTCCTTTGACGTAATCGAATGTGCCTTCTGAAACTTCACACTTTGGCTCCGGCCTACTGCTCCTGCCCTATCCCTACCACCCCTGCATAAGTGTCTGCCTCTTCCTCTGCCTTTCATGTTTTTAAATTGCCCTGTGATAAAAGTCTCTAGAGAATCGCAGTATATCTGGAAAAAGGTATATAACACCCCTCTTCAATCTGTGGTATTGGGGGGGCCACAGGTTTATCACACCAGTTCTACAAATAATTGGCCAGTAACTGTTGTCACTGTGTGTAGCACAGTTAACACAGCAAAAGAGGCCACATTTTTGCAGGACTAAAATACACTCTTAGAAAAGTATAATGTTAAATAACACCCCACTTCAATATGTGGTATTGGGAGGCCACTGGTTTATCACACCAGTTGTTCAAAACAATTGGCCAGGGAGTTTGGCACTGTGTTTATCAGAATTAACACAGCAAAAGAGGCAATATTATTGCAGGACACAAATACACTAATGAAAGCATACTCAGATAACACCCACTTCAAAATGTGGTATTGGGGGCCACTGGTCTATCACACCAGTTCTACAAATAATTGGCCAGTAACTGTTGTCACTGTGTGTAGCAGAGTTAACACAGCAACAGAGGCCAAATGTTTGCAGGACTAAAATACACTCTTAGAAAAGTATATTGTTAAATAACACCCCACTTCAATATGTGGTATTGGGGGGCCACTGGTCTATCACACCAGTTGTTCAAAAAATTGGCCAGTGAGTTTGGCACTGTGTGTATCAGACTGAACACAGCAAAAGAGGCAATATTGTTGCAGGACACAAATACACTTGTAAAAGTATACTCAAATAACACCCCACTTCAATATGTGGTTTTGGGGGGGGGGGGCATTGGTCTATCACACCAGTTATAATACATTAAAAGTGCTTTTGTCACTGTTTGTAGTATTGCTGCAGCAACGCTCAGTCACCACACCTGTCACAATGCTGCACAGTGCACACTAATACTACTAATCCACTATAATATGCTTTCTACAAAGTATATACCGTGGATTACCCCCCTCCCCCCTAACCTGAAAAGATACTGTAGTAGACCTATACCAAAATACCAGCCCTGAAAAGGACTTTTGTGGATCTTAACAGAGCTATTTGTGTCTGGCAATCTCTCCCTCATGAGCAAAGCCAACCTCTCCCTACACTGACAAAAAGCAGAATGTGAAATGGCTGACAGCTCAGGTCTATTTATAGGGTAGGGGGCATGTCCATGTGCTGAAATGTTTCAATTGGCTGTCCCGTTCCACCTGACGGCTGTGTCATGGGTCAAAGTTCTCCCAAATGTTAACTAATATGCGGGCCGCGAACAACGCCATGTGTTCACAAAATTGTCAGGTAGCGAACAAACAAAATTTGCCGCGAACCGACCGCAGGGCGAACCGCAAGGCCATCTCTACTCCTGATGCCACAGCCCCCTTTACCATAAACACTTAACACAGCTTAACCAGTTGTATCTAGAGTCTATGTTCTTGGTTTCTAAATAAAAGACAGTTCATTGGTGATATGAGGGTGGATAGGCACCCAAATGTTCCTGTCCTCTGTGGTGGCGGTGGTGGTGGTGGGGGTAAATACAGTAGTCCTTTGATGCAGAAGTCTTGTGTCTTCAGCTAGCTCAATTGATTGGGCCCAGTGTGATTTGATGAGTTTAATGAATATATCCTTTCATCAGTTCAATAGTAATGGTGAATGTTCCTTGGTAGTTCTTAAAAGAAGGGAACAAAGCAATGGTGTTTGCATCCAGTGTCAAGAGGAAGGGCATGAGCCCACTCACCATTCCAAGTGATACCAAGCTTCAGAGGGATGGTTTGAAGATCCTGCAGCAGTCCTCTGCAGATACTGTGCTCAACTGGAACTGTGATGCAGGTGGTGATGGTGACCTCCCGACTTCCACCTGACGACCGGATACTGCCAACAGCAAGTGCACCCACTCTCACTCCCAAAGGCTTTCCCTTGCCGCCTAGGCCCTCTCTTTCCTTGACCATCTGAATCACTGCTTCCAGATGAAGGCTGTGACCATGGTCCTCCTCTCTTCAGACTATTTGTCTCCTCTCCCAGCATTCTGCGTTCTCCCACCAGTGGGCTGGAACTTGTTGTCCACAATGGTCCAGCTCCCATGTAAACTCCGCTTTCCGGACTTCAACTTCCTGTTCCAAGATCCATTGCCCTTCTCTTGCAAGTCCTCACTCGCTCTGTATTCAGGATGTTGCGACAGAGTCTGTGCCGGACACCAAGGGGGAACAGTCTCCCTGTCTGTATAGTGTGAGTATAGTGTAGTGTGTCAGTATAGTGTGAGTATAGTGCGAGTATAGTGTGGTGTGTGAGTATAGTGTGAGTATAGTGTAGTGTGTCAGTAAAGTGTGAGTATAGTTTGTCAGTATAGTGTTAGTATAGTGTGTTAGTGTAGTGCAGTGTTTAACACAGCATTACATAACATTTAGTGTTTTATACAGTGCTGTATACCCCCTTTTTTTTTTTTTTTTGCTTTCTGTGTGTTTTTTTTTTTGTCCCTTTCCTGCCCCCCTTTTCTGACTGTGATGCTGGTGTTCCTTTCTTTTTTATTTATTTTTTTTATTTTTTTTTTTTCATTTCTGTCAGCGGCAGTTCTCAATTCAAAGTGCACCAAACTCCACTTTTCATTTAATAAAGTGCATCCAATTACACATTTTCCAGTCTCTATTAAAGTTGAGTAATAAGCCCCCCCCCCCATCCTGTCAGGACAACAAGGAGAGGCAGGCATTCCCATGGCACTATGAGGGGGCCAGCAGCGTCTGTGTCCACAGGCAAAGGTGGACGTGGTCCGTCCTCAGGCAGGGCACATTTTTCTCTGTTTAGTGATGTTGCCTGTGCTATCCAACCACAGCAGGCAACCCCTCTTGACCACCGTTACAAGGGGAAAGTCTTGGAACTCATCCTGCCCTCAAAGAGGGAGCTCAGGATGAAATATCTTGAGGACACCTCAAAGAGGAGTTTATATAACACCTTTCCGGACTCTCGTAGGTTAAAGTCTCATGGTAAAGGTAGTTTTGAGGCTACTGTTGGTCAAAAGAGGAGCAGTGGAAAAGGGGTAATGCATTTCAAAATTACTCCTCGGTGTCCAGAGCTGTAAGCTTCAACAACCTATAGGCAGCAACTGCATCATATGGTAGAAGATTATCTAGGAGCAAGAGCTTTCCTGTAGACGATCCGCTGGGTTACTGGGTCATGAGAACAGACCACTGGCAAGAACTTGCAGAGTATGCAATGAGCTGCTGGGCTGCCCTGCATCCAGCGTGCTTTCGGAACAGGCATTCAGCAGCTATCAAGCCCCTGATGCCGATGTTGCTGATTAAGTGTTTTTGGGATCTTAAATCTCTGCAAGACTGTCTTGGCTGCCTAGCTTTGTGGGTGTTAATTTTATCTTGAAATAATTTTTTGATATAGGTTTCATGGGTACTGTAAACACCCAAGAACCAATTTTTCCGCACCTGTTTAACAGGTGCATATCAATTAAGTGTTTTAAAACAAGGCCAATTCTTGCTTTCATCAAGAGTACCTATAGGGTTACAATGTGTAGGCACCACCAACACCCAAAGACCAATTTTTTTCGCACCTTTTTGACCGGGGCACATCATTTAAATTTTTTTACAGCAAGGCCAATTCTTGCTTTCATTGAAAGTACCTCTATAGGGTTATGGTGTGAAGGCGTCATCAACACCCAAAGACCAGTTTTTCTGCACCTGTTTGACAGGGGCATCAAATTTTAATTTTTTTTCAGCAAGGCCAATGCTTGCTTTCACCAAGAGTACCTCTAGAAAGTTACAGGGAGAAGGCACCACCCACACCCAAAGACCAATTTTTCTGCAACTGTGTGAAAAGGGCATCAAATTAAATTATTTACAGCAAGGCCAATTCTTGCTTTCATCAAGAGGACCTCTATAGGGTTACGGTGTGAAGGCACCACCAACACCTATATCCCAGTTTTTTTGCACCTGTTACTCCTATTCAAAGTCTGCGAAAGAGACACCAGGCATTATCTAAAATGTTAATCTTAGTTTGCTATTATTTGGCTTCTTCACATAAGGCTTGTTTACTGGGATACAAAACTTTGTTATTTCCATCCAAATTCTGCGAAAGAGACACCGGAATGTATCCAAAAATCTCTAATCTTGTTCCGAGTACACTAAATTGTGGCCTCCCCGAGCCGTTCTGCATAAAATAAAGAAAGCTTGCAGGAAAAGCAATTTAAATGTATTTTTTTTTCTTTATAAATGTCAGTTTTGCTGCAGCAGGTTCTATACACGCTACACATGGGCTACTTTACAGGCAGAATAAAAAGGAACCCCCAAGGCACTATATTTAATTTATTTATTTATTGTTCCACTTTAACCACTTTAGCCCCGGGAGATTTTGCTGCTCACTGACCAGGCCACTTTTTTCAACTTGGCACTGCGTGATTTTAACTGACAATTGTGCAGTCATGCAATGCTGTACCCAAACTAAATTTATGTCCTTTTTTTCCCACAAACAGAGCTTTCTTTTGGTGATATTTGAAATGATCACCTCTGCGCTTTTTATTGTTTGCGATATTAATAAAAAAAATAGCGAAAATTTTGCAAAAAATGACATTTTCTACTTGACTGTTAAAAAATATCCAATATATTCAATGTTTGTCATATATTTAGGCCAAAATGTATTTAGCTACATGTCTTTGACAAAAAAATTCTCAATGAGCGTATTTTTCTCCACTTTAAAACCGAAAGATTTTACCCCCTTCCTGACCAGACCATATTTTGCGATTCGGCACTGCATTAATTTAATGGACAATTGCGTGGTCGTGCGTTGCTGTACCCAAATGAAATGTATGTCCTTTTTTTTCCCCCATAAATGGAGCGTTCTTTTGGTGGTATTTGATCATCTGTGCGATTTTAAATTTTTGGAAAAAAGAGCGACAATTTTGAAAAAAAAAACAATATTTTTCACATTCTAATATATAACATTACCAAAAAAAAAAATGAAAAATCAAATTTTCTTAACATTTTATGCCAATTTGTTTTCTGCTACATATTTTTGGTTAAGAAAATCACAATAAGCATATTTTGATTGGTTTGCCCAAAAGTTATCGCATTTACTAACTACGGGAAAGATTTATGTCATTTTTTTTTTTTACTAGTAATGGCGGCGATCTGCGATTTTTTTTTATGGGACCGTGACATTGCGGCGGACAAATCGGACACCTAACTGACATTTTTGACACTTTTGGGAGGACCAGTGACATTACTACAGTAATCAGTGCTATAAATATGCACTGTTACTGTAATAATGACACTGGCAGGGAAGGGGTAACACTGTTGGTGATCAAGGGGTTAAATGTATGCCTCATGCTTACTGACATGTGTGGGGGGAGGGGGGTTCTGTGACACAGACAGAGATCGCAGGGTCAGCTATGCTGAATCCTGTGATCTCTCCTTGTCATTCATAGACCAGTTTACACAAGCGGGCTGATCTTCTCACACTTTCCCCGACAATCGGGGAAGAGAGGCGGTGATCGCCGCCTCTCCTCCTCCGGCCCGACTTCCGCTGCCCCGCCGAGACCACTAGGAGTCTAGCGACATAGGTCTACGTCGCTGGACCCAGGGGAGCCGTAGTGCCACAGAAGCAGCACAATGAGCGGTCTTAAAGTGGTTAAGCATTGTGAGCATGGAGGGACAGGGTGCTTAAAATCTTTTTTTTTTTTCTTAATTATTGTTTTATTTTTTTAATTTTTTTATTTATAAACTGTCCATTTAAAAAAAAAAAAATTAATCACTTTTATTGCTGTTTAAAGGAATGTAAACATCCCTTGTGAGAGTAATAGGCAGTGACAGGTACTCTATGGATGGATCTGGGGTCTAAAAGACCCCAAACCCCTCCTCTGCACTTAAAAGCATTCAAAATGCCAAGTTTGGCCGGCGGGAGGGGGGGGACGTCCCCTCCAGCTCCTTGTAATAACAATCGAGTGGCTGCTCAGCTGCATTGGTTGTCATTACAGGAAAATCGACCGTTGCTTCTGAACAACGATACTCGGGTGATGCCTCTAGCTACAGACATCACCCCAGTACAACCCCCTGAAGCTGAGGCTGCATATTTGCGTTCCACCGGCATGAAGAGGTTAAACCGGCCACATCTGGAGTATGCTGTCCAGTTCTGGTCACCGGTCCTCAGGAAGGATGTGCTGGAACTGGAGAAAGTCCAGAGAAGGGCAACAAAAATAATTAGGGGAATGGAGGACATCAGCTATGAGGAAAGACTACAAGCACTGAACCTATTCTCTCTGGAGAAGAGACGATTGAGGGGGGATATGATATCAATGTACAAATACTGTACTGGCGACCCTAGCATAAGGAACAAACTATTCAGAGAAAGGAGATACAATAAGACACGTGGCCACTCACTAAAACTTGAGGAAAGGCGGTTTAACCTTAAAGTGCGTAAGGGGTTCTTCACTGTAAGAGCGGTAAGGATGTGGAATTCTCTTCCACAAGCAGTCGTATCAGCGGGGAGCATTGATAGTTTCAAAAAACTATTGGATGGACACCTTAAAGACCACAACATACAGGGGTACACAATGTACGGTTAAAAGCAAACACACACACACATCATAGGTTGAACTGGATGAACTTATGTCTTTTTTCAACCTCACTAACTATGTAACTATGTAACTATGTAACTATGTAACCCCAAACCAATAATGTAATATATAGTTTACCAAACCCTAGATGTGTGTTGCTACGTTAGTTTTTTTTTTTTTAGGTTTTTTTTTCTAGGTTTTTTTCCCTCTAATTTCACCTGGTGATCTGGCCAGTAACCCATCTCCTGTATTAGAGTGCTAACACTCTGGATTAAGGCAGCACCTCTGGATTAAAGTAGCACTTTCAATCTGGGGGAGAGGGAAGTGTTAGATGTACTAGCAGATTTGGATACAGTAACAAATTGAAGCAAACACTTTTTAAGCAGGTACAGCAACAGTTTTTTTTTTCTTTTTGGGATAAAGGTTTTACATAAAAGCAAGGCCCGGAGCAGGAGCAGAGAGATAGTGTAGGGCCAGCATGACTAGGTGGACAGGGGAATGGTAGGGGTTAAATTAGTAGGCACAAGTTTAGACAGGGTGTGTTTATGGGGGGGGAGGGAGCCTAGGTTGTTTAGGTTAGCTTTAGGGGGAGGTGGGACTGGCAGGCAGGAAGAGGTGGGATCTGCTTTGGCGCCAAAAAAGTCCCCTCACTCGGCAGAAGCAGCGTCCCTCCCTCCCTCCCTATTGTTTCAAATATATTTGTTATGGTTTCTTGGTGGGGGTTTGTTCTTTTTCTTTGTTTTGACAGGTTTGCCTGGGATGTCGTGGCAGCTGTGGCGTTTTTTGTTGGTCTTTGCTGGCAGGTGCAAGAACCTTTAAGTCAAGGTAATGGTTCGGGACCCCCCGGATGGTAGGTTCCCTCTGGTGCGTTCCAGTTGAGGTCAGTTTGTCTGGAAGGAAAAATGGGTACACTGCGGGTAGAGTGTTGTCCCAGAGCTGGCGTTTTGCGGCTGGAGGCCTAGTATGTTTAAGTGGGCCCACAGTGTAGTATTTATCTGAACATTAACCACTTAAGCCCCGGAAGATTTTACCCCCTTCCTGACCAGGGGGTATTTTGCGATTCGGCACTGCATGAATTTAACGGACCATTGCGCGGTCGTGCGACGCTGTACCTAAATGAATTTGATGTCCTTTTTTTCCCACAAACAGAGCTTTCTTTTGGCGGTATTTGATCACCTGTGCGATTTTTTGATCATGTGCTATAAACAAAAAAAGAGCGACAATTTTGCAAAAATAACAATATTTTTCACATTTTTTTTATATGAAATTCCCCCCCAAAAAAATGTAAAAATCAAATTTTTTAACATTTTCGGCCAATTTGTTTTATGCTACATATATTTGGTAAAAAAAAAAAAATCGCAAAAAGCGTATTTTGATTGGTTTGCGCAAAAGTTATCGCGTTTACTAACAAAGGGAAATTTTTTTTGTCATTTTTGTTTTTAACGCGTCATGGCGGTGATCTGCGATTTTTTTTTTGCGGTACTGTGACATTGCGGCGGACAGATCGGACCCTTGACTGACATTTTTGACACTTTTGGGGTTACCAGTGACATTTCTACAGTAATCAGTGCTATACATATGCACTGTTACTGTAAAAATACACTGGCAGTGAAGGGGTTAACTTTTTTTGAGAGGGAGGGGTGTTGTGTGTCCCTGGGGGCGTGATTCTAACTGTGATTGGCTGTGGCTTCAGGGGTAGGAACAGTGATCAACGGTCCTACATAGTAGAACCGTATAATCACGATTCCTACACCGGGGAGAATGACAGGCGGCTTGTTTACATCAGCCGCCTGCCTTTCTCCCTCTCCACCGACGATCGCCGAGTGACCGGCAGACATCGGGTCCGCCGGTCACACGCACGGGGGGGGGGTCCGTGACCATGCGGTAGCGCGCCTCCGGCGGCGCGCGCTCGCTCCCCAGAGCCTCACAGGCTAGCGACGTAGACCTACGTCGCTCTGCCTGTGAGGGGCTGACTGCCGCAGTAAATATACTGTGAGCAGTCGGCAAGCGGTTAAATGAGGGGCCTCAAAGACCAACAAAAGCTTTAACTGTTTTTTGACGTTTCTGTTTTAAGGAATGGTTTTTTTCCTTTATGTTAATTTAATTTGGAATTGGTTAATAAAAAGGGCTGCTATGGCCAATTTTATTCCACTCACGGTGTCGTCTCGATTATTGGGATAAGGTAAAGGTGAAAGGGTGCAAGTCGGTGGTGGGTTGACCGTTCAGCCAGGTTTATAGTGACATCTGTTCTACACTAGTCATGAATAAAAGTGAATCATTAAAAGCACCCCTGTCAGTAATAAATGGTTTGTCTCATTCCTCTGACTGCTACATCTGCAGGAGAGCTAATTCTTTTTAAAACAACAGACTTACTGCCTGGATCACAAAGTGAAAATAAGGGAAAGCAAGCCTAAAACAGAAAACAAATGCAGCCACCACATCTAAAAATAGGCAAGCTGCAGTATAATAAATGTTTGCTTTTGAGTTTGAATACCACTTAAAATTTTCACAGGATAATTACAGAAATAATAATAATGCAAAATATATGTGCTTTAAAAATAGGCTATACTCCCACCTTTAAAACTTTAGAAAATCCCTTGTCTCTTTTTAGCAATCTAGATCATAGGGGAAATCAATGTCATTCTGCTGGAAGTCTGTTCCTTTGATTTCAAAGTTCTCTTCACAGTTTCCAAAAATACTTTCCTCCACACCTACGATTTTTGTTAACAACATAGTTGTGGTTTACTAGCACCACGGGGCAAAAAAGAATCCTAATTATCCATGTTTTCCTTACATTTAAATAAGTTGGGTGTATACCACACAGAACTGAGGGTCATTCAGCAATGCCGCAGTTTGTATATATGCTTGTATTTCAGTTTAAAGAGAAAAAGTGCAGATCAGGAGTATCGCATAAGCATATTAAAAGGTAAATTGCAAAATTCTCTCTGCCACCCCCAAATGGAAAACATTCAGTGTCATATTATGTTTCTCATATACCTATAATTAAAAAATAAATATTTGCTTTAAATGTGAGCCCTAGTCTGGGGAAACATTCACGTAAATCTACATTTATAATATTTCTGCAGCAACAAGTTTTTGGGATTTTTTAGTGGACCATACAATATCACCATATTAAAAACATACACTTTAAAAGCTGAACTCTATGCAGATATAAAAAATGTACCGTAAATTAATTCAGCTCTGTAATCAATAATACAGCATTCATTTTTCTATTTATTTTTGTTTTTATTTTTTTGTAATGCAAGAAGTGTAGATACCTGAATTTGACTTCTCCTTGTACAGTAGAGTAGGGGTGTCCAAAAAGGCAGAATCAGCATTATGATTGCCCTCAAAGGGCCAGTTTTATCTGTAAGACTAGATATCCAGAACAATCCACCCCCCTTACATCAGATGTCCAGAGCAACCCCCCCCCCCCCCTCACCATCAAAAGTCAAGAGTCCCTCACCCCCTTACATCACAGTGCACTCCCTTACCTTGTGCTGCTGCCTGGAAGAAGCTGGGGCAGAGCTGGGAAGCAGAAAGTGCAGAGTCTGGAGGAGGACCACAGGAGGGCTGGAGTCTACTGAATGCTAATACCAGGGGGAATGGAGAGGAGGAGTGCTGAGGCTGCACAGAGAGGAGCAGGATCTGTAGGAGGAGTTCTGTCTTCCTCTCTGTTGCAGACTGCTAAGACTGGGGTAGATAGTAGCCTCTCTGTGGCTGCATGGAGAAGTGCAGGATCTGGTGGAAGAGTTCTGTCCTCCTCTCTGCTGTTGACTGCTGAGACGAGGTGGGGCAACAATGAAGGGGTTGCTGTAGCTGCAGGAGAGGTGCGAGGGTAGTGTTGTCATCTCTTTAAACCAGGACACATATTAATTAATTACACAGGTTCTGAGGCTAATATAATGCACATAAGGAACTAAGTGAGTTTAATTACCACCTTAATCAGCCACAGAACCTGTGTAATTAATATGTATCCTGGTTTAAAGGGATAAGGTGGCAACCCCTATGCTAGGGCCAGATTTCCCCAGGGCCTTGTGTTTGACACGTGTCAGCTAGTGTGTGATAAGAATAAGCAGTAAAAGAAGAAGAAGATTAGTTCATGTGGTGACAAGAAGTATGCTGATAGGAGGTGAAAGCAGAGTAACAGAGAAATTAACTAATTGCTTTGCTGCTTCTCTTTGCAATCTCCAGTCACAGGCTAGGGTGGGTCCAAGACAGTTTGGGATCAGAGGAAGGGGGATGCATGATGGTGGCCGTCAGCTTGTGGACATCTTGTGGTGAAAAATAAGTACGGTGAGGGGAAAGCTCCAAAGTGAATATTACAACAAAAGCAGTTTTTTATTTTATCTTTAAATGGGATATTTGTTTTTATCTTACAAAAGCAATTAGAAGTGGGAAACAAGAACCACAACATGGTCAGTGGGACCTAGTTATGTTGTTTCCCAATACACTAGGATTTTAAAGGGTATGGAGTTGTCAAAAACAGTTGAGCACCAATAAGTAAAAAATATATATAATTTTATTAGAACTACAAAAGTTTAAAAACCATGTTACATTTCACAAATTGGTTATGGCCAACAACTGCTTCATCAGGAACCATAAATATGGCTACATTAACTCTACAGACAGAAGTAATTTTTTAACATGTACAGTATACTGTATATGCAGTTATCCAATCCAATGCACTCTGCCAGACCATAGGTGAGCCACAATTGCAAGCTTATCCCCACAAATAGCGTAAACCTCACCAGCCGTGGGAATATTAAATGTGAACTGGACCGTGCCTATTCAGGAAGGAGAGGTAAGTAGGCAGCAGGCATTATAGGGCACAGGGATATCAAATCCCAATGAAGAGGTTTGATACCTGCTGATAAACCAGTCCTACAACCAATTGTGACGTGCTGACAGGAGCCAATTGTCCTTTTGTTTTTATTTTATCATTGGCTGAAGTTCTACTTTAAAAAAATATGCAATGTAAAGGAGAAGTAAAACCAAAGCTATTTTTGGCTATACTTCTTCTATGGGTCACAGGAGTGCAGTGCACTGCTGTGACCCATTTTGCACTTCTGTAACTCGTTGATTCCCGCTGTTGGCTGATGTCACAGATCTAGTCCAGGCTCTAAAAATATCCCGACCATATGGTCGTGATCAACTCGGCACCTGGCTCAGCCTCTCAGTGATCCGCTAAGAGCCTGAGCCAGTCTCCTGCCCCCTCCACAGCACAGAGCTCCAGAAAGCGCTGGAGTGGCAAAGTAGAAAGATGGTGATTGACAGTCACCAGCTGTTTGCATCCTAAAGTCCGAAAGCTGAGCGATCAACAGTTTTTGATCACTCAGTTCTTGGATGGGAGCCGGCAGGGGACAGATGCAGCATCTGATTAATGTTGCTTCCACCTAGATGAGTATAATGGAGGTTTTTTTTTTCCCATAGCCCATACTTCTCTTTTAGGTTGGCCTCACAATGTGTATATTCAAACACCATGTGTATATTCAACCTGTATGAAAGGAGCCTGCTGGAAAATATGCAGCCATTGCTCCAGTTCTTTGACAGCCGGCAGGACAAGCTGTCAAAGTAAATTAGCCACAGTAGGACATCTGCATACCTCCCAACTTTTTGAGATGGTAACGAGGGACACCTATTAGAACAAGGATGTAGGCATAGGACACAACCTCTGCCACTCCGCCTTTAAGGAGAATGATACATAAAATAGATTAGTTAAATCCACAAGTGCTTTTTTTGCCCACTACTATTTCTTTTTGTCAGCTTTTGAAATTTAGAAATGCAGCAATTTAAAACTGGGAAGGTTTAGAACTGGAAAACACTTTTTGAAAGATAAATAGTGCATTTTTCATACAACTATATAGATCAGACCAAAATGAGGGACAACTGAGGAGGAAAGAGGGACTTTGTCCCAAATTAGGGACAGTTGGAAGCTATGCATCTGTCAGGTTTTTTTCATTCAGCTACAGAGTAAAAAACAAAAAGTGAAAATGTGATGGTCTGGTGTGCTAAACAAAATATTAAATCTCAAATGGCATATATATAAATACAAATTCAATATGTGCAACACAAGTGTTTTACCAAACACAAATAAGAAGTGAATCCCACAAATGATCAACCATCAATGTGGGATGCCCCCGGAAGGGGTATGAATCTTAATAAACATATAAAGTCCACAGTGCAATGTCCATGTGCTATAACTCAAATAAATGAAAAAATATATGAATGTGATGACTCCTAGTGGTAAAGTAAATCCAATGGTGAAAATCCAAAAAAGAATGCCTCGTGACATACAGTGAATCCCACCACCTTCAGGATTGGCTTCTTACCAGCAGGTAGGGATATTCTGGCAGAATCTATTAACACCCAAGGGTGACAGCTACCAGTATCGTGGAGGAAAAAGGCACATCTGTATACACCTGGTGTATACAGGACATTGGTGTATACATGGACATTGCACTGTGGACTTTATATGTTTATTAAGATTCACACCCCTTCCGGGGGCATCCCACAATGATGGTTGATCATTTGTGGGATTCACTTCTTATTTGTGTTTGGTAAAACACTTGTGTTGTACATATTGAATTTGAGTTTATATATACAGTATGTCATTTGAGATTTAATATTTTGTTTAGCGCACCAGACCATCACATTTTCAGTATTATATTCCAAATCAGGTATTTGGATCTTTGGTTGCAGCTTAACTTTATTCACACACCAGCGCACCCTTTTACTTATTTTTATAAAAACAAAAAGTAACAATGTATGGCCAGCTTTTATCTTATTATATGCAACAAGAAAACACAGATGAGGCACATCCAGAAATGAAGAAAGGTCGTAGTTTATTGTAGAATCACAGGCTTAAAACATGACACACGAAGGATCCATAATGTTCAGCAGACGCGTTTCACACAAAGTGCTTAATCATTGCTTAATATAGTTACATAAAAGTGGCAAACCAATGCCTGGTCCACAGCAAAGTAATAGAGCTAAATGTGTTGCTGTTATCTAAGCAAGGCTTATCTCCGCTTATCAATTCTCCTGACATGTGTGACACCTACCATGCCTGATAAACATGCAGGTTCAAATATGACTCTACCTGCAATTAATGATAACAGTCCCTGTAGTTATATTTTCAATAAATGCAGAAAATTCTAGGTTTACAACTTTATGCTTGCACAATGATAAGGTAGCTTGGCCATGAGAGATCTACAGTACTTATAAGCAAATGGCCCTATGCACTAGATAACATCACTGACTAATCTGCTGAGAATAAAGTATATACAGAACGAGAGACATTCTACACCACTGTGTTTACAAGTCCTGGACACTGTGTTTTGCCTATGGCAAGCATTCCTGTTGCATTACATAAATCACATAGAAAATACACTGTAAACACAATGTTGGCTCAACAGTGATATCATTAATGAAAGATGCAGAACAAATGGTGACAATGTGCTCCAAGCTTCTCTGTAGCTGTTGAAGACCCCCCTTCCTCCTTTGTATTAGGTTGGTTCACATGCAACTTAAAAGCAGTGAAGCAGAGGAGCCATAGAAAGATAATTGCCTCTTACTTAAGCTCTTGGCCTCTTCTGAGAATAGAATGGAAGAATTCCTTGCGTCTTTACTATTATATTTAACAATCTAATTAAAAGTGTTGTGTAGCTATTTCCCATTATAAAAACAAAGACAGTGTAGACCAATTAGACAGCTGTAGTTTACATATCAAAATTGCCCTCCGGCTAGCCTATAATGAGCCCCCCAGAAGATAGGTCTTATCTATAAACAAGAATTAAATGAGTCCAAGTTATAGTAACAGGTGGCAATAAATCAGATTAGTCACTTTCAGCTCAGTTGGGGATTTGTTTTAACATAAAACAGATAGAAGGCTATCCATTAGAGGGTATGCTTTTTTGTTGTTTTTGCTAAGTATGTCTTAAATTATCCCCCGTCAGCGAGGGCTAGCCTCTTCAAAGCAAAATGCCTCTGTACAGATTTCTTTTCCCACAAAAGTCTTGTGGTTCTTCACAAGTCTATTAATTAAAGTGTAAAACTAGTAAAGGAACTACTCAACTGACTAATCAAGCATGCAACCACATTTTGGAAAAAGGAACTGACTTCAAGTGTTTAAATGAAGGAATTCAACTTTTGACATTGTGATGTTTCTTGTTTTTTTTTTTTTTTTTACTTTTTTTTTCCAGGATCTCAGTAATCCAGGTCATATCACAGCTGTTCATGGGTGGCAGTATTCTTTTATAAGGGGGTAGAACAAATTATGCCTTTTTTGTTGTAGTAATGGAAAATTATGTTTTTTTTTTTTATCAGTTGTGTTCAATTGCATATTTTATGCATTCAGTAATATCAGGTAAGGGTCTATTTATAACAGCTGTTTATAAAGGGTTATTGCTTTGCAGAATGGAATTTTGCTAATTATCAGAGAATTCAGATGAACAAATTAAATCATCATGCATGTTTTATATACCCATAAGTATTGATGAAGTTCGGATACACCGCCACTATGGGTTCAAAGCCAATCCTAAGTATCCGAGGGTTGCAGTCACTGCGAACTAATGTGGAAGTGCACCAAACCAGATTCTCTGTAAACATATAGCACTGCCTTGACTTTGAATATAAGTCAGAAGGTTCAGAAGAGCCAGTAATGTGGCTTTATGATAAGCCAGCCCCCTCATTATAAAAGACTGAGGTCAAAGCAGCCATATTGTGTTGTAGCTGTGATAAAAAAGCCTTAGGCTAGGTTCATATCTATGCAGTTGCCGTTGACGCGATTTTACAGCTAGCTTTGCAGTGCATTTTGGAACACATGTTTTTGATGCATCTGCATGCATTTTGCATTTTTCTTTCTCCTTAACAAACAGTAAATAGCCAGTGGTTGCCTCATCCTTAAGAACTGATGACTCATCAGCTGTCAGAGGGCTTCCTCACTGACAGCTGAATGTAAACTAAAGAATACAAGCATTAAAAAAAACTTAAAAAAAACTGCATGGAACCCCCCCCCCCCCCCAATCCATACTAAGCTCTTCAGGTCTGGTATGGATTAAGGAAACCGACATCAAAATAAAAAGAAAAAATCCATACCAGACCCTTATACGAGCATGCAGCCTGGCAGGCCAGGAAAGGGGGGGGGGGTGAGTGAGCGCCCCCTGCCCCTTCTTAACCATACCAGGTCACATGCCCTCAACATGGGTGGTTCTTTGGCCCCCAAAGCACCTTGTCCCCATGTTGATGGGGACAATGGCCTCTTCCTCACAACCCTGGCTAGTGGTTTTGGGGATCTGTGGGTAAGAGACTTATCATAATCTGGAAGCCCTACTTAACAAGGGGCAAAACACACTAAAAAACATATATGTGGAAACCTAGCCTTCGGGGATGCTGTTGACAACCTGCATAGGGAGAGATTAATGTATGGCACTATGGCAGGTCAAAATGCTGTGTATCCTAAAGCAATATTAAACCCAAAATCAAACATTTATTATATTGCAGCTTACCAATTCTTAGATGTAGTGGCTGCATTAGTTTTCTTTTTAAATGCTCTCTTACTTTTATCTGGTGATCCTACCAGTAAGTCTGTTGTTTTTCAACAGAACAAGCTGTCATGCAGCAGATATATCAGAGTGTAGACACTCTAATACAGGAAGTGTGTTGCTGGCCAAGTCTCCAGGCGAAAACAGCTTTCCCCTGTCCACACACACTGCAGGCACTACAGGCTGCATGTATTTTTTCACAGGGCATATTTCCTAATTGTTGCTGTTTACAAATGCCTGGTGACAGCAGTAGAATATGCCTAGGAAATATACATCAACGCAGCAGCTTTCATTGGTAGAGTATCTGATTCATAGGCAGGAGGGTGAGGGTGATTTACAGGAAGGAGATTGCAGAAGACAGGAACAGAGCATCTTCACCCTATAGCACAAAGTGCTTAAAAAGGACCTTTATATTAGTATTACCAGCTGTTATTTTCATGAAAATTACTGAATAAAATAAAAATAGTCTTTCAAATGATATATTCATGGACAAGCTTTTGATTAAATTTTTTTGGCTGAGTTTTGTAATAATATACTATAAATGTGAGATGACATCACAGATATTTTCTTGATACAATGATATTGAAAATATTTTATTATTTCAGCGGTCAAAAGATTTTGACCTATTTTCTCAAATTAGAATTTGAAACAGCAGTGTAGGTCTGCAGACTTAACATCTACCAGTGCCAACTAGCTTCGGACAGTACATTGAAGCTTGTGAATGTAGATAAGGGTAATCAAACTATTAACTCACAAGGCTTTGAAAGAACTCTTTAGATCAGGCAAAGCCAAACATAGCAGGGAGTGAGAGGTCTATATACACTGGGCTTCACGCTGTCTGCAAAACCGTTGTCATTTTCCAAAGATCAGAGAGAATATATTTCATCTATAACAAATTTCAAATTATTAGTCACAGGGAGAGGGAAATTACCCCTTCAGATACCAGGTATTATAAGCTATGTACAGATACAAATTGGTAAGTCTTGGTGGTACAAAATCATTAAGGGAGGACAAATTGGGTATATGGACACTTCTTGCAATAGTCATGCAGTAATAGTAAAGTGTAGCGCTAAAAATGTGAATGAACTAGTGAGAAAAAATAATCCACAAACAACAATATTAGGATAGTGTCCAAGATAAAATTATGGTGAGTAAGATCCCAGAAGATAATACAAGTCCAAATAAATCCAGGTGCAAAATACTGTGAGAGACGTTCCTTCAAGTGACACCCAGGGAAAGTGTAGGATGAGGACACCTCAGTGCACAAATGATAAAAGCAGCTTACCAGAGCGCCATGGCTACTCAAATGAATGAGAAAGCCTCTCCCAGCATGTAGATATACAACCATACATCGGTGAATCCAAGAAGGAGGGTGATACCTCTTAATCTCTCTTAATCACTCCATTTGGTCAGATAAATATATGGAGGGAAATGAAGACAAAGGACCATAGTGTAATCCCGTAAACCACATATAGTATATTTATTAAAAACACTATTCACAATGTAGAAGACATATGCAGGCACATAAAGTAGACAGCTGAAGGTTCGATCGCGGCGTCCCGCGTGTATCCAAACAGCATAAACAGCAGTAAAAGAGGCCGGCTCCGTAAGGGGGCGTGTGGACGTTACGTCTGGAGTCGCCAACGTTTCGTCATCAAAAGACGTCGCCCACTAGTTCATTCACATTTTTAGCACTACACTTTACTATTATTGTTTCTATGAATCACTGTTGGTTGATTTTGTGTTAGCTGCTTTTCTTACTTTATCAAAAACAATTCATCAATTTTTAGCACAGAAACACCCCCTTAGAATTTGAATAGTCATGCAGTGGTTGGACATGCTGTGATCAGCATGATGCATTGATGCCAGAAATGCTATGTCGACCCAGCCATTAGAACTGGCTGGTCCATATAACACAGAGATCCTCGAACTACGGCCCTCCAGCTGTTGCCAAACTACACATCGCATGAGGCATTGTAAAACTCTGACATTCACAGACATGACTAGGCATGATGGGAATTGTAGTTCCGGAACAACTGGAGGGCCATAGTTTGAAGACCCCTGATATAACATATGGCCACTTTAGCAGGCATGACTTTGCCTCACAGCAGAGGATGTAGCACATCCGAAGGTGAATGGCCAAAGAGAATAAGCCCACCCCAAATCCATAATTCCATGAATTGAGTAGTATAAAAAGAGCATTGCAATTTGTACAGAGCCTGTTCTAAAGAAGGTGGATTGCTGGAACTGTCAGCATCCCCCCCCCCCCCCCCAGCAGGATGAATCACGTTGCCAAAATGGTAAAGCTAATCTCATTTTATTTCTCCCTGTAGTTCCCCAGCCAAATTTCTGTATGTCCTTTTTCTTTGTTGTATTTTTACATTTCTATATACTATATTTCTATGCTCTGCCTTCCTAGGGGTATTAAATGATAAAAATGCCCTCTGTGTACTAAGTTCATTATCAATTTATTACAAGTACTTAAGTCGTGCTGTCAATGTATGCAGTGCTTTACATATCTACTGTACATTCAAATCAGTCCCTGCCCTCAAGGAGCTTACAATCTAAGGTCCCTAAAGCTGGATACACACGGTCCGAATATCGGCCAGTTAAGCAGGAACTGACTGACATTCGGACCATGTGTACAGCTGTCCTTTTGACAGAAAATGTGTGTTAGTACTGCAATCTCTCCGTTTTCTTTTTGTTTGTTTTTTTTTTTTTTTTTTTTTTTTTTTCATTTAGCCTGCTGAGATAAACTGAAAAATAAATAAATAAAATAAACGGAATGTGTCTGTAGCACCCCCTAGTGTGAAACAACTGTAGGTAAATTTATTTTGGTGACACAGACTGGAGCAACCAGGTTGACTGGTAGTCAAGCAGCCAGGTTGGCTGTTAGTATCTACAAACATCAGAACTGTGTGGGGTTCTACTGAGGAGACACTATACTCCTGCATACAGTTTGGGAGCTATTTCACTAAGGAGGGCTGAGAGTTCCTGGTTCATAAAGAACTTTGCAATTGCCACTGATCCAAAGAGACTGAAATAATTCTGGAGGGAGTACAGTCCAGGATCTTCATTTTTGCATACATAGAGAAGGAAGTTTTTTTTCCTCATCTGTTGTTTTTTAAGTCAAGTTGGGCATCCCATAATCCCTATACACTATCCACGTTGTTTCCCCCCAATAAAACAGCAAAATAGACTGATTTATTGTGCCTGGATGCAAGTTGTAAATGCTTGTTGCCTGGCTATGCAGGAATAGGTGGACTGAATATCCAGCGGCTCCTGCGGGGGTGGGGCTACATGTGTACCAGACATTACTCACATTCAAAAACATACATATTAGGGCCAATTTAGACAGGAGCTAATTAACCTATCAGCACTTCTTTGATATTGAACTGACTGATTGCATACAGATTAGTGTCAGCGTGTGTAAGTGAGCAGATCTGCCAGACAGGGATGAGTATGTGTGTGTGGTTACTAGCAGAACGGTCAGCTAACAAACTTCAGGTAATGGAAAGATACCTTAAAGTGGAGCTTCACCCAAAAGGGACAGTTCCATTTAAAGAGCTCCTCCCCTGCTCCTCATTAACAAATGGCATTTTTTTTTTTTTGGGGGGGGGGGCAAGTACCTAGTTTTGACAGTTCCCCTCCCCCCTCCCTCCCTGCCTTCTTCTGGGACATGTCAGAGGTCCCAGAAAACGACATTCACAATGTGCAGCACGGCTCGCATCACAGCCAGGTGCCCACAGTTAAAGTGATTGTAATGTCTTGTTTTAAAAAAAACAAAAAACAAATATGTCATACTTACCTGCTCTGTGCAGTTGGTTTTGCACAGAGAAGCCCCAATCCTCCTCTTCTGGTGCTCCTAGCCCCTCCCTCCTTTTCAGTGCCCCCACAACAAGCAGCTTGTTATGGGGGCACCCGAGCCAAGTGACAGCTCACTGCGTCCATTCAGACATGGAGCCGCAACCTGGCCCTGCCCTCTCTCTTTCCTGATTGGCTGACTGACTTTGATTGACAACAGTGGGAGCTAATCGCGCCACGCTGCTGTATCAGCCAATGATGAGGGATGATGAGGGGAGTCCCAGGGAGCTGAGAAACTCCTGCAACATTGCTTGATAAAGATGGACTCAAGTAAGTATTAGGGGTCTGAGAGGGGCTGCTGCACACAGAAGGCTTTTTAATATTAATGCATAGAATGCATTAAGATAAAAAAAATCTTCTGCCTTTACAATCCTTTAAGATGTTGCCGGGGACCAAAGACAAGTGGAACACAGGGCTAGGATGAGCAACATTCAGGATCCTGGGACAGGTGTGTATCTGTTTATTAAAAGACTTTTATATTTTTAGAAATTTCACTGGAGATCCTCTATAAGCTGTAAGTTGTTTGCTTGGTGAGTGCATGTGGAAATAGGAAAAGTGATAATGCAAGGATTCTAGCTCAATGAATCTCATTAGTGTATGGTGATCATTTGGCTGCTCCACAGCCATTGGAGTGCACCAGAGTGTTTGTAAGATTTGTACGTGCCTGTGGGTGTCCAGCCACCTAGACTTTGGCTTATTGCCATTCTGTGGTGGCCAGCGATGTTGCAGGCAGTGATAATTGTTTCACAACCCTGTTTTATCTGCCCAGAGAAAGCTCTCTAATCATTCTACCAATACAAAACCAGGATCTCACTCTGGTTTTCAAATTATCATGGGCATACATCCTTGAAAAGTGGTGGCAGTGGTGTGATAGTGGAGTATGCATGTTGTTTACAGTGGTTGCCTGTGTCCTGTTTGGGGAACTTGACATTCTTGCAAAAATTTTCCAGCATTTACTTCTACATAATATGCTTGCGTTCTTAACATTGCAGTGCTGGAGTGCATTTTTTGCCTTGCCTGGGTGCACAGACCTATACACCCAAAAATCATTTTTTTTAAGGACCAAAATTTGTCCTCTACAACTTATTTATAGCCTGGTCTTCAACTGTCAACACCTTACCTACGCTTTTTGATTATTTGAGATCTTTTCTTTTCTTTTTTTTTTTTTTTTTTTTAGATAACTACATTTACTTTGAGGTTATAGTTGTGTATCGGGGCAGTTGTTTCTGACAGTCTATTCAAAAGCTGTGTCACCAAAAACTCCACACACCCAGGGGCATAACTGCAGGGGTGTCAAGGGTTGCTACTGTGGCTTGTGCAGCTCCCCTGTACACCTAAATAAGAGGGGCGGCGGGGGTGGCATATAAAAGAACTAATCCCCTCCATTTTCCTCCTGCGGCCACTGAAAGCCTGCTTCTCCTTCTCTTCCTCCAGCAGACATTCAGCAGCTGCAGCAGGAAAATGGAGGGCATCAGTTCCTATAAATGCTGTCCTCCCATTCAACTTGCTCCTATTTCTGCTGCCCCTAGGTCCTTCTGTGCTCCCATGCACCCCTTCCACTTGTCCCCCTGCAGTGGGAGGATGTTTCAGGATGGAGAGTAGGAAATTGGCCAGAAAATATTCAATTTACCAGCCCCTTCCTTTTCTGAATGAACAGAGTCAGTGTGTCACACTTACTGGGTCAGGCTCAGAGTCCAGTCGCAGGAAGCAACACAACCGTGGTCAACAAGCAGGGTCTGGTACACAAGAGATCAGCCGGAGTGAGGAAACAAGCAGAAGAGTAGTCGTAGGCTTAGCCAAAGATCAGTACACAAGTAGTGAAGAGCAAAATGGCAGCAGGCAGAGGCATAGTCCTGGAACGTAGCTGGAGGTCGGTACACAAGTTGAAGATTCAGGAGGATGAAGCACACTAAGCAAGATCTTGGCAAAAGCACAATAATCTGGCATCAGGAAGTTTCCAGATCAGGCTTCAATAGGAAGTTCAAAGGAGTGGCCAAAGATTCAGAGTTCACAGGAGGCTGGGCAAGGAACTAGACAGGAAACTGGACAAGGTCTAGGTCACCACATAGATCTAGAATGCAAAGATGTCAGCTGCTGGATAGCTCAGCAAGAAGAAGCACTGCCAGAAACTACCGAGGACCAGGGTTCGAATCTGGGCCCTGACACAGTGATTGCTACCAATGTGTTTACTATGCTTCCATTTATGAATGAACAGAAGCTCTGTACAAAGTTATTCCTATCTATTTATTCTGTGCTGCAGAGATGGAGATTGAGGGATGTGTCCTCAATCACCTTTCTCTGTCTCAAAGGTAAACATCTGTTTAGACACCCTGATATTTCACTAAAGGCCCCAACAGGGATCCTAAAAAATGTAAAAATAATAATAAACAAATTGTAGGAAACAAAATGGTTAAAAAATAAAAATGAAGATAAAAAAAAATACTGGCACCAGTGGCGGAACTACCAGGGTCACAAATATCGCACTTGCAACCAAATCCTGGGGTTCCACCACTCAGAGGGAAGGGCTCCGGCTGGCAGTCCTTCATAGTTTCTTGCAACGGAGTCCTGAAAATTCTAGTTACGTCTCTGCAAACAACCTCATCCCAGGTGCTCTGCAACCACCTTTAGCCCTTAGGCATGGTTTGGTAAAAATTGACCAGCATTAGGACAGGGATAAAGGGATAGAAAAAGAGGAAAGGCTCCAGGTGGCAGAAATGTTGGCTGTAGCAAGAGAAAAAGTGGGAATAAAAGGGGAAAGTTGCAGTGAACACTTTTGAGTGATCACAACCTTTCTGCAGCAGTTCTTCAGCAAATTTAATTCAGGGGCATTTTTCTCCTCACTTATTTCAGCATTTTATGTCCAACAACTGATCACATCAAACATATTACAAGAATCACTTTCATCTGCAGCCTCCCACAAACAAGTCACAGCTGGTAGTTTTGAATTAAAAAAAAAATAATTAAATTGCAGTCCCTGCCCATGTTTGTCTGCCCCAAGTAGGGATCTTACCAGGGAAAACAAAAAATGTAAATAATGAAAATACGTAGTTTAAAAAAAAGTAATGGCTAACGGGGTCATATGTTAATGTGGGACCACTCAGGCTAGGAACTTTGTGTTAAATATGGGAGAAGTTGCATTGACTATATCCTTTAGTGATTCTACTATTCCACACAGTGGGGTTGATTTAATAAAACTGGAGAGTGCAAAATCAGGTGCAGCTTTGCTTATAAACCAATCAGCTTCCAGTTGTCAAAGCTTAATTGAACAAACTGAAGTTAGAAGCTGATTGGCTACCATGCACAGTTGCACTAGATTTTGCACTACCCAGTTTTAGTAAATCAATCCCACTGTGTGCTTTAGGAGGACTACAATAGGAATAGTGTCACTAAACCCTCCCTCATTGAAGCTCACTTCTTTAGTTGCTTCTTTAAAAGGGGCCAATATAGTGCATCCTAGATGATGAAGCACCTGAAGGATGGAGGAGGAACAGGTGAAGGAGGAAGGGGAGGATGACTATAGTAGGGGGAGGTGAAGATGAAGGAGGAGAAAGAAGAGAGGAAAGTTATAGGAGAGAAGGAAGTGGAAGAGAGGAGGAGGTAAAGGAGGACAGAGATAGGAGGAAGAAATCAGTAGGGAGGAGGGGGACAAATGACTGTGCTTTCACCATCTGATAAGATAGGTAACATCATCACCGTCTCTAGCCCAATATCCCGTCCTGCATCCTTCCTATCCACTAGTAGATTGATCCAATGAGCTGAAAGGTATATGTGGCATCCCTGCCTATGCTTACTGGACCACATGCCTTTGGTAATGTGGTGTACTCTGCTGCTGAGGGAATGGTCCAGTGACACAGACACATTACATTCCACACGCTTATGTAAGGCATGGGCGGCTTTCTGGGCAAGTGAATTGTGGCTGGGTACCTGCCACTGTGGTATAGCATGGTGAATAGCTAATGGAACATCACTAGCCTTGTTGCTCCCTGCCTTATTTCTCCTGACTGCTGAGCTCTACTCTGCATGTTTAGTCATGGCACTGTCATCTGCATGCTATCTGAAAGAAGGAATACTTGTGTATGACCGAGATCATCTTCCTGCAACAAGTCACTAATCATGTGATCAAATAATTTGGCTGACTCATCATAGCCAGTTTCAGGGCAATGGTGGGATTAGCAGAAGAAGAGGAGGAAAGGGGCACATTAGCAGCCCTTGCAGATAATGACTTTCTGCTTTGTACCTAAGAAGAGGAAGAAAGGCCTTGCCACTTCATTGCCTCCTGCACACAATGTATTCCAAGATAAAAGAGGCAGACGTGCCCCGCTTTTAGAGGATGCAGCCTAAATTCTACTTTTTTCTGCAGTAGAGATGGAAGGTCTTGAAAAAAAAGCAAAAAATTGGCGACAAATATGTTTTCCCTGTTTTTTCAAAGCCGTTTTTTTTTTTCTTGGACAAATTAAGAACAAAAGAAGTGTGGGATATGTTCTCTTAAAATGAGAGATAATATATCTATGACATGGAATGCATACTATATAACATGAAACCTTAATAGAAGATTTCTGAGAATGTATGTAAAGTGGTAAATTGCAAGTTCTCTCAGCTGAAGACAAGCAAATACTGGAATACAATTCAAGTAACACTGTACTTCCTAATGCATTTCTCAAACAAGAGCAATTTGCATTTCTGACACTAAGGGGCACTGCAGGGGAAAGGCTCCAGTTTAGTTTGCTTGTGGGATCCATCTTGTACCTCCTACGGTTGGGTGACTGTTGGAATGCAGTAGATGATAGTTTCTGTCCTCTCAGGCCTCAATTGACAGGTAAGAGAATATATTTGTCTGAGGAATTAGTTTATCTTTATAACCTCTACATGATTCCTTTTAATGTTCTTCACCATCACAGCATAATGTTTCACTATAGTCTGGTCAGTACTTTGTTTTTTTTATTTTCCTCCTTAGTAAAATGGTGAGACCCCTATCTAGAGTTTGGATACATTTCCACAGTGTAATTTCTTCTGAGAGCAAAGTTTCAATTTCTGCATCCTTGCATGCCAAAGGTGCCCTAAAGACATTAAAAAATAATGGAACTAAATAATGAAGATCAGAATGAAAGTGCAAGTAGCTTTTTCCTCCAGAGTTCTCATTCCAGAAACACTTTACACTTTCTTTACCAGCAGCATCTTCAAATAAGACAGTGTTACAAACCACCACCTCACAAAAATACACAATCCCTTCATTTATAGAAAACAATTACACCCGGAAATCAGGAGAAAATTGATCAAGCTTTTTGCAAGAGCAATATATACTTCTGGCTCAGCTTTGTCAATACCTGAAAATGCATATTGGCAGGAAGCTTTTAAATTATGAGAGAAAGGGGGTTCTTATATATATAGTTGAAATGTTCTTTACATATACAGTACTTGTTATTCAATTTGTAATAAAAAAAAATAACATTTTAAAAAGCAGATCTAGTTTATTCACTGAATAAGCTGAACTTTTAATTGAAGCATAATACTTTAAAATACACTGCATTTCATGTTCCCAGTGTAACAAAATTACTTTAAGTTTGTAACACTACGTATACACTGTTTTTTTTTACTTTTTCCAAAAATGTATTTTTTTTTTTTTTTTAAAGAACAGGGAAAAGGTTTTTTTTTTTTTTCTCAAGGCTTCAAAATTTCTGGAAATTTTACATCTCTCTCCTGCAGAACCTGTTTGCCCCCAACTAACTCTATGTGCAGAATCTCTGCCTCTTCCTTTAGGTCTGCCTTTGATTTTTTTTTATAAAGGAGTTTGCCCAAATTTAATGGCAGCTATGGCCATAAGGGTGATAAATATGTGGTGCTTTGTTGCTACTTTACCACGCAATTATGTGGTAACCTGCTGCGAACAATAGGCAGCTTTTCATGTGTCAGCAACAAGTACACCCTAAAATAACATAGGCCCTAGGAAAAATAAAATCCACACCTCCCAAAAAAAAAAAAAAACCCTAATTGTTTTTTACACCAGCAAAAAATAAAAATAACAATGAACAAGCATAAAATAAAATAAAAAAATCTCAATAAAACACACAAGTTACACATGCTAGTATGTTACACATATCTGCCATAAAAATTGCCTTACACATTTAATAAAACATAATTCAGTATTTTCAAATTCTGCTTTTATATTTTTTAAAGCAACAGTTGACTTTTCTTATTGAGGTTTCTTGCAACTATTGTCACATCATTCTCTTTACATGTAACAGCTACACAGTTGTTCATATCTTTATGTGCTACTAAGTCTTCCATCTCCCAGTGTGAGTGCGCCCTACATAGATTGCCAAGCATTTATATTATGGCACAATCTCCATCCATGAATAGCCATCTATATAGGATCACATGTCTCTAACAAAGGTTTAGCTTACCTTTATCCTTACAAATGAAAGTAGTAAGAAAAATAATTGTTTTAAGAAAACTTGAAATACTGGCCAAAGAGTCTGATCCCTAAAATGTAGAGTATTATCGGGTCTACAATCTTTTAACCACTTGCCGACCGCTCACATTTAGCGTACTGCGGCAAAGTGGCTTGTTATCGTCCAGCAACGTAAACCTACGTCGCTGGACTCCTCCCCTTGTGGGCGGTGCGCGCGCGCCGCCGGAGGCTCACTCCCACTGTATTCAGGCACAGCGGGAGTCGGGCCAGGGGAGGAGAGGCGGTGATCACCGCCGCTCTTCCCCGATCGTCGGGGATCGAGTGAGGAGATCCGCCCGCTTGTGTAAACAAAGCAGGCGGATCTCCTATGTGACAGACAGTCACAGATTACAGAATTCAGCATAGCTGAACCTGCAATCTGTGCCTGTGTCACACAGTCCCCTCTCAACACACACGTCAGTAAGCACCAGGCATACATTAACCCCTTGATCACCAATAAAGTTAACCCCTTCCCTGCCAGTGTCATTAATACAGTAACAGTGCATATTTATAGCAATGATTACTGTAGTAATGTCACTGGTACCCCCAAAAGTGTCAAAAATGTCAGTTAGGTGTCCGATCTGTCCGCTGCAATGTTGCAGTCTGGCAAAAAAATCACAGATCGCCGCCATTACTAGTTAAAAAAACCCAAAAATGACATACATTTCCCGTAGTTAGTAGCTGCGATAACTTTTGCCCAAACCAATCAAAATACGCTTATTGCCATTTTTTTTACCAAACATATGTAGCAGAAAACAAATTGGCCTAAAATGTTAAAACATTTTGATTTTTAAATTTTTTGGGGGGAATTTCATATAAAAAAATGTGAAAAATATTGTTATTTTTTCAAAATTGTTGCTCTTTTTCTCTTTATAGCACAAAAAGTAAAAATCGCACAGGTGATCAAACACCACCTAAAGAAAGCTCTATTTGTGGGGGAAAAAAGACAAAAATTTAATTTGGATACAGCTTCGCACGACCGCGCAATTGTCCGTTAAAGTAACACAGTGCCGAATAGCAAAATATGGCCTGGTCAGGAATGGGGTAAAATCTTCTGGTTTTAAAGCGGTTAAAAATACGCTCATTGAGAATTTTTTTGTCAAAGACATGTAGCTAAATACATTTTGGCCTAAATATATGACAAAAATTGAATATACAGTAAAACCTTGGATTGCGAGCATAATTCGTTCTGGAAGCATGCTTGTAATCCAAAGCACTCTTATATCAAAGCGAATTTCCCCATAGGAAATAATGGAAACTCAGATGATTCGTTCCACAAGTCCTTCAGTTTATAGTCTATATACAAAGATTATAGCAATGTGATAGGTTGTGTAACCATAAAATGTCCATCCACAATATGCAGCCTTCCCAAGGGGATTAGAAGCAAAATCTAGCAGAGCTACAGAATATAAGAGAGATGAGAGGCGCCTCTAAGTGTAGCAATATGGTTACATTTAATGAAGGTTCAACATTTAGCAACTCACATGGTTGATGATTAAAATAGACACACCTAAGTATGCAGGCATTCGGGGTAAAGCTGTCCACATAGACCATCTTCTGAATCACCGGCTCTCACCACTGTCAGTCTGCAATCCTGACCGGGAAGAATAGCCTGCAGTAGAGTGATCTGAAAGTGAGGCTTTGAATCACTTGTGGAGTGCAGCGTGGAAGGGATGATGAAGATGGCTGTGCAGAGGATGGTCTATGTGGACAGCTTTACCCCAGAGGCCTGCATACTTAGATGTGCCTGTTTTAATCATCAACCATGTGAGTTGCTAAATATTGAACCTTCATTAAATGTAACCATATTGCTACACTTTAGAGGCTCCTCTCTCCTTTTTATACATGACGCTACTTGTATATCAAGACATCGCTTGTATATCAAGTCAAAATTTATTTTAAAAATGTGCTTGTCTTGCAAAGCGCTCTCAAACCAAGTTACTCTCAAACCAAGGTTTTACTGTATTGGATATTTTTCTAACTGTCAAAGTAGAAAAATATTGTTATTTCTTCGAAATTGTTGCTCTTTTTTTATTAATATCGCAAAAAATGAAAAGCGCAGAGGTGATCAAATATCACCAAAAGAAAGCTCTGTTTGTGGGAAAAAAAGGGCGTAAATTTCGTTTGGGTACGGCGTTGCATCACCGCGCAATTGTCAGTTAAATTTGCACAGTGCCAAGTTGCAAAAAGTGGCCTGGACGTAAAGCAGGAAAATCATCCGGTCCTAAAGTGGTTAAAGTGACGACTGCACTGGTGAGGAGAGAGGGGAAAGCATTCATAATAGATTTTATCATGAATGATTTCGCCTCTTCCCCCACTCCCCCACTTTGCTGTTCATCTCTGCCTATCCATTCCTGTCAATGTGAAACTCAAGATTAGGTTATTATGCTCACCTTAAAAGGCTCCACAACAACTTTCCTGCTGATATTTCAACATATAGAAAAAATCCAAAAACTGTCCTCTCCTCTTATCCACTCACCTGCTTATTTTTTCTTATTCATAACCTTTTCTTTCCCATCCTATTAGACTTGCTCCAACCTTTTTTTAAAAACATTTAAATTGGCAACATTTTTTTTCCTCTTTACTCTAGCCATTTGCTATCAAGTAACCACTTCCCATCTGTTTTATCCATCTTGCTCACCCTCATAGATGCAGCCCTCTTTTCTTCCTGTGTTAAATTTTGCTTGGTTTTGTCTGCATTTTGTAGTTTACAAGCCCTATTACTCACTGTAATGAACTACACAATATGATGACAAAGAAAGAATAATGTAAAATAATAATACCATTAATGGGCAGTACTGTACTAACGACAAGGAACAAGAACTTGCATTACGCAAATAATACAGTATAGAACTGAAGTCCTTAGCAACAAGTCTATGACGTATTGTAAAATCCAAGTTGCTTACTCATAAGGCAGACAGAAGCTTCACGCCAGACATCTTGTTAACTGCCGACAGGATTTGCAGCTGTATTGGCACTTTTAAAATGTTGCCAAAAAACTCAGACAACTAGGCCCGACTTGTACAATGATGTATTCAGATATATATCCTACAATTGCAATTATGGTGAATACTTCATTTTACAACTATTGTTTGTCTGGAGACATGACTGAGGCTCATGAATAGTATCACATTAAAAAGAAAATTAGCCACTGTTTAGCAGGAATGACAGCAGTGCTGGGAGAATGACTCAGCCTTCCCTCCACAGGAATATCAGAACTTCAGACAGTGCTGTATGCAAACACTCTAGAACAAGCGTGTGATTAGCAAGTGATTTCAAAGACCGGAGCTATACGCTCATACAGGGCTATCATGTTGATATATTTTATAGGCACCAACAGATGTTTACAGCTTATTCACAGTTTATCAAGGAGGGGACACTAGATGTGCAGCTGTCAACTTCAGTAAAAAAGATGGAACATTTGTTAGTAATAATTTATTGCGCTTCTTAGTTGGTTTTACTTAAACTTCAGCTACATTATTGCAATGATGAGTCGTTTTACTATTTTTACTTTCACTTTTTCTAAAATTGTTTAATATTAAAAATCATAGTAGTAGATAAAGGAAAATAACTGCCCATTGTACTAGACAGTGGATCAGAGGAACACAACATTAACAAAGAATACATACAATATTTTGTTAGTAGTAGAGGTATAAAAGTATAGTAAAACGTTGTACAATGAAAAAAGATAAGTTAAGATTTTAAAAAATAAAGTGGACCTTGCACCAAAAATTCCTTCAGAAAAGATCCCCGAGCAATGCTGGGTAGCCTAAATCTCACAAAAGTACACACATGCACTGTGTTTGAGCATCATCTCATGGGATTTGGGCCAGAATTGATAGACAGAACCATTAGACAGAATAGATTTAAAAGTCTATTGGAAAGTAGATATGTGGGAAAAAATAAAGCTAAAGCCAATAACTTTGTGAAAATTGCCACACAGTGGCATAACAAGTTTTATAGTAAAGCTTGCCATGTTTTTTTAATTACCACACTGTATTGTGTACAAAGTATAATAAAATGACAACACAGAGTGCTCCAAAACACTGCAAAATCAAAAACCCACATTCCAGAAATGAGGCAGTTTTTAACTTAAAATTACAGCGCCATGTTGCACAGATAATAGCCAGACATACAGTACAGTGGCTGGAGAGTAAGTAACCATTGGGCAGCAAAGTAAGAGGAAGAGATGTGTCGGTTTTTATAAAGAAATAACAATTATAGTGTGATTACAAAGACTCTAGAAATATTGTAAGAATTGCAAATTATATAAGCAGTTTTACTTGGCCACTGCCCACTATATTAGAGGGGGAGACATTGTGGACCAAAGTGACAGTTTATTTTGTTGGAGTTAATAGCCATTTAACTAGGCCACAATGGAAGGAGGAGATACAAAAATAAAGTGAAATAACACAAGAGTCAGAAATACTGTTCATACTCGTTTCACGCTATCTAAGCAAACTTTGTCATCAAGTTTTAGAATGAGAGGTGACAACAGCAGCTCCAGCAGGGTGCACTGTCCTCCATCCATCCGAACCATCATAAAAGTTACTCAGTGGGCTGTGAACTAAATATAATGCCCCTGTCCATGCTTGATGAACCATGATCCAGCGAGATGAAGACATTAGATTCCTTATAATGACGAAAGGCAGGAAAGGCCTTCCAGGGAAAAAAACGGCAGCGCAAGCCACTAAGTCACAGAAGGCGGCAGTTGACCAGCTACTTGCATGGAAGCAACTGTAAAGCCAACAATTTTGCCAACTGGTCAAGAATTAATCCTCTCAAATTCCATGTAAGAGTTTTATTTCGTTCACTTGAGGTTTCATATAGTGATGTCATGTGAAGTGGTTGGGGGAGGGGGGTGAAATGGGAGGAGCAGGAAACAGGAGGAGGAGTGCAGGCCTGTTGCTGCCAACCAGTTTCATTCATGTGCTGCTCCCATGTCTCTTTATGCAAATGATGGATTGATTTACTAACTTTGATACATTGCAGGAAGAGACTGCAGGTCATTACAGTGCTGTCTGCAGCCCATGTGTGAAAAAAGGCCCACACTGCTGAATTGTGCGAACAGGCCTGGGGTTACCAGTGGCCTGTACTCTTGGAGCAGTGCCATCTGGCTGAATAGAGAAGGTGCTTTTTCCACTCCAGTGCAAACTGCCCCAGGATGACATCCTGCCTCACTGATGTTCTACTTCTATCTCACATTCCCCCGCTACCATCTCTAGCATATAGGCATGGTCTGAGACCTCTGCATTGCCCTGCCCACCCTCCTCATCATTGGAGCCAACTTGGCAGTAATCTGCAGCTGCAGAAGCATCACACTCGTTATATTCTCCCTACCTGTTCCCCCCCTCTTCATCCAATAATGAGACTTCTCAGTGCCAGTTTGTAGGGCAATTGCAGGATTAGCTGTGAATGAGGAGGAAATATTTGCAGCTGCTTATGATATTGAGCTACTCTGCACCTGGGGGGGAAGAAGAATGATGATGAAGGCTTGGTTATCAACTCCAACTCCTCCTCATGCTTTGGTTGTATAGCACTTCAATTGTCAGAAAAGAAAGGCAAATGTGCCTTGCTTCTCAAAGGTGCATCTTGACCATTTGGTTTGTTTAAAATTGTGACCACATCAACTAAACATAGGCAATATTTTATTTGGTTAATTACATCAGACAGCATTACTGTTGACATCCAGCAGATGGGCAGTGAGCTGTCAGTTGATAGGAAAGTGGACAACACTGGATAACATGATTGATGAAGGAATTACACTGTGGAACATTTTCTTTTCTTTTTTTTTAATGTTTTTGTTCATAAGGTGTGTTTGTGTTGTATTGATATTGACTATTGTATGAGTATTGATTATATAGGGCAATATTTGCAGTTTACTCATATAAAAAGTAGTATATATTACAATAAATCAAGCAGAAGAATTTGTGGAGCTTACCACTTTGCATAACGATGTTCATTTATTAATGATGGGTTAATGGTTCTCATGAGGATAATATGTACTGTACATTTTAACAAACACTGGTTGTAGAAAATAAAGAGGTGGTTTTATTTAAACAACGCAACAGCAATTACCGCACATCAAACTGACGGTTCATTCTACATGCATAATCTGCTACTGAACTCTCAAGTGCTTGTTTGACAACTCACCTCGCACTTCTACATATGTGGATATTTTAATGGATTTATATGATTGGACACTGACCCTGACTATAATTATCTTGCATATGGCATAGTCTGGCTTGTAGACAGTTCCTCATGTTTAGTTATTTAAATGAATTACTTATCCTCTCCTAATCTGCTTTATGTTTAAAACACTTCATAATGTCAACTTTTTAAGCTCCAAATATGATATTCATTAAGAATATAGATAAAAGAACTGTTTAGTTCAGTTCTCTTTATTGGCTTAATGGGAATCTTTGATATAGTCACACATTCCTTACGTCCAATTTTGCCTCAAAGTAATAAGAATGAAGAGTTTATGTCATTCAAAAAACAGACCTAGATAATATTTAACAGTTGAGAAGCTAATGGTTTGAGAAAGGAGGTCAAAAGCGTTAACATTGACTTTAACAAATGTTCAGTTTAAAGTATCTGAAGACAACTTCATAAAACAGATTGACCTTAAAATAATCACAGGCATTATCAAACCTTTCTGTCATTGTGACAATAAGTACAAAGTAACAGATTGGCCAGCGAGCAAATCTAATTTCACAAGAGGTCGGCAACCCTATTTAGAGCTTGCAGTCCTGGAACACCTGTGCCAATGCCCCAGCTCATGTCTTGAGGGGAATTTATATTTCCAGCACCCCTAGGGCAACTGTCTGCTCCCCTCTAATCCCAGATGACTGGCTAGTTTGAGCATCATGAGAACAAAGGAAGCCCTGACCACACAAGGCATGCAGAAGCTGGGGTTAGATTGAGTGCTAGTTCACACCAGATGCAGGCAAGTGCATTTTTTTCTGCATAAAAAATGCATGCACAGTGTTTTCCAAATATCCCAAAGGCCCAAGTTCACACCAGTGCAGCCAGTTTCCGGTGCAAAAAAAAAAAGGAGAAAAGCATTTTTTCTGCACAGAACCGTACTGGAACATAACAAAACGCATCAAAAATATACCAGAACTGTGTGTGGTGTGAACTGTAAGCAAAACCTCATCTGTAACGAATCCAGAGTACATTTTTGTGGTGTGAACTGGCCCTGAAAGACATAACTTGCTCACTAAATGAATGTACACACAGAGCTGATCACTACTAAGGCATGGTATATTGTCACGTACCTGGTGGAGGTCAAGCTGGAGAGGGGTCTTCTCTTGCACCTCTTGCCCAACACCCTTGGTAGTGATGACAGGAAGTGTGAGGGCACAGATTGACACGAGGGCCAGTGTACCACTCAGCAATTCATCCATGTCAGAGTCCATCTATAATAAGCCGTTTGGCACCAGTACCCGTACGTGTGCACATGCGTATACGCATATGTTTCGCCACGCGCTAATACATTTCCCCAAGTGTGACAATGCCTGTTTTGCATCAAGCTTTTGCTCCAAATTATGAGCATGCATAAAAGTATGAGCATGAGCCAGCCTTCTCGTTCCAACATGTACTGAGCTTCTCCTACACAAACTGTTACCCTATTCTTCTAGAAATTTGGTTCTAGGTAATTGGGGGTTGAAAGCTGGAGTGGATGAACTATTGTACAATATACCACCAACAAAAATGTACAAACTGTGTAGGGAAAGTAGCAATGAGGGCCCAGGTAGATTCCACTGACAAGCAAAGAATCAATTTGTTCCCTTTTTTTACAGGTATGCATGACTGACCGTTAGTCATGATGTGTGGTTGGTTGTGTGCCACCCCTGCTTTGGCCTATGTTGGCTATGCAGAAATCTGGACCTTCTCCTTCCTCTGTGCTCACCTGGGCCAGCTTTACCATAAATGTATTAAACAAACTGAATAGTGATTTCATTACTTTTAGGCTGTGTTCCCACTTAGTGCAGACTCTGCTTACAGCAGGGGCCCGGTGCGTCCCTGTTCTCCAGTTCAGGGGCAAATCAGGCCCAAATTTTTGCATGAATTCAGACCTAAAACAGAGCCTAAGATGCACATGATCCCGGTCATTGGAATGTGGTATTCAAATGCAGGTATTGTGGTTAGCAGTGCATTTTCTGATGAATGCTTATGTACGATGGTAGCACTGCCGTATCTAATAGAATCTGGGTTTCTTCTTGAGTTGGATGTGCTGGTGGAGGTGGATCCGAAAGACTGCCAGTTCTGCCAACAATGATTAACATCAAGCCAGGGAGCACTTTTCCCCCGATTACCACAATACACCTTGAGTGTGGCTCAGATTGATAGTATTAAGATCCAAATAGACCGATATCTACAGATAAAGGTCCTCACACAAACCAAATCGCCTGTAACACTCTATTATTTCCATTGGCCAAAAAGACAGCTAAAAGGCAGGAAACAACATATCGATTGGTACATGATTTAAGGGCTCGCCTCTGAGCAAGATCACTATTAGCGGTGATCCTCTGGTGCCTAACCCACACACTTCGCTAGCCTCCATTCCACTAAATACAACATTTTTCAGTGTAATTGATCTAACAAATGCATTTTCCTCTGTACCACTGGATCCCCAGTGCCAGTACCTTTTTGCTTTTTCATTTAAGGGTCAACAACTAACTTGGACACATCTCCCTCAGGGGCCAGTGACTATTTCCTCAGGATACAGTTGCAAACTTAAAATTGTGTTAGATCAGTGGACCCCGATGGATCCAGGGGTGGTACTGCTGCAATATGTGGATGGTTTGCTGCTTTGTTGTCCCACGTGGGAGGCTTGTTATCAGCATACTGTATCATTGCTTAACCACCTGGCGTCTATGGGTAATAAGGCTAGCAAGGAAAAATTACAGTTCTGCAAGGAGCAGGGTTATCCTTTTAGGACATTGTATATCTCAGGGTACCTGACATCTAACCACCCAGAGAGATGAGACCTTGAAAAATATCTAGAGACCTCAGAACACTCGGCAATTGAGAGCCATTCTCTGACTTGTCATTATTTACTGCAGAGACTGGGTCCCTAATATATCATCCAAACTGGGACCCCTTTACAAATTAACATCACAAACACCTTTTCAATTGTCTGATGACAAGTGGTCAGTTCTACAGGATTTGACCCAGAAACTCTTCAAAGTACCTGCTTTAGGTCTGCCTAACTATGACCTCCCTTTTTATCTTTTTTTGCCATGAAAGCAAGGGCCATGCGACTGGAGTATTGACCCAACTACACGGGTCCAGGTACCGACCCATCATGTACCTGTCAACTGCCCTAGATCCAGTCATCTGAGGATCACTGGGATGTGTACGAGCTGTGGCCACCTGCGCTGTTTTGTTACAGAAAGTAGGTGACACAGTTCTGGACTCCCCATTGACCCTCTATAATCCCCAGTTAGTGTAGGAGATTCTAAATCAAGCCCAGATAAAACACCTTTCTGCTGCTAGATTGACTAAGTACGAAGTGGCTGTCCTAACACATACTAATCTGACTCTAAGACAATGCACCATTTTGAACCCAGCATTTCTTCTTCCGGTTATTGAGGAGGAAGAGAGGTGGGAGATAATGGTGTGAAAAATGACAGCTTTCAAAACTTTCAAACTAACAATACTAATCTCTTGACCTCTAACAAATTTTCAAACCTAGTAGGATGACACGTTGAGGAGAAAAATGACTGCCTTTCTTTGATGGAATTAGAATCAGTGTCTGTCAGTCCAGTGAAGGAGACTCCCATTCTAGACGCTAAGAACTTTTTTGTTGATGATTCCAGTTATTTCACCCCGGATGGTAAGCCACACACAGATAATGTCTCTTTTTTGACAATGTAACTCACAATGTTCAGAGGGAAAGGCCAGGTTTCTGGCCTGCAAGTCAATAGTGGGATTGTGAATTTATAGCCATGGGATTCCTAAGATAACAGGAAATTGAGGAGTAAAAATCAGATTGAAAGATAGTAACTCTTGGTGTCCAGGCTCAATACTTAACTGGAGAGGGAACCGTCCACTGTCTCTATATGTAATGAAGATGGTTTGGGTATTTGGGTAATTCCATTTTCTTCCGCAAACTTCAAATCCATAAAGTTACCACTAGCCCCGGAATCCAGCATTGATGAGTTGGAGAGTAACTGGTCTTTCTTTTTAAGCGTGATGCTTAAAATAAAATGCAGATAATGACAGACAATCTCCTTCTCTCCTGGTGATACTGATAACAAGGGTTGTGTAATGGATCCCACTTGCTCTCTAGATGCGGACATTCCTCTTTGACCGGCCGCTTCAATGGTTTGTCTTGTTTGTCTTGATTTATTAGGACACCTGAGGGCGTAGTGATCTGACTGACAGCAATAGAGGCAAGATTCAGTTCACATCTGCGTCTCTTTTCAGCAAAGCTGAGAGCTCCAATCTGCAAAGCTTCGGGTTCAGGTTCATAGTTGGCAAAACGATTTAGCCGTTGGATGAAGATTGAATGAGGAACTAAAGTCAACAGATCTTTTTTTCTGAAATCTTCTCTCCATAAATCGTCTAACGATCCTAATGCTCAATTTGAGAAAGTCATCAAGACCATTGGGCATATCTATTCTGGATAGTTCATCTTTTATATTCTCAGAAAGTCCTTTTCTAAAGTGAAAGCATTTTGCACTGTCGTTCCAAGTGGTATCAGTTTCCCATCAACGAAATTCGGCAGCATATTTAGCAACAGGACGTCTCCCTTGGCGCAAGTTCAGTAAAACAATTTCAGCAGTAGTACTGTGATTCGGATCATTGAAAATAAAATTCATGGTGGTCACAAACCCCTCAAAATCTCCTAGAATCTCATGGTTCAAGTATAGGGAAACCCATGCCATGGCCTCATCAACGAACAGAGATATAATAAAGCCTTTCTTGGAGCGTGGGGTTACAAATCGGTAAGTTTGCAGCTGAAAGTGAAAGTTCAGTAAAACTGTTTCAGCAGTAGCACTGCGATTCAGATTATTGAAAATTAAATTCATGGTGGTCCCAAACATCTCAAAATCATTTTCCAAACAGCAATAGAAATAGTTTAAATAGTATGCAGGATCAGACCACAATAATCTGGCAACAGGAAGTGCAATGGCAAGGTTTCTATAGGTCCAATAGATCAGGCAAGATTGTACAATAGATCAGGCAGAGAGCTATCCAGCATCCCACATAGCTCAGCGAGAAGAATCAATGCCAGAAGAGGTCCCAAGTTCGAGCCCAGGTCCTGACAGGTGTGATGTTCAGACCAAGGGAGCAATCCCCCAGTCTATTATGCTACTACTTAATGTCCATCGGTGTCAGAGAAATTCTTCCTGTGCAGTTCTGAGCGGTCCTTATTATTTCTCTGCCGCTTTAAAGGTAATTCCCACTAATGCGCGGGATTCATTTGCTTGTAACAGCATCCAACATTGCAGCCGATCGTGAGGATCTGCTGGTGCAAAGGAAGGCAAAAACATCAGGGAGAGCTAGCAGGGAACTGTTCTCCAGCCACGACCAGGCCTGATCATGGTTCCCAAATTGGACTGGGTGGGGGATTGAACAGTTTCTCATCCATTGTGGATAACATGTTCAATGAGACCGTTGAAGCAGTAAAGGAGATTACTCAGGAAGAACGACAAATGAAGACTCTTGTACTGCAGGAAAAGATGGCACTTTATTATCTGTTAGCTTCCAATGGGGGTTTCTGTGAATTCATAGGAGAAGACTCTTGTCCCTGGATAGCAGATACCAGTAACAAGGTTTGGGCCCATATTGATAGGGTTACTTCCCTGCAAGGTAGAGCCAGAGCTATAGCTAGTGAAGGCTGGAATCCTTTAAGGCTTTGGGAAGTTTTGGGGATTTCTTGTTCTCCATTGGATCTTGGTTGAAGGAAATAGGCGTATATATACTTATGTTGTTTATGTTTCTATTCCTTCTATACGCCGTGGTGATATTTTCATGTTGTCTGATTGATTGAGCCACCAAAGCCCAAGCAGACGACCACATCCCTATTGCTGAGACGAGACTCCCTGAAATCCAACCCATGCACCAGATGCTGAGGATTCCAAACTGACGGAAGTTCAATATGGCCCACCACCTCATGTCCACCACCCGAAGAATGGAGCCTACATGTTAACATTCGTTTTATTTTGAGTCTAGCCACTGTCAACACTGATTCTATTATCTTTCTTTTTTATGTATGAGAGGAGCTGTTCTGTTTATTTCGAAGAAGAAGATCAAGATTCATTGAGAGACACATGGGAGCCTATGACAAAGAGGAGGGACTGTTAATTCTGTTATTGTAGTACTAAAGGCTATACAGTTACTGGGGTGGCAAAACACAGTTAGCCTATGGAGGAAAGACATTTAAATCTGGCCATGTTTGTACATACATACTTTGAAGCTGAACCTTTTTCTATTTGAACAGGAATGAGTTAAAGAGTGCTGTGGAAATTTTATTAGGACATTTTCAGGATGTGTTTTATTTAGCTTGTCATTGTGGCCCCTGTTGTTGGTTTGCTTGCAATATGCTCATTAGAGCATGTACGGGCAAACCGGCATTTAGGATAGACTACTGGCAGTGTTTTGTTTGGGTTTGGTGCCTCAAACCAAATTTGTTGGGACTTTAAGGGCAGGAGTAAGTAAAGTCATGTAGCATTTTGATAAAATGTAAACAATTTATTTTTCAAAGTTTTACACGGTAATAGACAGGTTTGTCGTGGATGGGTTGAGGCCCATCAGTGGAAGAAGTGAAGAAGTTTAGAAGGTATATGACAAGGTAAAAAAGGTGACTTTGTTAGGATATTTGTCTCTGTTGTTCCATGCGTATACTCCGGGCTTGGAACTTTATTCAGAGGAAATATCCAGCAGGTTATCCTACGCATTTCGGCATTATATATTAAAGCCTTTTTCAAGGATAAGTCACCATGTCTACAAATAATAAATAAATAATGATAAATTGTAAGTTAAATAAAGGCACATCTGCAGGAACTCAAATAGAATTATGCAATGTGCTTTATATTACATGCATCTTTCTATTTTGTCTGATCAAGTGTGAACGGTTTTCCCTCAGGTTTCTAGGTCGCATCAGGAACTAAGGCTGCTTCTACAAATATGTAATTAAAATAAATTACTTATTGGAACTCCAAGTGAGAGTAAAAATAAATAAAATTAAATAAATTGAGGAAAAATATTTTTTATATTTACTTGCAGGCTAATTAAAAAAATTAGCTGTATTGGTAGGATCCAAATAGATTCCCTCAGCTTTTGGACATTAGTAACTATAAAGAAAAAATATATAAAATTGGAATGACTGAAGAAAATAAATCCAAAAATTGAAAGGAAAATTGAAAAAAAGCTGAAAAAGGAGAAACATTCTCTAGATAAATTAAAGAATTCCATAAAGTTCATGGTGGATATAGTTTATTTAAGGGCCAATGTGAATATATGTTGCTTGTGGCTAAAAGCAAAGACAAAGCAGTCTTTGGAAAAACTCGCTGTTGTTAGGTCTAGTAAGAGGAATCCACGTGCAGCATCTCCCAGGGTGTTGTCTCTCCCTTGGTTGCAGAGAAGTGATTCCCTGGGTGTGTTCCCCGGCCTTATATTGCGGTTCGCACATGCACAATGCTGCGCTGCGTGATACCGCGTGACACGGCCGTGACGCGGCTTGTCCTTATCGCGCAGGTGCCAAGATGGGCTACCGCGCATCCCGGATGCCGTGCTGTCGTGACCTGTAGGCCGCCGGCACGTATAATGGAGCTAAAGAACCCCCGGGCAGGGGGAATCTAAGGAGGCAGAGAGTACCATCCTTTTAACCCCTGTTGCCCCGGTCATTGAATGGGGCTTACCGTGTCGGGTGCGACAATGAAATAACGGAGGGCAATCATCTCATGTGAAGACTTAACATGTTAGGAAAATAGTATCATATATATATATATATATATATATATATATATATATATAGATAAATAAATCAAAGGATAATAATTAAGAAATGGAAATACAAATACATTCAAAATATATTATGGTATTAACAGCAGTTGAAAAAGAAAGGATAGGAGGTGGCACATATTGTGCCTGGGTAGATTTTCTGGTAGGGGGGAAGAGGGGGACAATCTAGAAACAGGGCAAAGCCATATGCTGTCCAGGGAAGTTTAGATCCCTAATATAGGGGGAGCAGGGTGCATTTGTATAGTCATGATTGTGTTTGGGAATACAGGGTAAAAAAGAGGGGATTGTTTCCTTATGTCCTCCAGGTGGTATGAGAGAATAAAGAAGGATCTACTTGTGACCCCGTATACTAAGGTATTTTTAAGAAAAGGAGTCATCCAAGCTTTTTGGTGAATGGATAACAATTGTTTGGTGAATGGATCCAGTCCGAATTTTGGGAGAGGATGTTATTAATCAGTTTTTCTGGGGGAAAAACCTTCAAGAAAAGGGCGGAAGCTTTCCGCTTCGTTTAAGCCTGGTGGTAGTGTGGCTTTTAGAAGGCTGATCCACCGCATTTCAATTTGCAATAGGATTTTTTTCCACTCCCCTCCTCTCAATGGGGTGTGGGTTCGATCTAGAGCCATAAATTTCACTTTGGGCATCTTATAGTTGTGATCATAGGCTACGTGTCTCCCCAGAGGGACATAGTAGTTACCCACACGCATGGTTTGTAGGTGTCTATTCACCCTTTTTCCAAATTCCTGTCGGGCTTTACCGACGTAGAATGATCCGCATTCACATAGCATTATGTACACTATCCCTTATGTCTTGCAGTTGCCAAAAATGTCTTGGCTTGAAGATATCTCTATTTGGTAGGGTAGTAATTGTGGATTGACGGATGACAGAGCATTGTGCGCAACTTCCACAGGGGAAAGTTCCTTTAGTTTTACATGGATCTTTTCTAGATCCTTCTTTATGCCCACTGTGAACCAGGCTTTGCTTTAAAGATTCAGCTTTCCTGAATATGATGGGGGGATTGCCTGGTACCAGATCAGTGATGTTGGGGTCCTCTTTGAGGATGGGCCAATGTTTGTTTAGAATATTCCTTATTTTATGGTGCTCATTCGTATACCTCATAATTATTCTGGTGGTAGGTTCCTTGTTTGCACATTCTGTTTTTTTGTTGTCTTTGAAGAGGAGTTGCTCTCTATCTTTTTTCTTCACCCTATTAAAGGCTTTCCTCAAAGATGTCTTTGTGTAGCCTCTTTGTATTAGGTGTTCAGTGAGGGCGTCCGCTTCTGACAGAAAATTCTTCGGGTTTGTACAATTCCTCTTCAGTCTCAAAAACTGGCTGTATGGGATAGATTTTTTTAAAGGTGTAGGGTGGAAGCTGGAGGCGTGTAGTATTGTGTTGCCTGCCGTTTCTTTTCTATATAATGTAGTCAAAATTCTTCCAGTCTCATTTTTGTAGATCCAAGTGTCAAGAAAAGAGACTTGTTTCTTACTGAAATTCATGGTAAAAACCATATTATATTGATTTTGGTTCATCTCTTCCAGCAGGTCATAGATCATGTTCTCTGGGCCATTCCAGATGATTAGTATATCATCTATATACCTTTGCCATGTCATGATGTTATTCGTGAATTTATTGTTTTCTTCTTTGGATAGGAATTCTTCTTCCCATATCCCTAAGTAAATATGTGCGTAAGATGGGGCACAGCTAGTGCCCATAGCAACCCCACAGGTTTAGAGGTAATAATTTCCACAAAAAGTAAAAACATTGGTATTCTTAGCTCATTAAGGATTTTAAGTAGATGTACTGTATCTTTCGTGTACGAAGGTAGTTTGGTAACATGAGGTCTAAGGTACATGTCGATGACCTTACTCATTGATTCCGTAATATTGCCATTACCGGAGATTATAGGTATTCCTGGTGGGTTTGCTGGGTCTTTATGTACCTTGGGCAGCACATAGGACATTGGTACCCTTGGATGTGTAGTTCGTACATACTCCCACAGTGTTTGAGATATTATTCCATTGTTTAGCGCTTTATCAATTTTTTTGTAAAATTCTACATTGTAAGTTTTTGTCATGATAGGAGATATTTTTTGTAGCATTTCTTATTTGCTAATATACTCAAAAACACATAGTTTTGTATTTGTCATTGTCCATTATGACAACATTTCCTCCTTTGTCGGAAGGTTTAATAGTGATTTTCTCATTATTTTTGAGCTCTCTTAGAGCTAGTTTTTGTTATTTGGTGAGGTTCTGAGTAGTTTTTTCTTCACATATTTTTTCAATATCTTTAGTTGTTTGTCTTACAAAAAGTGCAATTGCTGGATTGAGATTGAGTGATTGAAATTTATTTGATTTCTTTGATTTGACTACAGGCAGTGAAACCCTTCCTTTAGATGAGTAGACGCGTTCGCTCTACATAGACATCTCCCCCAGTGAACACTACATGCGCCATGCACGGGTCTGTTTGCCAGAAGAGATCTATGTGTATTGCAGTGCAGAGTTCAAGGATCAAGCAGCAGGGATATGACCACCAGAGGGGGGCCCTGTATAATGTGCAGATTTGTTTGCTCAGCGGGGATATGTTTGCTCTGTAAAGTTAATACCCTTTCGATATCTATCTGCCTTTATGAAGGGATACACAGTCATGTCTTTCTACTGTGCCTGATCCCCATAGTGGAAACAGCGTGGCTCTTTCCCTGCAGATAGCCTCATGTCTATGGGAACAGTAGTATAATTCTATTAGGCATTGTTCTCTGAGCCTTGCTGAGTGGGATTCACGCTAGTAGTAGTTGCGGGAGTACATTTGGAACTGATTGGTTGATGTTGTATAGCCATCACTTCCTGCTGTTATCCCTGTGTTGTCCCATAAATAAACTGAGCTCAATGCATTAGGGAGGACATTCTATCGAGCATCCAATGTGATAACAGCCTGTGTGTCTGTATTACTGGGTACTGCTGAGCGTGCTCCATTACCTTATACAAAAGAGCTGAGAACTGTGCTTTTTTACACAATGGGATTAATTACGCTTGACGTATATTACCAGTTGCCGACCGCCCACCGCAAATATACTATGTGATTTTGTGAATGCGGTCTCGGCTGCGCCCATGCGCCGCCAGAGCCGTGCTCCCGCTGTTATTAGACTGCCGGCCTCCCGCGATGGTCAGAGAAACGGAAAGAAGACCCGCCTGCTTATGTAAACAAAGAAGGCGAGTCTTCTGTCACACAGGCAGAGAGAGATCAGAAGTCTCAGCTAAGCTGAAACCCTGATCTCTCTGTGCCTGTCACAGAGCCCATCCCCCTCAAAGTCAGTAAGTATTGTTAGGCATACATTAACCCCCTTTGATCACCCCCAGTGTTAATCCTTCCCTGCCAGTGCCATTTATACAGTTACAGTGCATATTTTTTAGAAAAATATTGTATTTTTTTTTTTTTTTTCAAAATTGTCACTCTTTTTTTGTTTATAGCACAAAATCTAAAAACTGAAGAGGTGATCAAATACCACCAAAAGAAAGCTCTATTTGTGGGGAAAGAAAGGACATCAATTGCATTTGGGTATAGTGTCGCCTAACCGCGCAATCTTTCAATAAATTAACACAGTGCCGAATTCGCAAAAAATGACCTGGTCATTAAGGGGGTAAAACCTTCCGGAGCTGAAGAGGTTAATATCCAAAAGTGCACTTATTAGCGCAACAGAGATATTTGAGCATCAAGCATACATTAAGATCCAAGACAAGAGTCATTGCAGCTCACCTGGGCAGCAGTCACTTACTTTGTTTAGAGATTTAAAAAATAAAGAAACCGTGAAGAGAGGAGGCATGACAACAGGCCTGGACTGGAAAACCGACAGCTTTACCAAAGACACTTGAAAACAGTTACACTACACACATTTTATGATGGTGAAAATGTTCACAAGCATACAGTGAGGGATTAAACTGGGCATAAATACGTGTTCTCTTAAAGTCCACAAGAAGCATTTGATGCTTCCTGGTTTGTACCGTGTGTCTCAACCGCTCATGGCATTGCCAAACTGTACTGCCCCAGGGCCAGATTAAGAGCATCATGGGGCTGGTGCTGGCGGCAGTGGAGCAGATTTAGAAGTGACAGGGACATGACAATATGACCTAAGTAATGTCATATCCCAGCTCTCCTTTTACTGGCCACCCTCCTGCCTTTCTAGGAGCCTGTGCTGACATGCACCCAAGCTTAAAAGGGCACAGCCACACAGGCGTAGCGCTGGTGAAGCGTGGCCTTTGATTTACCAGGCTTCCATAGGGGCCATGTGTTGGCATGCGGCCTGAGGTTAAAAGGCACAGTCACACAGGTGCAACGCTATGGAAGCTGCATGCGCATGTGTTTGAGCACAGGTCTGGCTAATAGGAATTTCCCATCCGCACATAACTATGAGCCTGGGCCCATTTTGTATTTCCTGAAACTGGGTTTGGCTAACACGAATGCTTCACCTGCGCATAACAATGCACATTTTGTTTTTCCTGACAGTGGGACCCTCAGCAACACAGGACACAGCAAGTACGATTTTGCAGGTAAATCTTATTTACCTGTAAATGGAAGGGTTACAACCTCTGTTACTATCCTACTGCTGCCTGTGCTTTGGTAAAATGATTCCTGCTAAATTTTTGTGTGTCCAACAGAACAGGAGATAAGCATGTGGGCAGGTACTGTAGATGTTGACTGTTCCAAATGACACTAAGCCCTCCAGGTTCTTCTGGGCTATGATAGGCACCTTGAACATGGTCACTCACCCTGCACATGGGGTAACCTTGCAGTGTTCCGCTCATCAATGCCCTGGGACAAAGCGGAAACTGCTTTGAGGCAAAATCAAACTTAAGGCGGTCCTCAAACTTAGAGATGAGCCATACACTGTATACACTGCGTAAATAAATTGGACTCCAGTTAACTCTCTGGTTTCTTGTCAATGCACACCTTGATTGTAGCTGTTGCATTTAGGAGGGACACACTGTGCCTATGCCCACTCTACCCGTCCAGCGTACGTCTGTCATCTCACTCCCAGTGACAGGACGGGGTCCCACCGTGCACCTAGCGGAGACCTCATACATGCACCTTGTCTTCTACTGTTCCTTACCCGGCAGCCAGATCGAGGGCCTCCATTATGCTGATTTGCTCCTGTTGCTATGAGAGATGGCCTGCTGGGGAAGGGAGTCCCAGAGGCAAGCTCCCTTACTAGTGGAGTATGCCCTGCCTGGCACCAGGGCCATCTTACCAAATGGGCAAGCTGGGCAGTTGTCAGGGGGCTCCACTTGCCTGGGGGGCCCCACCTGCCCAGCGACCCAGCCCCAGCCAAGCATTAGTCCCGATTCCAGTGTGTATCCCACCGCCGAACTTAGCAGGTGGCAAGCACCTGTCGTCCCTGCACTGCTGTCAGGCCACTTGGGGCATGGAGGAGGAGCCCACAACTGCAGGAATGCCTGTCTGGCTCCACGGAACAGGCACACACAGGACAGTCGAGTCTGACTCCCATCCGTGTGTTTACCAGACCCAGCTGCCAAACTTGGAAGCTGTCATTAGCCTTGCACTGCTGTACCAATAAATTTCGCCTTATCGATAACTTGCATTTTTTTTCTAATGGGTGAGTGTGTAGGCAGGGCCCCAGTGCACTGCATTGCCTGGGGCCCTTTAATGCTCTTAAGATTGCACTGCCTGGCACATGTACCATGTTTCACAACAGGCACTTGTGCTGGTTACTAGACCCCTGTTACCCTTGATAACTACTTGCTTTGACTCTGTACCATGTTAACTATTGCAGAGCCGTCTTCATACCCCAATTTTATTTAACTGAACCAAACTGTAGGTAATGAAGCACACAAATATAGACTGGAAAAGGCGGCAAATCCATTACCCTTCCCCCTGGCTAGGGCAGTCATGCTAACTAGCTCACAGTAAAAAAAGATGCCTACAAGCAATAAAACGTTTTGTGATTCCTGGAACAGGAAATCAGAGAAAATATACATCATGGGGATATAGACAGCAATAAAAACTAACTATCCTCTATCTATATAAGAAAAAAAAGTTTTATGTAGTTTCACTTTTGTATTACTTGTTTACCTAGGACACAGCTTTTGTAGAAAATCTATAAAAAGTATGGAGTAAGTAAAGTGTAAGTAATTGTATATCTCACATTTTTGGTTGTCTTCTTCCAAGTCATTATTCGGAAAGACTGATGATGGTGACCACTGGCACAGAGCTGGATTAGGGCCATGAACAGTTATTGCAGTAATACATCCTCAAGTTTTCCATTCAAAGAATTTTCCATTACTTTTATTCATCTGGAATCCATTGTCAACACATTTACTCACCTGAAGTCTATGAGGTGTTCAATATGCTGGAGATGTTCCTGATTATTATTTCAACTTTGTTATTATTACATTACAATGGTATTACACCAGGTACACTATTAAATACTTGCAAAAAGTGTTTATGCGTCTCAAAATATGAATTATGTAAGCAGGGTACCATCATCCCATATAACAGTTTCTAAAAGGCAACATGTGCCAGAAGAACTGGGGAATGGGAAATGGAAAAGGAAAGGGAAAAATAGTGGGGTAAAGGGGATTGTAATGGTACCATATATAATGTATTTAACATTCACATAAACTCAATTGTTTATTTATTACAAAAAATATGTTAAGTCAAATCAACAATTACAGTAACAGATGCATCGCACAATACATACAATAGGTCAATTCCAATAAAGACCAAATAGCAGTGCTAGCATATAACCCTGTGCTAGATGGAGCGGCCTGCTTATGGGTCATGATCTGTGATTGGCCTTTATTAACTCGACATGTTTCGTGGTCACTTGACTGCTTCTTCAGGAGCCTAGATATAGGGAAAGACCAGAAATTCTGCAAAGACATAAAGTAATCAAACATAAAAATATAAATCTGCATACTACTTGTTAATCTGGTAACTGTGGAGTATGACCAACATGAATCCTTAAAGATGTTCTCACCAAGGCGCCAACCAAATACCATCCCCAGGGACGAATGCGGGAGTAAATAGAACTGACCTACATGATGTGTAAATAGAGAAAAATAGAATAAAACCACCCTAAATGATATACTGTACATATAACACGTCACTCAAGGCTAGATGTACAGTATCTCATAAAAGTGAGTACACCCCTCATATTTTTGTAAATATTTTATTGTATCTTTTCATGTGTCAACACTGAAGAAATTACACTTTGCTACAATGTAAAGTAGTGAGTGTAGTGAGACAGCAAATTTACACTGTTATACAAGCTGTACACTCACGGCTTTACATTGTAGCAAAGTGTAATTTCTTCAGTGTTGTCACATGAAAAGATATAATAAAATATTTACAAAAATGCTAGGGGTGTACTCACTTTTGTGACATACTGTATATCCCAACATCAATAAACACCCCTCCTTTTGTAAATGCTGTGATCCAGTGCACAGATCTCCTAAAAATATGGGAGCGGCCAGAGTCAGGGTCAGCAGTACGAGAAAAAACAATTCCCCCCTCTATATTATTCACTGAGATGTCTAAAAATGTAATCATATTGAAAACCATATATATTAGGTATTAAATTCAGTATTAATTATTTAAATTCCCTCAACAACTGTATTCCCATTATATTAAGCTTATATATGTAAAAAATTCATAAATTATATAATACTTGGTATTAGAGTTGAGTGGACACCTGGATGTCCGTGTTCGGCGGTTTCGGCCGAACTTGAAAAAAAAGTCCGGGTCCGTGTCCCGGACTTTTTCCGAACTTTACCCTGACACCGAACCCCATTGAAGTCAATGGGGACCCGAACTTTCAGGCACTAAAATGGCTCTAAAACACCAATGGAAAGGGCTAGAGTGCTGCAAATGGCAGCAAAACGTAGTTAAGAGCATGGCAAGTGCTCTGCAAACAAATGTGGATAGGGAAATAACTTAAAAGAACAAAAAAAAACAGAAAAATAAACCAATTTTCTTCATCTGTGAAGGACGAGGCCCATATGGAGTAGGAGGGAGGTTGAGGTGGCGGTGGATGTGGCGGTGTAGGTGGAAGCGGCGGTGGAGGGGGACGAGGTAGCAAACACTTCTATTTTTCAGTCATTTTAAATTAGGGTACACCCCAAAAGAGTGAGAAAGATCAAAAATATAACAATGGCTGGGTATGGTCGGTATCCATCTCTATTCTGCACAAGGTACGGAAAAGTCCTGTGGGATCCATGCCTGGTTCATTTTAATGAATGTGAGCTTGTCCACATTGTCTCTGGACAGGCGGCTGTGCTTGTCTGTGATAACGCCCCCAGCCGTGCTAAATACACGTTCAGATAATACACTGGCTGCAGGGCAGGCCAGCACCTCCAAGGCGCAAAGGGCAAGCTCAGGCCATGTTCCCAATTTGGAGACCTAGAAGTTGAAGGGTTCTTCTGAGGTGCTGACGGTGCCCTGGCTGCATTGGCGACCTCTTCCTCCTCCTCCTCCTCCTCCTCCTCCTCCTCCTCTGCTTGGCCTTGTGCTTCCACTGTGGCCCCGCTGTCAGGTGGGAATGCCAGCAGCATCGCGTCTACCAGTGTGCGCTTGTACTCGCGCATCTTGCGATCACGCTCCAGTGAGTGAATTAAGGACGGTACGTTGTCCTTGTAACAGGGATCCAGCAGCGTGGCCACCCAGTAATCAGCACAAGTTAGAATGTGGGCAACTCGGTGGTCGTTGTGGAGACACTGCAGCATGTAATCGCTCATGTGTGCCAGGCTGCCCAGAGGCAACGAAAGGCTGTCCTCTGTGGGAGATGTATCGTCTGTGTCTTCTGTATCCCCCCCCAGCCACGCACCAGTGATGGCCATGAGCTGGCCTGGGTGCCACACTGCTGTGAACATGGTTCCATCTCCTCCTCCATCTCCTCCTCCATCTCCTCCTCCTCATCCTCCAGAACTGTGCCCCTGCTGGACAATTGTGTCCCTGGCGTTTGTGGGTGCAGGAACCCACCCTCGGAGCCACTTGTGAATGACTGCCCTAAAAGCCATGGAAATGATCCCTCTTCCTCCTCCTCCTCCTCCTCCTCCTGTGCCACATCCTCTTCCATCATTGCCCGATGCGTTTTTTCAAGGAGGCATAGAAGTGGGATAGTTAAGCTGAAAACGGCGTCATCGGCACTGGCCATGTTGGTGGAGTACTCAAAACAGCGCAACAAAGCACACAGGTCTCGCATGGAGGCCCAGTTATTGGTGGCGAAGTGGTGCTGTTCCGCAGAGCGACTCACGCGTGCGTGCTGCAGCTGAAACTCCACTATGGCCTGCTGCTGCTCGCACAGTCTTTCCAGCATGTGCAAGGTGGAGTTCCACCTTGTGGGCACATTTACGCTGCAGCGCTGACAGGCGAGCAGCAGCAGGGTGAGAACGCCAAAAGTGCGCACAGACGGCCTGCACTTTCTGCAGCAGCTCTGACATATCGGGGTAATTTTGAAGGAACCTCTGCACCACCAAATTCAGCACATGCGCCAGGCAAGGGATGTGCGTCAAACCAGCTAGGGCCAGAGCTGCTATGAGATTTCGCCCATTATCGCACACCACCAGGCCGGGCTTGAGGCTCGCTGGCACCAACAACTCATCGGTCTGCTGTTCCATGCTCCTCCACAACTCCTGCGCGGTGTGGGATTTTTCACCCAAACAGGCAAGTTTTAAAACTGCCTGCTGTCGTTTACCCCTGGCTGTGCTGAAGTTTGTGGTGAAGGTGTTACGCTGACCGGATGAGGAGGCGTTAGAGGATGAGGAAGAGGAGTAGGAGGAGTTAGGAACAGGAGGCAAACTGAAGCGCCCTGCAATCCTCGGCAGTGGAAGATGCACCAAAACAAATTTAAAAGGTGTATCTCACACGTACCGATACAGACTATGCCGCAATTTAATTTTTTTCAGCCCAAAAGGGTGTATATTGAATAGCGGAATAGAAAAAAGTATATAAAACGGTGTATCTCACACGTACCAATACAGACTATGCCGCAATTTAATTTTTTTTCACCCCAAAAGGGTATATATTGAATAGCGGAATAGAAAATTTTTATAAAACGGTGTATCTCACACGTACAAACACAGACTATGCCCCGATTACAATTTTTTGTACCCTAAAGGGAGGATGAGGATGAGGAAGAGGAGTATGAGGAGTTCGGAACAGGAGGCAAACTGAAGCGCCCTGCAATCCTCGGAAGTGGAAGATGCACCAAACAAATTTAAAAGGTGTATCTCACACGTACCGATACAAACTATGCTGCAATTTAATTTTTTTTCACCCCAAAAGGGTGTATTAAAATAAAATCAATAAAAAAGGCAGCGCTAACAGGAAAATATAATAAATATATCCGTATAACTGTGTTCAGAAATCCAAAAATATATATAAAGTAAAGTGCATATCGTGATCAATAGGTATAAAATTCATACATATTAAAGTGCAAAAAATGTTACAATAGTATGTCCATGGTGCAAAAATGTGCAGAAATCAAGACAGGGTCATTGATAACGCCCAAAGTAGGCGGGCGAAACGCGTCGACGCACTTCCGGGCAGCTGAGCATCACGACGTCACTTCCTGAAACCACCGCGGAACGCAAGCCGGCAACGTACGCGGAAGTGGATTGACTCATCGTGTTTTTGCTTTACCAACGCTCATTTGTTGACCATGTTTGTGAGTACTACTCTTATACTTGATTTTTAATAAATACACCCTACGGGCTTCACCATGTTTGGTTTCTTTCCCTTCCTTTGACACACGTTGTTGGCGAGAGAGAGGAGTGGAGAGGAGATAATAAGAGAGCCATTCAAAAGAGTCTGTATTGGATAGGAGGCTGTATTGGATCCATCTACTTGTCCAGGGGATATTATATATGTTCAAGACTTATATATATCCCCAATCTGGTGAGTGCATCCCCATGGGGGGTTTCTCCTTTTGAAGAGCACTTGGGCACCTTATGGATTATTTTCTGAGCACCTTTCCAGCACCTTAATCCTTTGAAGGAACTTTTTTGGACTGCACTTTTATTAATATATTTTGCATAGTATATTTCTGCACATTTTTGCACCATGGACATACTATTGTAACATTTTTTGCACTTTAATATGTATGAATTTTATACCTATTGATCACGATATGCACTTTACTTTATATATATTTTTGGATTTCTGAACACAGTTATACGGATATATTTATTATATTTTCCTGTTAGCGCTGCCTTTTTTATTGATTTTATCACATTCTGGTCTTTTACTTAGTGAGCAGCAGCTCCAGGAAGCACAGTTTTATTCACAGTCTTTCACATTATACACTTTTTAGCGTGGGTTTTAACTATTTAGTTTTCCCAAAAGGGTGTATATTGAATAGCGGAATAGAAAATATGATATAAAAAGGTGTATCTCACACGTACAAACCCAGACTAGGCCCCGATTACAATTACTGGTACCCTAAAGGCAGGATGAGGATGAGGAGTAGGAGGAGTTCGGAACAGGAGGCAAACTGAAGCACCCTGCAATCCTCCGCGGTGAAAGATGCGCCCCAAAAATTTGGAAGGTGTATCTCACACGTACCGATACAGACTATGCCGCAATTTAATTCTTTTTACCCCAAAGGGTGTAGATTGAATAGCGGAATAGAAAATATGATATAAAAAGGTGTATCTTACACGTACAAACCCAGAATAGGCCCCGATTACAATTTTTTGTACCCGAAAGGCAGGATGAGGAGTAGGAGGAGTTCGGAACAGGAGGCAAACTGAAGCACCCTGCAATCCTCGGCGGTGGAAGATGCGCCCCGAAAATTTAAAAGGTGTATCTCACACGTACCGATACAAACTATGCCGCAATTTAATTTTTTTCACCCCAAAAGGGTGTAGATTGAATAGCGGAATAGAAAATATGATATAAAAAAGTGTATCTCACACGTACAAACCCAGACTAGGCCCCGATTACAATTATTGGTACCCTAAAGGCAGGATGAGGATGAGGAGTAGGAGGAGTTCGGAACAGGAGGCAAACTGAAGCACCCTGCAATCCTCGGCGGTGGAAGATGCTCCCCAAAAATTTGAAAGGTGTATCTCACACGTACCGATACAGACTATGCCGCAATTTAATTTTTATTACCCCAAAAGGGTGTAGATTGAATAGCGGAATAGAAAATATGATATAAAAAGGTGTATCTCACACGTACAAACCCAGACTAGGCCCCGATTACAATTTTTTGTACCCTAAAGGCAGGATGAGGAGTAGGAGGAGTTCGGAACAGGAGGCAAACTGAAGCACCCTGCAATCCTCGGCGGTGGAAGATGCGCCCCAAAAATTTGAAAGGTGTATCTCACACGAACCGATACAGACTATGCCGCAATTTAATTTTTTTTACCCCAAAAGGGTGTAGATTGAATAGCGGAATAGAAAAAAGTATATAAAATTGTTGATTTTTCAATATCACATGTGAACACAGCAGTGTCTTATATTTTATGTCATGGTCAGCTCAGCAGCAGGCTATGAAGGGAAAAAAAAAATCCCCTTTAACTTTGTAATTTTTAAATAGCAGATTAGTACAGACTATGCCACAATTTATTTTTTTTTAACCCAAAGGGGTGTATATTGAATAGTGGAATAGAAAAAAGTATTTTCAATTGGTGATTTAGCACATGTGAACATAGCAGTGTCTTATGTTTTATGTCACGGTCAGCTCAGCAGCAGGCTATGAAGGGAAAAAAAAAAAATTCCCCTTTAACTTTGTAATTTTTAAATAGCAGATTAGTATAGACTATGCCACAATTTATTTTTTTTTTTTAACCCAAAAGGGTGTATATTGAATAGTGGAATAGAAAAAAGTGTATAAAATTGGTGATTTTTCAATAGCACATGTGAACACAGCAGTGTCTTATGTTTTATGTCACGGTCAGCTCAGCAGCAGGCTATGAAGGGAAAAAAAAAATCCCCTTTAACTTTGTAATTTTTAAATAGCAGATTAGTACAGACTATGCCACAATTTAATTTTTTTTAACCCAAAAGGGTGTATATTGAATAGTGGAATAGAAAAAAGTATATAAAATTGAAAATCACTCAATAGCACATGTGAACACAGCAGTGTCTTATGTTTTATGTCACGGTCAGCTCAGCAGCAGGCTATGAAGGGAAAAAAAAAAATTCCCCTTTAACTTTGTAATTTTTAAATAGCAGATTAGTACAGCAATCTGTAGAAAAATATAGCTGAACGCTGCACACAACAGACTGATAAAAATATATTTTTTTCTCCCTCCTCCTCCTCCTCAGTGGGCTCAAGTGAGGGCAAAAAGATTGTTCACTGCACCACCCCCCACACAGCAAAATGGATGTAGATCGCTAACGGACGATTGTTCTGTCCCTGCCTAATCTCTCCAGCCTGTCCCTAAAATGCACAAATATCTTTCCCTGCCTACACTACGACCTGTCCCTGCATTCTTTTCGGGCACAATTTTTCACTGTCTGTCCCTAATCAGCAGCAGCCAGCACGTATGATGTGTGCTCTCTCCCTACACTACAGCAGAATGACGCACCGCACTGTGCCTCTCGAACTTATAAAGACATGGGTCACATGCTTCAGATGGCCAATCAGAGCTACTAATACATTTGTAGGCATGGCTGGGATGGCTTAAGGCACACCAGTTAAACGCTTGTTGATTGGCTGTTGAAAGCCCGTCCTTAAAAGCGCGCCATAACATACAAAACAGGAAATAAAATTACCAAACACGGATTTTAAACCTGAACATACAGTAAAGTATTTGGGTCCGTGTCCGGGTAGCAAAAATCCAATTATCCGGTACGGACCCGAATAATACAGTCCGTGTTCGCTTAACACTATTTGGTATGAGTCAGTATGGGGGGAGAGGGGGCGGTGGAGTCCAAAAAAAATTACTGTGTGACTGTATAGTTAATATAACCACAGTTTACTAATATGTATATAATATGCATATTTCCACCTACTAAAAAGAAGCAGGGCTCAGTGTTGCCAACCGCCCGTAGATTTACGGGGCAGCCCGTAAAAACAGGTCACTTTTAGGCTGCCCGTAAATGCCCATAAGAGCCAGTAAGTGCCAATAAAAATGGCTACAACGGGCTCGGTGAGAACTGCACATGCGCAGTTCCGGAAATCGCCGAGTCAATACGATCTTGAGTCCACCCCGCCCGCTGATGATGTCGGGCGTCGGCCTAAAAAAATGTAAAATGCCAGGAGCCGAGCTGCAGCGCAGGCTCACAGGAGAAGGAGACTTGTTGTGGTGTGATCAGTGCAGGGGAGCCGAAGGACTGGCAGCACCAAAGACAGATAGCGCAGACCCGACGGAGCCCTATCAACTTTTTTATCTCTTCAAGTGACAAGTATTGCAAAAGGTACCCAAACCTAGCCTGCCTTCTGGGTGATCCAGCTCTGCATTCTTCCTCCCACTGTAATCAATGCAGGAGCCAATCCTCCTCTTAATGACTTCTAATGGAAGTTTTTGCTCCTGCAAATCATCAATTCTTGGGGTGTTTCTGCTCCTTCTGACCACTCATTTATGGGCGCAGACCTCCTCTTAATGAATACCAATTCCCATTCCAGCACCCAATGACCACCACTGCTGGGGCATACCTGTTCCTACTGTTCCTACTCCCACAGACCATCAACCTATATATATGGTTGATTTTATCCCACTGAAATCTACTGTATGTAAAGAGCAGTCCTACTTCCACTTCTACTTCCATACCAATGTAAGGGGCTGTCTTCCTCCCAGCGTCCCAATGACCACCAATGCTGGGGCATCCTCTGACCACCCCTTGTACCATTTCTGTATCCTCTGACCACCACCTGTATCCCATCTGCCTCCTCTGACCGCCACCTGTATCCCGTCTGCATCCCCTGACCGCCACCTGTACCCTGCCCGCATCCTCTGACCGACACCTGTACCATTTCTACATCCTCTGACCACCTCCTTTATCCTGTCCGCATCCTCTGACCACAACCAGTACCATTGCTACATCCTCTGACCACCTCCTGTATCCTTTGAATATCCTCTGACCACCTCCTGTATCCTGTACATATCCTCTGATCACCTCCTGTATCCTGTGCGTATTCTCTGACCACCTCCTGTATCCGGTGCATATCCTCTGACCACCTCCTGTATCCGGTGTGTATCCTCTGACTACCTCCTCTATCCTGTGTGCATCCTCTGACCACCTCCTGTATCCTGTGCGCATCCTCTGACCACCTCCTGTATCCCGTGCGCATCCTCTGACCATCTCTTGTATCATGTTTGCAATCTCTGACCATCTATTGTCACATCAGTGTTCCCGGCATTCCCCTTAACATCAGAGTTTTCAGGATTTTCCCTTACAGTGCAAGGGGGGACTCTGCAAACCCTGATTTAATGGGAAACTCTGATGTGAGGGGCAATGCTGCAGACCTTGATGTAAGTGGGAACTCTAAAGTAAAGGAGAATGTAGTGGGCTCTGATGTAAGGTGGCCTCTGGTGACCAGAGCCCCCCTTACAACAGAGTTCCCGCTTAGATCATGAGCTGCAGCATTCCCCTTTACGTCAGAGTTCCCTTGCGCTGTAAGGGGGGATCCTGCACACTCTGATATATAGTGGAACTCTGTGCTGGCTGGGTTATATTAACCTGACCTTCAAAAAAAATTTTTTTGACTTTTGTTTAATGTTTGTTTAACCACTTTACCACCGGAGGATTTTGCTGTCTTCCGTCCAGGCCACTTTTTGCGATTCAACTGACAATTGCGCGGTCGTGCGATGCCGTACCCAAACGAAATTTACGTCCTTTTTTTCCCATAAACAGAGCTTTCTTTTGGTGGTATTTGATCACCTGTGCGATTTTTACTTTTTGCGCTATAAACAAAAAAAGAGCGTTTATTTTGAAAAAATAACAATATTTTTAACATTTTTTTGTATGAAATTCCCCCCAAAAAAGATGTAAAAACCAATTTTTTAAAAAATTTTTGGCCAATTTGTTTTCTGCTACCTATGTTTGGTAAAAAAAATCGCAATAAGCGTATTTTGATTGGTTTGCGCAAAAGTTATTGCGTTTACTAACAAAGGGAAAGATTTCTGTCATTTTTGGTGTTTTTTATTTTAACGCGTAATGGCGGCGATCTGCGATTTTTTTTGCGGGACTGCGACATTGCGGCGGACAGATCGGACCCTTGACTGACATTTTTGACACTTTTGGGGGTACCAGTGACATTACTGCAGTAATCAGTGCTATATATATGCACTGTTACTGTAAAAATGACACTGGCAGGGAAGGGGTTAATTTTATTGGAGAGGGAGGGGTTAATGTATGCCTGGTGCTTACTGACGTGTAGGGGGGGAGGTGACTGAGTGAGTCCGATCTGTCACTCCCTGTCACTATGGAGATCCCCCCGCTGTGTTTACACACAGCGGGCGGATCTCCAGACTCGATCCCCGACGATCGGGTAAGAGCAGCGGCGATCACCGCTGCTCCTCCCCTGGCCCGACTCCCGCTGTGAATGAAAACAGCGGGAGCGAGCCTCCGGCGGCGCGCAAGCGCCGCCCAGAAGGGGGAGTGTCTGACGACGTTAATACTACGTCGTCAGACGATAACGAGCCACTCTGCCGCAGTAGTATTACTGTGAGCAGACGTAAAGTGGTTAATAAACACTTTGCTAAGAGCACTAGCTACATGTTTATAGTTTAAATATTAATTTTTGCACTGTTTGGCACTGAAAACAGACATTTTAAGTACTTTTTTTGCAGTGTCAGTAAAAAATGCAGCTCTGTTGTTTTGCCAGTAAAAAATTGGCGTTGTTTGTAAATTTTTGCATCTTGCCAGTAAATTCCACGTCGGGGGGTTGGCAACACTGGCAGGGCTTTATATAGTTAGGCTAGGTGGCTCATGGACAATTGTATGTTAATACTTAATGAGTCATTTGCCAATCTTTTTTGACCCAAATATGTAATGCCTGCTTAACAAAACACAAAAAAAATCTTCATTAAACAGAAGTAGCTAAGAGTCAGTTTGCCATAACTCTGTTTCACATGGCAAATGATAACATGAGTAATACACAACATTCACCAAGAAATAAGTAATATGTACCCTAACATTTGTGAAATACACAAAAATTAACTTACAAGGTTTTTTTTTTTTTATAGGTATAAACCATTCTAAACCATGAAGCTGATCTCATTTGCTATCTGTCGTTTAAAACATTCAACCTAATACCCTTGCAAATAACAAGATCTGTTTCCTTTTTATTACTGTAAACATCAATAGAATCTGATCTACTTCATAATAATTCATTAATAAGGTCTTTGTAGACAGCATTCTTTACAGAAGCTTGTCATGATAGAAAAATGTAGACTACTAAACTGTCCTCTCCTTCTGAAAGTGCCCATTTTATGGCTGTTATTTAGACCCTCTTGGTCAGTACTTAAGACACTAACCAAGAATTGGCATGCCCATAAGGGTCAGTGTGGCTGGTTTACTAAAGGTGAAAAGCATGTCCACTTTGCAATGGCATTTTCACTTAGCTTAACCACATAAGCCCTGCAGGATTTGGCTGCTCAAAGACCAGGCCCTATTTTGCGATTCGGCACTGCGTGACTTTAACGGACAATTGCACGGTCGTGCAACGATGTACCAAAATGAAATTTACGTCCTTTTTTTCCCACAAACAGAGCTTTCTTTTGGTGGTATTTGATCACCTGTGCGATTTTTATTTTTTGCGCTATAAACAAAAAAAGAATGACAATTTTGAAAAAAATAACAATATTTTTCACATTTTTTTGTATGAAATTTCCAAAAAAATTGTAAAAATTAAAATGTTTTAACATTTTAGGCCAATTTGTTTTCTGCTACATATTTTTGGTAAAAAAAAAAAAAATCGCAATAAGCGTATTTTGATTGGTTTGCGCAAAAGTTATTGCGTTTACTAACTAAGGGAAAGATTTATGTCATTTTTATTGTTTTTTTTTTTTAACTAGTAATGGCAGCGATCTGCAATTTTGTTTGCGGGACTGCGACATTGCGGCGGACAGATCGGACCCCTGACTAACATATTTGACACTTTTGGGAGTACCAGTGACATTACTACAGTAATCAGTGCTATACATATGCACTGTTACTGTAAAAATGACACTGGCAGGGAAGGGGTTCACTTTATTAGAGATCAAGGGGTTAAGTGTGTCCCTAGGGGCGTGCTTCTAACTGTAGAGGGGCGTGACCTCAGTGAATGAGCGGTGGCGGGAGCCCGCCTCTGACGGAGTGCGCTCGCCCCCTACAGGCTCCTGGGTGAGCGACTTAGTACTACATCACTTTGCCCAGGAGGGGCTGACCGCCGCAGTAAATGTACTTGCGGCGGTCGGCAAGTGGTTAAAGAAGCACTTTGAATGCCCAAACAGCTCAAAATCCCTCGTACGGTCATGTTTCAACACCACAGTCACTAAAAACATGTAAGTATTTCCATTGTTAAACAGCCAGTGTCCTGGCAGCCACTGAGGTGTTTTAAGTGACTGTGGTGTCAGAAACATAACAGGCACATTAATTTTGCTTTAACACATCTTGAGAAAATGCAAATATTTAATCACTTAAAAAAGTAAAGTCATTTCGAGTCATATGTCTCAAGTCAAAGTCAAGTCTCAAGTCATGAATACCAAGTCAAAGTCAAGTCGAGTCTTTTATTCCTTTTAGTCAAGCAAGTCTCAAGTCCTCAAACTGGTGACTTAAGTCTGACTTAAGTCAAGTCATGTGGCTCAAGTCCCCCACCTCTGCCTACAGGCATTACCTATATGTCTCATGAAACAGGCAAATTGAGGCAAACAGTAAAAATGTATCCAATGGTTTGGTTTAGAAGGGCAATCATATCAAATACAGCTTCCAGTAGGGTGTAGACCCCTGTTTCCTGTTTTTAGTGCCATGGCCCTTTTCACTCAAATAAGGTATTAACAAGGTATTTAGTGGAAGAGTGGCCAGGGTTTTAGCTAAAAAAATAGGACACTGTGTGTGCACATGTGCGTTCCTCTTCTGGAGAAAGCTGCACCATAGCTGAACCGTTATACATGATAGAAGTTGAAAATCAATACAAGACATGTACCCCTCCGGTAACACTTGTTATTTTGTTATTGTTATTGTCTTTCCCGGTTCTTTGCTTTTTGGCAGATATCCTTGGCATCGACACAATGGTCCTGTCAGATATAACATGGATTGCGTTCCTGAACCACTGGGGAGGAGCCAGCCCAGTTCCCTCCCTTTCTGCCCAGCCTGCCAGAGGATTCACCAAGGATTGGGGCAGGGCCACTCTGACTGAGAATTCCCTAGGGCTTTTCAAGGGTTCCAAGGGCCTCACCACGAGAAGAATACTGCCATGTAAAGCCATCTGAACCTGGGGATTGCCCCAAAGACACCAAAAGAGTGTGCCTCTGAAGGACTTATATCTGCATAATAATGACTCTGAAGGACTTATAATTGCTAGACTTCACCCATGCAGCTATGCCAGGGCAGCACAAGCCTGTAGTTAGGAGTAGGGTCTTGTATGTTGGACTTTGAGATGTTCATTTTGAACTTTTCTGAGTAAAGTATTGAAACATTGTCATTGTCTGGTCTGAAGTTACTGAAAGGGGTGTATTGCAAGTAACCAGCACACATAGTTCACCAAGTGGGTCTTAAAACATTGAGGTATAAAGATTTTGGTGTGGAGTGGAGTAGTGTGAAGACACAAGGGGTTACCTGGGGTAACATAAGTTTCACCCCAACCTGTTTTATGTGGAGTAGCCTCTAGCAGCGAAGGAGATGCTTCTCTCAGTCTCCCAGAGCAATGGGAGCAGATTCAGGTCACAGAGATTCCCATTCTGTACAGAGGAAGTTCAAGTGTTAAGTGCATGTGTGGAGCCCACAAAAAGTGGATGTCAGGGCCCACTCTGCTACTGGGAAATATTAGTGGACAGCTTTGGATAGGTGGATGTGGAGAAGGCTCTGCGTGTCCCTACTGCAGATTACAAAAAAGGTGTATGTTGTCAACCGAGAGATAACTGGAAAACCATTAGCAAGTGTACATTGTGTATGTTCATCTCTAAAAGTAGAGGCCCGCCTTAAGGTCAAGTATTCTCCCACAGCAACCTAAGCCTTGTCCCAGTGCATTGATGAAGGCGACACAAAGCAAAGGTTTCCCATGTGTAGAAAAGTGACCCTGTATAATTTGCCTAGCATAGCCCAAAGGAACCCACCACGGGGTAGACCTCCCATGTGACCCTTGCTTGGCGCCCAATGAGGATCGAAACATGTGACCACCACCCATGCAACCCTCCACCCCTGCCCTATCACAAACTTGACTATGAAACAAGCTAAATGCTAATGTACAAGCAGCATATTACCATTTTTTTTTTTGGGAAAAAGAACTATACTGCAACCAACTGTTTAGTAACCTGTGAAACGGGTCAAAGATGTTCAGTAAATCTTTTAAACCAACCATGGTTAAATAATGGTCAGGGGGACTATTAGCATAAGCTAACTAAGTTCAGCTTGGTAAAAATGACATGCATTAAAGTAACAAGTTATGCTGCTGCTATAACCACTGGACCAATCATTTATTCTTTCTAAGGTTCAGGTTGGGAATAAGTGGTGTCCTAGCGGAGGAGGGCCTGTCTGCTTGGCAGTGATAGAAAAGGTTCTCCTAAGTGAACATGCCTGGCAACCTGGGCTGATCATGGGCCTCAGGTGTTCAGTGGAAGATTCCTTACAACTTGAGTGTGGAACATGAAAAGGTAATCAACTGGAGGGTTGGTTACCGGGCTTTTGGACCCGCCATCACTTAAAACGTTAACCTTAGGCCTTGGCACAGGAACTGGCTTAACAATCTGCTAAATAGGGGCACACAATGCTTTTTTCTTTCAAATGCAGCTGTTCAATGCAAAAGCAGTATTAGACAAAAACATGTTTGACCTGATTAAAATAATAAAGGCTAGGGTGATTTTGAAAACTAATGTTGGAAATGTGTTTTATCTATGTATATTATATAAAAAAAAAAAAAAAAACAAGGAGTTAGGTCAAAAGAGTCTTGAGGAGTAATATGATTGTACAGATTATAAGGAACATGTATCGTGAAGTCTGCACCCACAATTATGTTTCTTTCATGTATTAGCCTTATGGCAAAATTTAATCAAATGTAAAATATAAATTTTTTAATTTGTTATAATTCAGTTTTTTTTTTTTTTTTTTAGTTTCCCTTTGTATATGAAGACAATAATTATAGCCAAAGTTTTACTTTTATTTAAAATCCAACTAAAATGAAAAGCAGAATCTAATACTGTACAAGCCTAAATTTCATTGCTATGGTTTCAGTGCTAAGCTTTTTATTTCCATCAAAAAAATATCTGTCAGTATTACTGGTAGAGGTATTAAGCACTACAAATAAAAAGTTATTTCACAAGCCTGGCTTCACATAAATTATCCATTTCATTAAATCACATTACATAACATATGTTTATATGACCTGTTTTATTTAATTCACCCCTAACTCCACTTAAATGTTAAATTCAGCTTCCAGTTTTTTTTTTTTTTTTGCCAATGCTCTTTTTTGGAAACTCATAAACCACTTTACTTAATTAGTTCAAGGGACTAACTATGCTGCCTGGCTGGTGCCCAAACAAGTGCAACAATAAAGTTAATATAAAGTATTTTAAGCTACTTTAAAACCTCTTAAACTAGAAGTTGAAACACAGGAGGCTCAGATCTGAGAGCAGGGAATCTGATAAGATAATCTGAATGCCCTACTCTTTTCAGAACTAGTTTTAGCTAGTAAAACATCTTAGAAGTAACATGCCAGCTAGAACACATATTAAATCCTCTAGTGATAAAAATAAACTAGCTGTATTATTTTGACCATCGTCTTGCCCTTCACAATGAAAATGTATGCTAGCTTCAAGTTATAGCAATAGGAAGAGTGCTAGTCCCAGGACTTCTGCAGGTAGATGTGGCTGTTTGATTCCCCCAGGTTGCATCTTGCAGTTAATCAGTGCCAGTGTTAAGCTTCCAAAGCCATATACTGTATATATTTATACATAGCTTCTAGGATTTTTATTCACATATGCCAGACTTAGGCAGGCCATAGATGATTGGAAAAATAAAGGATCGCTCAAAAGAAAAATCATCATTGTTTTGGAATTTGTGCTGCGAAATTACAACATTTTTCGGATCAATTTCAACATAGACATCTTTTTTATCAATCTATTTATGTAGCTCATTCACGTTTCATTTTTTTTTTTTTTCAAACGGCTCTCCTGTTACGATTAGTTTGTTCATTAGTTCTGAAAAACATTTTCAACATGTTTTTCGTTCAGTTTTTCCGTTTCGATGGTGGCGTAAAATGTGCCTGTTGGAACGGGCACACTATTTATGCAAAAATAAATGATCAAGCTATCGAACTGAATTTTTTTACTTATCTATTGCTTGCTTAACTTTAAGAGAACTGCATAATGCCATAGAAAAAAAAACAATTTAGAATAAAAGCATAACAATTAATTCAAAGTTTTATAAAAGTACACCTTTACACCATCAAGATCTAAGGTTAAAGGGAAAAAACTTAAGTCAGACTGTGAGCACAGGTTTTCAAAAGAAACATTTAGATTCCTTAACATTACCAACTAGGATTCTGCACTGAGAAAGTCTTTGAAGTATGATGTTGTTGAAAGTAAATTACCGTTAAAGGAAATTGCTATAAATCAACCTGTCCACTTAGGAAGCGATCATTTTGCATAGCCATGTTTCCTGGCACTGTGGGGTGAATGATTGGATGATGTCAACACCAGATAATGAACTCTAATTTTCATGGTCTTTCATTCTGAACTGACAACAGTTGCACATGAAAGTTCCGAAATTTCATTTATAAAATATGCTTCATTTGATGTTGCAGACTCAGAATGAAATTGCATGGAACTTGTCTTTTTATTGTGTAAAGACATGCTGGGCACATAATACAGAAAATAACAGACTAAAACACATAAACTACATACTTAGGATCCTGCCTCCCCACCCATAGGTGTAACTTGGTTTATCGTAAAGTGACTTACTGGAAGTTCTGCTTATTTTTAAACCCTTGTGTATTTTTCTAGTCGTTTCCCCTTCCTAATAAAATGCTCCTGTGTTAGAAAGTGGGCCTATTTAAATGTTAGTACTTGTCAGGTTCTCTAAATGTCAAAGATTTTTTCCCAAGAAAAACAAAATGATAAGGTGACCTTTGGGTGAAGAAGTAAAACTACTTCTTCACATTAAAATAATATTGTTGCTTTTATTTTAATTTTCTCAATGCACAATAAAATCCTCTACAGAGTACTTAGTTCCCAAAAAATTTAAGAAAAGGGTCAGTTCACTGTTTGTCAAGCTGTTTGGGAGCCAGACACCAGTGTACATCCGTGAGAATAAAAATGCCCCTACTTTGTTGGCCAGTGAGATTGATAAATGGCCCTACTTCGTTAGCCAATGAGAGTGATAAATGCCCCTACTTTAGTGGGCGAGTGAGAGTGATAAATGCCCCTACGTTGGTGGCCAGTGAAAGTGATAAATGCCCCTACTTCGATAGCAGTGGGAGTAAATAAATTCTCCTGCCTCACTGGTCAGTGGAAGTAAAAAAAAAAGAAATATGCCCCTACATCTGTGGTCAGAGGAAGTAATAAAATGTACCTATGCCATTGTCACTGGGAGTAAAAAATGCTCCAGTGTTGGTGGACAGTAAGATTGATAAGTTAACTAACACCAGTGGTCAGTAGGAGTAAAAAAAATGCCCCCCCTGGCATTTGTGTCGGTGGACAAATGAACTATCCTCCCTGCATTTGTGCCATTGAGTGAATTACTGAGTTTGAGGATCACTGTCTCTGTATTTTCTCTTTAAGAGGTCACATTCTAATGTTCTTACATTTGTCATATGTAGGCATGTGTTCCCTAACAGCCTTGCTGTATTTTGTTTTACTTTCACTTTTGCCATTTGTATTGCAAAGCATTGCACCCAGGGGTTTGCATGACATCACCTACAAGTCACTCTGTTGAGGAGGCTCCTGAGGTCTGTATCAAGGGCCAGAGAGTCCTGTCTGTTTTGTCAGCTGGCCAAACTTTGGCAAGCTTTTTATGGGTTGTACTTAGCTTTGACAAAATAGGGATGCAATGTTCTGGAGGGGCCCTTGGGAAGGGCCCCTCCTCCTAGGAGAGAGGCACTTCAGCTATTCACCTGCTGAGGTATTGGTGTTTGCTAAAGCAGGCTGTGTGCCTGAGTTTAGGCCCAAAGCAAGAGCCTGGCTCTAGAGGGTTATCCCTGCTCTGTGTAACGCTCCGGCGTTTATTTGTGTGGTGTGGATTTGCAGCTGCGGAAGTTACACTCAGTAGTCATGTAGAGATGTGTTGAACTACCATATCCAACTCTCAAGACTCATCATTGTGCATCAGCCTGTCTCAGCAAGCACATACACAAACACAGACACTCATTAAAGATGTTCCTGGAGTGATATGTTTATATGTGAAAGTATAGAGGTGATACTGAGGGGACAGGCGTGGATAGTGATAGCAATGGTAAGAGGTAACAGATGGTGATAGTAAGCACTTAGGATAGCAATCATGTACAGGTAACAGGTGGTAGTGAAGAGCAGATGAAGTGTACAGGAGATGCTAGGCTAGTGCAGTGACAAGATGGTAATAGGCTCAAGAGCTTGCAATCTAAGTAGCGGTGCAGATGTTAGATGTAACAGTATAGTTCTTAGAGTAGCAATAGTCTTTAGTAAGCAGAGTAGTAGTGAAAGTAGATTAGGAAGGTATTCCCCTGTGGGGTACTTATCACTGGTAGGTTTGTAAGGAGAGGGTTCCGGCGGTGAGGTAATGATCTTGTAGCGAGATACAAGATGTTGTAGCAAGTCTTCGGTCAATCCAGGTATTAGGGAATAGCTGGAGGATTCGGCAGCGTTAGGTAATGCTGTAGCAAGCGGTTTTCACGAACACATGTGAGTGAATGCCGGCGGTTGGAATAGCCGCTCAGAGCGGCACTCACTGATGAGGTCATGGAATTTAAAGGGACAGGTACTAGATGCGTTCCACCTATCTATATGGTGGAACGTAATGTACAAATAATAGGTTGGAAGGGTACCGCAGGTACCAGGATCTTACAGTACCCCCCCCTAAGGCCGGCTCCGGAAGGCCTATAACATTGGTCTCTCCGGGTATTTGGAGTGGAACCTTCGTATAAGCCTGGGTGCGTGGACGTCAGAAGCATCCAACCAGGTGTCATCTTGGGGACCATAATTTTTCCATCTTATGAAATATTGGAGCTTTCCTCTGTGGATACGAGAATCCAAAATTTCTTTAATCTCAAATTCTTCTCCACCTTCAACTTGTATTGGAGGTGGAGGCGCGATGGTAGGTCTAATCCCTTGGTTGGGTGTATGTGGCTTCAATAGAGATACATGGAACGTGGGGTGTATTTTAAGATCTGCCGGTAAAGTGAGTCGAACTGCAGATTCCCCAATGAGCTTCTCAATTGGGAAAGGTCCCAGGAATAGAGGTCCAAGCTTTTTACTAGGAATTTTCAACCTCAAGTTCCTCGTAGATAGCCAAACAAGATCCCCAATAGCATATTGAGGTAAAGGTCTTCTGCGGAGGTCATAGTACCTCTTTTGTTGGCTATGAGCATGTGAGATGGTGGTGTTAAGTAAGCCCAAAGAGTCTTTTATTTGGGTGAGATAGTCAGAGGCTACTGGGTTACTTGATGGTAGGATGCGTGGTGGAAGAATTGTGGGATGGAACCCATAGTTCAGGTAGAACGGACTTTGCTTAGTAGTACTGTGGGTTGCATTGTTATAAGCAAATTCTGCCAGAGGGAGGAGGTCCACCCAATCATCCTGTAGGTATGAGGTGTAGCAACGCAAATATTGTTCAATACACTGGTTGACTCTTTCAGTTTGTCCGTTGGTCTGCGGGTGATAGGGGGAAGTAAGTTTTCGCTCAATGCGCAGTATGTGACATAGAGCTTGCCAAAACTTAGAGATGAACTGCGAGCCCCGGTCAGATAAAAGAGTCTTTGGAATTCCATGTAGTTTGAACACATATTTTACTAGCAATTCCGCTGTTTCCTTAGATGAAGGTAGTCTGCGAATGGGAATGAAATGTGCCATTTTTGTCAGATGGTCCACTGACACTAGGATGGTAGTGAATCCCTTGGACGGTGGTAATTCCACTATGAAGTCTAAAGAAACAACTTCCCATGGAACTTTGGGTATTGGTAGACTGCAAAGTAAACCAGAAGGTTTTGTAGTGTCAATTTTGGACCTTGCACAGATGTCACATGAAGAAATGAATTTTTGTACAGACGTCTTCATCCCAGGCCACCAAAATTGCCTAGTGAGCAAATTAAATGTCTTAGTCATACCCATATGTCCTGCCATAGGTACGTCATGGGATAACTCCAAGATTTTGGTACGCATACCGGGAGGTATGTAGAGTTTGTCGTTAAAGTAGCGGAAGCCTTTTGCATCAGTACTTAGTTGAGGTGGTGGTGAATCCAGTCTTAGACTGTGCAGAATCTCTTCCTTTAAGGGACGAACAACACCAATAATACGGTCATGGGGTATTATAGGTAATGAAGGAATTTCGGCACAGTTATCTTCGGTTAACCGTAATAACGCATCTGCCTTCTTGTTTTTGTCTGCAGGTGTATAGGTCACTAAGAAATTGAATCTTAGGAAGAATAGCGACCAACGTACCTGTCGGTGGGAAAGGGTCTTGTTGGTCTGGAGATATTGGAGGTTTTTATGGTCTGTATATATGAGTATTGGCAACCGGGTGCCCTCAAGTAGATGTCGCCAATTCTCCAGTGCCAACTTCATGGCAAGTAACTCTTTTTCACCCACTGGGTAGTTCACCTCTGGGTTACTTAGTGATTTAGAGAAGAAGGCAACTGGATGAAGTGGTGAAGTATTCGTAGGTCGTTGGGAAAGAACTGCTCCTACAGCCATATTTGAAGCATCTACCTCCAGGATGTATTGGAGGGATGGGTCTGGATGGCGTAGTATGGGAGCAGTAATGAAGCTTGATTTCAACAAGCTGAACGCTTTATTTGCTTCTTCAGACCATTTAAATGTTTGCTTAACACTTGTAAGTTGTGTGAGTGGTCTCACAATAGACGAGAAGTTCTTGATGAACTTCCTATAGAAGTTTGAGAATCCAAGAAATCGTTGTAAGGCCTTACGAGTTGTTGGTACAGGCCAATCCAGAATACAGGATATCTTGCTCATATCCATCTTGATGCTGTTCTTGGATATGATGTATCCTAAGAATAACACCTCTTCCTTATGGAATAGGCATTTCTTCAGTTTTACGTACAAGTTGTGTGCGAGCAATCTGGACAACACAAGTCTTACATGTCTTTTATGTTCAGACAAGGATTGAGAGTAAATGAGTATATCGTCCAGATATACTACGACACAGACATCGAGTAGATCTCGGAAGATGTCGTTTATGAACCGCTGAAATGCTGCGGGAGCATTACACAACCCAAACGGCATCACTAGATATTCGAATAGTCCGTATCTAGTTCTGAATGCCGTCTTCCACTCATCCCCACTACGGATGCGGATGAGATTGTAAGCCCCTTTAAGGTCTAACTTTGAGAAGTAAGTGGCTCCACGCACTTGTTCAATCAGTTCCGGGATGAGAGGTAAGGGATAGCGATCCTTTATCGTAATAATATTTAATTGCCTATAGTCAATAATAGGCCGAAGGCTTAAATCCTTATTGCGGACAAATAAAAGTCCTGCAGCTGTAGAGGAAGTAGAGGGTCTAATGAACCCTTTCGCTAAGTTCTCATCCAAGTATTCCTTGAGATGAGAAAGTTCGTCCTGAGAAAGAGGATAAACATGACCGAAAGGTAGCTTACTATTAGGGAGTAGGTCAATAGAACAATCGTAGTCCCTATGGGGAGGCAACACTTGAGCATTTTTCTCAAGGAAGACTTCTGATAAATCCTGATAGCATGGTGGTGGTGTAATTTCCTCTGACACCATGGACAGGATTTTCTTTTGAGATTGGAAGTTACACGTGGTCTCGCAATAGTGAGAAGGGAAGGTTAGGGACCGTGTCTTCCAATCAATAGTTGGTTGATGTATATGTAACCAGGGAAGTCCCAAAATAATGGGAAAATGTGGTGAGGGTAACACATCAAACGTGGTGGTCTCAACATGAGACTCGTTAGCAGTAGCAAGGAGTGCTTGTGTCTGAGTGGTAATTGGACCAGAAGATAACGGAATACCGTTAATCAAACTAACAGAGACAGGTTTGGGTTTTGAAATAATAGGTATTTTATTTAAAGCAACAAAACTAGTGTCAATGTAGTTCCCACAAGATCCTGTGTCGATCATGGCCTTGGTGGTGATCCTAATTTGGTCCCACTGTAGGATCAAACGAATAAAGAGATAGGGATTAGTAAAAGAAGTCGTTAATCCCCCCAGCAAGACCTGTGAACACTCACCCTTTTTCTTGTGGCCAAGGGGACAAACGCTTATCAAATGTTCGGCGGAGGCGCAGTACATACAGAGATTTTCTGTTCTTCTCCTGGCCTTTTCAGTAGACGATATTGGTGGGCGGATGGTTCCTACCTCCATAGGAGTAGGATCGAAGGACGACTCCCGAGAAGGGTTGGGTAATGTGATTCCCATTTTCTCAGCCTTCCTCTCTCGCAATCGTCTGTCTATTTTGATACTAAGTTGTATCAAGGCATCCAAGGTGCCAGGTAAATCCACTCGGGCGAGCTCGTCTTTTATGGCTTCAGATAACCCAAGCCTGAACTGGGTTCGCAGAGATGCATCATTCCACCCTGAATCAAGGGTCCATCTCTTGAACTCTGCTACGAAATCTTCAACAGGTCTCCTTCCTTGTTTTAAAGCCCTCAATTGGCTGTCAGCAGTACTCTGCCTATTAGAGTCTTCATATAGGCTAGAGAGCTCTGCTAAAAACGTAGGATAGGAGTTGAGAAGAGGGTCATTTTTCTCAATAAGAGAGTCTGCCCAAGCCCGTGGATCACCTGACATATATGATATAGTGGTGCAGACTTTTAATTGGTCTGTAGTGTAAGTACGAGGTTTTAGATTAAAAAGCAATTGACATGCGTTTTTAAATTCACTGAATTTTTTCCGATCACCCGTAAACACTTGTGGAGGGTTTATTTTGGGCTCACGGGGTTGGGCAGCAGTGAGCTGTGAAACATGGGCTATCTGCTGTCTCAAGGTCTGGTTTTCATTTTTCACTTCAATAAGTGAAAGAATTAATGAATCTACCTTTTGTGATAGTTGTATCACATGTGTAGCTATTTCCGCTGAATCCATTTTTCTGGTTCGTGCAATCTGTAAAGCTCCGGCGTTTATTTGTGTGGTGTGGATTTGCAGCTGCGGAAGTTACACTCAGTAGTCATGTAGAGATGTGTTGAACTACCATATCCAACTCTCAAGACTCATCATTGTGCATCAGCCTGTCTCAGCAAGCACATACACAAACACAGACACTCATTAAAGATGTTCCTGGAGTGATATGTTTATATGTGAAAGTATAGAGGTGATACTGAGGGGACAGGCGTGGATAGTGATAGCAAATGGTAAGAGGTAACAGATGGTGATAGTAAGCACTTAGGATAGCAATCATGTACAGGTAACAGGTGGTAGTGAAGAGCAGATGAAGTGTACAGGAGATGCTAGGCTAGTGCAGTGACAAGATGGTAATAGGCTCAAGAGCTTGCAATCTAAGTAGCGGTGCAGATGTTAGATGTAACAGTATAGTTCTTAGAGTAGCAATAGTCTTTAGTAAGCAGAGTAGTAGTGAAAGTAGATTAGGAAGGTATTCCCCTGTGGGGTACTTATCACTGGTAGGTTTGTAAGGAGAGGGTTCCGGCGGTGAGGTAATGATCTTGTAGCGAGATACAAGATGTTGTAGCAAGTCTTCGGTCAATCCAGGTATTAGGGAATAGCTGGAGGATTCAGCAGCGTTAGGTAATGCTGTAGCAAGCGGTTTGCACGAACACATGTGAGTGAATGCCGGCGGTTGAAATAGCCGCTCAGAGCGGCACTCACTGATGAGGTCATGGAATTTAAAGGGACAGGTACTAGATGCGTTCCACCTATCTATATGGTGGAACGTAATGTACAAATAATGGGCTGGAAGGGTACCGCAGGTACCAGGATCTTACACTCTGTTAGAGAATGTTGTATGTCTGTATTTAGGTCCCAAGGGCTGGAGCCCAGGCATAGAGGGTATCATCCCTTCTTTTTATGAAGACGGACCCTGTGGGCCTAAGAAAATATATTTTTCTAGAGGCCTCACTGGAACAGAGTTATATCTGAACCTTTTGTTTTGTAGAGCTATATGCACCAGAATAAGTTCTGCCTAATGCCTCTGGAGTCTGAGAATTACTCAGTGACTGTATCACGTACCTTGTGGGAGAGACTTGCGTGTAGAAGGAGACCTCTCATACAGCCGTGGCTCAAAGGCCACTGGTGTTACGACAGTAGCTGTGAGAGCATGCTGAGGTAAGAGTGCCCGCAAGATCTTCTGTTGGTTTCAGAAGTGTGTGGCAGTTGCGACACCTGAGCTGGGCTAGATGGCAGAAGCAGCAAATGGCAACAGGAACAGCAGATGCAGGCACACAGCAGACGTAGAACCAGTGTCACCAGACACTATGCAGAGCAGGACAGACAGATAACTGGATTCAGGGTCAGACAAGCCAGGTCAGCAACAGAGGATCAGACATGAGCATAAACAGCAGGCAGGGAATGGTCAAGATGCAGGCAGAGGTTGGCAACAGGATATCAGGCAGATTGAAGGTATAACAAAGTCTTTAAGGCAGGCAGAGGTCAGGATAGGTGGAGAGCAAGCGTGGTTGGGATAAGCCGGGTCAAACACGGGAATCAAACACAGGTCACAGGAAAAGGGATACTGGTAAAGCTGCAGATCAGACAGCAAATCACTAGTGCAGCTGCACTGATGAGGCGGCACTCGTGGGCACTGATGAGGCAGCACTGATAGGTGGCACTGATGGTTACTGATAGGTGGCACTGATGGGCAGCCCTGATACATACCACCCAACGTTTTGAGATAGGAAAGAGGGACACTTATTGGTAAAAGTATGTAGGCATAGGACACACTCTCTGCCACGCCCCCTAAAGAAGAAATCTACAAAAATAAAGGATTAGGTAAACCCACAAGTGCTTTTTTTACTGTTACTATTCCTTTATACTGGCTTTTGAAATGCACAAATGCAGCAATTTAGAACTTGGATGAAAGGTTTATCACTGTGAAACACTTTTTGAAAGATAAAAGTGCATTTTATATACAGCTATATAGATCAGACCAAAATGAGGGACAAATGAGGAGGAAGGAGGGACAGAGGGACTATTTTCCAAATCAGGGACAGTTGGAGCTATGCTGATAGGCAGCACTGATGAACACTGATAGGTGGCACTGTTGGGCACTGATAGGTGACATTGATGGGCACTGATTGCCAGCACTGATAGGTGGCACTTATGGATACTGATTGGCAGCACTGATAGACACTGATTGGCAGTACTAGTGGACAATGGTAAGACTGCACTGATAATCAGGACACTGATAATCAGTGCCCTGATTATCAGTGCCAATGTCCCTTCGACCACACCTGGACCGGAAGGTTTTACCCCCCTAATGACCAGGCCATTTTTTGCAATACGGCACTGCGTTATTTTAACTGACAATTGCGCAGTCGTGCAAAGCTGTACCCAAATAAAATTGATGTCCTTTTTTTCCCACAAATAGAGCTTTCTTTTGGTGGTATTTGATCACCTCAGTGGTTTTTATTTTTTGCACTAGAAACAATTTTTTGCACTAGAAAGCAACAATTCTGAAAAAAAAGATATATTTTTTACCTTCTGCTATAAAACATTCCCAATAAAAAAATTTAAAAATCTAATTATTTTCATCATTTTAGGCCTATATGTATTCGGCCACATAGCTTTGGTTAAAAAAAATCCCATTAAGTGTATATTGATTGGTTTGCGCAAAAGTTATTGCGTCTACAATCTAGGGGATAGATTTGTGGCATTTTTATTTATTTTACTTTTTTGTCTAGCATTGCTGCAATCAGCAATTTTTAGCAGGACTGCGACACTGCGGTGGACAGATCAGACTCCTAACTGACACTTTTGAGGGAAACAGTGACATTACTACAGTAATCAGTGCTAAAAATATGCACTGTTACTGTACTGTACTAATGCCACTGGCAGGGAAGGGGTTAACACCAGGGGTGATCAAAGTGTTAAGTGTGTCCCTAGGGAGTGCTTTCTAACTGTGTGGGGGACGGACTCACTAGATGAACACAGAGATCCCTGTTCCTAAATAGCATGAACACAAGATCCCTTTGCTCATCTCTGACAGAACAGCGGTCTGCCTTGTTTACATAGGCAGACCGCCATTCTGCCTCTCTGGGGAGTGATTGGCTTCCCCTCTGGCCAATCAGTGGGTGTGGGCACCTCCGGCAGCACATGTGTGCCCCCACTGGCTATTGCACAAAACGGCGTACAGGTACGTAGTTTCGTGCAATAGAGAGGACTTGCCGCAGTATATGTACTGCTGGCAGTCGATAAGTGGTTAACATAAGCCGGTTATCAGCGTTCTTCTTTCCTTGCGCTGTGAGCATGAGGAAAAAAAGGCAGATAACTGGCTTGTGTTTACATCCTGTGATCAGCTGTCATTGGCTGACAGCTGATCACATAGTAAAGGACTGCTGTGATTAGCCATTTACCTCGATCTGTGATGAGCTGAGTCCAAAGGACTCTGCAATTACAGACCGTTTCATCCCCCGCCCCCCATGCCACATTCCTGAAGGGATGCGCAGGCAGTGCGATCATAGGAGAGCATTCATGTATGCCCTTCCGGAAAAGGAAGCGCACGCTGTAGCCATCTTTCGACTATAACTTGGGCAGGAAGTAGTTAAGGTATAACTAAAGGCAAAACTTTTTTATATATAGTTTTGGGTGGTGGAAAGAGATTAGAACACCGGTCAGGCATTTATTATTTTCTGTGCCCCTGTTAGGGAGATTCACCCTCTCCTTTGTCATGTTTACTGTTATCCATGGGTGGGAAAGTGAAAGAAAATGACACATTTTGGGTTGTCAGAAGTAAAGAGGATATCTTTCAATGGGGATACTAGTTTTGAAGATCCTGGTGACAACCACAGGATCCCTCAGTTTAGAGATTGCTTCTCACTTCCCGCTTTGGCTATGGGACAGGAAGTGAAGGAAAATCTCACTAATGACAACAAAAACCTGGCTGGGATTGTAACCCTCCTTTACTCTATCCAAAATGAAAAAAAAAAAAAAAAAAAGTGCCTTTAGTTCTACGTTAGGTAAGGCATTGAAAACTGCATTTTAATCAGCACCTGCATTTCTTCATAGATGCAAGAGTATGTAAATCATTCACACTCAGGTATTCCTTGGAAGAGAATCCCCCTGCTGGGTCCTTCCAGGTGGAGACAAAATCTCAGTGCTACAGAGCAGCCTGGCTTTTCAGTTTTCTACCATGCTGCAACATATTAAAATAAAAGTAAAGTGGCTTTATATATGTCTTTATATTTATTATGAGTTAAGCTGAAATTTACAGACAGTATTATTTAGTCAGAGCAGTGTCTCATGCCTATTCAGACAGAGCTATAACAACAATCACTTAAGGGCCATACACACTATAGGATTTTCTGAAGACTTTTTTCTTCAGATTTACCTTTTCTATGTAGTGCAAGGGCCTGCCAGATTGCAAATTGAAAGTGTTTAGATTTGACCTCATATTATATGGTTTTGGTAAATCTAAAGGAAAAAGTCTTCAGAAAATCTTATAGTGTGTATGTCCCATTAGGCTAGGCTTACATTTATGGTTGGGGGGGTGTCGGGTGGAGTTAAAAAAACACAGGCCTTTGTCTGCCCACAACAGCTCTACTTTAATCTGCAAAGGAAGTGGACAGGGTGTACAGATGTCATGTCCTCAGTGTTTTGAGTACAGCCCACTGAAGGTATCCCATTCAACTGAATGGGGCCATGCCACAACAGCTGGTTTTAAAACTCCTGTATGATTAAAGATCAGCCATGAGCCTTCACCATCTGCTGGTCATTACTCAACATTGCAACAACTCAACATAGGTCTCAGCTCTGCACACCTACCATAATCATCTAGTACAGTAGGGAAAACTGGGTCAGGTTTTCATTTCCGTGTATACCTTCCTGTCCCAGTTAACCCTGTCTTCCCATTTTCTTCACAGGGGTGTCACTAAGACAAATAATGAGTGCAACCAGTAAAGTCGCAGACACCAATAAATGCCTAAAAGATGTCCTATCCCTTCCACATGCTATTCAAAAACTAAAAATTCTAACTGAAGTTAAAATTTTAATTCATCTCTACCAATGTACTGCTTTGCAATAATAAATGTCTTGAATTCTACATTTTGAGTCTATTTTTTGTTTGCATCCATTAAGGAGACCTTAAAAAACTTTAAAAAAGAAATGCTAATAATAAAAATGACCATTAAACATAAAGTCACAAAATGGGCTTGCATTCAGTGTTATGAGTAATAAAAAGTCTCACATTTTTTAAACCTGAAAATTGAATTGCTTGTAGCTTACTTATTTCTTGATGAATATTTGAAACTGTGCAGTATAGAATATGGCAAATGCTTTTATTATAAAGACATATAAAAATACTTTTATTATAAGGATGTATAGTAAAAATACTAAATAATTATTTTTGGTAATATTAATTTAATAATTTTTTAGTTTTTTTTTAATGATTTAAAATGAGTCCCAATTGTAGCTTTACCGCTGAATACTTTTCATAAAGAATTTATTAAGGTAAGAGTGAAAGTAAACTTTTGGTGTATATGCACTGATCAACCATATTTTATGACCACTGGCTGGTTAAGTGAACAACATTAATTGTCTTGTTACAATGGCAGGTGGGATTTATTAAGTAGCAAGTAAAAATGTTGTCCCTAAAGTTGATATGTTGAAAGCAGAAAAAATGTGCTTCACACTTTGTTGTGTATGGGGCTGCATAGTCACAGACTAGTTAAGGTACCCATGATGACCTGTGTCCACATCCAAAAGAGCCTACAATGGGCACGTGAGCATCAGAAATAGATGGCAGAGAAAACAAAGAAGGTGGCCTGATTTGATGAATTATGTTTTCCTTTAGGGCCAGTTCACACCTCATTGCATCAAAAACGCATAGAAAGTAGGTTATATGGTTTCCAATGTCATAGTTCTCACCAGCGTGGTGAGTTCCAGGACGTTCCAGTTCCAGAAAAAAAAGTAGAATACGCTGCATTTTTCCTGCACTACACTGTAATGGAACGTGGTAAAATGCACCAGAACGCACTGGAACTCTTTAAAAATGCATTAAAAATGCACCAGGCACCAGTAAAGTGAAAAACAAAGAAAGGAAAAAAGAAGAAACAAAGCATCTGTAATGCATCCGGAAACGCATAAAAAAAAAAAACACACCGGAACGCGTCAAAAACTGGTATGCAGAAAGGCATCCAGAACAGATCTGGAGTGGGTTTTTGTGGTGTGAACCAGCCCTTACATCATGTGGATGGCTGGGTTTATGTGCATTGCTCACCTGGGGAAGAGATGGTACCAGGATGTAGTATGGGAAGAAGGCAAGCCAGTGGAGGCAGTGCGATGCTTTAGGAAATATTCTGCTGGGAAACCTTGGGTCCTGCCATTCATGTAGATGTTACTTGACACGTACCACCTACATAAACATTGCCGGTGACCAAGTGCACCCCTTCATCAAAACGGTATTCCCAGATGGCAGTGGCCTCTTTCAGCAGGATAATGCTCTCTGCCACATTACATAAATGGTTCAAAAATGATTTGAGGAACACAATGAATTTGAGGCATGGCCTTAAAATGAACCAGATCCCAAACCAATCGAGTATCTTTGGGATGTGCTGGAAAAACAAGTCCAATCCATGGAGACCCCACCTCTTATCTTACAAGACTGACAGCTGGTTCCAAATATATACTTTCAGATGTCTAGTAGCATCCATGTCTTAATAAGTCAGGATTGCTTTGACAGCAAAAAGGGGATCAACTCAATATTAGGTGGGTTGTCATAAAGTTATGGCTGATTGGTGTAGATTTGACTACATACACCTTAAGACAGGGGTCTTTAAACTATGGCCCTCCAGTTGTTCAGGAACTACAATTCCCGTCATGCCTAGTTATGTCTGTGAATGTCAGAGTTTTACAATGCCGCATGGCATATTTAGGTCCGCAACAGCTGGAGGGCCGTAGTTTGAGGATCCCTGCCTTAAGGTGTCTTCCAGAAAGGCCAGGAGCTCCAAAATCTGGAGCTTTCTTTGCTCAAAAATCTCCTGCCATTTGAACATCACTTTTTGCTCAAAAAAGTGAATGTCTGGTTTTGGAGGTTCCAGGAATTTAAATGAGCACACAGATACAACAAAAACACAAACTCAGTTTGCATCAATGATCTGCTTTCATATTTACTTGATTAAATAGATCTTCCTTTTTCCCCCTTATATTTAGAAGGTGTGTTTTTTGAGGGGAATAATATAACTTAAGGCAAAACCTTTTTTTTTTTCTAGTTTTGAATAGAGTGGAATATTACAGCCCCTGTCAGTTTTTATTGTGCCCCAGTTAAAGTGGAGTTCCACCCTAAAATGACACTTCTGTCCATCTCCTTGGTCCGGGTCACCTTAAAAAGAAATGGATAATCGCTTTTTTTTATTTTTACTTACCTTGGATTAGAAGAAAATATACTTACCTTACTTCCTCTTCCTCCCTTCGGCAGCCACGGCCCGTCGTCACTTCCTGGCTTGCAATGATTCCTGGGAGCTGAACATCATCGCTCCCAGGAATCAATGCGCCTGCACCTGCCCAGACGTCAGTTCCGGTGCGCGCGCGTCATTCCCTTCTAAACAGCTTCTGGGCATGCCCAAAAGCTGTGGAGGGATGACACGCGTGCACCGGAAGTGACGGCGGGGCCGGTGCATTGCATCGTGGGACTGAAGAGGACGCAGAAGAGGATTGCGCTGGCTTCAAGCTGCCCACACCTGAGATGGCAGCACTGGACAATACATTTTCAAGGTAAGTATTTCTTCTTGCAGGTAAGTGAAACCCGGGACAGTACAGAGGCTATCCATTGTGGAATGCACTAGCCCTGACTGTCCTGGGGGTATTTTTATGTCATTTTTTTTTTTAGGTGGAACTCCGCTTTAAGGAGATTCCCCATCTCTGTTTGTCTTGTTTACCATTATCATTGAAAATGAAAGTAAAAGAAAATTCCAAATTTTGGGTTGTCCCCAGGAAAGTCAAAGAGAGAAAGTCTTCCAATGAGGACACTAGTTCAGATGATCTGGGGGTCCCAAAGGAATTCCTTTAATTTTCAGGGATATCCTTTCACTTCTCTTTTTGGCTATGGGACAGGAAGTGAAAGGAAATCTCCGCAATACGACATAGAAGGTGAAAAAAAGTATGTCGGGGGTTATAACCCTCCCTTCCTCAATCCAAAATGGAAAAAAAAATTACCTATACTTCTACTTTAAGAAAAGTTTTTTTTATTTCATTAAGTGTTTTTTTGTATTTGCCCTTTCCCGTTTTCTGTCTTTTTAATAGCCTATTAGTGGCTGGTTGCTTCCATTTATTTTATTTTTTTTCCATTTTACTATTTTTTTTTTTCATTTTACTATTTTTTTTTTTATTTCTGAAAGGGTTTTTTTTTTTTAATGGCACACACAGATATCCAAGACAGTCAAAGAAAATAAGCTTTGGTAGCCCCCAGAAGCTAAATAAAGCCAATTTACACCATAAAAAAAAAAACACTTTAATTGTGCTTTTTCCTTTGACTCCAATGCAATTCATCAAAATAGTGAAATTCCTAAATGTCCTGATTTTTAGAAAAAATGTGGGGAGAAGGAAACTCTTAATTTTGCTTATCCCTAATCTCAAGGTGGCCTCCTCTGTTAGCTATTGTGAGTAGTTGTTCTATAAAGACCCAGACTAAACTTGTTAGACACACTAGAGAGACATAAATCTGTGTATTTAACACTCCGGGAGATATGGAACAACAGACAAGCACAATGTGAAAAACCACATCAAAAAGGACTTTAAGGTGAGTGTTACAACAAAAAAGCTTAAAACATATATTTACTGAAAATAGAGTACTTTTTCCATTCGCAGTTAGTAACACATTTTAGACAATACTGCTGTGTGCAAATCTTCAAATAATATAAGAAATGTAATATACTAGCTAAAACATTGATTTATTTCCTTTATCTGCCAGGGGAATCTAATTATCCTTTTACAGTGCTTGCTGCACCTTCTGCACCTTATTCAGTGTAGCTGCTCAGTAAACCTGCGTACAATTTCCTGCAACTTAATTGGAAGGCTAAATTAATCAAAGGCTCCCTTCAGCTTGATGAGCTTTGATACTAGTAACCCTCCTCTGAAAAAAGCTCAGGGGCTGATGGCTGGAATGTAATAGTGTGTTTCTATCAGCATGGTGGAAAATACACATAAATTAGGCAGATGTTTCCTTTTAGATCAGTGCAGCCAGGTAGTTAATAGCTACTGTTTTTGATGTTAATTATATGTGTAAAAGATATGTGTGGAACAAAAGGAAAATAAATTAGGTGGATAGAATATGTAATGATATAGTAAATAAAGTTAAAGAAAAGAAAAAGTTTTTTTCCATGTTGGTCAAAAAAAACAATGTTTCCTCCTACAGTGTGGTTATGTATAGCCAAAACATTTGTTTAAGTTTTGAAAAGAGTAGAGGAAGGTTAAAAGCCCTGTCAGCTTATTTTTTACTGTCTGTGTCCCATTAGGGAGGTTTCCCTTCATTTCCTGCAACAGCAAGTAAGAGAAAATCTCTAAAAAAAAAAAAAAAAAAGAATCCGCTTGTCACCAGAACAGGTGTCCCCACTGGAACTACTGAGGGTACACAAACGGCAATTACAGAAGGAGTAATAATCCTTCCCTACTCTATGCTAAACTAAAAAGAGAAAATGTTTTGGCTTTAACTACCAATACCAGACACTTTCACCCCCTTCCTGCCCAGGACTTTTTTAGGTTTTCAACGCTGTAACACTTTGAGTCTCAATTACTCAGTCATGCAACACTGTACCCAAATGGATTTTTTTTTTTTTTGCGACAGATAGAGCTTTTTTCTAGTAGTATTTAAGCACCACTAGGTTATTATTTTTTGCTATATAATAAAAAGAAATTTTGACAATTTTTACTTAAAAAACAGGTTTCTTTTATAATTTCTCATACATACAACTCAGGTAAATAAAATAAAACAGAGCAGAGCTAACATAAAAAAAACTATTCCAATAATTCTTATTAAAGCAAAGGTTTTAACATTTGCCTTCAGCTATGTAAAATTAGATCATAATCTCATAAAAGGTCTCCTTATAATCATTCATTCCATGGTATGTGCTTTCATCAACCTAAACGTGCCATCTTCCACTTTGCGCAAAACCACCAGATGTGCTCTCCCTTGTGAATATGACCTAATTGTTATATTAGGTCATGTAAGGCATTTTTCCCCTTTAAATGGGCTTCCCCGATAATCCGTGTTGCCTTTACTTCTCCTCCTCCATCTCCTCAAGTCCTCAGGACCAAGCGTGCAAAACCATGAAGAAAACTCTGTGTTTTACCATTTTAGACACTTTATTAAAATAAATAAAATCCAGCCAATTCTTTGGTGCATTTCACATTTGTGCACAGAACAAGCAAAGCATGTACATAGGGATATTCACAACTCCTAGTAATCAAACCAATGCCTTACTTCTGGTTCTCCATGTACGCAATGATGTCACCCAAAGCTCCGACCCTTTACTTTTTCTTTCTGTTATAAAATTTAGCAAATAAAAAATCTTTCTTCAATAAATTTAGTCCAAAGTGTATTCCGCTACATTTCTGTGGTAAACAATAACCCAAATCACTGTATATTATTTAGTCTGTGTGAATGTTTTAGAATCTACAAACTATGGTATATATATACTTGAAAATTGATCATTCCTAATATACTGACTACCTATCTCATCTGTTGAGGTCATAAATGCCAGAACAGTACAAATATCTCACAAATCCCTTTTTGGAAAGCAGGCAGCCCTAGGGAATTAGTAAGAGGCATGGTGAGTTTTTTGAAGTTGTACATTTTTTGGCACTATTTTTTGAAAATTAAGAAATTAAATAATATATATATTTTTTCTAAATATGTCATTTTAACAAGTTATGTTTCACAAAAAGCACTGGGATGCTTATATTTACACCCTAAAACACATTCCGCTATTGGGATACCTCGTGTGAGACTTTTTCACAGCCTAGATACATAGAGAGGTCCAAAATCCCAGGAGCACCTTTGATCTTTCAAGTAGCTTAAATTACATATAAATTACATGTCTAATTTCCTGACTACCTATCACATTTTTGGAGGCCCTGGAGAAACAGGACAGTGGAATTACCCACAAAATGATCCAATTCTGGAATGCAAACACGAAAATGTGTTTTCTAAGAGGCATAATAACAACACAGTTTAAAAAATGGGACTTTATATACACTATATTACCAAAAGTATTGGGGCCCTTGCCTTTACACACACATGAACTTTAATGGCACCCCAGTCTTAGGGTTCAATATTGAGTTTGCACACCCTTTGCAGCTATAACAGCTTCAAATCTTTTGGGACGACTGTCCACAATGTTTAGGAGGGTGTCTATGGGAATGTTTGACCATTTTTCCAGAAGCGCATTTGTGAGGTCAGGCACTGATGTGGATGAGAAGGCTTGCCTCGCAGTCTCTGCTCTAATTCATCCCGAAGGTGCTCTATCAAGTTAAGGTCAGGACTCCAGGCCAGTCAAGTTCCTCCACCCCAAACTCGCTCATCCATGTCCTAATGGACCTTGCTTTGTGCATTGGTCCAAATCATTTGGTGGAAGGGGGATTATGGTGTGGGGTTGTTTTGCAGGGATTGGGCCTGGCCCCTAAGTTCCAGTGAAGGGAACTCTTAAGGCATCAGCATACCAAGACATTTTGGATAATTTAATGCTGTGGGACCCTTCCTGTACCAACATGACTGCGCACCAATGCACAAACAAGGTCCATAAAGACATGGATGAGTGAGTTTGGGGTGGAGGAACTTGACTGGCCTGCTCAGAGTCCTGACCTCAACCCAACAGAACACCTTTGGCATGAATTAGAGCGGGGGCTGCGAACAAATGCAATTCTGGAAGAATAGTTAACCATTCCCCTAGACATACTCCTAAACCTTGTAGACAGCCTTTCCAGAAGAGTTGAAGCTGCAAAGGGTGGGCCATCTCAATATTGAACCCTACGGACTAAGACTGGGATTCTGTTAAAGTTCATGTGGATGTAAAAGCAGGTGTCCCGATACTTGGTAGTGTATACCTCCAATAGTAAATAAACATTAATTAAAATATCACACATTTTTATTGTATACAAAAAGATATAAAATCACATTTGTTACAAATATATCATAAAAAACTTTCATCTTATGTATACAAGGTCAATAAATAGTACCAATAACACATCTCAGGAACATCCCATTTGGAATGTCGACAGGGCTGACTGCATTATGGTTGATGCGTTTCGCGGGGCACCACGCTTCCTCAGGACCTCTCAGAACTCTTTCATATCTACATATGACAAAATGTATAATTAAAACTAAAAATAAATTAAACATTACATTATTATTAAGTTATCATGAATAAACACGGTAAAAATCTTATACAGTCACAAAAGACAAAAGTTCAGCATGATGCAGAGATGGAAAGCGAGGAATACATCAACACTTATCATCTTAATATAAAAAAATATGTATATCAGGAAATGTGCATATGAGATACACCAAAAGGAAGGCGCTAAGAGCAATAGAGAAAATAAATATACCGAATAAAGGGCTGCCTTTCTTAGCATGTTTGACTACCCCTAAAACCTCCCCCTCTGAAATAGGAGCTTCCAACCGAGCACAGTGTGCTGCTGTCAGCCTAGGCAAAGATATGTTACTCAAAAAGGAGTCTACATTCCCTGAGGGTAGAGCCGAGAATAGAAGGCCTGGAATTCCTCCATAATCTTTTGCAGGTTTTGGCTGGCTATAGCCCCCTGTAGCAAATCTTATGAGTCAATTTAGTAGCCAGCATAGGGCCAATCCTTTCGTGTTGATAATAAAAGTGGGCACTGTTCCAGTGCAAACTCTTCTTGGCCCTAGTTGTCAAAGCCAAGTTGAGAGCCAACCTAGTGGGCTCAATCTTGGAGAGTGTCTCACAGTTGAGTTTAAGCTTATGCACTTTGCAAAGAGATTGAAGGTTGGAATTCTGTCTCTCCAGATCTATCCAGTGCTCTCTCTTAAGCTGAGTCAAGACTTGAATAACCTTCTCTCATATGGTGGCTTTATGGGCCGCCCACGGCGTAGAGGGGGTCACATCCTCAGTGTCATTCTGTTGAAAGTAGTCACGCAAAGCTTGGTTAATTTCAGTACACCAAATCAAGTCACTAAGAAGGGATTTATTCAAATGCCAGCAATCCCCAGGGCTGAGAGATCACCGAACACACTATTGAGTGATCAGACCAGGCTGGCTCCCTAACATGCATCTTGTGTACCACTAGATAGAAAAAATGTGGTCAATTCTGGCATATGTGTCATGAGGGGCAGAATAATGAATGTAATCCCTGCCAGTTGGGTGAGCTTCCCTCCAGACATCAACCATGCCAAGGTAATGGAGTATTTTGGCAAGGTGCAGACTCTGAGGTTCTTAAAATGAACAGCGGCCAGCCTAGATTTGTCCAGACCCAGATCCAAAGCAATGTTGGAGTCCCTCCCCCCAAAAAAAAAATCAGGACCCCCTTGACATGTGGAATGAGCTCCTTAACCACCTCCTGCCCGCCGTATATTAAAGAGACAGGCGGGATCACCTCTCGTTCTGGGCTGATGTTAAATGATGTAGCCCCAGTCTCACTGCTCTCACGCGCCTGCGAGCAGATGATGTGGCTCTTTACCCATGTGATCGGCAGTGTCCAATCACAGCCGATCACATGAAAACACAGAAGTGCCGGTAATCTGCTCTCCTCGCCTCACACCAGTGTTAATTTCGTCGACTAAAACTGACTAAACCGTTTTCGTCGACTAAATTAACACAATTTTAGTCGACTAAAATACGGCTAAAACTAAAACAATTCAGATGACTAAAATACGACTAAAATTAAAATGGCATTTTAGTCTTAAGACTAAAATACGACTAAAACTAAAATGGCATTTTAGTCAAAAGACTATAATTAAAACTAAATCGAAATTTGCTGCCAAAATTAACACTGGTGCATGCTGAATGCTTAATACCACCATAAATAATAACATATTCGATTTTTCACTCCAGGACCAGTAGTAGTATATAATGAGTTTGGAAATTGTAGAGAAATGCTTAAATAATGCATTACAAATTACAATTGAACTACACCTATTCGATTATAGATGACTAAAATGAGTTTTAGTCGACTAAAATGTATGACGTTTTAGTCGACTAAAATGGACTGGAGTTTTAGTCGACTAAATACGACTAAAACTAAAACACTTGCAGAAGACTAAAATGGGACTAAAACTAAAATGCCATTTTAGTCCTACAGTGCCTTGCGAAAGTATTCGGCCCCCTTGAACTTTTCGACCTTTTGCCACATTTCAGGCTTCAAACATAAAGATATAAAACTGTAATTTTTGTGAAGAATCCACAGCAAGTGGGACACAATCATGAAGTGGAACAAAATTTATTGGATATTTCAAACTTTTTTAACAAATAAAAAACTGAAAAATTGGGCGTGCAAAATTATTCAGCCTCCTTAAGTTAATACTTTGTAGCGCCACCTTTTGCTGCGATTACAGCTGTAAGTCGCTTGGGGTATGTCTCTATCAGTTTTGCACATCGAGAGACTGAAATTTTTGCCCATTCCTCCTTGCAAAACAGCTCGAGCGGTATCTCCTCGCGGGGGAGACTTGTACAGGTAATCAGGGCACTGATCATCAGTGCCCTCATTAACCATGCAGCCCCAACAGTGCCCAGCACTGATGCCAGTCAGAGACCATCTGTGATGCCAATCTATGCCCATCAGTGATGCCAATCTGTGCCCATCATCAATGCCAATTTGTGCTCACCAGTGATGCCAATCTGTGCCCATCAATGATGCCAGTCAGTGCTGCCTTTCAGTGCCCATCAGTGCCTGCTCATCAGTGCCGCCCATCAGTGTCCATCAGTGCCATTTATCCGTGCTGCCTATCATTGCCCAAAAATGCCACCTGTCAGTGCCCATTGGTGCCACATATCTGTGCTTAAAAGTGCCATCTATCAGTACCCATTGGTGCTGCCTATCAGAGCTCATTAGTGTCACATATCAGTGCCACCTATCAGTACCCATCAGTGCAGCATATTCGTGCCTCCTCATCAGTGCCATCTAATCGGTGCCCTTCAGTGTCATCTCATCAGTGACCATAAGGGCCGCCTCATCAATGCCCATTAGTGCAGCCTAGCAGTGCCTCGCAGTGCCCATCAGTGTTGCCTGATTTACTTATTTATAAATTACTTATTTACAAAATTAAAGAAAAACCAAAAAAAAAAAAAAACTTTTTCAAAATGTTTGGGTTTTTTTTTTGTTTTGTTAGCCAAAAATAAAAAATCCAGCAGTGGTTAAATATCACCAAAGGAATGCTCTATTTGTGTGATAAAAATAATACAAATTTCATTTGGGTTCAGCGTTGCATGACAATTGTCATTCAAAATGTGACAGCGCTGAAAGCTGAAAATCGGTCTAGGCAGGAAGGAGGTAAAAGCGCCCAGTTTTGAAGCGGTTAATCATAGAGGAGAAAAAGGACAGCTGAACCTGGTTAGGAGCATAATACAAAATGAAAGAGTAAATATGTCCCTCAATGGTACCCTTCAAAAATAAATAGCGCTCATTAGGGTCCTAAATTTCCTGTGGGGAGGAAAGCAATGAGCTTTTTTTTAAAAAAAAAAAAAAAGAAAAGGCAAAAGAGGGATTGTAAGGGCGAGGAAAATGCATTTCCTGAAGTAAAACAATGTCAGCTTTTTGCGAATGGTATTCAGTTTTTGCGTGTTTTGAGAAAAAAATCAGCAAAACTGATGAATTAATAGGGGCCATGACTACAGATCAGCGGGAGGGCACGCATAACCAACAGGCTACCACTTACCACACCATGGACAAGATGAGACATAACACCAGACAGGTTTCTACGGACTCCATTGTCAGTGAACAGACGGAAGGACTCTGGATCGGACCTGGCAGAAAAAGAAAAGACTGAAAGGGACAAAAGAAAGCGACAAACAAAGAAAATTTGTATATTAAAAAAGAATAGTGCACACATGCAAAAGAAATTACTACCAAATTTAAAGACAAATGGGGATTTGGTCCCACCATATGGCCATATAGTGCTCAAGCCCACCACTACGTCAAAGTACCCCATTATCAGTGGGTCCTACACTATCCATGAAAAAAGAGATGAATCCAGCCTTTCTAACCCTTGGAGATAATACTCCTTGCTGGGAAAGATGTGCAAATGCACTACAGGGGACTCCTCCTATATCCACTTGATAGTGGACACTGATAGAGTACAGGTGTGTGTGGGGGTGGGGTGGGTTGCTCAACCTCGGTAGTCTGGTCAGACCGAATACATAATAAACAAGCAAAAAATTTGGGGGAGCATACCCATGTATTTCTAAAGCTGGTGCAGCTATGAACCAAAAGACATGTATATTAAAAAAGAATAGCGCACACATGCAAAAGAAATTACTACCAAATTTGAAGACAATCCATAAATAAAAATGGGGATTTGGTCCCACCATATGGCCATATAGTGCTCAAGCCCACCACTACGTCAAAGTACCCCATTATCAGTGGGTCCTACACTATCCATGAAAAAGAGATGAATCCAGCCTTTCTAACCCTTGGAGATAATACCCCTTGCTGGGAAAGATGTGCAAATGCACTACAGGGGACTCCTCCAATATCCACTTGATAGTGGACACTGATAGAGTACAGGTGTGTGTGGGGGTGGGGTGGGTTGCTCAACCTCGGTAGTCTGGTCAGACCGAATACATAATAAACAAGCAAAAAATTTGGGGGAGCATACCCATGTATTTCTAAAGCTGGTGCAGCTATGAACCAAAAGACATGTATATTAAAAAAGAATAGCGCACACATGCAAAAGAAATTACTACCAAATTTGAAGACAATCCATAAATAAAAATGGGGATTTGGTCCCACCATATGGCCATATAGTGCTCAAGCCCACCACTACGTCAAAGTACCCCATTATCAGTGGGTCCTACACTATCCATGAAAAAGAGATGAATCCAGCCTTTCTAACCCTTGGAGATAATACCCCTTGCTGGGAAAGATGTGCAAATGCACTACAGGGGACTCCTCCTATATCCACTTGATAGTGGACACTGATAGAGTACAGGTGTGTGTGGGGGGTGGGTTGCTCAACCTCGGTAAAAAAAAGAAAATTTGTAGAATAGCAAGCCAGGAGTTGGAAGGGACAAGCCCAACCTCACTGTCTGCAAGCAAAATTTCCATGCCCAAAACAAGGTGGACCACGTCCTGAGCCAGCGTGCAAAATCAAAGCCCATCGGGTCAGGGGGGATACAAGCCTCCCCAGGCCAGCCTTACTGCTACCTAAATAAGCAAATAGAGTTCCAAGAAAAAAAACCCTAATTGTAAGTAAATAAAGAGTTGGGGGGCCCAATGGTCCAAAACCCCAATGGCTGAAAAAATCTAAAAGTCACAGGAGACCCAGGCAGAAGTCCTCTCACCAATATAAAGTAGTCCCAGGGGACCCCTAGAACCCAACGGCGGCTCCCCCGTGGCCTCAGGGAGAGCAATGATAATCAATCTATCTAGGCCTAAAATTGCCAAACAGGGGGAAACTAAGTTCCCCAACCAAATACAAGAGGAATGCGGTATCCCACAAAATGTCACCACAGATTACTGAAGCCCAGAGGTTAGATAGGCCTCTCGAGGCGGTGGAGAATCTCTTGTATGAGAAGATTTATCTTTCTGCCACAAAGGGGAGATAGGGTGGGGAGGAAGGGGACGCTTGGCTGAATTCGCCCCATCGCATGGTGGAGATGTCGAAGGTTCTTGAGCAATAATTCCCAGCTAAAGCAACAAACGCCCTCACTCTGCGAAATATGAAATGGCATAGGACTTATTCTGAATGGTAAAACCTAGTCCAAACAGGAAAGCCCAGCAATATTTGACTCCTTTTCTTGAAAGGGGCTTGAGAGCACATCGCTGTTGAATGGTGAAAGACTACAGATCCGCAAAGACCTGAATCATGTGGCCCCGGATAGCCAAAGAGGGGGAATCTCAGGAACATTTCCTCACAGATTCCTTTACCTTGTAAAAGTGGGGTTTCACAATAATCTCACGAGGCAAACCCTATAAGCCCTATCCACCTCCAGCAAATGTTAAGGGAGATCAGGCAGCAGATCCTGTAAAAAAAACAGGTAGACTGCAGCAGGTGTATCCCTGATAGACTCAGGGAGCCCTCTGGTCCTGAAGTTATAACACTTAGAGCGGTTCTCCAGATCATCAATTTTGGCTAACACAACATCTAGTTGATCCTGCAGAGTTTGAATGCAGGCAGTATTTTGATTTGTCTGTGTAACCGTGGGAATCCAGCTGTTCTATAGTCTCAATATGGGAGCCTAAACCCTGCAGATCAGCCTTAATGTCAGAGGTTTTCTGAGCGACAAATCTGGTTTAGCCATTTTCTAATAGATCAAAGAATTTTGTGAATAAAGAACTGACATAGTCAGGAACTGGTATGCTGGCTGCAAGATCAGAGGGGACTATGGGCTTTGAGGCTGCGGCTGGGAGAACCCTAAATCATTCATAGTATGGTCAATCAGTAATTCTGTGGAGGCAGGAGAGTCTTTATTGTATGGTGGGGTACTCACTTGGGAGTCCTGAGTGCAGGGCAGCTCCATATTTTCCCCCATATCCTCCATCTGCAAGTCGTAATCCAGGCCTCGTGCAGGGAGAAAAGGTCTGAACTCCATCTTTGATTCTTTTAGATTGTGCCCACTCCGTCGTCGGTGGCCAGAAGCAGGCCGAGGACTGTGGTGATGGGCAGACAGCCAGTCCAGGACTGAGCTCTTGTCTTAAGCGGCCATCTTGGTGAGCTCCGCTCATGCGCCTCCTTATTCTTAGTTTTAACTATACATTTTGCCATATGTGGATGCAAAAGAGGTCTGAGAGGTCCTGAGGAAGTGGAGTGTCCCACAAAACCATATTTTAGCCAGCCCTGTCGACATTCCCAAGAGGTTGTTTCTGAGATGTGTTGTTGTAACTATTTATTGACCTTGTACACATAAGCTCAAACTTTTTTTATGATATATTTGTAACAAATGTAATTTTATATCTTTTTATACACAATAAAAATTGGTAATATTTTAATTCATGTTTATTTACTATTGGAGGCATATATAAAGTCCCAATTTTTTTAAATTGTGTTGTGATTTTGTAGGCATGATACCTCTTCTGGTATTTTAAGGGTTCAAAAGGGCCACCACCTATATATTTTTTGCTAAGAGCCATAATACATCTTTTTATAATGTAATTTTTTTTTTGCCATACATTTTTTGTAAAACGTAGGAAAAAATATAATTTTTTTTACATTTTTTATTGATTTTACACAAAGTTGTCAATTGATAAGATATATCTAACACACATCATAAGCACACCTAGAATTACACCTCAATACACATTCTGCTTCTCCTCTTGAGTATGTGGATACCACACGTGTGAGACTTTTTCACAGCCTAGCCACAAAAAGGGGCCCCAAATCCAAGGAGCACTTTCAGACTTTCTAGAGATATAAGTTACACATCTAATTTCCTTCTTACCTGTCATATTTTTGAAGGCCATGGAGCACCAGGACAGTGAAGACACTCACAAAATGACCACATTTTTGTAAGCAAACAATCCAGGGTATTTTCTAAGAGGCATGGTGAGTCTTTTCAAAACTTCATTTTTTTTCCCACAGGTTTTTGAAAAATGTGGAATGAAAATGAAAATTATTTTTTTACACAGTTGTCAATTTATTAGGATATGCATGGGCATACTTGGAATTACAAGCCAAAACACATTCTGCTATTTCTTCTGAGTATGACGATACTACATCTGTGAGACTTTTTCACTTTTTGAAATGATTATATACCGGACAATGTATCTTGTGTATTACATAAATCAACTAATTGTATCAAAACTGATGTACTGTAATGACCGCCTCAAGTAGTCAGGAAATATAGCTTAGTGTAGCATCACCTATAGCAGTCATTGCTTTGTGGCTGCACTCAGGAATGGCATGTTCACTGGGCAGGAAATACAAAAGACTAAAGAAAGGAAGAACAAAATAACTCCTTTGGTTCCAGGAGTGCAGTTGTTTGCAAGGAAAGACTTAGACTGGTGTCTCACAGAAACATAGTCAGTCATACTTGCAGATGGGTTCAGGCGCAGGCAGGGACATGGTCAGCAAACAGACAAATAATAAGCAAGCGGCAACAGGCAGGTATGTGGTCAATAAACAGGCCAGGGTTAGTGTAGGTAGCAAGCAGAGGCAAAACTGCACTGATGTGGTGGGGATTAGCAACACTGTTGCTGGCTTACACTGGTCTGGGGACTGACACTGGGGACTGGTATTGCAGCAATTAGGAACGATTCTGCTCATTTACACTGGTCCCAGAACACTGGGACTGGTGTGGTGATAATCAGAGACACTATTGCTAGTTTACACTGGTGTGGTGACACTGCAACTGGTGTGACAGTGATAAGGAACACTGTTGCTGGCATACACTGGTTTGGTGACACCGGGACTGGTCTGCTGTGGTGGCAATCAGGAACACTAATTTTAGTTACACTGGCCTGGCAACACTGTGGCTGGTGTGGTGGTGGTCTGAAACTTATGACTGGCTGCACAAGTCTTGTTCACACATAAGGCTTCTTGGCGGTAATAAAACCTCGAAGTTAAGTTATGGTTTTACCATCCCTAACCACTACCCCTTTAGCTGCAGAGGTAGCAACTAGGGGAGTACACATGCCACAGCTATAATGTTTTGCTTCGCAGCTGTGGCAAGAATTATACCTCCTGTATGCCCACCGATCATGACCGATTCATATGAATTGGGTTTCTTGTGCAGGGTCCAAGGGGTTAAAGCAGGTGGTGAGGAGGTGATACAATGCCACCTCAAACTGCCTGTCAAATGCTTGATTTGAACAAGGATGGCTCTTAAGAGAGCATCACACATGTGAGCAGGTCCTTATGGTGATATTATGACTGCTGTGGCAGTCATCACGGACAATATGACTGGTGTGGCGGCAGTGAACAGAAACACTGTAGCTGGTACAGTGTTGATTGGGGACATGATGAGTGGGCGGTGATGATTAGGAATGCTGACTGGTGACAGTGTGTAAAAAAAAAAAAAAAAAAATTATATATATTTTTTTTAATGTTTATTTTTAGCATTTTTTTTTTAAACCTATTTTAACCAGATTAGTGCAGAGTTACCATAGTGAAGCTTTACTACTCTAGGGGCATGATTAGATTTTTTTAAAAACTATGAATGCTTATTACAGTGATGCTCACTGTAAAAGAAATTGTTTTAACTGTCATGAATGGCTTTCATTCATAAGTCATTGTTTACTACTGTAACTCCTAGTAAGTGCATGTAAGTATTAAAAACACAGCTGGTAAGTGGCCTTTGTAATACTTACATGCACTTACTAGGAATTTTTTCTGTGAGTAGTTCTTTTTGGCTTGTGACAATAAATCCTTTGACGTCATTACACTATTCAAGGTCTATCTCTTTTTATGCCGAGTTGATCATGGAGAAGGAGATAGTAGTGGAAATTTTCATCAAGAGTGCCGCATGTATTTCTGTGTTGGATAATCCAGGTCAAGATCCTTGCAGCTTCATGTCATGTCAGACTTCCTATAACTTGGGGTCTTATAAATCAGTAAGAGGTCGGGACTCACTTAGGATATTATGGACACTTGATTTAATAAATAATCACCTTTTTCACTTAGTAATTAAATTATTGTAACAGTAATACTTAGTAGTAACACTTAGTAATATATTTTTATTTTGTACAGACACTTTTAGGAGTTATTGCTTTACTAAATTACCTAATTATTGAATTAAGGATGTGTATTGCTTGGAATTACCATTCTATTTTATTTTATTTTATTTTATCTTATTTTGTATTTGAACATTTGTGGGAGCACATAGCACAGGTAATCTACTTAAAGCGGAGTTCCACCCTAAAATTTAACTTACCTCCATCTTCATGCCCGGGGTCACCTGAAAAACAAATGGATAATCACAATTTTTTTTTTTTTTTTTACTTACCTGGTTTAGAAGAAAATATACTTACCTAACTTCCTCTTCCTTCCCTCGGCGGCCACAGAGATTCGTCACTTCCTGGCTTGCAATGATTCCTGGTAACTGAACGTCATCGCTCCCAGGAATCAATGCGCCTGCACCGGCCCCGACGTCAGTTCCGGTGCAGGTGCCGTCATACCTTGCTAAACAGCTTCTGGGCATGCCCAGAAGCTGTGCAGGGATGACGCTGAGGCACCGGAAGTGACGGCGGGGCCGGTGCAGTGCATCGTGGGACCGAAGAAGATGGAAGAGGACACAGAAGAGGATCGCGCTGGCTTCAAGCTGCCCACACCTGAGATGGCAGCGCTGGACAATACTTTTTTAAGGTAAGTATTTCTTCTTGCAGGTAAGTGCAACCCGGGACAGATCAGAGGCTAGCCATTGTGGAATGCACTAGCCCTGACTGTCCCGGCAGTATTTTTATTAAAAAAAGCTTTCCCAGGGTGGAACTCCGCTTTAAAGAGGAAGTAAACTCAAAGGCATAATTTGTACCTATAGGTAAGCATATGACTAGGCTTACCTATAGGTACTGTATATATCTCCTAAACGTGTACCATTTAGGACACAGGTGTCAAACTGGCGGTCCCCCAGCTGTTGCAGAACTAAAAATCCCTTGAGGCATTGCAAGGCTGACAGTTACAAGCATGATGGGACTTGAAGTTCTGCAACAGCTGGAGGGCTACCAGTTTGACACCCCTGATTTAGGAGATATTTACATTAGATGCACATCATGATGACATCATCGGCACATGCACTCTGAAGGAACGACCACCCATGCTGTTCCTTCAGATACCTGTGCCGCAAATGGCGGCTCCCCCACTCATGCGCGGTAGTGACCTCATCGCGGCTCTGGCCTGTCACACAGTCGGAGTCCACAGACCCGGAAGGAAGACCGGGTGAAGATAGACGCTGCCTCCAGCGATTACATCGCATCACTGAAGGGCTTCGTTTTCAGGTAAGTTTCATATAATGTGCTAGTATGCGATGCATACTAGCACATTATGGCTTTACCTTGCAGGTCCAAAAAAA